>NW_023416471.2:4373452-4984405 GCF_012460135.2 Molothrus ater | reverse complement strand
CCTGCCTGTAGAGGCTAAAGAAAGAGGCAGGAACAAGGCTGAAGGCAAGGAAGCATTGCTCTTCTAGGCAGAGAACTGAGTCACCAAGACAGAGAATGAAGAGTCAGCTGCCAAACAGCAGAGAGGGACTGAGTCCAACAGGCCCCTCTCTCACTGAGTCACAGGGTGCTCTGTTCATTTCCTGGCAAAGCAAAATTGGCATACTTGAGGTTTTCTTTTGTTTGCTTTGAAGCCTGCCTTTGGCACAAGCCAGTGGGAAAATACACTTTGGCTTAAACAAAGTTCTTAGTACCCTGGTATTGTATTAAGTCACTCACATGTATTTGGAAGTGGTAAAACAGCCTGCGGACAGCTTGGGCAGGTCTATCAGGGAATTTGATTTCGGGATGTAACATTTTCATTGGGTTAGTTAATGGACTTGGAGAAATGCAAGACAATAATGACATTTCACACAGGAAAAGTTCTACATCTTCAGATGTTCAGGATATGTTCTTGATGCTCCTGTTTTAAGAATGTGATATAATAGTGACTGTTTTAGAAGAATTATTACACTTAGTCTTCACTAGCCCTTCACAGTAAAGAAATGCCGGCACAGTTTATAAGGATGTTGAAACAAGTGTTGCCAGTTTTTATGGGTTAGTTAACACTTGATGCTTTCCAACTGAGAAATGTCTAATCCTGTACCACACAGTGCAAGTATGCAGAGGTTGCAGTGGGAGTCATCTGGGGTTAAAGTAAAATAATTTTTAATCAGAGTTTGGTTTAACCATTTCATTCATCTGCACATGAGTTGTAATTAATTTTTAATGTTAAACAAACTTTTTTCTGAAAGTACCTGCATGTATCTCCCAGGTTCTTAGGCACAATTGAAGCTGTCCCTAACTCTGTGTGTGAATTCTGATGTTGTTTTTCAGTCAGTCTCTGTCTCTTTCAACCATGTTACTGCACAGAGTAGGAAAAAGGCAGGAAAAAATCCTGTGTAGCTTAGGTGTAGAATGCAGGGTGGATCTTGTTCAGATCCTGAAGTGTCCTGGTTGGGATGTAGTATCATGTGCTTTGATCTGTCTGATGGCTGGTCTGCCAGAAATGGACAAACAATCTTGAGTTTTGAAGAAAATAAATGAGAACTCTTAATTTCTGAATGCCTGTTCACAGTCAGCAAGGAAGTATTTGGCAGTATAGGGATAGAGCTTGGGAAGTGCGGTGTATTGTACCCATAGGAGTTCCTTTAGAAAAGGAAAAACCTCAGAACTTTATTCTTAGTATTAATACTGAGGTTCAACCCTGTCCTGGTAAACCTGTGATAGATATGATAGAGCTGGATGAAGACAGGATCAGAGCAGATTATAAACAGGAAAATAAAGTTAATATGGGTAGTGATACAAAATATGAAAGACTGCCTTGTTTTTGAAGGCATAGTTTTGAAAAGATAAAACATTTTTAAATGTACTGTGTCAGCTGCAGGAAGTTTTGAATGGAAGTTGTTGGGTTTTAACTTATCTATGAAAAATGTGCTGAGTCACTGTACAGCACCTTTGTTTCTGGGTACAGATCCCTGTTAATCACATTTTAATGTACAGGAGATCAGTGTACAACACTGCTGTGGATATGCTGTTCCCGTGCTGCAGTTTGGAGCAGCCTGTGCCTCTCTCCCCGCTGGAGGGAACAGCACTTGGGACACTGTCCCAGTGTCGCCCTGTGCCATGAGCCACCGTCCCTCTGCCAGCAGAGAGCAGTGCAGCTCTTCGCCGGGATTTCAGGGTCCATAACTGGAAACATATGTGGGAGACAAAGCAGAAGAGTAAGAAGGAATATACACAGAAGCACTGAACACAGAGGCAGACCTGAATGTGAAGGTGGGACGGGGAGGTTGCACTCGATGGGGAAAACAATGGAGAATGGAGGTGATGCAATGTGGGCATGAAAAGAGAACAGGAAACCCCAAAATACAGACTCTGCTAAAGCAACCGGAGACCTGAAGGACGAACGTAAAACATTGTGGCATTCCTGTTACCCTATGAGCCACAGGAATGTTACAGGTCCTGGTGCTGGGCATGGAGGAAGGACAGGGACCCAGGATGTGTGACAAGTCTGTAGCACCATGGAGCAATATAGGTGTGCTTTTCTGGATTCTAGATCTTAATGTGCTTCTTGTAGTGAATTGGGGTGAATTATCCCTATGTCTGCATGCTGATACTAATCTGTGGCTAACAGAGGAGAAAGAAAAACTCATAGGATTATTTTCGAAATGTTGCTCTTGGTGTACATTGTTTCCCATGAAAATGTTTTTGCCAGAGTGCAAGGATAGAGGCACAGCTTGTATAGCATTTATTCCTGACTCTTATATTTGGGGTTTTTTCCTGAACTAATTTGGCACTTCAATAATATATTGTATTAAGATGGCCAGATAAATTTCAGCTGCAGAGGATTGTGTTTCCTACATCTGACTCAAGCAAATCAGAATCCAATCAAAAAATGTGTGGGGCTGTGTTTTAGGGAACACAGGAAAGGGGGAAAGGAGTTGTCGTTTCTTGTAAGGGGTACACCATGTCCACAAATCCAGTTTACTAAGGATTTTTCCTCTATTTTTAGCAGAATGTTGAAAGCAAATGCATTTTTCTCCCCTTTTTCTAGTACCATCTCCTGAACTCTTTGTAAAATGTCAGTATGTTATGTTAATAATAACATAACAAATCTGCAGCATTCTAATGGTGCTTTCACGCTTACTTTGACCTTTTGAAATCATTACAACCCCCCACCCCCTACAGCCCCCCATTTTTCCTTACTTAATTACACACAGGAATAGGGAAATAGGAATCCAATTTATTGTTATCTGGGTGGCGTTTCCTGTTACTTAGCTTTATAGTTTTCTGTACAGTAATTAGTATGCAGAAAGCTGGAGAGATGCCTGTAGTTCCAAAATGAACTCTCTGTAGCTCTCGCTCTCTCTCCCACCCTCCTTCCCTCCTACTTGCGCTCTCCTTTTGGCACCGCCCCTTCCATGCACCCTTTAGCCAGCAGCAAGACAGCTGTGTTTGATCATAAACCACTTAAACTCCAGGCTCACTGGCAGGGGAAACTTTAGCGTGAAGTGCAGCATTGGTTTCTCCCGGGAAGGGAGCTTTCTTCTCTTTTCCTTTCTGCCTCCCCAAATACTGAGGACTATAGCAGCACTCTAATTTCTCTGTGAACTTGTGTGAAGCTCATCAAATTTTTCTGAGTCTGTTCAGCGGCATTGAGAGATGCCCTTTAACAGAGTTGTGGAAAAGAGCAGCATAAAGCAGACAGCAGAGATGAAGCATGCCTTGTAGATGGACTAAGATAGCCCTGGGATCCTGGTAAGCACTTCATTCCCTGCATTCTCTGAGCTCTTCACATTATTAACAAGCCTCTCTAAGCAATGGACAGGCTGTGAAGTCAAAACCAGTTTGGCTCTTCTAGAAGATCTTGCATCATTAACTTAAACTCTCAATGTGGAGTAAAAATGGCTGTCTAGAGCAAAATGTATAAGAGAGAAAAATTTTGGAGAAGAAAGTATTGAATCAGTTGCTTCAAAGCTTTGAAGCATTACAATCTGCAGAAATCGTCAAGCCCTGAGAAGTCTAATCATGAATTCTGGAGTTGCTATGAAATATGGAAATGAGTCCCCTGCAGAGCTGAGTGAGGTAAGCAGTTTCAGTGCCCTTCTTTACGCTTTAAAAAGAAACATTCCCCATTCGGGCTTTCAGTCCTCAAGCAATGCAATTAAAAATTAATAGAATGTATATCTTGCTATAACTTACTGTGCCAGTCAGGAAATGACCTGAACTTTTTTGCTGCTTTGCTCTGAATGAGTGGTGAAAGGCTAACGATTGCAACCACGTAGAGACATTTTTCCTGTTACCCTGCAGCAGTGATTGCCTTCCCTCTGAGAGCTGTGTTTATACCCAACATTCATCTTTGCAGTACGTGAAATATGGAGATCTCAGTTGAGATTAAACAGATGGTGATTAATTTAGGGGGGAAGTGGGGTGAGTAGAAAATGACAAAAATTTATTGGTAAGACAACAACATTGGCAGAAGTTGTTTTACTTGTGTTTAGCCAAGGTGATACTGTTTGTTTAGGTTAGATGAATTAGGTTACTTTCCTTCCTTGCCTAAAAGAAAACAGGTCATGAGAAACTTTCTCCTTTTTCACTGGAAACCATAGTCAAACTGTTATTTCTTATAATTGTGGGTATGTTTTAGTGTAACATGATTGTGTGTATTTTCAATAAATTTGAAATTAAAGCCATATCAGATGTTATGCAAATTCTTAATAAATACTTTAGAATGGCATACTCTGTCAGTTAGTGGAATGTCTTAGATTTGTAATCCTTATGGGCTTTACTGAGAACTGCTAATTTAGTTATGCTATGAAATCACAATCATTTGATTAAGGTCATTTTGTAGGAAATTGAATCTGCAGTCTGTCTTGTCCCAGTTTAACTGAAGTGCTTCTCTGTTCCTTTTGCCCATTTTTTTATACACCATTTACTGTGACATATCCTTTATAAGCTTGGTTTTTTAAGCATGGGAAATGGTTGGCAGAATAAGAAAGTTAACAGTTTCTGGAGTTAATTGTATAGAGAAAGGAGACACTGAGGTATAGAATGGAATAATGATGTAAGTGGAATAAATCAGTAAGCTAGTGAGGGAGACAACAATGTAGAAGGAAGCACAGTAAATACGTGAGAGTTAAGCAAGTGCTGTACCCTGCCATACTAGAGGACAGTAGGTTTGTGACTGGGAGATTCTGACAAAAGAAATGTCATACATATTTCTTCTTAAAGTAAAAATTGTTAAATTTCATTATTTCTGTGTAACTTTTTTCAAAGTATTGCTTAGAAATTCTGTATTGGCATTTCAGCGTAAGTGGGGTTCATAAATTCAGCATATAAGCCTAGGTTACTTTTGGTCAGAGTTTCTGGCTGTGGTTGTATTGATGGTGATTACTGCTTTCTATGCCCTCAACATTTAATTTTCAAGACTTTGCAAGATAACATAGATCATGGAGTGTCTCAAAGAATTGATACTGGAGTCAATATTTGGAGCAGGTAGTATTTACATTGCTTCCTTGAAATTACTTATTCATGTTTCCTTCATGCACTGAGTAAGACTTTTGTTGTGAGAAATACCTTCTCTTTCTGACATTTTAACATGGGAGATATTGAAAGGAGTCTGTGACCATGCAACATTGTCATTGTTTAGGTGGGGTTTTTTTTCCCAACAAGCTTTCTTTAGTCTTTAGTCCACATTTGTACTCGGTGCTACAGGTGGGTTAGAAATAGGCCCCTTTTTGACTGCAGGCATAGCAGAGAAGATCATAAAACCCTAACTTTCCCCAGCTGCTTATCATCATTTGCTTGCTGCTCATCTTCATCTTTGCAGTTTGAGCCTTAGCTAGTCACTAAGAAGGGCTGGGTCAGCTTCAGCAGTGATCTTGGGTAAAACACTGAGTTTTCAGTGAAACATGAAAGCCTCACAGAAACATCATAGTCCACCTCTCTAGGGAAGAAGATGCATAAGTAGTCTGAGATGTAGTAGGCAGCTGCGAACCCCTAACTATTAATTTCTCAAACAGCTCTCTGTAATATCTATGCTTCTATTAGACCTTTCCCTCTTGGTGACTGGTACTGGCTGTAATGGAAGGTAAAACGTCCTGGTAAAGGTTGTACCTATGGTTTATGTATCTGTATTTTCCCCATCTTTGTTGTGCTCTTCTTCTTCCTTTCTGGCTCTATCTTCTATACACCATGTTTATTTTCAGTCAATGAAGGACAGTAGCCTTGTGTTCAATTAAATGATGAGAAAATGGCTACAAGAGGAATTTGAATAAATGGCTGGTGTCTTAGTTTGTGTTTACCTGCACCTCTGTCTCTACAGACAGCTCATATGCTGATATTACAGTGGGCTGCTACTGCTGTACATACCTGAATGGCAAATATTATAACAGACCAAGAAGCACTATGATTCACATGATGCACAGTGGGTTTTCGTGTAGGTGCCTTGATCTCTTTGATCTCTTTATCTCAGTACACGGAGCTCTAGGCATGAAACTGCTGTTATTAAAATAAACAGGAAAACTACAAAGCCCTGAAGATATAATAAATGCATTCTTGACTGGATACATTAGACAAAATAGAAAATAAGTGTATTGCAATTCATTCCATCTGTATTAGAACTTTCTAGCTGAAATTTACATCTTTCTTTGGCAAGAATTAAAGGATATGTTTCTTGTCCAAGACACAGTGTGATTGCAGGAACTTGTGTATAGTTGATGTTTGCTATTCCTAAACTCCTGTCTGGGTAAACAGGGATCTTGATAGTCTTTATGTACTCACCTGCCCCATCCAAAGGTCATGCAGAAAGCAGACAAAAAAAAAATCTGATTTCTGTTATAAGCCATTCAGACCTCCACAAAACTTATGCTCTGTGGTTCGCTAGCTCCAGAGTTCAAGCTGTTTTTTTACTGAAACTTATCAGTTCATGTTACCCCCATTTCTTCTGCTCTTCTTTGCCTTCAAGTTTCAAGTCCAAAGAAAGAAAGATTTCCAGTTTGCTGTTTGCATGGTGGATTTGTCATGTTGTACCTGCCTAGAGAGTTAGAAGAAACCTTGTTCTTACATAGCAAGGTGGTGTTAGGCTTGGTGGCTTGTTTTGTTAGGGGTTTCTTTGAGGTGTATATATATATATATATATATATATATATAAATAAAAGATACAGTAAGAGAGGCAACACTGTTGTGTATTCTGTGAGGATCTACAGTAGCCTGTGGTATGTTTGTAAATAGGTAGCAGTAGTCAAAAAAGCTCTGTTCTACTATTCTGAAATGGGCCTTCTAAAACAATTTGCAGATTGCCTTTAAGGCTTGAATCAAGGAAGGATGTGATTTTTATGCATAACTTAATACCCAAATTATGAAAGCTCTCATTGGATCCCTTCAACTTCTTACTTATACAATTCTGAAAGCCTTTGTTGTAAACACAAGGCATATTTTTACAGCCAACATAATGAATTTTACTGAAAACATGTGCAAGTTAACAGTGGGGTGCCTGTAATTGCAGACGGTTTTATACATCATTAAAAATGAAACTTTGTATCAGAATTTAAATGCTTTGTACCTGTTCAATTATCTATTCTGCAGAAAGAGGTGTTCATCTAGAAAGAGCTAGATTGTCTAACCTGTATTTTCTTCCAAATTCAAAGGCACTACCTGGCTTTAAACCCCCATATTCTGAGGAATTATCCCTTACGTACTAACACTGATGTTACCTGCTCCCCTGGCCATTCACTGTGGAGATGGTGTGCTGAAATAGAGAGCTGTTGTCTGACCTGGTACACCTGTTGGACTGAATGTGACCAGCAGTTATGCCTGTGCCTAATGTTGGGACAGTTAAAATTATTACTGCAGGCATATGAAGGAGATGTAAAGTGCTGAGCTTAATGATATTTTTCTCAATTGCATACTAAAGAGATAAATTTTATCCTTGAATTAAAAGCCAAGCTATGTTCTTTGGTATAATTTTCATTAAGTGAGCCTTGTGAATTTGCTGTTAGTAAGACTGTGCCTAAGAGATTTTGTAATGATGTAAGGGCTGGTATTATAGTAAAGCAATACGTTCAGCATTGCAGCTGATTTGTATTATATTACTGTTTATTGTGTTCTTTTAGCACTTGCTGCATGAGTTGATGGTGTATAACATCTGAAAAGTTTATTTTATTATTTTCTGCATGACAAAATCAGGAGATAGCATGCTGCTTTAGGTGCACACGTTATACCTCCTGCTTCTTGATGTTTGGAGGTCAAGTGTTTAGGATACAGATGTTCTATGTGACAGCATTAGCTACAGCTTCATATTCTTTAATCCTTCAATATTGACTGGAATAAACAGATGGGTTGTTTGTCTTGAAAAAATTACTAACTTTTTAGTTTGTTTCAACAACAAGGTGTTTAAAATTTAGGGGAGGAGAAGGAAGAATTGGCTTCAAAGCTGGTGTTTGTAGGAAGCAGAAGAATGAGTTCATACAAAGGATTTCACCAAAATCTTACGTGTGAAGAAAGGACCAAGTCTGAAAGGCTTAAATTCTGACTTTTTAGTAATTTTACAGTAGGACAATGTTGCACTTCCTTCTCAGATTTGTGTTCCACTGCTGCTGTACTTATAAACTAGTATCTGATGAAGAACATTGCAGAAGGAGAATTGCAGAAATAAGAGGGGCTGCATGGCTTGAAGTTGTGTACACAAATCCAGTGAGTGTGAGGGAGCTGTTGGGTGAGATGGGTAATCAGCAGAGGAGCAGGACATCACTCAAAGCCTCCCTGGCAGAGGAAGAGTTCAGAAGGGACCATCCCCACCCTGAGGTACTTTCCCATGTGTGCCTCTGTTCCTGTAGAACAAGTGCCAGCTTGTGCTGTCACCATACCTAGGTGTGGGGAAAGAGCACTGATGGAATGGGGAAGAGGTTTTTTGTGTGTTCCAGGGTAGGATTAAATCCCAAACACTTGTTTTATCTTCCTGAGCTTGGTAGTCTTCCAAGAAAATCTGTGAGCAAATATCACCCTAATACTTGATCTGCTTCCTGAATGGTCTCTGGTCATGCAACAGATGTGCCAGGGTATTTCCAGTACCTCTCATAAGTGAGTAAACTCCATATTCTACTGCAATTCCATCTCTGCTACAGGCTATAGCCTTGGCTGTCAGTGCCAAAGGTGTGCAGGTTGTAACACAGAAGGGTATACTGTGCCTTGCTAACAGATGTGGTGTATTTTCCCCAGTCAGAGGATGTTTTGGGAAATTGATAGATTATTAATCCTTTAAAATATTGCAGCCTTACAATAGAACTGAGTGGAATGTGGTTATCAAACAGCAAACATGGCATATTTTAGAGTTATTTTAACCTTGATAAAGTTGCATAACTGATTTTTTTCCTAACAGTAGGCAAACCAAAAAGGCGAACAGTGTGAACCACTAAACTATTAGAAAAGTGAGCACCGCAACCCATTATGCTTAAATCAAAGTACCTTAAGGAGAAACTTTTTTAAATATTTCTAGTGGAGAGCTGGTTAAAACTTCCATCTGGAGGTAGCAACACCTTACAAGAGTGTTCCCAGCTTTAGTGCTTCAGAGATGCTGAGGTGAAGTTTGCAGATCTTTGGGTGAGCTCTCTCCTCTTTCCTAGTTCACATGGGCTTTGTGAAGAACTTATCAACCTTACAAACCTGACATTTTCCCATGCTGTTTTCATGAGGGTGTGGAGACCTTAGATGTGAAATACAATCACAGATTTTAAAGACTTCCAGTGTGTCTCTGTTGCATTGATGTATCTATAATAACTTAAAGAAATGCTTCAGTGGTAAACTTGAATGGGCATGCTCCTGGACAGTGACTATCAGTCTGAATGCAACCTTTAGACAGGGTCCATAGTCAAGCTGAAGGTGCTCTGGCAGGATCAATATATGAAATTTACAGCGTGCATGGTATTTCCAGTGTTAAAAACTAGTGTGACTTCAAAGAAAATGCTTTTTCCTGGATTTGTTTGAGCTGCTTATCAGGCACAGAGTGTGTTCCAGGCTTGGCTATTATTAAGTTGAAGCACTATAAAAAGATTAGTCAAAATGCCCAGACACTGTCAGCACGGATAATGCTCTTCTGCAGCCTCCTAATGAAAAAAATACAAAGATTATGTAACTTATCTGCCTGATAATTTATTTTAATATCCCTTGCTCCTTAAAAAAAACATGTTCGATAAATGCCTTATATGCTGTAAAATCTGTTAGTATAAATATATATTGTGAAAGTACCATTAAAAATGTATGGATTGTCTAATTGCTTTTAGAGACTTGATGTTTTTATTCATAGGTAAAAAAGCCAGAGTTCATTCCTGGAAGATTTTTGGAGATAGGGATTGTAATCTTTTCCCTCTTCCTCTTCTGACTCGGAAAAGAAAAAAGTGTTATTACCTTTGATCAGACTTGGACATACCAGAACATGGTTCTGTGCGGGAACAGTTATAAGATTCTTCTTTCAGAAAGTATTTTTATGTATTCCTCTGCAGTCTCTGGATTTGTAGTTTGTAAAGGGACACATCTGAGATCCTGAAAGAAGAATCCATAGATTGCAAGGTTAAGGTTTGCAAAGGTGGAAGTTTCTGTGCTGTGTATGTGGGAAGAGAGGGCATGAAGAGAGGCTGTGTCATTGGTTCAGTCACCTACATTGGGTGTCATTACATTCCTCTTTTGGGGCTCTGAGTAGTTGATGTACAGTTGAAAAGGAAATGTGTTCATGTCACTTCTGGGTATTTTCCTTATGTTTAGGTTTTACTCTCTTCATGACATTGCGTGGTACTTCTAGCTGCAGGTTTTACGTGTGATTAGAATTTCTGCTTCTCAGGTAGCATGGAAAAGTTTAATTGGACTCTTCTGTAGTCCAATTATTACATGTTATTACAATTATTATCTGTTCATATTATTACATGTAGTAATAATATACCAATTTATGTACTCTGTGATGGTCTTTGAGTTCAAAGATTCTGAGGGATGGAGGTTTGGTGTGGGGATCTCATGCTGGTAAAGAAGGCTTTTTGACACTGGTGGCAAACTGCTTTAGGCAGTCCCAAGTAAGAATTTCCCATATAAATTAACTGTCTGTATGAATGATGTATATTTTCTGTAGATTTAGATTTTAACTATCTCTAACGAATAGAAATATTCATTAAGACTCTGGAAATTGGCTTTCATGTTCTCATTCTGTTCTAATGGTATATGGAAATTTGTCATTAAAATCAAAATATTGACAGAAATCTTTTCAACCCTCCCAAACGTAAAGAAAATAAGTATTTTTTCAGTATGCTTGTCTATACCCCTTATGGCTGTTTGTAATATTATTGGTTGCATGCTAAGTTTTATAAATTACCCGCTGTAACCTTTGCAGAATTTTTGAAATGCTTCAGAAGGTGATTGCTGGATTTTATTGCAGATTATTGGGATATCACTAAAATGTAGTATCACTAAAATGTAGATATCCCAAAACAGAAATTTACATCAGGATTATGGCCATCTACTGATAAATGAAATAAGGTACTGTTTTAAAAACAGGCCATTTATGCATTTTAAAATGTGAGGCTATTTCAGGGTTTGATAGGTTCACAACAGCACCTCTGGCTTCTGATCTGTCAAAACAACTTTTTGAAACATTGCCAAAAAAAGTAAATTGTTTGATTGCCGTGATGGAATTATAATTGTCAGCACAGAACTGTGATTCATGATTGTGGTGACAGAGAAATACAAATTCGTGACTATGCTATGTGGAAAATCCAAAACTATTCCAGTGACAACTCAGCTGTCCTTCTGAACTGTGTCCACAGAGGTTTGGCTGAAGCTGGTGTCCCCACAAAGCAGCACAGGTGCCTATCTTGAAAAGTCCTCCCTTTGCAGACTGTAATCCAAAAGTATCACTTGCTTGCAAAGGCATGTTTATCTGGCCTTCATCTACAACAGGCTGTGATAATCCTATCCCAAACTGTGCTGGTTTCCTTCCTATCCTTCAGGGGCCTGAATGCCTCTAGTTTGATAATCTTTTGAACTTTGCATCCTATCTAAATTGCACAGTTTGTTTACTGTTAAGCTGTTGCCAGGTAGGAGGTAGTAGAATCTAGCTGGCTGTTAACTGTACTTGGGACTGCCCCTCCTCAAGAGGCATGTCAGCTGAACCTTCCTTTGCTGGATTCATGTGCTTGAGATGGAATTTGCAGCCATGTACAGAAACCAAAGTGGCTATTTGTCATCTGCAGAAAAGACCAGGTACCCCCTTCAGAATGGTGTACTGAGAACTGTCCTTTGCTGTTTTACATATTTGACTTTTTTTTCCTTTTTACATTGCATATAAAATATTTTATCTTAATAAGTTCCTTTTCAATCTCTTAATCTATTTTTTCTCTTTTTTTTTCTTTTTTTTTTTTTTGCACAGCATTGTACAACCTAATTTTTCCAAGCTACTGATGCTGCTCCTGTCTAATTTACTGACTTAGGTGTTTTTGGGTTTTGTTTTGTTTTGTTTTTAATTTAAACTGATTTCCCAGTGTACTTGGATCTTTTTATTTAAAGAACTCATGATGGTTGACCTGTTCATCAGCTGGTTCTTTCTTTTTGTGTGTTGTGACTCACTCCTATAGGAAGAGATTATTCTCTCTTGATGCTTGGTATAGCACAGGTCCGTGGTCTGCCAGGTATAACTCACCTGGTGGAAGGCAGTTAATTTTGTGAAATACATAAGCAAAGAAAATCTTTGAGAGAAAATTTTTTGTCTGCCTGAAGCAAATAGGCTATATGTGAAGAACAAAAATTGCTAACAGTATTTCCAATTATACTTTTCTGTCTTATGAGATGTAGGATTAAAGAATGGACAGAATATCTTTATTTCTCCTCTTGCACTAATGGATATCTTCCCTGTGGAGCAAAGTAGGAAAAAATGTATTGATTCATAGCTGTGAATTCAAAATTGCATGGAAATCTGTATTAATTTAGTTACTTGGTGAGAGAGATCTGCAAAATGCAGAACTTTTTTTCTGTGCTTTTTAAAACTTACAGATTCTGTCTCACATTCTGCAGGGTTGAATACCTATGAATACCCATAATTATCTTTCTTTGTGAAACTCAGTGTGGTTGAATTTCAATACCTACCCATTCTGGAATATTATGAAATAAATGTGTTAATTGCTTTTCATGAAGGTAGATTTTCTCCTTTCCTGTGAGAATTTCTTTTAACTTCCTATATTTCTGTATTGTGTGTTAGGCTGAATCTCTTTTTATAGCATATTTAAGCACTTTTAAATACAATGATTGATGCCAATGAGTTATAGGCAAGTGTCATATCTCATTCAGAATGTTACATAATCATATTCTTCAGTAAGAAGATGTCATTTCCCTTTATAGGGAATTACAGAATCATTGAGGGACCTCTGGTGATCACCTGATCTAAGCCCCTACTCAGGTGGGATCAACTCGGAGCTAGCTGAGTGTCCAAGACTGTGAAAAGCTTTTGGATATCTCCAAGGATGGAGACTCAACCACCCCCCTGAGTTACCCTCACAGGGTAACCCTGTGGTCACCTTCACAGGGAAAAGTGTTCAGAGGGAACCTGCCATGTTTGTGTGTGCCCATTACCTCTTGTGCTGTCACTGGGCACCCCTGGAAAGAGCCTGGATCCATCCTCCTTGCAGCATCCCTGCAGGAGTTTATGTACATTGGTGAGTTCCCCTGAGCCTTTTCTTCTCCAGAGTGAACAGTCCCAGCTTTCTCAGCCTTTCCCCATAGGAGAGGTGCTGGAGTCCATCCATCATCTTGGTGTCCCTTTCCTGACAGTATGTCCATGTCTGTTTTGTGCTGGGGAGCCCAGAACTGCATCCAGCACTCCACCTGTGGCTTCATCAGAGCTGAGAACAACAGAAGTCTCACATCTCTTGATCTGCTGTCAATACTTTGCCTAATCCAGCCCAGAATCCATCCATCTTCTTTGCAGCAAGAGCATGTTGCTGGCTCACATTCAGTTTGATGTCCACCAGCCTCCACAGACCTATTTCCCTTCAGAACCTTATCACACAGGACTTTTCCAAGGAGAGGTCATAGCTATAGTGATCTTGATTTTTGACCACCTCTCTCCTCTCTGGATCATAAACTCCACTATCTTGCGAAATGAAAGTGGTCAAATAATATTTCTGTAAGTTCATGAACTGTTGTGCCTTTGAAAATGATAGGAGCACAGTATATATTGGAATCAAAAAGAAAAAAAAAATTAGAAACACCAAGGGAACTTTTCTGTGAATAAACAAAATATTCACTTGCAGAACATTTATTGAATTAATTCTGTCAGAAACTTTTCTGTCTTGGAGTGGCAAGAGAGGACAGTATCCTAGCATGAATAATTCCTTAAAAGGAATTAGTAAGCTTCAGAAATTGTCAGTTTATTTAAACATTTCATTTCATTCTGTTGAATGGTATGATTAGAATTTAGTAGAGTTTCTAATTGTTCTGATTTAAAGAAAAAAAGGCAAAGTGCTACAAAGGATGACCTACAGTGATAAAAAGAGGAAAAACTAGAAGGGGAAAACCTTTCCACTGTTTGTCTTTGTGCCTTTGCTGTTAATTTTTAGAGCAAATTACAGTGGCTTTTCATGGAAGTTGTTTTCCTTCCAAGAGAACAAAGGAAGAATTTTGCAGTTTTAGTTCTTACCAGATGTTGACATTATGTATGTTCTGTCTCGTATAATGCTGCCTTCATAAGGATCTGAAAGAGTAGTACTACAGAAATAAATCACAGTAGGGAAGTTTAAATTTAGATTTTGTTTTTTAAATACAGTAATGTGGGAGTTTCTAGTGATAATGAGTTTTCTGTTAATCCAGCATCCAGCTCACTTTATTCACTTAAATCAGCTTTGAAGTTAAACTTAGATTTCAAAGACACATTCATAGTAAATTCAGTCTAAAAAGAATGTGAATAATTCCTGATGTGGATATGGATGTCCTGGATGTTTAGGACTGCATTATACCAAATCCCTGAGGATGACAGATTTATCTGGTATATCTGTGTGTTACTGTCAGGCACTAATAGGACACCATTTCTGAAAAGCAGGAAATTCTACAGTGATTAAAATCCCCACACAGTCTGGCTCATTCACAATGTATAAACACACTTCCCAATGGATCAAAACAAAGTTAAAAATTATTCCCTTTCCCATGAAAGGACTTTTTCTTAGCACCACTGTTCTATCATGGTCTTGTGAACGCTGGTGCTTGGCACAGTCATGTGCCAAGGATGGAAGCAAAGGCACAGGATGGAAGCAAAGGCACAGGATGGAAGCACTCTACAGTATAGGAAAAGCTGAGGACAGGAATCAGCATCCATTGAGAAAGGGGGAGGGAGAAATAAAGAGATGTCAAGAGGAAATACACCTCAAACTTAAAAAGTTACGTGAGTTTCTTGTGAACTTTTGCCATTGCTGATTCATGACTTCAAAGGGTTTCAGGGCATCATTCTGACAACTGAGTCAGCATTCATTTTTTATATCTAACAGCAGAGATTTAACTGAGAAGTGAAAATGATGGATTTATGTGGTCTTTTGAAGTCAATGAAGTAATTCACTGTCCAGTTATAGCTCAGTTTTTTTGGTGTTTTCTAGATTTTTCCCCCATCAAACTGGGCTCTGTCTAAAGCTGGCTATTTATTTGTCTGAATGGGAATTGTGAACAGTTGGTAGCCTTACATCATCTATCTGACTTATCCTGGAATAGTTAAAGAACCATGCTGCTAAGATTTAGTGATTATTATTTATTTAGACCAAGTGTAAAACCCCATCTTTTGTACAGAAAATATAAATAGAACAACTGATAGAGTAAGCTTTGTGTTAGATTTGAAATCCAGTAAAATGCAGTACCATTGCCATGACAGTGATGCTTTGTCCCTTATAATGCATTTCATTTAAGGAGCTGAAATAAGCTGTGCACCATTATTGATGCAATTCTGTCATTGTAATGTATAAGAACTTACATTTCAATTTATTAATTTCACTGTGTTACCATGATTTATCAAAAATCTTATTAATCAAACTAGTATTTCAATTGCAGTTGCTTGGCTTGGCGTTGCAAAGAGGAATGTATCTTGCTGGAGCATGGTTATGAAATTATACTTGAAACAGTTTTTTTAGCAAAACAAAGATTTTTAGAGGATTTTACTGAGGCTGAATTGGTTCGGGCTTACTTTTTTAAAGAATGACAGTGTTGTAGCTTTAATGTGGATTTTGTGGCATTGCTTAAAGAGACAATGTGATCTAGTGAAAATAGATTGAGAAAATAGATTGTCGAAAAAGGTGACCATGACACAGGATTTCTAGACCAGGAGGTCTTCTGATTTATATATTTTAAGATAAATTGTTAGCATCCTTTTTCTCCTGCTCATAATAGTTGTATTTAGAGCCTGGAGGCTCAATCAGCAGATGTTCATTGGGTTTTATAGTTTGCCTCTGAGTAGGCTTTTCTGCTTCTTTGTTTTCTGTGCCTGCAGTTCATTCTCTTCTGTCCTACTTAGAGCTTCACTAAATGCACTGTGTGTTCTCAGCTTTCATTAGCCTTTTCTTTTACCTCCCTTGCAGTTGCTTATTTATTGTTGCTGCCCTTGATCCCTTTGCCTTTTGCATGTGCAAGTCTACCTCTTCCCTGTCTCTGTCCTTTTATTTATGTTGCACTCCAAGACTATAGAATATTAATCCCGATGTTTCCGGGTGGGATGTGCCAGCCGCGTCTGACCCTCGCTGCTGGACCAAAGGCAGCAGCTGTGGCGTTTTACCCCAGAGATACCTTTGGCCAGCTGGATGCTGCAGCTGGGCACTCGCAACAAATCCAAGCAAAGTAGGAACTCAGTTTACCTCTGGTGGAAAAGGTTCAGGCAACGGTGAAGAGAAAAAGGAGCGGATTCTATTGTAGAGTCTTAATCCAGAGTTTTATTTCAGCATGGTAGACCTCTGAATGTGGTAACAGCTCCCAATAGAACCCCAGGCTGCATGGTCTCGTGTCCTTTTAAGCCCTGGGGACAGGGGGAGGGGAAGGGACAGGTGAGGCACCAACCAGGTGTGAGGAGGGGAAGGCTCAAGGGATACAGACACTTGGACAGGCCAATGAGCCCAGACCTGAGGGGCATCTTTTGAACTTCTGCCAAACACACGATGCCCTTGCTGGAATGTTAAGATTGATGGACAGCTCTTAGAGGGAGGGGAAAGGTTGGCACACCTGAGGGGCATCACACTGCAACACAGGACCGTGCAGGGTCCTCTAGAGTTCTCACTGATATTCTTCAGTCAAGGAAGAAGGAATCTCTCCTCTGGCAGGATTGACTGTGTGAGGCTGCAAGTGCTTGGAGAAAGGGCTTGGTTCTCTTGTCACAAAAACAAGCTTCTGCCCCGTGATTGATTAGCATGATGTTGCAGCAAATGAACTGTTGCAATTGAACCAGTACAATAATGGAACACAATGAGCAACAGCACTGAAGGCTGGCACAGGCTAGGGGAGGCTGATCCCAGGTGCTGTTGGTCCAGCCAAACCATTTTGATAAAAACCCACTCCTATTGTGTACCCATAGATATAAAGTTCCTGAAGATTTCACAGTATTTAAAAGTGTAATGATGAAAGTCAGGTTTATGGAGAAATTATGGTTTGAGTTTTTTGCCGTAGGAGTTTTATTTTTTTTGTTGTCGAATACTTTGCACAAAGTCAAGCTTCCTTGATGAACTGACAGGAGGTATGAGAGGGGTTTTCCTGGAGAGCTCAAAAGTTATGACAGCCCGGCTGAGTTTTACTGAAATTCCTGTGTGTCATGTTACTATTTTGCAAATAGTAACAGAGTTTAGGTTTGATGACCACTGGCCATAAGCAATAATAGATCTTATAAGGGTACCTTTACCTTTTCCCTGAGAGCCCTCATGCAATCTCCTGAAATATCCTCCTCTTCAGTAGCTTTTTTTCTGTGATGGCATTTGTAAGCTGTCTGAATGTAGTTAGTTCTGGTTGTTCTGAGCTATAGTAATAGTAATTTGCAAATGTCATATGCCTAGAAGTTCCACAGTTCCACAGCCACAGCCGCTACTGTTTCTTCTTCTTCTTCTTGCCTAAAGCCAGAGTCTTACGGCAGCTTAAAAGGGAAAACAAAATGTTTAAGCAGAGAAGAAAACATTACTGAATGCTTTGATGCTCTTCTTTCCCTAAAAGAGAATAAATAGCTGTGAAGTTTAACTTAGTTCTGTTCCATCTGGTGGTTTACTAACTTGTCTGTGGCATTTTAACAGAAATTATGAAAAACAATTTATCTAGATAAACTGAGACCTTTGTGACCAGAGGAAAGGTATGGACCATTGCTACAATGTCTCATGATATTAACCCGTGTTTTGCTGTCAGTGCTGCTGCATTTCCTCCATAAAATTTTACATGAAGAAAGATAAAGACCTGGCAACATCCTAATAAGTGGTATGCAATTCATAGTTATATGCCAAATAAATTGATTATGATTATGAACTCATTGCACTATAATAATTTTTCTATATAATTAATATTAATTATTAATAAAGAAAATAATTTATAATATTTATAATAAAATAATCAATAAAATTATTAATCCTATATTTAAATATTTTTTAAAGTTTTTTAAGCCCCACAAAAACATTGCTTCTCATTGTGTTGAAGTAAAATCAACCCTGAAGTAAAAAGATACTGCAAAGGACAGTGAGTACAGTTCTTTGCTAGGTCATGTTTCCAGAGCTATTTTTTGCAAGCCTGACAGTATTTCCAAATTATAATTGAAATGTGCCCATTTAAAAATCTGTGGACACAAAACTAATACCATTTTTTGTTCACTTTTTTTTTTTGGTGACTCTCGTTTTTTGTCAAAGTGATTAAAAAAAAGTGCAGTCCTAAACTACCTGGAAATTGCAGTTTTATAGCACTGCTGAGAGGGCTCTGTTTAGTTTTAGTAAAATACTTCTATCTAACACTGGGTGACATGAAAAAAGTAACTCATTTATATTGATAATAGTTGTTGCCAAAAAATATTGATTGTCTAAGCAGTATACTAATGAAGATCCCATAACTTTGTGTTAGTTGGACAAACTAACACTTGAGAATTTCACTAATCTCGCAAATGATAAATGTTTAATTATGTAGGCCTACCCATGTTCTTAGTGAGTTTTTATATGAAAGCTGAATTTACCAGTATGAAATTGATTTCTACTTTTATTAAAAAGCTCAGTGCAGATTTAAGGATAGCATTTTCTAAGTGTTTTGTGGCTTAATGAGAACTGGTGCTTTGTGATTCTGTTGAAAATTTTTCATATGTGTTGGGACACAATATAAAAGGTATTTTTAACTGTTCCAGAAAATACATGTTTATAATGGGGAAAAAAGAAATAAATTAAAAGCAGTTTGATTTTCCACTTCATTAAAGCTTGTGAACTGATTGGTGATTGGTAGATTCCATACACAGGATAAAAAAAAAATTAAATTCCATTAGGAAAAGAAAAATCAGTATGCTGAACCGAATACAAGTAGAAGTGCTTCCCTATACGGTCACAAATGGCAGTGTAGATGATCTATTACAGAGCTCTCTGTTGGGGTAGCTGCAGAACATGAGCAAAACCACATGGGAATTTAGTATCCTGGATCCTTCTAAAGCTGTAATATAGTCAGTTGTTGTTTGTGGCATGCAGCTTTTGAGAATTACAGCAGGATTACTCGGCCCTTTTTTAGCATGTAAGATTCTTGGCATGAATTCCAGCTGAGGTGAGGCAGAAAACCATTAGAGACAGCAGAGATTCCAAATGGCTAATTGTTTTAAAAGGAAGAGTAGTAAGTGCATGTAGTGTATTTGTCCCAGGGCAAGAGGAAACTTGGTGATCCCTCCCTTCCCATGCTTAATTTAAGAAGAGTAAAGGTATTACTCTATTTGTGTCTATTTATTTATTTACAGAGTTGTTCTGAGCAACAGTGAGTGATTTCAGTGTTCTGAAAACACAAAATGCTGTGTATCTACTATATATTACACACCTCTTTAAAACATCAGTGGTATTGGGAAAGACAGCTGTTTATCATTTAAGTTAGAAGAAGATAATCCATAGGCAAAGTATTTGCTGATGGAAAGAAACAGACATTGTTTGAAACTTCTTTTTCTTAAGCTAAATTATTTGCAGAATCATGTTTTGGGAAATGGGGCTGGCCCATTCTGCTCTGTAAGGATCTGGATTTAATTTTTTCCCTCTTTGCACACTTGGTTGGAATCTCTAAAATATTTGCATTAGTTTCTTACAAACTGTTGGTCAGTAATATTCTAGCTTTGTCCTCCCCCTGTTGAAATCTAAAAGGACTGCTGTACTATCATTTTTGGCTCTTTGAATGATATATACAATATAAAACCTGACAATCTCAAGGTCTGTTTCTTTATATCAAAAAGCTGATCTTAGTCTAAGCCTGCTAGAGAACATATCTGAGAGTCTTAGAGCCACCATGAAAATAGACATGGTGAGAGGCCACTCTTTGCTTTCTAATCATCCTGATTAGTTCTCAGTCCTAACTGGAGATTGACCTCTTGACCTATTAAATTAATATGCTGTTTTATTGTGATAGAAATAGTAATCTAATATTACTTATGCAGCTGTCTGATATTTTTAAAACCTTTTCTTCTATGATTCATGGAACTCATTTAGCTGTTACTGAATATCTAGACTGCCCAGCGTCCAAAATAGTGTTCCATCTGGCATCTCCTGAACAGAGCATAGGTACCAACTGAGCAAGAGGAATGGCAATAATTACATCTTATCTTTGCTATGATATGTAGTTAATAACACAGAATATAGAAATTAATAGACACGTATGCATGCATCCATTTATTTGTCACATCTTTAAAGCAGGTGGCAGTACAGGAGAGTTTTCACTCTTACCACAGATTTTAGCAGATTTTCGATTTTTCCATTTAAAGAATTACCTCTTCCATAAACCCCATGTTTCCTCTTTGATTTAAAATACATTGTTTGATAATAGTATACTTCTGTAGCTTCAGCTGAGGTTCTTGGGATTACAGTTTTAACTCCAGGGTGCATGATCTAACATCTCTCCTTGGCACTTGGTTCTCTCAAAAAGTCTGTTATATTAATGTCTGTTTAATCTCACATCAATTAAGAATTTATTTTGCATTGAATTTTGTCCAGGTTTTATCTATGCCTCATGGTTACATCATGCTTTCTTGACTACATCAAGTTCACTATCTTAATAAAGCAAAGATTTAAGAGAGCTACTCTCTCTGATGACTCATCTGCAAAGACTAACAAAAGGGCTTGACATAACAATAAATTATTCTTTAACAGACAGTGATCGGTCTTGATGGAGATGAAAACTGTGGATGAAATAAAACAAGCATGTCATGCTCATTTCATAAAAACTACCCTGGTATAATCAGAATGGCTTTCAAGGGGTCAGAGGTCTGTCCAAGTCATGAGGAATCATAGTTTGCACAAACCACATCTTTTTGGTCTTATTGACTGTATCTCTTAAGAGCCACTACTATGCAATGCAATTAATCATCAAGGGAGTTTGGGTTTATGGTACATATTTGAAGTAAACTTTTTTTAATTGCTGGAGCTTTGGGTTGTGGACTTTGACTAAGTGCATTAGTAAATGCTTAATTTAAAGAGATTCTCTCACCCTGAAACATAATCCTTTTTAAATTTTTTCTATTATTATTTGGGAGGAGGCAGTCTAAAGAGTCTATCTAAGAGTCAATTCCCTTGCCAGCAGTGTGATTTCATGGCCACTCTGCTTTTTGCTTTCTTCAAGGTGTTTTTCTTTCCAGCAGTCAGTTAGAAAATTAATTGGTGTAAAATAAGCTTTCTAAATAATGCAAAATGTATAATACATTGAGTTATTAAAATTAAGCATTTTTCCCAAGCAATAATTAATCTTGATAGATGTGGTGTTGCCGCCTTGTTGTTGTTATTATAAAATTTAATGAATTTCTGTACCTTCTCAGCATTCTGACTGTCAATTCTTTTATTGTAACCTACTTCATTCACTAGTTATCCAAAAGTTCAGTTTCACATGTACTGTGTAAAGGATCTTGACAGGACAGCTCCTGCCTGTCTTGCTGCAGCTGTCTGAGAGGCTGCTGTTTGCCAGCTGTCTGCACCACCTCTGTGGGCAGCTGCTGTTCCAACAGGTGCCTCTGCTTTCACTCTGTCTAAAGCCCAGCTCCTTTCATTTTAAATCCCTCTTCACCAGAGCTACTGTCCTCCCTTTTAGTGCGCTGAGGACAATCCAGGTAGGACATCTGGCTGAAATACAGCCTGGCTGGTCTGTCATAAATGCCCAGCTGAACCTGAGAGTCGTGTTCTTTCTGAAATGATCCTCAGGTTCTCTTTCCTCTGTGCTCTCCCTTCTTATGGCCTGGCAGAGTTTTTACAATTCCTAATTCTGCTCTTTGCTTTCTGCCTTTCTTTCCAGAACAATATGTATCCTCCAATATCAGTGTTCAGCTTACTGTTACCCTGGAGAAGTGTCCATTTCTTTCCTCCTCTAAGTGCCTATTTGCTCAGCTGTTTTAACAATGATTTTCCCGTAGTCAATGGTAGGACAGTGATTTAGTCTTGACAGAGATACAGTAGCTAAACTTCGTCTGAAATCAGAGGAGTTATCCCATACAGTTTTGGTTTTTTTGAGTGACTTTGAGGCTCCTCAAGCTGTTCCACAGACTTTTATGCTGACACACAAATAAAATACTTCATTCTCCGAGGTTTTGAAAATCTTGGTGAGACAAAATGCTATAAATTTATTTAACACACTCAAGGCTGTAATAGGTAATGTGAAGTTGTCATATTTATACATCACATTTATTTCACTAGTAGACTAATCTGAGACCTGTAAGGATGTGGTATTTTTAGTCAATTATTCTATGACATTTTGCCAGTTTAACTACTAACTACTAGTGATGTCCAAGTTGGTGGTTGCAGTTAGGATAGCTAAAAACATGCCTTCTCTTTACTGCTGGCTAAGGTACATGTGCTGTCAAAACTCCTGAAGTGTAGACCTGGTGGGGAAATCCTGTTTTTTAGAGAAAATCCCATTTTTTAGAGAAATTTTCTGTACCTGAATGAAGAAGGCAAAGTTATGCTCCAACTGTATTTTACTTGACAGTGCAGAAAAACACGTTTATGCTGTATCAAAAACCCCTTCAAAGCAGCATAAATCAGTTTCTGCAACAAAATCCCTCCCTCCCTCCCCATCACCTTCCTCTCACCTTCCCCTGCCCTTTTCTTTTCTGTGTAAAGTGTGGTAGCTTTTCTGGAAATACTGCCAGAGAGATTGTGTATTCTCTGGAAGCTTAGGCTGTGCCAAATGCAAATCTCCTTTGCTTTTGACGTTTTAGGTTTACAGTACCTTTGGTTACCTGGTCAAGGATGTGATGGAAGCTTGATAATATATTTGAGGAAAACAATCACAAGGAGACTGCTAAAATAGCAAATAACTAGGAGCTTTTTACCCCTCTTTTTATACATGTTGGCATGCTCAGCAGGATAGGGACATGAGGACAGAAAACCTTCCTTAATTGAAGAGTGAAAAAGATGCCTCAGGAAGTGTACAAAATGCCTTAACAACACAAACTGGGTGTGCTTACTCTGAAGTGATACCATAGGGGCCAGCACGGCTTCTGTAACTCTTGGCATTCCCAAACTGGCTACTTTTTACACATTACTTTTTGTCACTTGTTTCAGAATCCATCTCATGTCACCTGGAATGTATTTTTTTCACAGTTTCCTCAAATCAGAATAGAAATGTCTGGCATTGGCTTGCACTGTTACTGTTATTTTTTCCAGCCAACCTTTCCTGGTAGCAGAAGAAAGAGCCGTAGAGTATTCCCAGTGCTTTTATTATTTTATAACATCCTTCATGCCACCCCTTGCAATACCTGGCACAGAGTCTGTGAATGAGATTGCACATCAGGCCAGTTAGTGCTCTGGAAAGTATAACCTTCTTCACATCTTTCTGTGAAGAATTAAGTATACTTAGTACTCTAAGTATAGCAAGCCACATTGCAGATGAAAGTCCTCAAACTCATCTGCTGGGTGTCTCAACTAGGTGGATTTTTGCCTTTGTGTTAACTTACAGGTATTTTCTTATGTCAGTCTACTCTTGCCACCAAAAATGTCTCAGATCCATTAAAATAAACAAAAAGGAACATTGTTAGGTAAAATATAGATAGTAGAACATGCAAAATTATTGTAGAGAAATAATTTATAAAATGTATAAAACAGTCTGGTTTAAATAAATGTAACTTTATTACAACAACATTTAATAAATAATGATATTGGTTGGTTTATTGGTTGGTTGATTTTAAACACAACGATGGATTCAGTTATGTACATTTTATTCCAGTAGAAAATGCTGAGTCTGTAACTTCTATTTACATATTTTTTTGCAGTCCAGACATTCCCTGTGCAAGTATGGAGCATTTCTGAAAATAGTTTCTTCTAGACTGCAGTGGACTTATTTCAGACTGCTCTGATGTGGCTAGAACATCCCCCAGTCAGAAGTGGGGTGCTTATAGCACTGAACTAATCCCTGTCTACTGCAGAATCCTGAGGTTTAGAAGTTAATGACATGAATAACTCTTTTCAGAGTTATTCAAACTCACTTTATTCTGTGATTCTGTAATATTTTCTCTTTCCAAAGGTAGCAGGAAGGTTAGTAGCCCGTTGCATGGATACATACTTTGAGAATGTCTTCTGAGTAACAGTCAGCCTGCTCTATTAACATTATTCCATGACTTGCACTTTTGCCAAAAAAAAAAGAAAAAAATACAAGCAACCAAAACCACAAACCAAAAGCCAGATGTGGAAAAAAAAAAAAAAATTTGCAGTGACCATATTTCCATTCTGTGTTTTGCCACAAGCTCATCATGAACATTGTGAAATTATGAGAAGGTGCCCATTTGCCTTGGAAGTGTCCTCATAGGAATTTCTATGCTTGTACAGTTGGAGTATCCTGTCCAGTAAAAAGTATCCTAAGGTGACATAGTTTTGGATGCTTCTGTGGGATATTTCTTCATTAAATTAACTTCTCAGCATTTCCATTTATTATGAAGTAATACTTAACACCAATTTCCATCTGTCCTGTTAACTGAAATACAAATTTAATTTAAAAGATCACTAAAAGATTGTAGACTTCAAGAGTTGATGCCCTGGGTTGATACTAAGCTCTGGAATTGTCCAATGCAGTATACACAAGGCCCACATCTTAATTTTCCACTGTCAATGAGTTAACATAGCAAGAAAACCAAAACTGCACCAGAGCCACATGATAACAATAGTTCTGTTAACTGATCTATCTGGCTTTTTAATTTTAAAACAAATATTAGGAACTGTTGTGTGGCTTGGGAGGTAGTTAAAGTAGTACGTATATATCCCTAAGATGACTTGTTAAGGCTTAGAATGGAACAATTTTATCAAAGTAAAAATAATATTGCATAGTTCATTCATCATAAAATCTGTTATGAATACATTTCATTCTCAAGTAAACCCTGAGGAATTGCTCATTTTGCAAATAGTGAAACTTTAGCTATAACATGTCAATTATTAAGTTATTCCTGCTCTACTAATTTTTGCTGCTCTGAGGTTAGACACTGCTACCAGTGAGATTCCATGGTCTATTTCTCACCACAGCATTACCATTGGTTCTCTAAATAGCTTTAATTAAATTGTTTCATTTCTGTTTCTGAATTCCCTCTTTTTAATGGACACAGTATTTTTACAGTTGGTATTTTCTGAAAATACTTACTTTTTATGCTTATGTTTATGTGAAGCATCCAGATGTGATTTTGGGGTTTTTTTTTGACAAACTTAATTTTAAAAAGTAAGGGAGGAATGCGGGTTAAAAGCAGTAGTGTTGATTGAAAATTAAAATTACTCATTGCATTAAAGTGCAGGGTGTCCTCTAGAGTTTTTTATTTGTTGTGCTTTGTGTTTTTCCTGCTAGTAATATGCCACAGAATATGCAAAGTAGACACATGAGAAAACACCATGAACTCCTGTCTGTGATCACCTGAGCCTTACAAGAAAGCTCAATGATTTCTGGTTTTTTTAAAAATCTGTTGCTTAAGTAGGCAGGCACCAGGTAAGGTTCAATCAAAAACAAGCGAAACAAAAGAAGAGCAGGACAGATGGAAAGGAAATTTAGTCTGAGCCCAAGGTTATGCAGAATTTGTAGAGCTGAATTTCAGATACTTTATCTTCCACCTCAGGCTTAGATTCATGTAGTCAGGTATGTCTGACCTTCAGCCAAGGCCCCACAAACCAGATCAATGTGATCCCAACCTGCACCTGCAGGTAACGAGGTTACTTGTGTTATCTGCGGCTGTGATTTGATGTCCACCAAGGGCAGCAGCAAGAGCTATAGCACTTCTAAGGTAAAATAATTTGTAATTAGAGGTAGGAGAAAAAGACGTGAGACTGCAGCATAGGTGAACACACTGTCATGGTCTAAATGGGTTTAATTGTTAATACTGTGCTTGAGCCTGCAGCTGATGGAGCAGCAAAAAAGTGGGAGAGACATATACTATTTTATTTATCCTTGTAGAGTTCAATCTCTTCAGTACATAGCAAAACTAGAAGTCCAGCACAGTGGTGAATGAGAATATACTTCATGTTTATGGAACAGAAGTGTAGAAAAAGTGGGAAAAAGGCATCCCCATTGGAAGTGTGACTACAAAAGGACCTGTGCTGACAAAACTATAGTGCCTTATCTACAGATTATATCGTTCCATTGACTGTTTTTATACATGATCCTCTATTTAGTCTTGAACATTAGTTATACTTATTTACTATGTGTAGTTCTCCTGCCCTACCCTTGAGGTTTTCTGTTAAAAATTATGCACCCACACACCCTGATTATGGCTCATCTGCTGCTCCTCACTGAAGAATTCCCAGGCCTCACATCAGTGAGCTGATTTGCTGCTGTGACTTTTGGGTACTTAGTCTGTGAAAGAAATTAGATATCCTTTAAACACCTGCACCTCAAGTGTGCTTCAAATGCCAGGAAGCATTAAGAGGGTCTCTTCCAGACAGAAATCTCTAGATGCTATACTACTGCCTATTGTAATTTGAAATAACAGTGGTATTCCTTTACAGATAAGTTTTTTGAAAGAAAAATTGTTAGACTCTTTGAAAACTCCAAATTGTATTTCAAGAGGCAGATTCCAGGATGTGTCTCTCCAAATCTCTGCAAGACTGTAATCCTGTCTGAAGTGAGCTTTCTTCTCCTTTTCTTTGCAGCTTAGAAAAATCCCCAAAGTTTTCTTGTGACATTTCAGAAGGGTACTAGTAGAGTACAATGTTAACTTCCACATAAAAACAAACAGGAAAGCTGTTGGTATGTGCTCTATCTTTCTCCATGTAGCGGTTAATAGCTATTAAATTATAAGTAGCCAAGTAGCTAATTTGGCAGCCTGAAATACTTGAAGTTAAAGGGCTAAATACACTTTTATTATATGTGTTTAATAGAATAGTGAAAACCAATAAATTAAGTCAGCTTCTCTCCTTTTTTTGATGTATTTCTTCAGAAAACAGCTTATCCTAACACTTAGCAGAAGAGATAATAGCCCTCTCAATTCTTTCAGGCTTCCCTTGGTCCTCCCAAATCTGTTTTTTTTGCATGTCTACAGGAAAGGTATTTTAACTATTTGAGCCATAGATGGTTCAAAATGATACTATTTCACATTTGAGGTGGACATCCTTATTCTGGTCCAAGTTTCTTCATAGTTTTAAACATAGATTCCTTTGAACATTTTTAAACCGTTTTAAACATAGATACCATGCTTCAGATTGCAAGCAAAGAGGTAAAGTAATACAGTATGTCTTTGCTGTATTTAATTCTTTAACTATATATTTTTGAAGCTTATGTCAAGTGTATTTACCTCAGAGCTTTGCTGGCTGTGGCCTGCTCATGTAAAGAATAACTACAGCAGTCTTGTTTTTCCATAGTCTCCTATGTGTGTGTTAATTAGTTACTGGTTACCTACTGTGTGCCAACATGACTTCAGTGTGCCTCTGGTGTCTGAAGCTGGGAATGTCCCAGTTGCAGCAGCAGCTGCAGCAGCAATTTTGGTTCCGGTTAGTGCCAAGTCACTTTGTTTTAATGATCCTTGCAGATGACTTGTGTGGAAATACTGTTGCTCTCCCAAGAAACATCAGCCTTAGCTAGAGCTACCATTGTCTTGGGCTGCTACAGGAATTTTGTGTGGGGAGAGAAGCTGAAGAAAGAAGTGCTGTCTAGGGGCTGGGGGAAAGGTGTGCTTGATTATCTAGAGTACTGTGGAGTTATTCCCATATACATGTGAGAACAGTAATATGAAACAGTGAGGGCTTGTCTACACAGGGATGTTATGAAGTTGTGTTGTTAGCCAGTACAGTGCTGTACTTAAACAGCTGTAATTATGCTGGTAGAATTGCCTGGGTGAGACTCTCCTCTGAGTTGAAACATAGTCTTTTCTGGCTGTGAGGTGTACTGCTTTGGAAGAAATTTCAAGTGACCTAAAAAAGTAAAAACAACCTGGATGTCTGGATAAATACAAACTAAGACCAAATAAGTTATACTCAGTAACTATAGCCTTTAAAACATTTCTCTCATGCTATATAGCCTTCCTGGCTAGACAAGCCTTGAACAGGATAGTAATGGGCTTGTTCACTGTTTCTTCTGCTTGCTAATACTATGTTACTATTTCCTTGTGTTTGCTGTCTTCTCCCAATATCACTGTAGATTTTTTGTTTGTCCTAGAGGGCTTCTTTTGCAAAAGAACTCATATGTACAACAGCAGGGCCACTAGAAGTGGCTACTAGAAGTTATTTTTAAAAATAGTGTTACTAGAAGTTATTTTTAAAAAAAAAGGAAACTCAAGTTTAGAATATATAGCTAAAAATGAGATATTCTCTGGCCTATACAATTCTGTGTGGAACAGTTTTCCCACTGTGAAATTGTACTGGCTGTAATTGAAGAGTTAAGTGCTCTTCATAAAAAAGACTTCTGATATAACGCCTTCTCTCATCTTCTTACTGCAAGACTATGAAAGCCCTCTCCAACAGCATCCAGATGTAAAGATGTACACAGCCACAAACAAATAGAGAAAAAAAAGAGCACTTGCCTTGTGAAAGAGAGCTCTGTGTAAGAGTTGGAAGAAATAATTTCAACTTTTGTGCCTTCACTGTGAGGAGAAAAAGCCACCTTTGTCCTTTTCCTATGAGTTAGTAGTTTATATCAATTAATTAATGATACCGTAAAGATGAACCAACAGGCTGATGAAGAAAAACAGGACCACAAGCATTTATGAAAAGTGGAAAATCTCACTGAATTACAAAAAAAAAAAAAAAGTGACAAAGGTTTACTGCAACTGAATAGTACTTGGTTTTCTACTCATTTACTGTTATAAGGTATTAGGTACAGGACCCTGTCTGAATAACCATATAACTGAAGCATATTAATGGTGAAAAAAATAAATTAGCAAAACCAGTTAGAGGTCTAAAAATTAATGTTTGTCAAGCAGAACTACATAGCAGCTGAATTTTCACCAAAATTCAGAAGACTTATACAGTGACCTCCCATGGGAAGTGCTAAAGATTCCTTTGCTTGGGAAGCGTACATCTACTGGTAGGTTGTATTTTCATCAGCATTTTTGTAGTCTTTCCATTTGGTGAAAGTGCAAAAGCCTTAATTTTTAATTCATTACTGGTTAATGTTGGTTTGAAGAGCTGTTTGTTTAAGGGCTAGAAAAGTGGATGATAACTGAGGCATTACTTTTGTGAATCAAAGCGATGTATCCTTTATTATTTTGTTGAGGCCAGAGGCTGAAAACCAATTTTTGCATGTTTTCATTGTTTTAAGGAGCAAATAGTCCTAGGACTTCTTGAATTAACCAATACAATTATACAAGTTTTCCCATTTTAGCATTTGAATACTTTGTTGTGTATTATAATACAAGTTTTGAAGAGAGGAAGAATGTTTGACTTTGAAGTTAAAATTAGATTTAGCCATAATGTGATGATCATTTGTGCATGTCATTGATTTCATAGAATCATTTAGGCTGGAAACAAACCTTTAAGAACTGAGTCCAGCCATTAATCCAGTAATGCCATTAACCCAGCAATGCCAAGTCCACCATTAAACCATGTCCCCATGTCATCTACCCATCTTTTAAATATCTGCAGAGATGGTGGCTCTACCACTTCTCTGGGCAACTTGTTCCAGTGCTTGACAATCATTTTGGTGAAGAAAGTTTTCCTAATTTTCAACCTAAACCTCCCATTGAGACTATTTCCTGTAATCCTGTCCCTTATCCCCTGGGAGTAGAGCCTGACCTCCACCTGCCTGCACCCTCCTCAGGTGGAGTGAGTCAGGGAGTTGGGGAGTGTGAGAAGGGCCCTCTGAGCCTCCTTTTCTCCAGGCTGAGGCCATTTCCCCATTCCCTCAGCTGCTTCTCAATGGACTTGTGCTCCAGCCTTTTCTCCAGCTCCATTCCCTCCTCTGGGCACCTTGTGGTCCCTCAGTGTCCTTCCTGAATTGAGGAGCCCACAAGTGCACCCAGCACTGCAGCTGTGGCCGCAGCGCTGCCCAGCACAGGGCCACGCTCACTGCCCTGCTCCTGCTGCCCCACTGCTGCTGACACAGGCCACCATGCCCTGGGCCTTCTTGGCCACCTGGCCACACGCTGCCTCATCTTCAGCTGCTCTTGACCAGCTCCCCCAGGTCCTTTCCCACCAGGCAGCTTTCCAGACACTTTCCCCCCAGCCTGTAGAGCTGAAGGGGTTGTTGTAACCCAAGGGCAGGACCCGGCACTTGGTCTTGTTGAACCTCAGACCATTGTCCTCGTCCCATGGATCCAGCCTGTTCTGATCCCTCTGTAGAACCTTCCAGCCCTCCAGCAGATCAACACTCCCCCCCAATTCAGTGGCATCTGCATTATCAACAGGACTGGTCCCAACACTGGACCCTGGGGAACTCCGAGCCACCAGCTGGACGTAACTCCATTCATCGCCACTCCCAGGGTCCAGGTGTCCAGACAGTTTTTCACCCAGACACCGCAGCTGTTGAAGCCATGAGCAGCCAGTTTCTCCAGGAGAATGCTGTGGGAGATGGTGCCAAAGGCTTTACTAAAGTCCAGGCAGATAATATTCACAGCATTTCCCTGATCCATTCAGCAGGTCACCTTTTTGTAGAATAAGATCAGGATAGTCAAGTAGAACCTGCCCTTCATAAACCTATGCTTGTTTATCTTTATAGATGCTAATTCCATGTTTCAAAAGTAAGCATGTTTATTTATTTTTGTTCTGTGGTCCAAGCTCTGATCTGTTATAGGATATTTGACCTTTCATTATTATTACTGAAAATTACAAACATATGTGCAAAAGCCAGAGTGTAATTCTAGTCTTTATTCTGCTTACAACTGCTTAAAAAAACACCACCAAAACTGGTAGAGAAGCCTAACACTGAAACTTAAGAAATTGTCATTCTGAGGAATGCTTTCTGGACCAAAGCAATAGAAACAACTGCTGCTGTGCATGGGGAAGCTGGCTGTGTTTAGGGAAATAAAAATTCATGTATTTCTTGTTTCTTTTTGTATCATTTTTTGAGTGCAAAATCCTAGACTGATAATAGAATGTGATGCTATCTATATATTGATGGGTTTTTGGTTTTGGTGGTGGTGGGTTTTTTGTTTGTTGTTTTGTATCTCACTGCTCAGTGTGCTTATACATATATATTACCTTAACTCATGGTAACTCCATGCAATGATTTTCAGCAGTTTTTTTTATTTCTTGATAATGGATTTGATAATTTTTATTTCTTTTGATAATAATATATCCATTAGCCCTGATGATAGTCAACCAGAAGAACAGGAAATACTGAAAGAAACTTTTATTTTCCCAGCTCTTGTGATTTTGCTGCTGTTGCTCAAGGGTGTAATTCAAATATAGAGTGCAGACCAAGTGCAATAAGATTTCCATTCAATTTAACAGTCTAAGAATTTTTCAGGTTTTTCTTTATTCCCCCTTAGGAAAAATGTGCAACATGCTACTTTTTTCCTCTGTTTGTCTATTCATCTTTTCTTTAGCTATTCTAAATCTGTATACTAGATAAGAAAGTGGAGAGGTCAGTGAGAGAAATGGTTTTCTCAAATTACATACTGCTCATATGTGGCTGTGTTTGTATGGATATTACAGTGGTTTTGTCTCAATGATAGGTCTCATTCTAGATTGTTTTTTTCGGCCTCTTGTCTCCTGTTTTGCGATCATAGTCTTTAGTAAAATAACCCTAATCCACTCATATATATAGACCTTAAAATCAGTTTCTGTTCCTTTCCAGTAATCCAGTGATCTAAAGCCATTTATCTCTGGGAAGTATTCTGTTCTTTCTTCTCCTTTTGTTCTGGTTTTCCTAAATAGAAGCTGGCTCTTTCTGTAAGAAAAAAAAATTAAATAAATTTTAATCATTTTACAAGTAGTGCACAGTGGGACTAGTAAATAACTATTGGGGGGATGTCTAATAAAATCCATTTATGCAAATACAATTATCAAAAATTTTTCTCATGTTCAGTTCAGCATTTATGATAAAATACATTGTGTTCTGCAGAAGAAGCTGATGTGAATCCAGACATCAGTGAGGTGAGGCTGGAAGTGGCTTCTGCTTATCCCATACTTCCAAACAAAACAGAAAATACAGCAAACAATTCTCTTTTTCAACCCTTCAGTGACATTCAGGGACTTGAATATTTAAAAAATGAAGAGATGAGTAATTATAGATACAGGGTAGCTTTTAATGGTATTTTAATACCGAGTCAGTGGTAGCTGGAAGCTTGACTGAATTCTGCCAGGTTCTGTTTCATGGAGCATCTCTTGGCAATCCCATCTGTCGCTTGGCTGTCCTTGGAGGGAAAAGGTTGTTCCACACATAAGGCTGGAACTTCCTCTGTTTTAACTTTTGTTCTCTCGTGTCCTCCATGCATCTTAGCAGGGAGCACAGCTGTATCTTCATGCTAACCTCTTCATGGCTACTGGCAGGCTGCATTTGAACAAGTAATCACAGCCTTTCCTCAAGTGCTCAGCACCCTGTTTATCTACTTGGCCCTTGGAGAAGCTTGTTTAGGTTCCTTGATGACAGGACAAGGGGGAGTGGCCTTAACATGAAGGACAGTAGGTTTAGATTATATATGGGGAAGAAATTCTTCACACTGAGGATGGTGAGGCACTGGCACAGATTGCCCAGAGAGGCTGTGGACTCCCCATCCCTGGAGGTGTTCAAGACCAGGCTGGATGGGTCTCAAAGTAACAGGGTCTAGAGCAAGTTTCCTGCCTGTGGCAGGGGGTTTGGAGCTAAATGATCTTTAAGGTCCTTTCCAACCTAAACCATTCTATGAGTGTATGACTCCAGACATTATTATTTGAATGTTGTTCCGGTGCTGTGAGGCCCAAAACTGAACGTATACTTCCAAGGGGTGGTCTAAAGAGCACAAAGTAAGTGGGAGTGTCAACCTGTCTCCTGAATCTGGATTCAGGATGCCATTAGTCCTTATTGCTGCCATTGTGCACTGTGGGCACCTGTTTGGCCTTTTTTTCTTTTTACCAGCTCCTTTTCAGCAAAGGTTTACAAGTCAGTCAGTCCCTAGCATGGCCTATTGTGAGTTTAGTTCATCTTATCTGCCAGAGATTGCATTTGTCCTTGTTGAATTTAATGAAATTACTGCTGGCTCAGTCCTTCAGCCTATTTATTTGTCTCTCAATGGCAGTCCTGCCCTTGAGTATATCATTGAAATGGAGGTTGATTGAGATCATTAATAATGACAACCAATGATGAATCAGAAAAAGAACAAAACACACCATAATCTTTGTATGATACCATCTCCATTAAAAATAATCACCATTTTCAGACATAGTCCTACAATTCATCAAGCAGCTGGGGATGGTACATTGGAGCAAAGTGAATGTACCCCTTTTTCCTCTCCTAAGAATAAACACGTCTTTATATTGAGATATGTAGATACTTATCCATTGTATCCATTTAGCTTCTGTTCTAGCATTTTTTGAACACACTTTGCTGTTGGTTTCTGTCACTTAATGTTTAATTCATTCAACCATGAATTCTTAGATGTAAAGTAATCGGCTATGTAGGAGAAATCGAGTGTGGGTTCCTACATTATGCTTAATGGAGTGGGCTGGAAGATAAGCCTTGTTTTTAACTCCAAATGTACTATGTACTTATGTGTGTGTCATCAAAGCTTTTTTTAATGTCTGCCTTCCCTGTCTGAAATAGGATGTCACAAAATGTAATGAGAAATTGAGAAAAGTAGAAAAAATGAAAAAGAATCTCCAATAGACTATATAAAGCTTCTAGAGAAATATTGCATGTTGGTACAAAATAATAAACTAAGCTGTCAAAAATACATAGCTTAGTTACAGATTACTCAAAGTGTATTTTCAGGAGACTTGTGTGCAAAAAATTACCTAATAAACTTTTATAGATCATGGGAAATATTTCTGAGGATAGCTCTCCTAAAGGAACTAAGGGAACCTAAGATTGAAAAAAAGAGAGTATCATTTAAGAAGAAGCTTTCTTTTATGCATGTAGGCTGGGCTTTTATAGTGTTTATAAAAGTTTCTGAGAAATAAAGGTGTACTCTGAAATAAATTAGAACTTTGTTATGGGTGAAGTACTGAAAGTATGTCTCAAATATAGCTTAAAGTAATGTTGAAAAGAAGAAGTGTCAGGAAGATCAGAGTTAGTAGTTTTCCTGAGGGTCTGAGTTATATCCAAGTTACTGATACCTATGGGTAAAAGTGTTTAGGAGGCTTTTTCTGTTGCTGTTAGTTGCTTTGGAAGGGCTTCTAAAAATCTTTCGTTATACAGATTTTTTTGCATAAATCTCTTGCCTCCTCTCATATGGTCTGTATTCCTCCTCTAATTTCCCCATGTCATATTTGACCCTTTTTGTGATACCTTTTGTGAATTCACACGACCTGAGTTTTCTTGCACAGGGAATGAGTTTCTGGGTAGAGGAATCTGTTTGGTGTAGGATCTGGAGATGTGTTGTTCTGTGACCTCCTGTAATGAACCATTTTCTTCACTGATTAAGTTTCAGTAAAACTTTTTATTTCATTCTAAGTCCTCATTTTCGTGTATTGTACCTTGGTTTTTCTGGCATGCTGCCTTGGTTAACTAGCTTTGAAATGGCTTTCTTACCTCTTATTGTAGTTTGCCCACTAACAGAAATATGCCTGTAGAAATTAGCAGTTAATGTCCCAGTGTTAGGCACTATGTAAGCTGTAAATGTTGATTATTGTTAACGAGCAATGAGGAACATTGTATTCATATGGGAAGGGAATGTCTGATTTCAGGAATTTCCAGAGTAACAACAAGAAGGACAAGAAAGAAGGAGAAATTCTTGCTTTTGCTTTTGGATCTTTGGTGAGCACTCAAGATTGTTCTTGGTAGGGCAGATATTTTCCATGTACTATTTTCACATTTCACATTTCACATAGAAGATGCAGTGTCCAGACATCTGGAGTAGTCACCTCACCTTTAAAACTCACCTTTTTAAACTCACATTTAAAACTGAAGTAGTCATCTCAAATTATTTTCAAAAAAAACAGTACATAAAATACCTTTTGCAGAATACACTAGGTTTGGTCAATTATATTTAAGTATCATTTCAGGTTTAATATAGTAAAATTTTTGTCTTTATTGCTGTTGCAGTTCTAGACATGGTAACTTTATATGAGACTAGGGACTAATTTTAAAACTGAAGTAGTCACCTCAAATTTGCCAGATTAATTGAAGAACTAGGTACAGTACTGGTTGATAAAAAGGAGAATATGGCAGAATACTAAAGACTATGGCTTTTTATGCCTGGATAACTTTTTCAATTCTGTCAATTTGACAGGGTGTCATTAACTTTTCTTGTGTGATTGATGTGGCAGAAGAAGAGAAAGTGTTTTTTTGTTTTCTGAAGAATGAAAGATGCTGGCAATGAAAATAAAATACCAAGACAACTAGCACTTATTAAACCACTTAAAATGAATTATAAGTTTGCCTTTTAAAACTTCAGAATTGAACGGGCTTTGCAAAACCTAGTGCCAATTAGAGAGTTGTTTGTCATAGAAGAGACTGGACATTATTGCAAATAGATCTAACATGTAGTGTAATCAGAGATGGCTTTGGCATTGAGACCTGCTGACCAGGTTAAATAATCACAAAGCAAATTTAGACCAGAACATGTATTGAAACTTTCCTGATTACTGATTTAACTCCATTTCTGAATCACAACGTCTGAAGCTGTTCCTTCCAAAGTTACCATCAAGTCAGCAAGGATACACTGTGCTACACTATTTAAAGTTCCACAGCTGTCAAGAAAATTTGCCTGGATTTGAGCAGGATTTCCTTCTGGAAATCAGAGTAACAAGGAAGTAGCAAAAGTGGTTTAAATGATGTTTCATAACGGACTTGGCTGCACAGAAAAAATGGAACAAGTAGAAAGTCATATCCTGTAAACACTCTCATTTCTCACTTTCCAGTAGTTAACAATTTGTAACCAGATACAGCATGCAGTGTGGTTGAATTGAGAATTTTAAGAGAAGATTTTAGTAGATTTTGAATATTTCTGTGTAAGAGTTGGTAGAAAATTATTGTCTTTGGGTTGTTTTGAGATGTGTTCCATTGCTTTACTTTGGGAAGAGAATGGGCAGAGAGAAATGGATAAAGAAATAAATGGAAAGAAAGGTATTCACACTTCCATTGGCCATTGATTAAATGATCCTTCTGCTTCTGGTCTCACTTGAGTGAGTTAATCAGTGTTAGTGGATCATGGCTGCTGTCACAGGGTAGAAACTCCCTTAATGACACAGTGTTCATGGGATGCTTAAAATTCTGCTGATCTACTGCTATACATAACAAGAAAATGACACTTTCATATTTTTGGTAGTCATAATTTTTCTAGGTCTTGTATGTTGATGAAAGATTTATCTTTCAATTAACCCACTTTGGGCTGAATTTTGACTAGGATGTAAGCAGCATTGATTTCAATGCTGTTACATGGCTTACCCCTCCATCTTAATAAGGTCTCAGTTCAGCAACAATCCTTTCTTCCAGGAGTATTTCTAACAATACCACTCTCATCAGGGCACTCTCATCAACAACCAAAATGTTCCTGATAGCAGGAGCAGTAGACCTGAGGGCCTGGTTTATTGACTGTGAGCAAAAGCCATTCCACTTTGTCAATAGTTTTCATATCTGTGTTTGTGCTGCTGAGCTACTTTGGAGAGTGACCCATGCAGATTTTTTCCTTTACCTCTTTAGATTAGATTCCCTCTTGCAGCCTTGGTTTGGTTATGGAAAGAAACAGTAGCATTCTTGGCATACCAGTGAACATTTTTCTTCTGCTGCGGCACTAACCTCCCTCTCCTGTGTATGTTTAAAGTGCTCTCCTTGCCGATTGATCACTGATCTCATAAACTGCTTTTTTTCTGCTATACTGTGTTAGACTTGCATTGCCAGTCCTCAGCTTCATTTTTGTAAGTAACTTCTCTCCATTTTCCTCCCCTTTTCCCTTTACTCCATGCTCTTTCAGATTCTTTCCCTTTCCAACCAGTATCGCGCTAGAGTTGGTTGTTGTTAGTGAAAACAAGTAGTACTGAGTTTGAGAAGGGAAGTAACAGAAATTATTCATGCCTGCTCAGACAGCAGCCAAACAAGTGACATGCAAGCCAAAGGATTTGGCCTGGGTGAGGTGGTGGAATGCTCCGGGAAGAAAGCAGGGGTAGGGCTGGCACTCTCCTGTCCTAGAGCACAGTTTCTGTTTTGCTAGTGGCTGCCCTGCCTCTGGAAGCTTTTGCTCTTCTGCCTTCAAGGCACTTTGTCGTATTTGGGCTGAACCAATTGGCTCCACATTCTGTGAGAATCTGGGAAGACACTTGTAGGAGCAGGACGTGAGAGCTCCATGTTGAAATGGAATTTCTTCAACAAGGAAGATGAGCTTGGAGGAGTTGCAAAATTTGAATTGATAAATGCATAGGTAATTTCTTAAGCTGTAAGTAAGACCTAAACCTATAGGACATCAGATGAGAAGACAAACTACTGCATGGTCTGTGTTTCAGACAGTGGGTGAGAATAGATACTTTGTTCAAAAGTAAGGCAGTGAGGTACTGCTGTGCCCCACCTTATTTCAGCAGAGAAATTTCTGACCTAGAGCTCAGAAATTTGGGAATAGGCCATTCTGCTTAATGGCTTTTGAAGGATTTTTCTTGCCTTAATGGAAGAGTTCTTTGAATCCATGTAAACTGGCAAATATCACCTGTGGTGGGGCGATGGTCCCAAAGACTGGCGGGATATTGTGTGAAAATCCTTTTTTGTTTGTCTTGAACCTGACATCTAATTGTTTTCAGTGTCACAGCTTCATTTTTGTATTATGAGAAAATAAAGAGTTATTCCTTGATATTTTTTTTCCTTAACAGTCAACTCTTCATTGTAGTCTAATTACTTTGCTTGATCTAGCCTTGGATTGTGCTTGCCATTCATCTTTGTTTTATTTTGTGCTCACTAATGTCTTTGTATACCTGATTTAGTTGTCACTTAATAGCCTTATCCTCAGAACAGCACACTGGGTTTTGTGTTTGTTCAGTCATTTTCCCCCAAACATCTTTAAAACATATTTTCATAACATTTCCTCCTTGTTTTACTTTAAAGTTGAAGGTACTTTTTCTTGTCTTAGTACATGATATATTTACATTATTTTTTTCCTTCTTGAACTGGACCTGGGTGGGAGGGAAGTATAGCACCTCGTATTGAGGTGTCTTTTAGATCTTTAGTCAAAACAATGCAGATAACACACTAATGTTTTGGCTGTTGATGAACAGTGCTTTCTCAGGGTCATGGGTTTTTCTGTTTCTTATTCTTCCCTTCCCCAGTCAATAGATTAGGTTGGGTACAGATCAGAATTGTTTAGTAAGTGGAAGAAGAAAGAAGGAAAACAAAAGTAAAAAAGCATTGTAAAGGCATTTGCTCACCACCTCCCACAGCAGACTAATGCCCAGCCGTTATAAAGACTTAAAAATGGTGATGCATATTGGATGCATATTAACCTGAGGAGTTGCTGCTTTTACCATCAGTAATGATTTTACCAGATGCTACTGGGAATGCTGTAAATGAAAACTGCATAGCAATAAAAGAAAAGAACAATAGAGGTTAATTTTGCCAAAGACCTTTAGAAAACCATTTGCTTTCCAAACTCAAGATGTAATGCTCAGGTGAAGGATAGTAGTAGGAGAGCAGCGTGATTCTGTAAATGTTTGTTTATTAAAATGTTTGAAGTAAGGTTAATATGACTGCTATTGAAGTAATATGTTCAGGAGCTAGAGTATGTCTAAGTGTTTAATGGATGTGCAGACAAATCTATTTTACATGCATGGAAGTACTAAGATAATTCTGTGAAAAGCTTTGACACAACATAAGAAGAAAATCATTGGGGAGATTTCTCTGTAACTGTAATTGTACTCATGCAACAGTGTAAAAGGGAATAGTTTTGTGACACCTGTCAGAAATTGGCTCTAAAGTGGGGCTATCTGTAATGGGAAAATCTTTTTGCCATAATAGTTTTGGGTGACAAATTACTGTCTTCAATTTAGGCTTAAATTTAGCCTAGAATCCATTTCCTCTGTGATACTTGTACAGTGGGAAGTGATCTGAAAAAAGAACAGAAGCTCTCTCGGGATCATATTTTCAGTAAATGCAGTAAATAAGGAGTGTAAGAATCACATTTGATAATGAAAAATGCAAATGCAAAATTTACTTAATTATTTTATTATCTCACACCTAAGCAGACTGTGTGATTGCTGTGAATACATATATGCATACATATTTATGCACATATATACACATGTATGGATATATATAACTGCAATATATCTGCACATAGAGCATGTGAATCTCTTTAGGGGAAAGGGAAAAGCATTTTAAAAATATATTCTTTTGAGCTCACAGTCATGCTCTCAGTCAGCTTTTATGGCTGAGACTGTCCAGCTGCTGCCTTTGTGAAGCTGCTGTTGGCTGTAAGGGGCCTGGCTCAGCTGGACATCCACTGAACTTCTCAGCCTTTTGCATTGTTGCACAGGGATGCAGCCGGGAGCCAGGAGTGACTCATGCCGAAGGCTGCGAGCTGCAGTGGCTCAGGAAGAGCTTTGTTCTCTGGAGGTAATAGGAGAAGTCGGCTGGGGGAAGAACTGCCCGAGCTGCACTGCCTCACTTTCTGGGAATGTGAGTCAGAGCCACTGGCCATGCCTCCTGCCCTCCTTTCACAGCTCAGAATGGAGGCAGCGGCAGGTTTTGTTACAAGGAGTGTTTTTGTATTTCAGTAAAGATTCCTAAAGGACAGGAGACAAGGCTGTTTTCACAACAGCTGAGCTAAACCCCCTGCAATAATCCACTGTGAACCACATTACCTGACTTATCCTGTGATAAATAAAAACTTCAGTGAGAAAGTTGTTATATGCCAAGCTTTCTGAACACCAAAAGACTTCCTTTTTGTGGTTAAGGTGGAGATACTGTCATCCACATAAGCTTGCTTTTTCAACCATTTATCTATTCAAAACCTTTTCCCCATCTGAAATGTGGAAAACACTGTGAGGTCATGGATTTATGAAGTCAGTACAACTTAAAAGCACTTAAAAATGAGAAGCTAGAAAAATACTTGGATAATTTTTTACAGCTAGATTAGTGACCTATGATCAGAACATTTTGATGGAAACTTCTCTATCAAGCCTTATTGCCCTGTTGGCCCATAAAGCCAATTTTCTGTTTGCTAAAGGATTACATACTTTTGTATGCTCTGTATTTTTACATTAAAATTATGAAGATAGTATTCCTGCACAAAAACAACAACAAAAAAATGCTACCAGTGTTTTCCCCAAAGCATTAATGCACTTGGAAAAAAAGCAAATAAAACAGTTGTCTTTAGTTTATAACCTTCTAAGTATCACACACAAGTTGAGTAAATGCAGAAAACATTCTTCAAATGTTATGGTGGACTGAATTTGATGTTGAACAGGAATCAAGCAGAAATGTCCCCAGAACACAAAGACATGAAATACTTGTCCCTCAATGCGACGGTTGTCAGGTTGGAAGCTGCAGAAAAACCCCATACCTACACATCAATAACATAAGAAAAGCCCTTGTGTTTTGTTAAGGGTTTTGTGTTTGCCATTTTGTATCAGTATTAAACATCTAGACCACATGTCTAACTCAAAAAGAAAACCCATGGTGTAGAAGGCAGTTGCTGGTTTCATTCTGTGTCTTGCAGAAATACTTCTGTTTTTAGAACTTGGCTGGTGGTTTCGTTTGTGATAAATGAGGCAGAATTGAATACAGTAGATAACTTACAAGTCATATAGGGGAAAAAGGGAGAAAAAAGAGAGAAAACCAGTGTGGCTGTTGTTACCTGAGGAGGCAGAAGGAGAAGGTTTAGTGTTGAAAGGTGCAGTTACAGCACTGTGGGTTTTCTAATGCTGATTGTGCTTCAGAAGTTCTGCCTGACCATTCCAAGGAATGTGTAGTGCTGCAGGTTCTTCCAAACAGTTATTACTCTCTGCAATGACAGGGAAGATAGACACAGCATACAAAAACTTTCTGTGTAATGCTTGATCTGCTAATTATTACTGCAAGGGCAGGAGGGAGAAGTAACTTAAAGATAGATTTCTAAGGTAGACCACTTTGGTTATTTTCTTTTGCTGTCACTTGTGATAAATACTGAAGGAGTGAATCCTGAGCAGAAAACATATGTAGGTTGCAGTCAGAAGTTAATATTTTTCTGGAGTTTTCTCATTTGAATCTCCATGAATGGGTATTAGAAACACACTAAATAAAAAAAAATCATGTAAGTTTATAAAATATAACAGTTAATTCATTGGAAAATCCTGTGTTCCAAATGAAACAAGAGTTTAAAACAATTTAAAATATATTTTTGTGTCTAAGGGCACAGGCTGTCAAACAAATTCATTGAAATAATCATACAGAAGTTGAAGTATGTACAACCCCAAATTTAAGGAAGAATATGAAAACTCAAAATAATATTATCTTGTCAATCTAATTGGTTTTGTCTCTGAAACAAAAAATGTCTTTCTACTTACAAAACATGCCAACAACATAAAACTTATTATAATATTTGAAAAGATAGGTATCTACTAATTAATCTGAATAATTTACCTTACAATGACAAATCCAATTAGAAATTGAATAAATGTTTTCCATGGGTTGTTTCATATAGATGGTACCACTTTGTGACACCTTGCTCTTACCTGGCTTGTGGAAGCCTTGGAAGTAAGTCAGGCCAGGGAACTACCCCTGATCACCCCCAGGGGTTTGTTCTGAGGCAGGGTGCAAGTCCCTGAGCTGAATCAGGGGACTGGGCACTCTGTGCTGCCTGGAGAGCTGCTGAATTGGTGTTTGTGTTTGAGAGCACCAGTGGGTGCTCTCCATGAGGCTCTGGATGAATAATGACTCCACTGGAGAGTGAATTAATCCGGCTGCTTAGTGCAAGCAGGAACTGCCCTGTCAGCACAGAATGGGGTGGCAAAGTGAGCCAGTAATCTCTGGATCCAGAAAAGGACATCCCCCTGTCTTCTGGGAAGTGTGTTTGGGTGGTGCAGGACCTGCCTGATGCAGCATGCATCAAATTAGCATTGTAGGTGACTGTTTCAAAACAGATCTGGCAAAACCAGTGTTGGTGAGTTATCCTATCAAACTTGTCACAGAGGCAGGTAATTGCTAGGTGGGGTGATACAGCTTGTGTGTTATGCAGGAGGTCAGATTAGATCATCACTGTTTCTTCTGGTTTTGAATTCTGTGACTCTGCTGCAACCAGTTGTTCCATGCAATCACTGTCCATACTTGTTTATCGCTGACACACCCAAATCATCTTGCACCCATACGTGGCTGACAGTGTAATAGAACTGCCTGTTTTCCAGGGCATGAAGAGCTTTCCAATAGGTCAATGTGGTAAGGAAAATGAGACTTTATATAAAAATTATTGCATGACATGGAATCAAATCAGTGGGAGAGGGAGGGGATATAGAAAATACAGAATTTTGTATTAGAAATTCAAGTATTCCTGACTAACTTATGCTAAATCGACAGAACTTGTTTCAAACTGAGGTAGCATGCCAGTCAGGTTTGGAAGTAGGAATAATAAAAACACAGTGCAAAATGGTGTGTTATGCAGAATAATATTGTTATTATTATGTATTGTGTATGCTGTATATTACATGTATTACAACTTGCAGTATATTGTTATTATTATATATTATTATTGTGTTGTTAATACAGAATTAAGGACAAAGTAGGTGGGTCACCTTGAAGTAAGCTGCAGCTGCCTGATAGCCTTTTCTATGATGCTGGTTGTGTTAGTCTGTTTCCATCACTGTGAGTATAGGATTGGCCAAAAGATTGGTTTGAACAGATGTATTTAGTGTTCTTGAAAAGAATACGTTTTTGCAGTTCAGCAATGTGTAAGTAGCCCTATATTTGTTTTGGTAAACCTTCATGTTCCCTTTATTTTTGAAAGGCTGGTTGCAGGCATGAATTTACCTATGCATGCAACTTTGGGTGAAATCTGGAGGCCTGAGTAATAGAAGTTTAACTCTCTAAGTAATTGCATAATAATTACTTAGAGAGAGATAAAAGACTTAAATTTTCTGACAGTTTGTATACAAAAATATGTAAAAACTCTTACATATAGAAATATAAAAATAGAAAAAAACCCTTTAGTTGTTGAGAAATTTGGATTTTTTAAGCTTACATGAATAGGAGGTAAGTTTTAGTTCTGCAGATTAAAATCTGTTGGTCATATTGAACTGGTTAACATTACTGCAGTGCTGTCTACTATGTTTGTGAGAGAGAAAGCTCTCCCCTCCCTGTGTTTGTGGCCTCCCAAAAATAACTGATTTGCCAGACACATTTCTTTTCAAGAAGGAAGACATTATTTTCAAAGAAGGACAAGATCAAGATGGATGCATTTTGGAGTACTGTTACCATTGTAATAAGGTTTCAGTCAGCATCACTCCATGCACTTACTGCCTTGCTTCAATTTATCTGTGTCTTAGAATGCCTAATTTTATTTGGAAAATTTCAAATGGTAGAGTTGCTGTGGATAGAGTGATTGTCATGCAATATTAATTAGTAACTGGTAGATTTTCTTCTTTTTGGCAGGGTGTGGGGTAAAATGATTAGCCTGTTGAGTGTTTTCCTTAGTCAAACAAATACTGCATTCGAGATGGTATATAAACTTTCCTCAACAAAGCTTATTAGAAATTTTCTGCAAAGGCTTATTTTTAATAGCAATAATTAATAAGCTGTGTACTCACTGTTATCTTCTATATACTTCAAACATTTTAAAAATTTCTTTCTGACAGATGGTCTGCATAGCTCTTCTCTTGAATCAGCTATGCCCATTAAAAGAGGGAACATAAATAGGTCAGATTAAGCTGCTAACTGTTCTAATGTAATTCAGGAGCACTGGGCATAACATAGCTTTTTGGTACAGCAGATCTTTCTGGTTATTGTCTGAGGAATATATTGCAATCCATACAAAGAACATTTGTGCATAGAGCTATTGCTTTTATTTTATTTTTCTCTGACACCCTTTGCTGCTTTTTTTAGTGGAATATTTGGGGTGGTTTGGATGGATATTAATTTAGTTTCTCTGAAACAAAAATACAGTTTTAAAAAATAATTATTTAAAAATATGTTTGAGATCAGTTTGCACTTAGAAGTATGGGAAGAAGGTTTAAAAGCTGAAAGGAAAAATGAAAAATTGCTACAGAGGCTATTTTTGAGCTTATCCCTTTCACAAGGTGCCTGAGGATTACTGTGGTATTACAGTTTTACTTATTTGTTAGCTATAAACACATACATTTTGGGTAAGTGGCGAAGTGGTTATAGGTACTTATGGCTTTTAAGGTTATCATTACTGGTTGGCAGGATGCCTTAGTGGGTCACATGTCAAGTGTTTTCCAAATCTGAGTGCTCTACAGCCTGCTTTTCCTTAATGCACACACTCATGTGCTCATTGGCTTTGGCTCTTTCATTGTACTGTCAATGTGCAGTTTAAACAATTTCCCTTCAGAAGTTCCTTCTGACAGTAGGAGAGAATTGGTTGTTCCTGGTGATGTGAACCAGAAGCTTCAGTTTTGGTTTCTTCAAAATACCTTTGTTAAAGCAGTTTCATGATGTCAGCATACTGGTCAGAACCTTGTTTCTTTGAGGATACCAAAGGATATCAGGGAATGGTTTTCACTTTAGGTATTGGTATTTCACTTTTATTCAGCTGTTTTGTTTATTACTTCTTTATAGCACAAAAGATGGGAAAAAATCAAAAGGAAGCTTCTGAGCATGCAAGTGTCTGAAGCAAGTAAATCCTTAGAAGCTGCATATGATCTAAACCACCTTTTAAAATACCACAGTTTGATGATGGAACCAGAAGAGCTCTTCAGGGTTACAGAGGAATGCTGCTTTCAGTTATGAAGAAGGGAATCGGAAACATCTTGGCATGCATCACAAAAGCATAGCTCAGTCGTGGTATGGCACTAGGGCAGGAGCAGGGTAAGGTTTGAGATAGAGCAGTTACAGAGAAATTATGAGGGTTAGAATGGCAACCAGTGCCATTCACCTGGTGGTGAGGTTATGAGATCTAAAACCAGTCTGTCCAAGAAGGCTCTGCATCACTCAAGAAAGTCAGCAGCTATTATTTATAGAAGTATTGTCAAATAACTGAATTTTGTTTAAATATGTTGCTTACCTTGAACTAATGAACAAAAATAATTTTTATGGTGTTCAATCAAATTTCCAAATTACTTCTTGTAACAGGAACATATATCTGTACAAAAGTACCCACGTACTTCAGCATTTAACTCCATATTTGCAAGTGTCCATATTTAGGGAATTCAGTCTTCAATAAAATAAGTCAGACAGGACTGAATTTCTGGACTGAAATTTTTCTTTCATATTCAAACATGTGGTGAAATTAATCATCCAGCCACACAGTGCCAATTAATGCAGATTTCTTACGATGATTTGAACACAAGATGGACATTCTCATGCAAATTCTTGACTCTTTTGGAGTGGTTTCCTTCCATAGGAAAGAACTTTGTAACGGTTTTGTACTAACCCATAGGGAAAGAGACATAACCAGTGCTTGCCTTACTAGACAAAGGCTTGCAGAACAGTAAAAAATAATGTGCATTTTCAAATATAAAGAATCATACACATACTTAAGTTGGCAGTGTTATTAGACACCTCCCGTAGACACCTCCCGTAGACACCTCCCGTAGACAGGACTCAGAACTGTGTTTAGAATGGATTTTAATATAGTGACAGTTGTAAGCTGGCTGGTGACAATTATATATTCATTTTACTGGTCTTCTGTTGCTAAGTTTTAGGGACCTCCTGTATATATCACATATTCATGGTTTCTTATTTTTGCATTAACAATGATGACAACTGTAGATTTAGGGTGAAAATTTTCACAGAAAAAGGGAACATCTTCTTGTGGGCATTGACACCTCATAGTATATTCTGGATGCCCCCTTGAAATGGAAGAATCCTGTGGCTTAATTTGCTTTATTAAATAATGTAGTACTATTAAGTGATTCTTAGCACGGCAAAAACAGGTTAATATGCACGGGTTTAGATTTAGAAATAACAGTTTCCCTTTCTCCTCTCTTTCTAACCTGTGACTTCTAACCTTATGCGGAACTATAGAATGCTTTGTTCTCTGTTGTTGCATATGCCTGTTTATTATTGTAGGTTTGTTGGAAATTTACTGCAAATGTGAGCACCTGAAAATAAATCTTTTGCTAATCTGGAAATGTGATACGCAATGGGAACACTCTTCAGCCTCCAGATAAGGTCTGCAAATTACCATTGAGATGTAAAGTAATCTGTGGATTGGGTCATTCTGAAAGCTCTTATTGATATGAGATGAGTCTCGATGGGAGAAGTCTTGCTGTCACATGTTCATCATGTACTGATTGAGCAGGGGGACAGACTCTGAGAGAAGGCTGAAGCTGAGATATTTTCTATGCTGCAGAGATTGAGGGTGTGAAAGAGGCTAATGCTTCATTAAGCTTCACTGATTAAAAAATGGCAGATCTTGTTAGATGTAAGATGCTCTGTTCACTGCTAATGGGACAAGTGAGCAGTGTATTAAGGTAAGGGCACTGTTCTTCAGCAGCAGATATGAAAAGCTTTGTTTATTGTTGGGGGAGGGAGGGGAGTGTTAAAGTGCAGTTTGCTGCTTTGCTATTGGAAAAAAATTGGCTGTTGTGTCACACATAGCCTTGTCAGAGAAACAACTGGAATGCAGAAATGCCTTTGAACTCAGGATGGATTTGTTTTTGCTTCCCAGGCAGTCAGCATCAGTGTTTTTAACAAAAAGGAGGGAGCTGATTACCACAAGGTTTCCTGTTCATGTGGATAAGGAGCTTTCATAAAGAAACAGGAAAACAGAAGTTCTCACAAATAATCAGCATTCTGCTGCATTTTCTGGTATTCTTTACACATTTTAAGTGAAGGAGAAAGAGGTGTCTGGAGAAAACAGAGGTTGTGCACAAGGTACTGAGAAAACAATGTCCAAAAAGAAGCAGGTTTATGCGAAATGTCTCGCCAGTATTGGACTTAGGTCCTTGCAAACACTTGATGAGAGCGTGTTCATGGGTGCTCTCGCTGGGCCCTGCAGGGAATGTGGGGTAGCCCGAGGTTTGTAGATGAAGGGGCGGGGGGGGGGGGGTATAGTGCCAGGTTTTCCTCCTGTTTGAAGAAGGCAGATCTTTGGGGAGCACGGCACTTACTTAGGCTGCACTTGAAGGTGCAGTTGTTGGGTCGGCCACTCCTCTCTTCCCGGGGCATGTAGTTCTTGCCCCTTCCTCTCCCAGATGTGTACACATACATTCCTAAACAAGAAAGGCTTTCTAGAAAGGAAGGGCTTTCAGAGTTACTGAAACAACAACTGGCTGTATGTAGGATTTTGTCAGGAGAGGATTTTAGTGGGGAAGAGGCTTTGCAGGGCTGGCAAGCTTGAAAGGGGCTCCTGCGGACAGGGTGTCTGTTGCCCGTCGCCCACCCATCTTCAGCTGTCCTCTTCCCGTTGAGGACAGCTGAACACCCGTAGACAGACAAACACCCCGGGCTTAAAGAAGGGTCTGTTCCAGGTGAGTTTTTCGCCCTAAAGTGGGAGGGGACAAGTCGTTGTGTCCCACGGTGAGAACAGAACGCCAAAACATCTTTGCTCCTGCCAGCCTGCGGTTCCCTCCTCCGCCTCCCACAACTTTTATCTGGCTCGGCCGCCGCGTTCCAGGCGGCATCGCGCCTTTCCTGACCCGCGGCTCTCCCTTTGGGGCCGTGGGGAGCCGCGCCGGGCCGGGGGAAGGGCGAGGCGGGGCAGGAGGCGGGCAGGGGGAAGTTGGCGGGGGGAGCCGCCGGCGGCTGCGGGCCTGAGGGAAGCGGGCGCGGCGGCCGCGGGTCGGCGGCCCCGGAGCGTCCTCGCAGCCGGCGAGGATGAGAGACCCAGGTAAGGCACCAGGAGAGCGCAGGGATGGTGGCCGTGTGCGGCTCTTGTGCCCCCGCCATTTTCTGCGACTAAAGCTTTTTTCTCCTTTCGAACAGGACAAGTACCATGGGGGACTCAGTTACCAGGTGTGAACAAAAGATAACTTTTTTTTTAAACTTTAGTTACAGCGTAAGAGCATTGGGCTTCGGATAATAAATGATCCCATATTGCATGGTTAACCTCTGCGTGATCTTAACTGGGAGGGGCAACAACTTAAAACATGAGTCCATATTTCTTTTTTTCCTGCGCTGTAAATACCTTTATGTTTGTATGAACATGGGAGTGCATAATTAGCTGGCTGATTTTCTGGGAGCAGGCTTATAAATCATAAACCTGGTCTCAGCTGTGTGCTGGGATTACCATCCTGTGTGTCAGAGGTAGATGAAGGTAATATGTCAAGGAAGTGCTGGTGATGCTGGGTCATAATTAAGCAGCCTCGATACAAATATTTCAGACATGCCACATCTTGGGAGTGGGAGGTCCAGCGAAAAGAACAGTGAGATCACATACTGGAGGTACAGGTGAGATTAATTACATGTCTGACATGAGCTGACCACTGAAACTTTTAAAATGAGATATAATCAGTGAAGGATCTGGAGAGGTGCAGGGAAACCTTGTGGTCTTAAAAAATAAACCAAACAAAACCTCATGTCATAGTAAATCTGTTTTTTCCTTTGATCTGAAAGTTTCTCTGTAGCTTTTAGTTGCCTCCATCCCCACGACTTATACAAGAGAAACAATAGCAAGCTTATTTCATAGCAAATGTTCAGAATATTTTTACAGCAGTTATGTAGTAGAAATAAGTAGAGCATCTTGAACTCCTTAATTTAAAATGTCTTATTTGTAAAGTAATTATTTACTACATAATTACTGGGATTTTTGTTAAGTACCAGTTGCAGCAAAGAGGATGTCAACAATATTTCAAAAAGTCTTTTTACTAAATTTTGCTGAGTACAAAGAAATTACACCATTGTATTTTGATCTGCATTATCATTTCATTGCCAGTTGGAAACATGGCAGAGGTCAGCTGCAAGAATAGACTTGTTTTCAGTTATCAGTCCTTTTAATTCATATCAATACATTAATTGTAATGCCAAGTACAGGTAAGTTGTGAATGGTGTTTTGATGTGAACCTACCTGACAGTACAGAGGAGCTAGAGACAAATAAACAATATGAGATAATACTTTATTGCAATAACCATTAGCATTTAGACCACACATCTGAATACACTTTATTTGAGAGAAACAGTTTCTGCATATTCTAATCTAGAAAATAAACTCTTTTGGCCCGGAGTACATAGGTGCTTTCTGTGTGTGGCATGGCCAGTCAGAATGTTCTGTCATCACAGATAACAGTAATAAAGTTCTCTAGTAAAAAAATGGTTTTAGGTTTTTTTTCAGTGAACACTTCCTCTTTAATCTCAATCTTTGCATAACAGCTGTTGTTACAGTCTTAACATGCTTCTGCATCTTTGCATATATTAGGTTCTTTTACTAGAAAACAAAGCAAACCTCACCAGTCTGCCCTTGTGCATGTTAGTACAGGTCAGCTCCAGCAGCCTCTAATGCATTTGGTTTATTTCCATCTTAGAAGAAGCAGTACAAAAGGCAATGGTGAACAATTCTGGAACCCTTTCTTAGTGCTGCTGTGACAGATTATACACAATCTCCTCAAACAGGTAAAGATTTTGCTATCAAGTCCGCAATAAAGAAGGTAGAAATGGGCAGTGCATTTCACTCTCACCTTTCATCTGTATCGTAGGAGTAAGGGATATGACCATGCTAGATCCAGTGTTGCTTCTGAACCTTAATTTCAGAGGTCCAGCCTTTGAGCTGGGAAGTGCTTCTGAAGAATGCTGCAAACACTACCTCTGTTTTGTGAAATAGTTTTTACTTGCTTTGGGAGGCTGAGACGTGGCCAAAAAAGATTTACAGTATAGTATCTTCTTCCTCTTCTTCCCTGTGGCTTAACTACTTTCCTGTTGTTGAGGAAGTTGGGAGGGAGCTGTGTTCTAAAACATGCTCTTGGGAAATCAGAATAATCTTTTCTTTTCCAAAGACATCTCTGTTAAAAACAACAACAACAAAACAAAACAAAAACAAAACAAACAAAAAAAAAAACCAACAAACAAAAAAAACCCCCAAACCAACTCTGCTCTTGCTCTTATGTTTGAAGGCATTTTAGTAGTTACAATAAAGGAAAGATGTACTGCAGTCTCTCCTTCATTGTGCTTTTCCTTTGCATTGTGTAAGTAACATTACAAACCTCTTGCTTTGTTTTATATGTAGCTTGCTGTTCTATTGGTGCAGGCATTTCAGAGTGTCTGAACTTGTTTGTTTGGGGTTTTCTTCATGCTTCCTTTTGGAAGTGTGTGGGCTGGTTTACATTAGCACTGTATCCATCCTGTATGAATCAGTATAAACTAAAACTTCACACCTAGAGAAGAAGCCACCACCTCTCTTGTTTCGTCCTGCTAAAGGTGGGTCTTTCCAAACTTCAGATAAGTGTGGGAGGTGTGATGGGTGCAGTGTTCTTTGCCACTCTGGACCTAGAGAAGTCACATTCACCATTTACCACTCAGGATGTTATTAAGTAAGTTCTCCACCTTAACAGCAGCAGTAACAGAAGTTCAAAAGCATTATTCACTTCCTTCATTGCTAACACAAGGGCAGCTGTAGCACAGATGGAACACAGGTGTTCTTATTTTTATCAGTACATTGTCTAATCCTGGTCTATACTAGATTATGTGGTACAGGTTACCTCAGCCCAATTACATCAGGGAGTAAGTTTTAGTCTTCCATGCAGAGTATTTAATTGACCATATAGATTTTATTGTCCTTCTTCCTCTCAAGTGCAGGGTTTTCATCAATACTAAATGTCTCAGATAGGTTGCTTTTCTGCTCCAGTGTGGTAAATTCTCTATTTCCAGCCAAAATATACACATAATTGTTGCTCTTAGAGACCTCTCCTTCTGTCCCTTTGTCATTGTGTAATTCTATAGCAGAGTGAAAAATGAGAGCTACTATGTGCTGTCTAAAAGTCCTCCATGTCCACAGGCCTTCCCTTTTCCATTCTTCCTCTTTCTTGTGTGAACTCATTACATGTTTTACATCTGTCACTGGGACACTGTGCCTGGAAAGGCTAGCATGCACATCTTGGCACTCTTGCTTGCTCACATGCTCCCTCTGTCTTATTAAAAGCCCCAACCTGGTTAATTCATGCAGTCTGTGAGTCGGGATAAATTTCACCTCCCTATGGATGGGATACTCTGGGAAGCATAAGCAATCATCTGGAGGCCAAGAGTGACAGATCACAGTCCTAGTAGCAGACCTGCTCATTTTTCACTAGGATCCACCTTCTGCTTTTCAGTACACTGAGTTTTTTACACTGTTGATTTTCAGATTGAATTTTGGGGAAATTACAGTGTTGCAGCCCTACTCACGTGATCATTTTTTTCCTTCCTCAAGGGGATGGCATCAGTAGTTGAAAAAACAGGCATAGCCAAATCTTTCCTTGGGAACTCCATACCTGAATAAAATATCTGTGAAAACAGTATCAAAATACTCACTACAAAGGCAGTGGAGATATTCTGAGAGTTGGTGCTGGCTAGGATGTGAAGACAACAGCATTTTTCTATACTTTTAGGTATTATCCTGGGGGGGAATTATGGAAAGAGTCTATATGATAAAAGTACAAAGCAGGTTTTTAACAAAAGGCACTGGAGAGAAACTTCAGGAAGAATCTTGTTATGAAGCAAGCAGAGTGAGATCTTCTGTCTTGCTGACAAGTTTTGCCAAAAGAGTGGTGCTAGCTTTCGCACTCCAGGGGAGGTGAAGTTCAGGCAAAGAGGAGATCATGAGTGCATTCCTGGTGAGTGACACTGACAGAAGGCATAGGTAGGCAGTTCTCTGTGTGACTTAGTCCAAACACAATGCAGGTGGGAAGTAGCAGCACGGAAGTGTGAGATTATGTGGATGAGATAGTGATAACAAGGAGGTCAGCTTAAACTGTCACCCTCTTGAGTTTCCAGGGAACTCATGAACTACAGTCATGAGGACTGACAAAATAGGTGTTTCCTTGAAGGTATATCAGCTGAGACAGTCCCATACTGGAAAAGCCTTTCAGGAGGAGAAAGATGGTGTCATTCTGTGACAGTGGTGACAGTGTTACCCCCTTGATCTTTGCTCTGGGGATGTTTTCCACTGATTCAGGACAGTTTGGGCTTGATCACGAACCAAGGTTTGTGCTCATATAGTCTCCAGGGCTTACATCCTAAGTGGACTTTGCTTGCCTTCCTCTGTGGTTTGACAGTTAGCTTTGCTTTTGTTTTTGCCCTTCATTACTGTTTTTTCTTCATTAGAGCTCCCATAAAAACCAGAGGTTTAATTGTAAAGAATCTGGGAGAAATTTTGTCCATTTTCTCTATGATATAAAGAGTATTTGGGATGAGGTAAAACTGACTTCAGATGAGTTCTGAAAAGCTACCGTGTGACCTATGTGCTATACTCATAAGTCATTTTGTGTTCTGACCATTATAGAATAAAGGACAGGCTTACATCTGATCCTTTTCCAATTTGCTTTTCTCTCTGAAATTAGTTGTGTGTTAGCCAGACCTGCAAAGACAAACCTCTTTCTTGCTCAGTTGGATTACAGCCAGCGTGAAAGCAGCAAAGTCACAATAACTCATTTGGAAGTGAACTCCCTCATTTTTTAAAAACTATTTTTAGATGATTGTTGAAGTTTCCTCCTCTGGCACAGAATGTTTTTCTGTATTTCACTGAGTTATATAACATCTCACGTTTTGGAAAGTTCATGTTGACATACTTGATTCTCACATATTTTCAGTTCTTAAATTGAGATAGGTAAAAAAACAAAACAAAACCAGCAACTAGACTTTGTTGCTTCCTGCTCCTACTTACTCCTTTGTCCCTTTTGTTGTTGTTGTAATCACATACTGACATTAAATTAGTCTTTGGTGTGTATTTGAAAGAAGGGAGAGGGTCAGAGTGCTCCAAGTCATATGGATTCTCTCACCTAGGAATATGCTGTGCTGCTCAGTGCTGTAGGCACTGCTGTGGATTGACCCCTTCTGGCAGCCTCTCCCCAGCTGGTTGCTCACCTCCTTCTCCACAGCAGGGTATGGGGACAGGATAGAAGGGTAGGCATTCAGAGGGTGTCTCCCATGGCGAGCCAGAATAATGCCAACCTAAAGCAAGATTCTAAGCATGCCAATCAAAACTGTATTAGGCTATCCGATTAATGGATTTACAGGCTTTCCAGTGGCATTGCTCATTTATGACAAGTGTGACTCTTCTAAGGAATTCAGGCACAATTCTTTTATCCTTATCAGAGATACTTTTGAAGAGAAGCTCTTAATTTATATATAAAGGGTAGTAATACAATAATGAAGATCTGTTCATATAAATCAAGTTGTGCTGAGAAGTTTTCTTTGTTCTAAATTTAAGCTGTATTTTTTGAGGATTTTAGGGAAGGAATAATTCCATGCTTTGCTTTCTGTTGGGCTTTTTTTTCCCCCTTCTATTTCAAATATACCTTTATGTTCTAAAAACAAGAGATGAAGAGGACTAAATGCAAGAAGAGGTTTAAGGTTTTCAAAGAACATTAGTGGTGCAGAGATTATTTGCTTGGCTGTTGCTGTTAGAGCAGGATGTTATTTCTCATTTCATGTTATTTCTCTCTATTTTGGTCCTAACACTTGGATTGATGTGCCTTATCTTTATTTACTACTACTGTGTAGTATTTCAGAACCTTTTGCAACTCTTCAGCTTGTCTTAGATTATGGAAAATCAGAAATGTCTCTTGGGAGATTGTTGAACTGAACACAGTCATATACTCAGAAAAAAAATCATAATATACTTTCCTTTCTTACTCTCCTGTATTAAAGTTCTTGTTACCCAAAATGCATTTCCACACTGGGTCGACACCCTGGAAGCAGCTGCTCCTGCTCCTTGTCACTTACCCAGATAATTCATTTCAACTTCACATGCCTCACAGGTGTACAAATCTGTAGTGATGAAAATAGCACTTGAGAGTAGGTAGATAGTCATGCAGAGCGGTCTGATCAGTGGCTCTGTGCTGCTCATTGTTCTTTTCTGAATCCCTCAGTATCTCATTCTCTGCTTGGTAATTCCATGTTTTAGGACTGAGTGGATTATTCCGGATGACCTCTTACCTGAGTTGCAGACCTGTCATCTTATTGACTCCCAAACATGACTCCTTCCATAAATGCACAGTTCCTTCTCCTGCTGCTTCACTTTCTCTCTGTGCCTCCATCAGAGCCCTGCTGCACCATAACTCAATATCATCCCATCTTGTATTGTCTGGCCTTCTACCAAAATCACTTCAATTTTCAAACTGTCTTTGTAAAACTTAAGTACTGTTTCTCATTCTTCACTGATCTTTCCAGCACCAGCCTGTTTACTCTTACTTGCAGATGTCATTAGTCCAATTTATTTCCCTTTTATAGGTATTGAAGTTAGGTAAGGTGGACCTCATGAGTTAATGCCTCTTCACAGGCTAGTGGCATTTTTGCTTACTTTACGGTGTAATTGTGATGTCTAACTGTAAATTAATTAAATTTGGAATTAAGTATTCCTGAGACACTTGGAACTTTTACTTAAATGGGATATATTTTGTAGTTACCACATCCAGTCTCCTTCCATGGAAGTTTTCAAGACCCAGCTGTACAAAAAATCCTAAGCAACATTGACTCTACTGTGAGCACAAGATTGGGCTAGAGATCAACCATCCAGCCTGAGTCATTTCATGTTTCTGGAGCATTCTTCAGCCTTACACCATTCCACATCTTTCAGATTCATCAGTCCTCATCCTTCATGTCTCTGGGTTTGCTTCCCTGGTTAAATAAGGTTAGGTACATTGGATTAGCTAGTTTTGTGGGTTTTTAAAATATAGGTTGCATTTCCAGACATACCTCATGTAACACTTACAGATGTATCTTTATCAACTGATAGGTTCTTTGTAAAAACTGATTGGGTCACCTTTGAAAACGAGGGTAAGAATTCTGTTTGTCAGCTGGGCTGGTATTTCCATGATGTCTGGCAGCAGAGCACATTACTATGATTAATTTATAAAAGAAAACAGGGTATTCTGAAATGACTGCAGGGCATGGCTTCCATGAAATGTGAACAAGTTGGGACTAGAATAAGCTATATCTAATATTTCAATTCCCATCTGAGGTCCTGCTTTCTTAACTATAAATAATGTACAAGTCCCTTTTACATACAGTTCTGGACACTAGTGCTCAGTGTAGGTTTTAGATATGCCTGTTCCTTTATTACTTTCTCTTCTGCCTTAAAACTGCTGCATTAAAATATTTTAAGATGTGGAGTGATGATCTAGAAAGTGTTTATTTTTTTGTTGGTTTTTGGTGGGGGGGCTGCATAAGCTCTTCTAGTTCCTGTGTTCAGTGAAGACAGATTGAAATATCTTGACTTTAATACCTTTAATACCTTTAATGCCTACTACACATTTTTCAAAAGAGTGTTACTAAATATTAATGTCTACAACGGGTAACAAAATTGTTTCCATATTCATTGCAGTACAGCAATAAAAGCTTTTCTTTCATTCCCTCTGTGGTTTTGCTTCACAGAGATAAAATCAGTAGTGCATTTGTGGTTTTATGTGAATGAAATGTCTCTTCTCAATTACTGTTTCAAAACAAGCTTTCTAATTCCTATTGTCCTAATCTAAAAAAGAATTATTTGTCACCAGAAAACTGGCAGTGTCACCTCACTTTTGATTAAAAAAAAAAAAGAAATTATTTCAGAGTTTTATTAGTTTCTGAAATGGCTGTTTTTTGTTGTAACTACTGTACTGTATAATTCATGCACATAGAATAGGATAGTAAACAGAGTTAATCTTATGGTGTACCTACCAAAATATGTTCATAAAAATCGCTGGGGTCAGGATGGTTGGATGATAGGACCACTGGTCTGAGAAATTAAACAACTGGCTTCCAGTGCCACGTCCGCCATTTTCTGTCTGATAGCTGAAAACAAAAACAAAACCAAAACAAACAAACAAAAAAACCCCACGAACAAACAACCCCTCCCAAAAAACTAAAACAAAATCTCTGGAAGAAATATCATTACCCACTTCTGTAAAGTTTTTATGTGGTACCTTACTTTTCACTCCAAGATTTTTACAGTATTAATAGTTTTACATTCTCATTCTGCCTAGGAAATCCTAGGGGTCCTTAACCAGTAGCATGTGGTGTTTCCAGGCTTTAATTCAGAAGAGTTGATAGTAATGAGCATCCCAAATCTTACCTTCTGTGTGCTGCAGGAATTTCTCAATGTTCTGCTATTTTTGGTGTTATTTGGACTTTCAAGAGTATGAAATAATTTGCGTTTTGTTTTTGTTTTGGAGGGGAGGGGATTCTTTGGTTTGTTTTAGCCTAATTCTGTTAAGCTATGATATTATTTTGTTTTTAGTGGGTGAGAGACTTCAGTAAAAGGTGATTGAGGACTTTTTTTTTTTTAAAATCTCTGCCCATGTAATAGTTTTTTTAATTGTTTGAAATGGCATAGTATAATTGTGTTGCACTAGGCATGGAAAAGTCTCATCTGCCGATTATTTGTAGGGAGTGTATAGAAAGAAGATGTAATAGTTTCAAAATGTATGATTCAGACTGGTGGGAGAAACAGCTCCATCCCATGTGTAAGGATTAGAAACCTAGAATCAGCTCGGATAAAATTAAGCTACAATGTGTAGGCCTGTTGGGATTTTGAAGGGCTGGGGTGTTCCCATCTGCCTTCATCCTGCCATAGCTGAGAAGTAGGTTGAGCAGGCAGAATGGTTGATTCTCACAGTTTCCATAGTTTTTGTTGGCAGTTCAAACTTGTCCATTGATAGTCACATAGCTGAGTATGTAAAACAAACCACAATTTTCCCTTGGCTGATTGTGCTGCGTTGGTGTCTCCTGCAGTGTGTAGTTCTGGGATATGGAATAGCACTGGAACTGTTGAGTTGGTAACACTGCAAAAATGTGCGTGAGTTGTGCAGAGAGATGTTTATGTTTAAGTGTAACGGTCTTGTCTAGAGACATCTGGTTTATACTGTCCTTGAATTCTTTTCCAGATCTCTGTTCTATTTTCTGATTTTGTAATGTAATAGAACATTTGCTATTAATTAGGAAAGCCCTTAATGTCCTTACTTAAGAAAAGCAGCTAACTCAAATCTCAGGAAACTCAAGTATATTAGTTCAAAGCAGGGTTGTCTAATTCACAGCACCATTTACTGACCAAATCCCCACAGTCTGCATCACAACACTAGGGAAAAGTTGGGGGTGACTACAAGGGAAGCATATGTAAGCCCTACAACTGCATGTGTCTCTAGGTACACAGCCTGGTATCATATGAAAAGGAAGGGAAGGCAGAATTGATGATTCCAGTGTATGGTTGGTGTGTAGCACTGAATTATACAACCAGCTCTGACCTTCAGGTAGAAGTAATTGCAAGGAGGGCTGCAAAATGGGTGATACAAATGTGGGGTTTGGACTTTGGATCAGTGTGGCTCAAAAACTTGGCTAGTCACATGAGCATAGACATGAGCATCCCTGCTCTGTTTTCTAATAGCAGCCCAAACTGGAATTTATACTCATCTGAATATGGATTGGGGGAAAGATTAGAAAAACAAGGGTGCTCTGTATCATGCAACATCCTTCATGTTGCAGTCTTTCAGACTTACTCTGAATCTCATGCTTTTGCTGGGCAGTGGAACTGACCTCAGCAAAATATCTTAACCAGGTTAATACAGATCCAGCTTTGACCCACAGCACCTGAAGAGATTGTGTAATATTCTGCTAGTGCAGTGGGGACTGTTTCAGTCTCATTATACATTTATAAATGGAACTTGAATGGAGGGTTTTGAGTGTTCGTGAGCTGTGCATGATCAGAGCTCAGAGAAGCAGATTATAAATTTCTCTGGTTCTCTGTTGGGACTGGGCAAATGGGAAATCTTAGTAACAGGATTAAAGAGCACTACAAATTACATTTACAGAAATACTCTACTGGAGTTATTTGAAAAGATAAATGTGAGAATCTCATATAGCTGGTGCACACAATCTCAGGAAGCATTCCTTCCCTTCCTGCCTCTCACATCCTTTCCTTCAAGAAATACCTACACTTAAATTTGACTGCCTGTGGATATGTGGTATGTTAGGACTATGAAAAAATTAAACTGAAATTTACGTATCCTAGGTAGCTAAACCACATTAAGCATGCAATTATATGTTTGTGATTACAATTTCATTGAAGTGGAGGGGAACAGTAGGACTGAGTCTTGTTTTGTCTCCACTGTGGTACCTACATGTAATGTGTTTTGTATAAACTTTCTGTCCTCTGACCAGATTTAGCTCTTTCAAAGCATGTTCTGGGTGAGGCTGACACCTTTTTACTCTAAAATATACTGTGTATATCAGTATGTTTTTATTCAGACTGGCACAGGCATTCAGAAACATTGTTTGGTGCTGGAATCTTAGAACAAGACAAGAAAATAAATTACACTCCCTCATTTTCTGGGTCAGGTCGATTTTATTTTTTCCTCTTTGTTTTAGTGGACGTTTGGATTCCTGCTGATTAGATTGCTTTACAGTGATGTTAACACAGTCAAATTGGCAGGAAGATATCCCATTGTGTGACTCAAGAAAGAGCAAATTCATGGTGGCGTCTGTAGTGTCTGTAGTTCTTTTACCCTTCCAGTTGTTGAGACTGCAAAGAGTATTTTGCAGAGTGCTTTGAGATAACGCTCGGTGGGTGACATTGAACTGTGTCTGGAGCAATAATTTCAGGTCACGAGGTACGGAGAGATTCTTCCTTCAGAGGAAAACTGCTTGCTTGCTTTTAGTTTGTTCCCGAGCCCTTGCCCCCTCAGAAGTTTTAACATCTGCATGGCTAGAAGACCTTCAAATAGGTTCACTTAAGGAGTAAACATTTGACAAACAGTTAAACATATGTTACAGAATCAGTTGTGTGGTGTCAAAGCTTTGTGCTGTGAGTCCCAGGTCCTGCAGTCAGATTTCCTCCAGCATGGAAGGAGTAGGGCCTCTGGTGAGTTTAGAGGAAGAGTAAACAAAATAGTGATGGGGAAGGTCTGTTGCTAGGACAGCGAGCCTGCTACCAAGCACAGAACACTCTTCTGTGGCTGTTCCCAGGAGTTTGGGGGGAGCAGGAAGAGGTATGTGTTTGGCTGTTCAGGGTCAGGTTTGCAGGCATTGCTGCTTCTGCCCAAGCAGCCACTTCAGCTTTGCTGCCTGTACTTAACTGAGCGCTGTGCAACTTCTTTCAAGCCTGGCTACTGTGTAATAAGAGTTTTGTGTAAATTGCAGTCTGAGTCCATCTAATGACAAATTTAACCTGAGACTTGGATGAGATGCCTGAAGCAAGTAGTTGTTTGTGCAAGGAAGCCATCAATACCTTCTTGTTTAGGACAAAATACTTGAAAATGGACTGAGATAGCTGGGGACTATGGCTGGGAGGAGGAGAAACACTCACCTTCTTACCACAATGTAAAAATAGAAACCAACCAATGTTAATTTTCTACAGCTACCACTTCTTTTAAAAAGTTGTTTTACCTCAGCAGGATTTTAAAAGTTTGTTTTTCAGTATATATTCCCAAATACTCTGGCACATGGAGCAGTTAGGTGCACTTCAGCAAAGAAATGTCATAAAGAATTCCACTATTTTGAGAAGGTTAAAAAAATCCCTCAACAAATCAAACACAAAACCATAAAGAAATAACAGATACTTTGTAAAATGGCTGCTTTTTTTCAAGCAGTAACATGTATTAAAACTTGACCCTTGCTGTTGGAAATCAGATCGCTGTCACGCAGTCTCTTTTAAAATATCTGTTTACCGAGCTTAATTTCTGGAGTCTTTGAGCTGTTATGTTCTAGGGCTTAGGTACCTGTGGCAGCTGAGTATGCTGCTGCATATTCAGCATTGCAGCTGAAAGAGGCAGGAATGGTGACTGCAAACAGAGACGGTACTAATTGCTCCCTGCACTTAGTTAAATAGCTGCAGCGATGCATGACAGCAGGAGGGAGAGGGTTAATGAGGGTCTAATTCCATCCTCAGAGGGACCACAGGGCTGAATGGAAACAGCTGCTGTACTGCAGGCTCTAGGCTGCACAGGGAGTTGCTGGCAGCTTCGGTGAAGGGAGGGAACAGGAGAAGAATGGTATGTGGGGAAGGGAATAAACAATCCAGAAAAAAGAATATATAAAAGTATCTTATGTCGGGACCCCGGAGAGGGGAGAAATCACAACAGGCAGGAGTGAAGGAAAGGAGAGTTCAGGCTGGAATTGCAGACCGGAGGAGCGAGTGCAGCCACCTGCGAGCCCTTGACCTCCCTCTGTGAAAATCAAGGCTTACAACTAAGTTAACAGGGCACAGTGTAGGTGTAACTTGGATATTGAAGCAGTATAGCTGTCTAAATGCACGCTTAGCTGAGCTAGTGGGCTCTGATGGAAGGTGTGGGGATGTTGCTCAAGATGGATGTATGTGGCAGTGCTTCACCAGAAATGCATGTTTCTGATGGTATTTGTCAAAAATTGAATATGAAAGTAGGAGTTTCATTCACTGAAGTCAAGTTACCCACAGCTCAAGAGTCAAGTTACCCACAGCTCTGTAGAATACAAATAATTTGTGTAATTGCCATCTCTGGCATGATGCCATGATGTTGTCACTTGTAGGTTGCCTTCTTTGGTATACCTGTCGTGTGCACAGACATGTCTTGTGTTGCTGCTTGCATATCAGCAGCTGTTACCAGCATTCATACACAATAAATCCCCAAAAATGTTTTAGCTGAAGACACAGCCTGCCCACTTCATGGAGGAGGAATTGCTAATGCCCTTACCACTGCTTTCTCCTAAAGACCTGCATTTTTCCTTGCAGTTGATACAGTTATCTAAGGTAGGGGTGATGAGGAGGACAGACAACATTGAAATTCTCAGTGCGGACAACCATGGAATATATCCAGGAGAAATACTTGAGAACACAAGGATGTGCAGGCTAGATTGTTAATGTAGTGGAAGTCAGTGATTTAATATATTCATAGGTTGAGGTTGCTGACAGCAAAAAATCAGCATGGCTGGCTGTACAGCCAAGCACTGTCCCACAGGGCTGTGGTGTGTCAAGCACCAGAACTGTAAAACTAAAGCAGTCCCAAGAAATGCACCTGGGAGGATCAAAAGTGGAAGAGCTTGTCCTGTTAAATAGATTAGGGTATGTTAGCCTCAGATGATAAGGAAGAAAAAGGGGTGTATGTTTTGAGAGAGCATTATAAATTCACGAGTGATATGAAGGAGATCAAAAGGGACAAAAGTTATACTTGAGGTGCAGAATGTGCAAAGCAATACCAGAGAAGCTTTACAAATGTGTAAAGGTAGTTCTTACGTGTTTTCTTCAACTTCTCTCTGATTTGCCACTCGCAGAGGATGCTGGACTATAAGTCTGTGGTCTGGTCTGATACAGCACTTATTTAGTATACTTTTTGATACAGAAATCTGCTTTAAGATGGAAAAACTGGTGGTTTTTTTTTTCACTGATGTTTCTTCAATTACATTAGAGTGATTACTGTTTCATTCTTAGAATTACATTAATGAAAATATTTATTGATATGTCAAGATTTAGAGCCCACAGAAACAATTGTTGAGAATGTAAATGAAATTGAATGGAAAAAAAAATGCACCAATGTAACTCTTCACCTGAACTGTGAAGTATTCTGTTACACAGATAGTGAAGCCATGAAAAATGAAAAAACGAACTTCAACTTTCATTCTGCTAGATTATGTGTGAGTCATATGCCACATGCTGTATAAATATTCAAACAGGAATGCTGTATGAATGAGGTATGATTTTTATGAAGAATTAATACAGAATAGCTTTACAATTTTGGAATCAGGAAATTTTTTTTGCCTACGTGCTGTTCAGGGGTGAAAAATAAACCATGTGTTAGATGGAATAATGGAGTGTTGATCCTTTTTTGTCAGGACAATTAACATGAGTAAAATATTTGCCCTACTTTAAACAGATAAGGAGGTGCTACATTGTGTTCCTCTTAAGATTAATGTTTCTGTATCGGCAGCAAAGAGCACAAGATTTATTTGTAGAGCCTTATGTAGATTTACAGCTGTTCCAGTTACTGCTTGAAAGCTCTTTATATGTCAGACTCACAGTGAGTCTTTTTGTATGGGTGAATGTTAGTGAAAGTGGTCATAAGAAGGATGCAGACATTTTGAAGTGTTAAGTGGAATGTGTAAGACATACAAAGCCTTTAAATTATAAATTTTGTCTTGTCATGACCCCTGCTTTGGTTTTTTCATATGTGCATGTGTAGGCATGCATTTGTGTGAAATAAACATAAAAAATGTATTTTATCAAAATGCTGTAGAAGCAAATTTCTGCGCTGTCCTGACTTCCTTAGAGAATTAGTAATGTTTTTTATGTTATTATTTGATGATTTAAAGCAAAGAAAATTACACTCAAGGAGAGACAGTCTCAGGGGATGTGCACTTTCCATAGAACCATGCTCTGGACTCATAAATATCTATGGAACTCCTTTTTATTTAATGGGATTGCATGGGTGAAATCAGGGTTGAATTTTGGATTCAGAGTCCAAGATAAGGAGTGAATCTGCCTTGGGCTTGGTAAAGACAGATGCATAATATTGGGAATACTATGTAAATTAATTAAAAATATTAGAACAATTGCTGGTTTTCTGTGTGACTGAAACTTTCAAGTTTGGTAATTATAAGCATCTGTAATTTCAGTAAATGCAATTAAATTTTGAGTGTGTGCATATACAAGTGAAGATTAATTGTCTGATAGACACATTTGAATCCTCAGCTTATTCCTTTGCAGAAAAATTGCAGAGAAAAATTCATATAAAATGAGTAGTCTTAACCCATAAATATGAAATAATGTGGTTAGAAAATAGCTTTTCATTTGCAGAAGTTTTTGACATTTAAGAAAATTGTTGTACACTTCTTGGTGAACAAGGATATAATATTTTTATACCAGTTGAAAAAGAAAATAGAGACATCCTCACTTGAAGAAAAACTGAAGTTCATCTGTCAAGCCTCTGTCTCTGAACTTATAGTAAAAAAAGAAAGAAAATGAGGTAATTGTGGGAAGAGACGTTAAGAGAAAAACATTTAATCTTGTACCAGGGTTCTCCAGACACCCATGAATTTTGCAGACAGAGTTTTGAACTGGGCTGAAATTCTAACCATTGCATTCATGAACAGTAGCTTCAGGTTCATAATCACTGTCTGTGCCTCCGAATTACTTTTGATCCCATCTTAACAAATTGCTGTCACCAGTTGGCTCAAATGCACTAGCTTGGTTTTGTCCTGCTACATACTCTTGATTCTCTGCAAATTTTACAGCTACTTGCTTTTATATTGGGAGAAGCCTGTTAAATAAATTGCTGAAAAAGTATGAAGCCACTTGGAACAAGATGCTGTGCCTGATGTTACAGACAGAGATACCATGTTGGGTTATTAGTCCAGTGCATGACAAAAAAAATACTTCTCCTGAATGGAGTAATATATCCAGGTGTTACTGAAATACTAAAAAACTTACATATACAAATACTTATTCAGTTACCAAGTTGAGGTCTGCCAGCTGTGCAGATTTATCTCTATTAGCACAATTGATAATAAACATTTTTCAATGCTTATTTTCACCTTCTTAGTTTGTGCACTGGAGGTTCTGTTGCATTAAGTGTAAGCCGTATGACTGGAAAAGAAAAATGTATTCATGCTATCAAGTTTATTGAACAGCTCTGGTTCATGAGTGGCATATCTTTGTGCTGTTTGCTTCGTTCCAAAGGTAGTTGCTATCAGAAAGGAGTTTGAGGTATCATGCAGAAGTGTTGCATAATGTTTTCTGGTGGCCAGCACTAGATCTGAACATTCAAATAAATGGTATCTGGAGGATGAAAGGTAGTGGAGGGCATTTTCAGTTTCTTGTTTCTCTGACACTGCTTTTATCTTGCAGGGGAGGAAAAAACCCTCTAGTGGTTTTCAGTAATGCAAATTGTGTTCTTCCAGATAGGAGAAGAGGTTTTAAGTGGTATTTTTCAGTAAGAGATTTATATCAAAACAGTTATGCCATAGAGAGCAAGAACTTACTTGAACAGGGCTATGTATTGTTTTTAGAAAGGGGCAGCAGTTTGTTAGGATAGAGTGTAGCAATTGTGCTTGAGTATTTTCTTTATTCAGCATACTTTCATTAAGAATCTTTATATAAATATAAAAAAACGTACTGATGTACTGAAATCCAGATAAGCAGATGCTTTTTTTAGTGTTTTCTGTTGTAAACAAGCTCCTCTAACAGTGTTGTAGTAACTGTTGACATACTCACTTCCTTATAACATACTCTCAGAGATGATTCATCACAGAGCCTTATCAGGGCTGTATTTTGCAACAGTAATTGTTTTGTATCCAATTTGTTAAAATTATAAATTGAATAATAACATCCCGTGCAGTGGAAAATCTCATCAGGAAGTAACGCTAACTGCTCCTGCAGTTTGCCATCTATTTGCAAAGCTTTCATTAAAATTAGTCAGCTTTTACCTGGTGTATTGACCAGGTAATAAGAAAGAGGAGGCAGTGAAAAATGCAAGACTTGTGATTGAAAATGCCAGAATGTACTGGGTGTTTCTTATGAGAGAAATACTCAAAGATAACTCACACAAAGGTTTATGGCATGGAGCTAGAAACTTCCTGCAGCAACTGAAGTTATACTAGCATAAGTAATTTTCCTGCCTTGGATTTGTAGTAAGTCTGAAGAAATTAACTGCCCTTGGAGAAGTTGTGCATCCAGTTTTGGTTGGCTTGTGAAGATTACTGGGCAGAAGAACCGACTTCTGCCTAAAACAGAAAGTTCTGGTGTAGGAAACAGTTGTTTATGCTAAGAATTGATGTGTAGTAGTGAGACAGTAACCTAAGAATACTAGTCTGAGATTTACAGCCAGGAGTGTAAAGGTGGTTGGTACTTAAAACCCTGTAGCCCTTATAATATGTTTTTTTTCTAAAAGCATTTTAAAAACCACTGCTTCAGTGTAAGCCGGGGAATCACTGGAGACCTCAATGTCTTTTCTACTTTTTCACTCTGGATAGGCTTTGACTGGTGGGTGTCTTTAGGGGATACTGGGCTTCCTGGAAGGAGGGGCCCTCAGGAGATGGAAGAGGGAGTGGCAGCGGGCCAGAGCTTACAGGAGCAGGGAAGGGGGATATCAAGGTCTCAGAGGTGCAGCTGACCTTGGGAAGGTGAAATAATTAAAACTGTACTGAGTGTGTTTTGTTAAGCAAGTACATGTGCATCCAGAGAATTTTGCTGTTATATCTGGGAGCTCCAAAGATGATTAGCTGCTTCTAAAAATTATTTTAGAGCTGTACTTTTGGAAGTTACATAATGGACATTGTAATGTAAAGCTCTTTAGGGCATAAGCTGACTAAGGAAAGCTGGAGAGATGTTTTCTTTCTGTGAGTTTCAAACAATTGGACAAGTACATCCTAGAGGATTTGGTGGGGTTTTTTGTTTGTTTTCTGGGTTGAGTTGGTTTTTGTTTGGTTTTTTTTTTTTATTGCTTATGGTAGAAACAAAGTGCTGATTGGACCTGGCAATACAGATCTTATTTCTCTAAATTTATGGTGACAGCAGATCACATGGGTCATTCTGGAGACAGAGATCCTTTGTAACTTTGTAAGTGGTTTATTGCTATTCCATAGTCCTATCTTTCAAAATCAGAAATTATTTTGAGATAGTTTTTGGAAAGAACTCAAGAACTATGAGATACTTTAGTAAATTATGATTAAATTAGCATAACAAGTAATGTCTAATGTTTGAGTGGTTCTTGAATGGTGATCTCTGTTTTGAAATATCTGTATTATTGTCAGTCAGTAAAAGCTGAGGCTGAAGGAGCAAGTTAAGTTGTTACAAAAAAATGGCATAACTCTTGGTAAACAATCCAATGTGGAGGAGCTTACACTCTCTCTGTTGCAGCCAGCACTGGACTGTGGGTCACCATAATGCTAAATGCAAAGGATTGAGTGAGGTGCATTCCTGGGATTAGTTTTCCACTCATTTTGTTCCTGAGGGGAAAATAGTGTGCCCATCACCTCAAGAAACTGGAAAGGAACAGAGGTAAGGAATTTGGCATCCTGAGATCTCAAAGGAAAAGAGAATGAACTTTGCTGTTTTTCTCCTCTGTTAATTTTCTCTGGGGATGTTGGGCAGAAGAGGAGATAGAGAAAAAATAAGTCTGTTCCTCTTTGCATTGGTGCAGTGACAAAGAGATAATTTGCCTTACTTAAATTATGTTGAGAGTAAGTGTAAGGCGAGTAAGAATGCTAAATGAGTTAACTGAACAGTCCTTCTAAGACTGGATGAAGGGCCTAGCTATGACCCCTCCTAGCTCATAATTTTGTAGTAATTTATTATTATTATTTTTAGTTAAAGAAAGGCTGTGATTGCAGATAGTATCTTGAAAAATGAAGATAGTATTTTGTTCTAAGCTTAGTCTCCCCACAAGCCCATTTTCATACCCTGCATTACTGTTCTTTTGCTTCCTCACTGGGAGTGGAAATAGCTGCAGATTCCTCCTCTGGAAGGTAAAAGCAAGGCTGACCTTTCCTGCCCAGTGTAGATGCCTGTTCTGAGGCCATCGGGTTGCACATGTGGGCTGCCCTGCAGTGCCGCAGGGAAGATTCTTAAGAATCCCAAACGAGTGAACTTGCCAATGTGTAGTTGTTTTCCGCAGTCCCCAGTTTTAAGTGCTCGTCTCCTTTTGTTATTTTTAGGTCTCAGTATTTGGCTTTTCTTCTCAGGTCATCTAAAATTTTCTTTTCAATGATATTGTAAACATCTGTTTTAATAGAAGTAGAGCCGTTAGTCTAGGCCTCTGGCATACTCAGAAGTGCAATTAGCACCATGGTCTATTCATCAAGTGTGAATTGCCAGATTAATTTTTCAAGGGAAAATCTTCCATGATTGCATTCTTTGTTTTTTCCTTTAATACGTTTTAACACTGATCCTGCTCACCAGAATAGCATTAATTTACCTCTTCTGTGTACTTCTAAAGCAATCTTTATTGTATTTTCTTTATGGGACATTTTTTTGCTTTGATTTATTTGGAATAGTTTTTTGGTTTGTTTTAAGAAATAGTTTGAAATATTCACAAGTGCCTGCAAATGCTAATTTTCAGTAAAAAAACCCCAAGCAACTTCAGTTGAAATTGTTTATAAATAATACAAACAGATTGCAAACATCTTCTGCAGATTTTTCAAATTAAATCTGTGTCTTACAAAAATTTGGTCTTTGTTTTTCTTGAATTTGAATGGCTCCATCCTGGCAAGTGTTGGCACATTATTTGTTTAGTATTGCACAAGCATATGAAGTAACTGTCTAATGTTTAATATGACAATAATTGCCTCAGAAGCACAGTCACAAAATGTCCATTTTGTCTGTCACTTTGAAAATATATAGGCTTTTTATTAGCATGTAACAGTTGTTTCGGACATAAAGTTTTAGGGCATATTTGTAGGCATATCCAGCAATTCGGTGGTACCCCTTTTTTTAGTAATTTTGACTTTGCCTTGGGTAGTTACTTAAAGGGCTGTTGACTGTGGTATTTCAGGGCTGTGCTTTAGAGATCATACAGCTGAAAATGTCTGGGGAATATCAATCTATCATGTCACTGCTTCTGGGATATGGTTATTCTTTTATGTTTTTCCCTTCCATTTTGTCAGTAAATTTACAGAAACTGAGTTTGATTACATTTATTTCATCATGTGGACCATAAAAAATGAACCTTTTATGGGCCGTGGCTAGGAGAAGGTGGCATGAAAATTGTGTAGGACAGAGAAGAAAAGTGGTTGAGAGTAGCTACACATTCATATAGCAATCACTTTAAGTAAGTGTTGTTTGCAAGTAGTGCTGATCTGTGTGCCTGATAAAATGTAAACTTGACAACACCTTGGAGTTTTATCTGTAACAAACATCTCTGAGTTTCATCTATTTTAACTCCTCTCTTAGAAATATTTTTTAAGCTTTGACTTGACTTTTGTTTCTTTTTGTTTGAGTTTTTTCCCTGCTTGTGTGAAGCAGTGCTGTGATTTCTTTCACGCTTACTGTTCTGTGTAATTTTTTTCCTCTGTACATTGTTCACATGTCTTCAGTATATCTACCATGCCTTAGCATGGAAGTTTCTCATTCACCTGAGCAGATAAGTGCCAGCCTTGTCTGTGCTTTCCCTGGACCAACCCTGATACTATTCTGTATTGCCATTTATGAAAGCTACCAATCTACAGCACAACCACAGCTCTGAGATTGCTGAAGGTTTTATTGTTCTGTCTCCAGATGTGTTTTTCACTATGAAGTTAGATCACCAACCTTTTCATTCCTTGACTGAAATCCCTCATTCCCTTGAAGAAGAAAGGTGTTAGAAAATACAGTGGATAGACATTTGCTGTTTTGCCCTTTCTGTGCTGTTAGCTGGAGTTCTAACTTGTATTTTCCATGTTGTTCTCTACATGTATCATCTCTCATGTTACAAATCAGCTTGGGTTTTCAAAGCCAGCATAGTGTCTAGTGTAATTTGATAACAAAAGAATTGGAACGTTTTCAGAGAAGAGGCAAAATTCTTACTATTTAATCATGTTTTTATATATGTTGCCTGTTATGAAACTAAGTAGTTGCAATACACGGAAAACGCCCATGTTGTGGATTATTTGCACTAAACTATGCAAAATGCCAGTGGGAAATAAAAAGAAGAGAATGGCAGAGCCTAGTACTTTCTGACCAGGTTCTTCTAGACAGTCCACATGTGGAAGCTGTGATGTTTAACATCAGATTTATTTATTTGAAGATAGTTGATGGTATACAGGATTTTTGTTTTAACATCATGTCACAAAACACAGTGAGAACACAATACAGATACAAGTCAAACACAGCAGAAGAGAGCAATTGCAGTGCACAGCTCAATCACAGAGCACCACTATGGTTCCCAGCCTCTCTCTAACATGATCACCCCCACCACACTGGGCGTCCCTGGCTTTGCTAGGAGTAAATGTGTGAATTGAAACTGGCTCAAGCTCATCACTCACTTTGAAATTCTGTCAGTTCATTATGTTTTTATAGTTTTTATTTTGGGCTGAGGTATGTATAGCACCCCACACTGGCCTGGCTAACACACTCCTAGACATTCACACTCTTAATGAGCTTGGGTAGAAATACACACCAGCTGATTTTTTCAGCTGTTCAGTTGTTTGTCAAAATCAAAACTGACCCTCAGATCCTCTTGGTGTTGAGATCAAGTCAGCTTTTTTTGCAACAGCTATGCTCAGTCCCACCCAGCCACATTCTTCCTGAGCTTCATGGACACATACCCTGGCCCATCTCTGGTCCTTCTCCCATGGCAGGGCGTTACTGATCAACCACAGAGGACACACAGAGAACAAATAAACTGGGCTTTTGGTGTTTGGCTGCATTGTATTGGTATATAGTTTGGTGTGATTTTATGGCTCCCTGGTTATGTCCGAGGTTACCTTTCTGAACATCGGTTCCCATACTGGTGTGCAGCAGTGGAGTAGCTAAGGAATACAGGAAGCAAGGGGAAAAAGATAAGATTAGTACTTAAATTTCACAGAGAACTATATGCATAGGTCCTTTCTGTAATTTCTCTGTTGAAAATAGCAAACATGTCCAGTCAGTACAACTGGTTTTAGCAATATGATTTAATTAGTCTGGTTCCAGACTGAGGGAATGAAAAATGTGGATCAGATTTAGTGGTGAGGATCACATTTCACAATGGCTTGGAAAAATGCTGAGTGGAATAGTAATTTTAGTGCTTTTTCAGGGCTCTAACCTTATCATTTTTTCAGCACCCTCATTCATTGCCCTTTGTGATTTTCTCTTGGTTTTTTCTTGGCATCAGAACACTTCTAGTAGTGAGAAGTGAAGAACACTTCATCAGTACAGTAGTCACCTGCTTCCTTGGCATTCAGTTCATCTTATTATCCCATCTACTTCTGTATTTGTTTCCCACAAAATTCTTCAGAAATATGATTCCCCACAAATGTTGTTCCTGATTCCTGCATAAAGCATTTCATAGCACCAAAACCAGTCTTCAAAGCACAGTGCAAAATAGGCATCACATATCATGTCTGCAGTATTGTATGAAATGCTCGTAGAAGCAGGTGGATAATGAGGAAGAAACTGCATTCATAAAGGAGGCTTGATCGGAGGTTAGGAACTTGCTTTTCCTAAGCTTGTTCTTCTGTTTTTATAATTATAGTACCTTTCAAAACTTAGCTGTACATTGGTTTGCATTTTAACAAAAGCATATTATGGAGTTTGTTACTTTATATTGGTAATATCTTAATAATAATAAATAATTGTTACTGTATATTTAATATATTAAAACCTGGCAGGATATATTGGGTATAACATGTGGTGTGTATGTTTCAGTAAGCAACCCGCTGTTGTTACTGTAATAAAAGCTCAAGGAAATTGTAGCTTCTAAGCTAAGATAGGTAATGAATTTTTAATTTATCCTATGCATCTAATCTATTTTCTTACGTTCTTGGATGACGGTAGAGAAGCAAATTGGCTGGCTAGTCTGACTCTTCTTATCTCGTTCTCACGCATTGACCCAGCTTGTCCTGTTGGACAGTTTGGGTGCCTCAGCATCACAGCAATGATTTTTTTTCTTGATGGAATTCGAATAGATGTATTGGATCAATATAAAGTTTTTGAACAGTACAGGCTTTGTCAATTGACTGTTCTCTCTGTATGAAGCAGGTCTCTGTACAGTCTGTTGCCTAAAGGTTCAGACCAGTGTCTTGTACTGGCAGAAATCTTTGTGCTCTCTGTATTAATTTTATACACTGCTGAGTTTTTGATCTGTTTTAAAATCTTGTATCATTAAGAGGCAGCCCACCTTGAACTATAAATGTATGGTATGAGTGTTAGTCATAGTGACTCTGCCTTATCTGTCATTGTTTGCTGAGGAGAGAAAAAAAACAGTATGCTGTATGGCCACCCCAGTTCTCTCTGTCTCAGTTGTCACAATCCTGTAGTAGTTCAGTGCTGCAGAGTTACAATTGTGGCTGACTTACTGGTTGAGATTTTTAAATTGAGTCTTTCCCACTTTAATAATTTGGCTTATTAAACTTGATTTCTAAACATGAACTTTATTTTTCCCCCACCCAGAGCTACCTTCTGCATAGATGGTAGCTCTTTGCTCAGATGTTTCCTTTTCTGAGTTACAGCAACATCCAAAGATTATGTTCCAGTTCCCACCTGCCTTGTGATAAACAAGCACACTGGGAAGCATGATCTGTGGGAGCGCTCACACCTTAAGGGAGAGTGCAGCAATGGTTCCTAAAACCTTTTTAAGGAATTGCAGAGGAGAGCCTGACTCTGCCATGAATACACAGTTACAATGGCTATGTTAATCTTAAGTATTCAGTAGTAGCTGGAGGCATCACTTGCACATCAAACTAGAGTATCACAAGCAGCCCTCCTCTATTGTGATAGCTTCTTTTTAGGTAGTCTGCCCTTTCACTGTGTTGTTTGGTTTTGGTTTTTTTTGGTTGTTGTTTTGGGTTTTTGGGTAGTTTTTTTGCTTGTTTGTTTTTGTTTTTATTTTTATTTTTGGGGTTTTGTGGTTTGTTTGTTGGTTGGTTTTGGGTTTTGTTGTTTTTTTGTTTTGTGGTTGTTTTGTTTTTTGGGTTTTTTTAAAAGTTTATTAGCACTTGGAAACTGAAACAATCCAATTAATGAAAGGGTAATTTTGGATGGTAAAAGATAGAGCAAGCTTTCCTTGTCCTTAATAAAGCTATCCTTTGGTTGTTTAGAGAAGAGAGATGCTATACTGAGCACAGAGGTATTGGATACCCATCTTTGGCAGGGGCTGCTAGGCCAGGCTGCTGTAAAACCAGGCACAATTCATGTTGTTTCTTACCCAGCTTGCAGTGTGCTAGGGGACATGAAGAACAGCTGAGCTGACTGCAGAGGGTGAAGAGGACAAAGACAAATCCATTGGAAGTCTGCCTCATTAGTTTCGCTGTTCAGAGAACAAGTTGCTTTTCATTGAGATTTTCAAATTAATGGTGTCCTTTTATATTACAAGGCCATGTGTATGGGCATTATTAGTCTTGTATTTAATTAAAACAACAGCTGGTGATCATTTAATTACAGGGTATGAAAGGGAATGACACTTGACTATGTAGCATTGTTTTATTCAATTTGGAGAATTGTAGCCATTTTTCATGTACTATTTGAAAGCTGTGGTGAAGGATGTGCATTTTGTGAACAAACTTGTGAGCTTCATTGCAACAATTCTACTCTGTTATGGAAATAAGGTAAAACAGTGGCTTAAAAACATACCAGATTTTCTGAAAATCTGAAGGAAGTAACGAACAGATTGGTACAATTGGTCTGCTTCTTTTTTCTCTGCACTGTGAAATCAGTGCATAGTTTCCTTCTGCTGAAGGTCAAAAATACTTCAAGGTATTAAGGATGTTTCTTGGTTTATTCAGAGTTTTCAGTGTACATACTTTATAGAAGCTGTGTAGGATATGCCCATAGCAAACCTGAGCTACTGAGTTTTTACATGAAAAATGAGGCTGCCTTGAGAATCTTAAATGTTCTGCAACATAAAATTGTGTATGTGTATAGTTGTACTGAAACAAATAACTACATGTATGTAAGGTATTTTTGTAGCTGATGTAATAAAAGTCCTATTGACTGCACTGACAATTGAGGATACCCAGAGAATTACTAGTTACACAGTATTTAAAAAGGCAGAATTCACATCCAAATACCTTTTTAAAATTATCTTTCTTGTCTTGAAGGGAGAGTTTTTTTCATTAACAATGAGAATACTGTATGTGAAGAGCCAGTTGGTTCTGGTCTCTCTGCTGTCAGGCAGCTGCTTTCACACATCAGCATGGGAAGACAGCTATGGTTTTGCTGGCTTCCAGTATTATAAAGGTAGAATTTATATCAAAATAGGACTTACTAACTGATTCATTGCAAATGAAACAAGAGAAATTACTTTTAGGTGACCCGCCCAATAGAATATCAGATTGAGGGACTGAAAGTGGGTGGAGGATTAGAAGCAGTTTGTATTTCAGCCTGAATCTTGGCAGCAGAGCAGTGTTTGCTGTGTTGCTTGGTCTGGTGTGAAAGGTCACTTCTGTTTTCATACCCAGCATAACTTGAAGCTGTTTCTTTACGACTACAAAGAAAGACTTCAGGGCCAGTGGCTAGTTCTCCTCCTGGACTTTCCAGGTGTAGTTATCAATACTTAGTGTTGAATTCTGGCTGATGAATTTGGTGAAACGATGAATGGGGTATTTAAGGAGAAGAAAAGAATGGGAACAGTTAAAATTCTTTTAAGAACTGTTCTTGGTTTTTAAGTTGTGTAGCTAACCTAATTTCAATGTTGTGAGTTATCCTAGACTGATATGTATTTTTGCATGCTATCAGCTAAGTGTGGAAAGTATCTTTCATCAAAAGCATCTGCTGCAGAAAGAAAATTAGTTTGGGTTCTTCATATGTGGGTTAGTAGATAAGAATCACTGAAACTCACTGGCGTGGGACTGACGAGAGCAACAACTGCAGAAGATTAGCTCGCAGTGATGTAAGCGTTAGTTGCAAAATCAAAGCAAATCCTTTGCATGGAGCTATCCACTTTCACCAGAATGATAACCTCTATATGTCTAAAGGCCTTAAAACGTGGTACACCTCATTCTATAATGCAAATTTTAGTCAGCATTTAATGTAAGGGTTTATAGCACAAGACTCAGGCTATGTCTTAATGCAGTAGCATTATAGCTAATCTATGCATTCCTAGCTGAATTATTCCTCGTTGTATTTGCCCTTATAAAGGATATGGTGAACGAATGTGTGTTCTGCCTGGAAAGAAAAAATCCATGTTAAAAAACTATTAGTTAAATTGTTAGTTGTATGTGGAATTTTTTTAGACTTTGTTCTACTGAAGTTCCTATTGACTACTAGAGAAAACCAGCATTACTATAGCTGCCATATAATATTGTCTCTTCTCTAGTGCTAAGTGGTTTGCGAATTGATTCATTTGTTTCTTTCCTTTCTGTCTTCCAGCTTCATTTAGCAGCCCTGGCTTCATTAAAGGGAGACATTGTGGAGCTTAATAAGCGTCTACAACAAACAGAAAAGGAGCGTGACCTATTGGAAAAGAAATTGGCAAAAGCACAGGTGAGCAATAGTTCAAGATTCTGAAGATCCTTGGTTTTGTGCAGTCCTTGTCCTGAGAGAGGATAAAATTCCAAACAATGTCACAAGTCAAAAGAATTTTAAGACTACAAGACACATAGTTGCCATGGGTTATACCTTTTATGTGTTGAAGACATTCTTCTAAAAAAAAAAAAGTAAAAATTAATTAGATACATTTTGTTTTGAAGTCAGTATAAGCAACAAGTGCTTTGAATTATTGTAGAATATAAGAATTACAGGTTGCTCTCAGTGGGTTAGGTAACAGGTTGCAGAGCCTTGCACTCCTGGGTCACATTTAAACACAGCACAAATTAACACTGATCAAAAGTTACTGCCAATTTTCAGTTGTTTTGATGTTATGGGAGAAGTTACTTGTAATCTCAGTCTAGCTTCCAGTATGCCAGTTGGAATTGTGGAAAATACAGCCAGTGGAAAGCCAAGGGGTTTAATAAGAATAAGGTTGGAACTCTGATGCTTTCATAGCTCTTACATAGTGGCAAATGCAAGCAAGGAAAATCAAACTAATACCTTTTGAAAATAGTTAACATTTCAAAACTAATTCAGAATGCTTGGATACAGACAAAAAAACCATTTTGTCCTGTGCCACTTTATTTGTTGCTCAGAGATGTTGTAGAATCTCCAGCCTTGGAAGTACTCAAGGCACCTGGACCTGTTCTTGGGTTGGGTAAGGGACTGAGTGAGTAAGTTCCCTGCAATCCTTAGCCTTTCTGTGACTTTACAGATTTTAATTTTCTATATTTATTTCATTTTGATGAGACCTTTCATCTGTGTTACTTAAATTCAAGCCAAATATAGAAGTGTTTAAGCAGTCTCGATTTTCAGGCTCTTTCTTCAGTCCTCCCTTATTTTGGCCTTTGTCTGCATTCCCTAATGTTTTTTTCAGCTGCTTTTAAGATTTATGGGCTTGTAAGTGATACTGTTATTGCAGACCATCAATGTAACATCCAGAAATAAAATCACTTTCATGTTTTTATTCTCCTCAATATGTGATCCAGAGCCACGCTGGGAGTTAACATGGTTTATCAGCTATAATCCTGAGAGCCTTTTGTAATTTCTGTGGCATTCTTGGGATAGTCCTCTTTCTGGCTTACAGTTTGCTATGAGGCTGCATTAAACTCTCAGATGGATTCACTGTATCCAAATGATCCACATCATTCTGCATGATTGCACTGATTTTATTCTTGTTATTTGTAACTCCGGAGGGTCTGGTGCTAACCACAGGTTTTTGTTAGTATTTTATTTTTATTTCTGGATCTTTATTTAAAAGTAGAGATATTATCTCTCAGCCCATGAAGAGTGCCTTGTAGGTGCTCCCATACAGTACTGAATACACACTGATGGCAATTGGGATTAAGGATCAGTCCTTAATACCAATTAACGTGTGCTCTGTTAGCTCAAGATTGTTGTTTTCTTTGATGGGTTACCAATTACGCATGCGTACATAATGCTTAGTTTGTAATGCTGGGGGTTTTACTTGATATTGAGCCATGCAAACACAAACATAGTGATCAGTGCCTCCTGACCTGTGAAGAGTACACAACTGGAATATCCGAAAAGCAGGCTCATAGCTGGATTTTGGATAAACAAATAAGTCTTTATAATGAACAGTTTTATATAAAGGTTTAATGATTTATCTCTTTGCACTTCATTTTTTTCTAAAGCCCTCCAGAGGATAGAATTTAGTATGTGTTAAATAAAATACAAATCTTTACTAAGGAATTCAAATCATTAAACAAACACAACTCATATACTGAATGTGTTGGCAGTGCTTAAGTACTAAAACATACACTGGTGAAACCACTGCACCTTGCCTTCTTTTTCTAACTGCATACCAAGTACTTGTGCCACTTAACATATTTTTTTTAACTTTTCTTCCCACTCCACAGAGATTAGTTCATTATTCTTTCCTCTACAGCCTCTGTCTAATGTGAATCAGAGGTTCAGAAGGCATAAATTAAATAGGAGGTGTTTGAGGTTCTGCATAACCACACTCAGATGCTAGTGGGTCAGTATTAAATCTGTATTCTGTATCTGACTGTACTTACCAAGGCAGCACATGTTTCATTTTAGCTGGCATGGTAAATGCTCTCTGGAACAAATAGCTCTTAAAACGCATTTTTTGTAATACCTTTCCCATCATTTCATGAAGCATGTGAGGCATTTGGAAGAAAGGATTAGTGATTTGCAGAGTGGAGGTGATTTGGGGAACCACAGCTCAAGTAATAGATGACAAATGGTGAAGAAAGCTAGTTGGACAGCATGGGCTTAAGGTTTTGTGAAGTGATGTAATTGATTAGTGGTTGTTGTAGCATACTCCCTTCCAAATCTGCAGCCTATAGAGACCAGATACAGCATTTCTCTGCATGCTTCTATTATTTCAGTAACATAGCAGATCTCTTTGTGTTTTTATCAGAGTACAATTCAGCAATAAAATGATCTCTTGAATGAAATTTGCTGTGAAACACTGGTCAACCACAACTAATGTCTTCTTCCAAAAATCTTTCTGTGATTATGATAATTCTTGTACTTTCTACTGGCTCTGTGTGGCACAGTATCCTGGCTTTGATAGTGATAAACGGTGGGAGTCTGAAGGGAGAGCATAAGAAATGCACATAGAGATTTTCCTCTTTCATATCCCCCACCTTTCTGCCAACATCTGTGAGCAGGAGGCCATATCACATCTCTATAGTCATGTCCTCCATGGATTTATATAATCTTCTTTCTAATCTGTCTACATTCTTGGCATTTCCAATATCCTGTGACATTGAGTTCTGTAGTTCTGTGATTGAGCATGGGATTTAATAACATGCTGAATGTTTCAGCAAGTACAACAAGAATAGATAATTCACTTACTATATTTTTCTTATAATTTCATCTCCTTTCACAAGGTTATCCTGCTCTCTCATTCTTATGCTTAGTCATTGTTATTTTATAATAGCTCTAGACACAGAATATGCTGTATTGTTCTGGATCCTGTGTCACAGCAGTAAGTTTCATTACTGCAGTAATAGTTCTTTGCCATCCTCTTGATTATTCAGAATATAGAGAGGAACAGCAGAATTACAGTATAAGAGTAAAACCAACACTCTGTAGACATATAAGAACAGAAGCAACATTCTCTGTAGACATGTAAGAACATGTGAACTTCACAGGAAGGCTTTAGTTTCTCATTTAACAGAGAAACTTGAAATAGGAATGCATGGTGTTCAAATGAACATTGAAATGACTTTGTTTTGTTGTGTGATGTCCTTATCAGACATAGATTAATTTTGTGTTTGTATTCCTCTTCCACATTAAGTATACACAGAACGTATCACAGAACAATTAATTCTGACCATGCCTGCTTTTGTGATTGAGGATTTAGCACTATAGACTTTTTTTTATACTTAAATTTAGATTAATGGATTGCTACTTTTAAATCTGCCACTCCTCTCAAATTAAAACACTGTATTAGTTGAGCTAAGATTTTTAGCTTCTGTAATCCTGTTAGACAGGTTTATCACTGTGGCTTGTTCAGGTGATGACTTGTATTCTTGGTGAACAGCACCACAGCCAGGGTTTGTCTCTGCAGGGCCTGGGGCACTGGGGCATCTCGTAATGAGCACCGCTGCTAGTAGTTCCTTTTTGTTTGACCTCTGATTGAACACTGCAAATTTAATATAAAGATTAACAGAATTTAACATATTGCTGGTGTTTCTTTCACTAAGAATATATGAACATTAATAGGAAATAGAATCACTTGTTCAGACAATAAGTTTGAATTAAAATGTTTTCTCTTGTCATTCTTCTTCCTCATACACTTCTTGCTGTTGTTGTTTCCTAGCATCAAGAGATCAGACAGTGGCGGTTCCAACCATTGTTAATTTTTATTGTAAATGAAATGACCTTTTTAATCCGTACCAAATAACAACCAAGAGTTCTCAACTTATATTGAGAACTGTGCTGGAAACTTCTCTTCTGACTCCAACAATTAATTGCTCATCTTTTGCAACCTCTCAGTTGGTTATCCCTGTGTTTACTTTCTCAGAGAATTAGACCTCTTAAGGGTTTTGAGACTGGAGCTCTTAAGTATGAGGCTGGAAGAAAGATGAGGAAAAGGGTATAAGGTATTTATTATTAAGGGTATAGATATTTATATTTACCTTGTACTGTGTGACTGACATGCAAATAAATCTTAGGAGGTGAATGTGTACACCTTGGAAAGAAATAGAGACCGGTGGTAGATTGCTGTTTTGAGACTCAAACCATAAAGAAACTAAGGATGGTGGTGAACAGCCACAGTAGTATCCCAGAGAAAAACTTCAGCAGTGGGTAGAAAAACATGCATTTGTCTTTTCCTTTTTAAGTTTTCAGATGACAGTTCCATAATAAAGAGCACTTTTGAATAACCAGAACAAATTTCCACTGGTGCGTTTTGGGATTCTTACTGAACCATGTTTCCATTGCTTGGATGCTTTTGCCATTTTTTCTTGATGGCTGACCAGAACTTAGGAAATGCAATTCTGTTCCCTGCCTCAAAGACAGACCAGTCCTCAGTATCATGGCTTATCTTTTACAGAGGTTTCCTTTCAGCCTTTTCCAGTTGCTTTTACCTAAGATAATTCAAAAGCTCTTTTAAAAAGTGAAATGTGAAGCTATTATTGTATATTGCCAGACTGCTGGTTGTTCACAAAGTACATCTGTCACTGAATGATGTTATCCTGAAAAATGGTCACTGAAAAATGGCTGGAGAAAACAGAAATCAAGTTGTAATGTGGCTGAAACCCATTAGCAAAAGTCCATATATCTTCAGTCAATAGAAACAAATTCTGCTTTTCAGGCATAGCTTAGAAAGACAAAAATTGTTGTGATTGGGGTTTTATTTATTATCTGGAAACAATTATTATACACTCTATCTGAAACATCCCTTTGGTTTAAAAGCTAAAAAAACCACAAGTGCACATAATAGATTGGTCTTGATAATGGTGAGGTAGCATTTGTGGACAAATACGTGTGTCAGAAGAAATTCAGGTTTAGAAAGGCTAAAGAAGCAACTCTTTATTGCCCCTAAATCTACTTTAAAGTTTTTGTGAAACACTTTCTCTGTGTTATTTCTGCAGTTTGAAATCTTCAGAAAGATACAATGTTAAGATGTGGAAATGTGAGATATAAGCTGTAGAATGATCCTACTGTAAAGAGTCATCATAAGGTACATGTACAGCCTATCAGTTGCCAACCTGAAGTTTCATAAGCCAAGTGAACATTATCAGTCTTCTGAAATGTCTTCCTTTCCTCTCCTTTGCAGTATGATGATATGATCTGTTTTCCTTAGTGTAGGTGAAAGTGATTTTTACTACAGCTGAAGGTAGAAACTATTTTGTTGTAGTCTGTGGAAGGGTGCTCTGATGTCTGTGCTACTTTTAAGTGTGCATATTCATGGAAGTTAAAAACTGTGGAATAAATTTATTTAAAATTAAAAATAAAAATGTTATTGAAGCTTATTGTAAATTTTAATTTTCAAGCAGTCTTTTTATGTTATCAAGCTGTGAATGTAAGTGGACAAAAATATGGGAGCAAATTATGAAAATTCTGGCACATCTACTCCTTCATTATTTTTTGTAGTCCAAAGGGTTTAGGGAGTTAGCTTGTATAGAGTGTTTACTTGATTTGAAAAAAAAAACCTGTTTGATTCAGCAGTTTTGGAGGACCTCCAATATTACTATCAGTTTTGGCCCTTAGAAATGCTAAGATTTTACATTGCTGCTCTTCAATTAAGGAGTGTGGGTTTTATACTGTTAAGTGACTTGTGAGTTTTGGTTTTTTTGACAGCATGGTACTTGACATTGTGTGATTGCTAGGAGGCTTGACTGGAGGGGGTCAGAAGCAAAATGTTAGAAATGAAAGCAAAGCTTCAATCAGCATGCAGTACTGGCTTGTCATTGCAGTGGTTTGTAATGGTTTATTGTAATTGAAATAGAGCATGTGCTGGCCTGAAGAGTAAGCCAGGGAGACTATATTTAAAATGCTGTGGGAAGGAAAAAGGAGGATTTCATGATATGGATGAAAAACAAGCAGTCATGTAGCTCTTTATTGTTCAAATCATGAGCATTTTATTGGAGATTACGAACATATTAAAAATATGCTGTTACCTATAAACATTACTAAAAGCAAGTACTTACACTAGAGATGAAGTTATAACCTAAAAGTGTGATTACTTTATAATAATGTGGTTTCTGCTGTAAGATTTGTTCTATTTCAGACCACAATGGGGAGATCCTATGATTCAAAGATTATATATTTATGGCTATTTTGAGTTGCAAATAGTGGGGTTTTTTTCCAAGCAGAAATGGCAACTTCTCTTTAGGAAAAAAAACAAGTAAGTACACCGCATAGTCTGTCAGTTCTCAAATACTGTAACTGCCTACCTGCATACACCTGTCCTTTTCTCTTGTTAAGGCACTGTTGGTTTGATGAGTAGGAAAACCATAGTGCAGTGCACTCCTGCCCTGTGCCCAATCCCCTGCAGCTGTCCATAACACCCTTTCTGTTTCCTTGCTTCTCTGCTGCAGTGTGAGCAGTCCCACCTGATGAGAGAGCACGAGGATGTGCAGGAGCGAACGACGCTGCGCTACGAGGAGCGGATCACAGAGCTGCACAGCATCATTGCTGAGCTCAACAAGAAAATCGATCGGCTGCAGGGAGCAACCATAAGGTACTGCAGCTTCCTGGGAATTCTGGGCCAGGGCAAGACCTGGTGCAAGACGTGGTGCGAGTTATGCTCTAATATGATGACGACTTTCAGGATTGTCATGACGGGTACAGAATAGCTGCCCATAATCATGGTGTGTGTTCTGCGGAGTATCATCCCAAGCACCCAAGAAGGGCTTCCTTCTCTCTGGCAAAGCCACACTTTACAAAACCTGACAACCTGCACTGCAAAACATGCACCATGACATCTAAATATTCCTTTTTGTAATGTGCCAGTGTACCATATAAGTGATAGCAACAGTGTGTAAAGGAAGATGAAGACACCCGACTTGAATCTCAGCTTTTAACTTTATTTTGCAGCCTCCTGTAGATCACCTAAGCAAAATCATTTGTGGGAAAGATACAGTTCAAATAGATATCAGTAGGTTTTGCCTCTTCTTGTGCTGGCTTTTTTGACAAAACACAATGGTACAAATCATGTTGTTGCCTGGTTCTGCAGCAGCAAAGCTTGGGGTATTACACTAGGTTGTTACTGTGTTAAAATAAACTTTATATTTGACTACATGGAAACAGTTTTCCTCACTTTTTACATGTTTATGTTTTTACATATTATTTTCAATGTAGAAAAGTTGAACTGGAGTGCAGACGGAGCTTCCTAAAGTTTACCTAGTGAAGATGCAATGATATGCCAGAATCTGTGGATTTTCTAGAGAACATTAAGTTAGATTTGATGCATTTGTGGGTAATGTTGATGTGGTGCTCTGGCCATATAGCAAATTTTCAGTTTTTCTTTACTTATTAGTTGCACTTATTTTTTGGCAATTGCTTCATTTCTTTGTTGCGAGTACTTCTGCTAGCACAAGACAATGTTGTTACAACTACTCACTTAATCTTTCATTAATATATTAGAATGGAAAAAGAAGAATGTTTGGTATACCATAAAAAAGACGAAACACAATCACATAAATATTTACCACTACTAAAGCAGTGTTAGAATCACATGTTCATGTTATTTAATAACATAAGTACTGTTGCCTATGAGATGATCGTAACTAGCAATGGTCACGGTGAGATTTTTCAGGTATTTTCTGCTGGTAGTAGTTCTCTGAAAAAAATCCCCATGACTCCCTTCTTCATTTATGCTTGATACCTCTGCAGACAAACTTTCCATTTGTCTTTTAAAAAGACTAGTTGAAAAGCAAAATCTGAGAAAGCATGAGAACTGCACTGATTTTTTTTCTTCTTGAGTGACAGAAAAGCTCTATGACATTTAAGAAGAATATTACATAGAATTCATAAAAATGGTGTGTTTGGAATCCTTGTGGCAAAGTAAATGCCAGGTAGTGTAAAATTATGAAGAACTGGAATCAGATGGATACCTCTGAATGTTTAACCATGTCCATAAATGAGTCAGTTGTGACATGCACAGGAACATGAGGTGTAAGAAACAAGCCTAATGGGATGTACATGTTGCTTCTCATGAAAAATGCAGGTTTTCTGTCCCTTTTGGGCAGTTCTGGCCTTTAAAGGCATCAGAACAATACTACTGCAACAGGTGCCACACCATTGTCATGCCACTCCAGTTTAATTCAATCATATGAGAGCTTGTTTTGCTCAGACAGCTGGAATGCCTCATCTGGTTTTATTTGTTTTGGTTTTATTAGTAAGAACCAAAAATGTTTTTTAAAGTTAGTGGCTCTTTTTATTTCCTTTAATGATGGAAATAGCTTATTTTCTTTGTCAGGCCAATAATTTGGTGCCTGGGGAACAGAGGAGAAATATTCCTTCTGAAAATGGAAACTGAAGGGATTCCACAGGATTTGTAAAGCCAGCTGAAAGAAGGAAAACTGATACCTCCTGCTGTGGCTATCTGTAAATCCACTCTGGGATCCACATGTGTCAGTCTTGAGAAGCTGTCTGTGCATCCCACAGAGCAAGGGTGGTGCAGTTGCTGTCCTTGCTGGAGCAGGTGTGACTCGCAGCGCTCCACCCTTGGCTCTGGGGACTGCTGAGTCTGGGAGCTGGAGCAGAACAGTCCTGAGTGAAGATGTTCTGGGAACACAGCGCTGCTGGGGCCTCAGCAGTTACACTTTCCTCTAAAACAGGAAGATTTTAGTTTTGATTTGTCTCTTTGAAACCTGCAGGTAGTATTGAGGAGAGGCTTTACTTGTGCTGCCACAAAATTTGGGCTGTCTTTCTGGAACCAGAGCTTACATTAATTGCATAACAGATTAATGTTTCCCCAGTGCTGACACAGTGACTCTCTTTTTCACATATCAGTTTTAGATTGTAAAAATAAACTAACGTGTAGCTTCATGTACCTCTACTCTGTGACATTCCTTATAGTTCCTAAACACAAAAATATTTTGGAAACAATTAGAAGAAACCAGTGCTTCATGGAGGGTATTTGACTATCCTCTTTAAATTGTATTATATTTATTTGAATGTGAAGCAGTGCCCTCAGAATGTCAGAAACAGAAAGTAAGGAGACACCATGTTTAAATCGAATAAGGTGTTGCAACAGTCTGAGGAGGAGTGTTGGCAGGCTATATAAGCTGGTTAATATTCTCCATTCTGAGAATTTTTGTCTCTATTTTTTGGTGTGTGTTGGGGGTTTTTTGCTTTTGCACTGTCAGAGTTTAGAAGTGTAATGGCTTTTGCTCATGCAGTTTAGTAATGCTGGCTCTAGAATCATGGAGGGGTTTGGGTAGGAAGGGACTTGTAAGACCATCTAGTTCCAACCACTGCTATGGGCAGGGACACCTTCCACAAAACCAGGTGGCTCAGGGCTCTATCTAGCTTGGCTAGGGACACTTTCAGGAATGGGGCAGCCACAGCTTTCCTGGGAGAAAGCTTAACTCACATGTCAATGCATGTGTCTCTTTCCAGGTGTATATGATATGCTGATACCCGTGGCAGTAATCTTACAGGAATGTTTTCAGTAGTTTACAGGATTTTTCGAGGTTTGCTAGGCATTTCTTGGGTCCATGTGTGTGGCCTCATGAATTTTTAGCTGCAGCTCTTGCTCTGCATTCTTCCAGCATTCCTTGAGTAAAATGAGTTCACCATGCTTGGGGGAGCAAGCCAGCATTCATCTGCAATTGTCTCATCTCCCTACTGCTGATGCTCCGGACAGCCTAGCTGGTTTGGAATCCCCCTTCCAAAAAGAGGTAGTAAGGTGAAAAAAGTGTGTTCCAGCACTCAAATACTCAGGTGCAAGTAGACGAGCCCCTGTTGCCAAAGATCTCTGTCCTTTGACAAGGTGCATGCAATTTTATCTCAAAGTGTACAGCCTAGAAGATGGGAAAACCAGTCAAATGGATCTTCCCAGAGTCATATTGTAAATACTTGGACATAAAGGATGCACCCAGTTACTCTGAAAGATGAAAAGGATTTAGAAATTACACAGTAGAGTACTAAAATGTAATAATGTCTATATTTAGGTGAGATTTCTGACTTCAGAAGTTTTTCATATAGCCTTAGATTCATTCAAACTTGACTCTTTTTTTTCCTTAATAATTTCTTGGGCTGTCAAAATCAGCTGTAACTTCAGCATGTGACTGACAGTTTTTCTTAGATGTCAAATTGAGGTTCAAGAAAAGGAAAAGAGAGATGTCTAATTGCTTTTAGTTCTAAACCAATGGCTGTTTGGGTACATCTCTAACTCTAAAAATAGCGAGCAACTATAACAATACCAGACAGAAATATACTATGTTCAGTGTTGGTGCGTGCTATAAATTACTTGAAATAGTTGTCAAGAATCTTATAACCCATTAGTGTAAAATAATTTGTTCAGACTTACAATTTTTATTCTGAGATACATTTAGAAAGTGTTGGAAGTTAATGGAAAAGAGGGGTAGTGTGAGAAACAACTGCTCACTTCGAAAATTTTAAAAGGTTTATTAAACCTTGACAAAAGATACAACAAAGGGACTACATAAGGAAAAATTCACAGTGCTGGGAACTGCCCTCGTGGATACCATGTGGCCGGTTCATCTTCAAGATGGACGCTCAGTCTTTTATATCTTGGGGGTTGCATCAGCCAGCCTTGGCCCCTCCCAAAGTCTGTCAGTCAGCTCTTCTTTGCCATTTATCGGTGGAGACTGCTTTCTTGGAAGTTGATTGGAGATCAGATGTTGCCATCCCGCAGCCCCTAATCACCAGGCTTTTCCATTCCCAACTGCTCCATGCAAGGGGCACATGTGCACGCCTTGTTTTTACCTATCTTAGACAACCCAGGCTGTCTGATGGCAACAATACAGGGGGAGAAAAGGGAACTAACTATGGGGAGAACAGAGGACATCTAAACTACAAGAACATAACTGTACATCACTAAAGCTTTTCTCAATACTCATAACAATAGTAATTTCTTAATTGCGAGACCCAGTCATCTCTTTATCCATCTATAACAGTAGCAAAGAGACTACGGCTTCACAAGAAATAGCACACAGCACGTACAGTCACATTTACACAGTGACCTGGAGGTCTAATTCTGGCTTCTAAATATGTGCTAGGTGGAACCATTTCGAAGGGCAATGTGGGTGTAATAATGTTGGCTTCAATGCACAGTGCCCAGCTCCCCCTGCCCTCAGTGATTAATTTCTGTGCTGTCTCAAGCGTGTCACAATTTGTTCACAATGAACTAGTTCAGAGGGACTCGTCAATCTTTGTGCTCATACACTTGTAGTATTTTCTATCTGAGGGTCTTAGAGGGTTTTAAAAATAGTTTTTTTAAGTTAAATGATTGTTGAAAAACTGCTGGTATCTGTAGTACAAACTATAGGCTGCAGCTATGAAGAAAACATGCACCTTGCCAGTGTTCTGTGGTGTGAAAGGGTGCTGAAAAATGTGCAGTTTTGCTCACTGTTGGAACAAGTTTTTCTGAGTGTCTGTGCAGCACTCTGATCCTTGGTTGCACCTAGTAGTGAAGAAAGCAATTGGTGCAGAAGTAACTGAAAACCACAGACTTTTTTCTCTAATCCTCCCATCCTCTGTGTTTAGCATGGCTTGATCTGGTCTTAATTGCCTCCAACTTATCATGACATTCCAGCAAGTGGGACCATCAGGGCCCATAACAGAACAAATGCCTGCTTTTTACAACCAAGCTGTTGCTGATAGCAGCAATAAGGAAGTTGTAATGCCTCCAGTGGTGTGGCTGGAATCCAGTGGCTGGTCCTTGTCAGCTGTCGAGCACCTTGCATTTCCAGTGCCACTGGAGGACTCTTTCCTCTGTTTTGGAGAAAAGAAAGTCTCAAACAGCATCTTTTGTTACTGCCAGCATCAGTTTTAATGGCAGAATTTATATTTGTGATGTATCACTGCCCTTGAATTCCCCCTTATTCTTGCCCTCAGTCTGTTTTCAGTCTGTTCTGTGGTGGTGGAGCACTGATTGACCTTGCTGCCACATAATCAGAAATGGATTTTGATCTTTCTGGTCAGCTTTTAAAAGCATTAGTTCATTTAGAAACTGACTTCTGGCTTGAGTCATCAGAAGGGTGAGAGTCCTACTGCATGATTTACTTTTCACTGTCCCAAGATACTGAGGGGCACTTAAACTGAAAAACCCAGTACTGTTGCTAGCTAGATGAGGCTGTGTTGTATTTTAAACAGAAAAATCTGTGCAAGACCCCAAAGAAGAGTGGTGAGAAATTATTATTGTTATGTGTGCTGTTGCTTTAAGGCCAGAACTTTTTATCCATTTGAGAGGTAATTCGGGTTTTAAAAATATAAGACTAATTGTTTCATAAATGAAAAAAAGTCAATTACCTTCAGAGGAAAAATTACAACTGTTTGAGTGCTTGGTAATTGTTTTGTCTAAAGCTAATTACTAGTGGCTTTTTTTGTGGCTAATAACAAACTGGTTCATGGAACATTAAAGGACGCTTATGTGTCTTCATTACACTGTTTTAACTCCTGCTATTCATGACTAGGTTCTATCACTCTCTTAAACAAGTATTTCGTGGTACTTCCAAGACTATTCTTTGATGTAAATCTCAGTGTTTACCAGCTGACCTGCAATTTGTTTAGTAATAGTCGCCACTAAGTGCTTCTGCTAAAGTCACACTTTCTTTGCAGTGAAGCAAATGTAAGGTCTAGAAGAACGTGGTAGAAATTGCATCTCACTACCTTGGGAAACCCTGCTTGGCAAGCAAGCTAGAAGTCCTTTTTTGGTTTTTATTGAGGTACATAAGTTCTCACCTCTGCAACTCTGAGAGCAGACTTTACTTCTGTCATTGATACCTGCATGTATGGGCCATCTTGTCTGCTGTTTTGCCTGACAAATCGAGACATACCTCCAGGCTGGATCCTGCAAGAAACACTCATCACCATGTAGCACACACACAACAGACCTAACATTATAGATACCCCTCCCAGATCCCCAGATAGGTCTTTGCTGTTTCTCATTGTTTCCAAAGCCAGATGGTTCCATTCTCACACTTTTCTGCTGAATCTGCAGCAAAATTAATCTCTGCGTGTGATTTGGTGTGCAACAAAATGATGGCTGTTTCTTTTCTATCAGAGGGGGCCCTGCACCTGGATAAACTGGTGTTTTTCCAATGTTTAAAATAGATACTTTAATGTGAAAACAGTTGCTATGAAAGTTTAAAAAAATAATAAATCTGAGTCAAATCAGCAAATGGATCAAAAGAAAAAATGTTTACAAATGTTCTCAAGCAAAGCTATTATTCATTTACTTATCTTCTTTCCCAGTGCTTTGAACTCTTTGTGGAGATGGGAGAGAAAAGGCCCAATTTTTTTAAGCTCATTAGCTTCAGCTAAAGTATTTTGTGTCCTCAATTATTTTAGTTGAACCAGCTTGACAAATAAACTAAAACCTAGGTAATTGAGGCTTTTCTTTTTCCAGCAGTTCAGTGCAGTGCTCACTTATCTGTTCCTCTCTCTTTTGGGAAGAGAAAGTAAAAAGCAACCTGTCTCCAAAAGCATTTTGATTCACATATGCAGGTACATTCATGTGCATGATTACTTTGCACATGAGGTGGTGACATCCTTGGACTGAGAAAGAGACCAAAACCAGTTACTTCTAATCCACTTTGGGATCAAGGCCACTTGTGCTGATTTGTGTAAATTATCAGCTGGGGAGTTACTTCAGAGCAGTCTATGTCCTTGCATACATCCTTGGTAGCACTCAGTTCCACCCATTGCTTTTTTCTCCAGTGGCCAGGAGAAATAATGAAGTTAGGAATAAAGAAATGGAAACCAGGCACTAACTGCTGCAAGTGGGTGTTGCAAGCATGGCACAGTGGCTTTGCAATGAAGAGTTTAAAGTCATCTCTACTGACTGGGCAAAACACTTGTGTAAATTGGATCCTGTGGCACAGCTTGTGGGTCTGAAATGGCTGTCACGAAGATGCACTTTTCCTCACAGAATTTAATTTCTCCTTTTGCTCTCTCTGCCAGGGAGGAGGATGAGTACTCAGAGCTGCGGTCAGAGCTGAGCCAAAGCCAGCAGGAGGTTAATGAAGACTCACGCAGCATGGACCAGAACTCTGTTTCAGTGCCAGAGAACCAGTCCACCATGGTCACTGCAGATGTGGGTGAGTTGTGTTCTTAGCAGAAGTGATGACTTCCCACTGCAGAAAGGTATCATAGCTTTTGAAATGCAAATCCAAGCATTTGATGAGGAAATGAATTAATGTAGGATGTGTTAATCACAATTGATGCTGAGCCTCTACATGACTGTGAACTTAGATGCGAAGTAATCTTTGTGCCTTGATTGTAGAATTGTAGAATCATTACGTTTTGAAAAAATCTGTGACATCATTGAGTCCAACCATCAACCCAGCACCACCACCATGTTCACCATTAAATTTATTGTCCTCAAGTGCCATACCCACATAGTTTTTGAGCACTTTCAGGCATGGCGACTCCATGCACCCCCTAGGCAGTCTGTTCCTAGGTCAACGCTTCACAACCCTGTCCCATGAACATGCTTTTCCTGATATCCAATCTAAACCTCCCCTGGTGCAGCTTGAGGTTGTTTGCTCTTGTCTGGTCACTTGTTACCTGGGGAAAGAGTCTGACCCTCACCTGACTGCACCCTCCTCTCAGTTGCAGAGAGCAGTGAGGTGCCCCCTGAGCCTCCATTTCCCCAGAAGCAGACCTTCTAGCAGAATTCTGGTGTAATCCTCACTATGACAGATTTCCAGAATTCTCTTCAGTATTCTGTTTCTGTTTTCTATACTATATTGTCTACGAGTGCAAGACCTGCAACAGCATATTTGTATTTTCACATCTACAATTTCTACAAACATTGATACAACAGTATTAATAATAATGTGACTGTGAAGTGTCTGACCTAGGAATTCAAAATATTTAATAGAGGTTTTTAAAGTTATAAAAAAGTTAATATTTTACTTTCAAAAGCTAGTGCTTACTGTTAAGTTCCTATTTGAACAGATTCTGAGGGTTTTTTCATCCTTAATTTTCTTCTTACCAAGAAAAAAACAAAAAGGAAACTTAATCACTTTTTCAGGGTTTATTTTGTCTTCATGAAGTGAAGGCTTTGTCTTCATGAAGTGAAGGCTTTGTGGATATAAACAGCAAGTTGTGTAAGTTTGTTCTAACAATGAAAAACATGGCAGTAGAATGACATACAATGTAGAGACCTAGAATATAAGGGGGATGATGTTTCTGTCTCAAAAACCAACAGACAGATAGCTCTGGAGCCAGCCAAGGACTGTTGGTAATAACAAACTCTGGGAAGGAACAGGATGTGGCTGGAGAAGAGAGCCGTGTGGAGGTACAGGCACCACTCTTTAGAGACAAATGTCCTTCTTCAGCTCCAGGATATGAGCACAACAAAGCACACAGCAAGCGCACAGATGTAGCTGAGAAGGGGGCATGTGCTGTAGTGGGGAATCCAGGTCACCTAAGACCCCAGAAGCCCTCCCAGCCATTTCTAGAAAGGTTTGAAAGAACAGATTGCCCATGATAATTAATTTGCATAGAAAGGGAGAACCTTATCTCCAGAGCGGGGAAAACTTACCTATAAACAGGTCCACAAAGCCGAGGGTGCTTGCTTTACATGTGCAACCTGGCACCCTGAATGGCTGAATCATGCCAGAGCCAAGACTGGTGATCTTCTTCTCTTTCTTCTTCTCCCTCCTTCTCCCTCCTTCTCCCTCCTTCTCCCTCCTTCTCCCTCCTTCTCCCTCCTTCTCCCTCCTTCTCCCTCCTTCTCCCTCCTTCTCCCTCCTTCTCCCTCCTTCTCCCTCCTTCTCCCTCCTTCTCCCTCCTTCTCCCTCCTTCTCGCTCCTTCTCCCTCCTTCTCCCTCCTTCTCCCTCCTTCTCCCTCCTTCTCCCTCCTTCTCCCTCCTTCTCCCTCCTTCTCCCTCCTTCTCCCTCCTTCTCCCTCCTTCTCCCTCCTTCTCCCTCCTTCTCCCTCCTTCTCCCTCCTTCTCCCTCCTTCTCCCTCCTTCTCCCTCCTTCTCCCTCCTTCTCCCTCCTTCTCCCTCCTTCTCCCTCCTTCTCTTCTTCCCTTTCCATCTGCTCTTTCTCTCTCTTCCCTTTCCCACTTCATCCAAAAACCACTGCCATGTGCTTGTATAATAGGTCTGGGCCTAACCTGACCCAGTTTCCATGCCAGTTGTGTATTTGTGAGTTTTTGTGGACCCTGTGACTTTCATCATTCCTTCGACCACAAGCATCTGCAAATATTGGGTGCTCCCTTTTCCCTGAAGGGTAGGCTCACAGACAAAAATGGACAAAGTAAGAACAAAGTTATGTCTAGGGATTCCAGCATTTCTTCCATATTTTCCTTCTATCCATAGACTCTATCTTTTTTGGATGTTGTTTCCATATTCCTGTGAAAATAAATTGCACACACACGTATAGATACAGGAATATGTATGGTTTTAAATCCTTCTAGATGTAGGTATATAAGGAGAAATAATCATGCTCTAATAACCCATGTGCATGACTTGCTTACTGCTCTGATAGAGTGACTGCCCTAATCAGTGACTTAGTAAAACCAGTAGTACCTCATGACACTCTGGTACATGTGGATCTGCTGCTCAGTTGCTACAGGCAATAAAACACCTAGAGGTAGAACTGTGAATGCTCTCCAGTATGTCTTGCAGAGCTTGTGATTGGGTTGTGCTGGTTTTCTGTCAGAAATGAGGTTCTCACACTGTAAAATACTTATTTTATGGGGGAGTGTCACCATCAGAACAAATCCCAGCAGAGAAGGTCTTGTGACAGTTGTTTAAATGTACAAGAGGTTTATTCCAGAGGATGTTATGGAAAAAAGCAAATTCAAGCAAACAAAACACAAGGTTTTTACAAGTAAGCATCCTGCTTGCTATATCCTGCTTGTGAGTGAATGATGGTATTATGAAGGGCTTTTTTGGTATTACTATAACACATGGGTGATTGCTAATTAGGAATTAGTGAAATGACTTCCCAGAAAAAAACTTGTATATGTTGCCCATTCAAATTTTTCATGCAGTGCTATAACATCATTCTAAACTCTTCTTTTTGGTCAGCAGTAGGTTTGTATTTATGAGTGTTAGGCTGTGAAGTTAGGTTAATGATAACGAGTTTGCAGTTTTTTACTTTCTGTTCCTCCTATTCCTACATCCAGCAGCTCTCAATCTTCCCTTGCACAGGGAGGTTTCAAGGCAGTCTGCAATAATCTGGTGACTCATGTCTGTTAAAATTCGGACCCAGTTGAATGCCACACTGCTTTAGTGCCCTGCAAGATCCACAGCTGTGAGACTACCACAAAGGTCAAACTATGGTGAAGTGCTTGCAGCAGCAATACAGGAATCACAACCTCCACCAAGAATGCCTGCTGCTGTTTTTAGTGGGATGGAGGAGCTGCAGGTGCGCTGCTGCCTCATAGTGCCCCCCTTTTTGTGCTGTGCTGTGGGTAGCTTCTGCAGACTCTGATCTAGCCAGCCAGAAATACTGACTGGCACTTCCAGGAGACAGCACAAGGGTGAATTCTGCCACAGGATCTGCCACTGCCCATCACCAGAGGTGAACCTAAGAGAAACAAAATTAATTTATGGAGTGAGCTAGCAAGGTACAAAGACCCACGTGTTTTCACATAAGTGGAGGATGCTACGCCAGTGGGCACTAGAAGAGGTTTGCCTGAAGACAGGAAAGGAAGTCATTCTCTGTGATACTTTAAAATAGCTTTGTTGTATAAGGTGGTAATATGGTTGTAGTATGAAACATAAGCTGTGGTGTTATGATCTGTGAATATTCAGCTGCTTTATTTGAAGGCATAGCTGTTAAAATAAAACATAGGCTCTAAGGTGGTTGGTAGGGATCATTTCTGTAAACACCAGGATTTTTTAGAATCAGGCAATACCTAAGTACAACCACAAAAATTCCTCTGAAAAACATCAAGTCATAACATCCCTGAATGTACCAGCAGAAGAATCTTGTATTTACAGAGACAAATGTATGACTTCAATAAAATCAGGATAATAGACCTTGAATGGCCAAAAGAAAAACAGAAAAAAAATGTCACGGAGTGTAAGCATGTAATATCTTGAAATGTTCTTCAGAAAAGAGGGAGTTTTGAAGAAAGAATGGACACTTCAGATAATCTGTGGCGTGAAGCAGTCAGGTGTTGTTTGTCAGATGAGAGGTAGCTCATGATTTCAGTTGATGTGATTATAGTATTTAAGCCTATCAGTTATCGAGGAAAAAGTGGCAGAGTGCAAGGACATTCTCTGAACAGTATCAGTCCTGGCTGTTCTGCAGCAGACACTTCCTGGTTAAGAGTTTGTTTTTTCACTGAGTCACTAATTGTTGTGATGTTTGTTTTGTTTTGTCTTGCTTTCTTTTAGATAACTGTAGTGACTTGAATTCAGAACTGCAGAGAGTGCTGACAGGTCTGGAAAATGTTGTCTGTGGGAGGAAGAAAAGCAGCTGCAGTTTATCGGTGGCAGAAGTGGACAGACACATTGAACAACTCACTACTGCCAGTGAACATTGTGATTTAGCTATTAAGGTAATGGTAACATTAGGTTTTAAAATGCAGTGTGTTCATTGCCTGAGACACCTGATCGCTTTTGTAATAATCTTAATCACACTTTGCTTCCAAAGATGTTAAAAGTACTTCACAGGAGTCAACTCAAGTTCACAGTGAGCGTTTGTAAGTAGTAACACACCTGTTCTACACCTCCCAAGGTCCCAGGAGGAGCTACTTTGGACCTCAAATCAGAAATGTATTTGTCCTATGCTCATTTCAACGATAAGAGAAATGAGGATACTCAACAGTTAATTTACTTTCTTAAGCAATTTTTCTTATTCTGCAAACAAGCTGTCACCTGCCCAAGGTCCTACAGGTAATCATTGACCAGTGACTGAAAACACACTGTGTATGTTTGTGGTTGGCTAAGTTGTGATTGGCTGCCTTAAAATGTAAAGCTGTGCTGATTCCAGCCAGTCTGGGCTAATTTTTGCAGCCAGGAGGGGGCATGGCCATGTTATCCTATATCCCTCATTTTCCAGGAAAGAGGGGAAGGGGTCCCTTCCTGGTCATGTATTCTTGGGGGTGAGAGCTCATGTGCAAACTGCCCATTTCTTGTACAGTCCCTTATTAGTATATTTGCTCTTACTGTTCATTTTCTTACCTCATTGCTGTTTCCAGTAAATAGTTCTTATCTCAACCCCTGATCTTTGCCTTTTGTGCCTCTGATGTCCCTTTCTATCCCTCCACTGGAGTCTGGGAAGTGAGTGAACTGGGGTGTAGTTTGGAGTTGTTTCAGTGGGAGCACTAAATTGGGGAACACCATTCCCCAGAGCACAGCAAAAGGTAATTTAACACTAAGCATTGGTTGTGCATTAGTTCAAATGGGATAAATCAGTCTCAGGAACAAATAATTCAAGTGATAGCTGTATGTTGTGAATGTAACCGAACAAGGACATGGATGTTTGCTGGCACATGTAACAAAAGGCACTGCAGTTCAGAACCTGAAAGCGAGAGAGCCACAGAGAATCTTCCTATACACAGTGGAAGACATGAACAAGCTTTTTGTGTCAGGTGGAAAGGTGTCAGTGACTCATTTATACAAGAAAAATTGTACTGACAGCTTCATCTTGCAGTGAAGAAGTCTCTGACCATTCTAGATGGCTTTGACAGCCCTTTGTAGTACTGCTGGGAAAAGTTCCTTCTCTCCCTGCTGGTGCCTGAGAAATATAACAAAACATAAAGCAATTAATGTTGAGTAGTAATTTGAAGAATGTGTGTATGTTTGACTTCTGGTCTCTTGGGATCAGTATTAAAGCAGTTTATTTGAGTGTCTCAGAGGATTAGGATCAGTACTTTGAATGTTGCCAAGTACTTTTTGGAGTTGTAGGATGAACTGTTTTCAGAGGTCACTATTTACCAAAAGAGAGACTGTGGATTCTGGGAAATAGGTAGAGATCAGCCTGTGTGAGGCCCACAGAGGTATCTGAAGTGAGATGTGTCTAACAGATCAAAACCCATACATAAAAGCCCCTCTCCACCATTGCACCCCTGGCTGCAGGTCATTTCTGCTTTCCTGTTTCCTCAGAGAAAAAAATGGAGAGAATTTTAAAGTGGGTGGAATTGTGAATGGAAACCTGAAGTGTTCTGACTACCTTTTGCCTTGGCTATTGGCTTTTTTCTTCACCAACAGACTAATGCATTTAAATGTTTTAAATCCTTTAGCTTTGGTGGTTAAATTTCACTGGGTTCCTTTTATTGCAGTTGCTGCTGAATTACTTTTTGCTTCTGTTATACAAACTATGTCACCCTAGCTGTCTCAATTGTTTCTGCCCCACAGAAACTGAAAAGACCTTGAAATTAAATTTATCAGATTGTCTTACTTACTTATCAGTTAGAAAAGCATACTTTAAGAAAAGGATTTAAGAAAATTTCCACAGAATAGTCTGGTTAATGCTTTGTTTATTTTGGAGATCACATCAGTAACAGATACCTAACCACTAAAATTTTGCTGATTGAAAAAGCTGTACATATTTCCAAGCATGAAACATTTAGAATGTGAGAACAGCTGTACTGGGTTGGACCAAAAGTCCATATGGACTACCTAGTGGCAGATGCTAACGGAAAGACAGCATCAAAAATTACATGCATAGTATGTTGTTCTCCTTCCTTCAGAGATGCTTCCAGCAAAGTTTGTCTGTAGGAACTTGAACCAAAGATGATGTCTTTGTGTTTAATTGTAATGGGTGAAATCTTCTTCTTTCTTTCTATCTGCTGTGGTTTTGGACCTGTCTAAATTCTTGGCCTACATAAATTCTGTTAGGAATAAATTCTGCCATTGAGTTACAGCATGGGAAGAAGTACTGCTTTAGTGTTAGTGTCTTTTAAACCTGATACTTGCTGATTTAATCTGATATCTCATCTGTAACACAACACTTCTTGTAAAGAAAATAAGGCAGAGAGCACTGATGGCAGTGGCTGCAACAAGACTGGAATTACCATGATATGACATCCTGCTGCCCTTTGCTCAGAACATGACATTGTAATTCAATCCCATACTCCGTGAAATTATACCTGAATTGTCTGCTGTGCAGCAGCACACCAGATAAAACTGCTCTGTAATGCTGCTTTGAAGAAAACTAATCAGCATTATTTTACATAGCTATATCTGTGTGGAGTGTTTATGTTTTATTTTCCATGGAGGACGGTTGGTAGCATATTGGACACCAGAGAGAAGCAGTGGTCTAGGGAGGGGGGTGGGGGTTGGGAAAATAGCAACACTGGAGCATGGGGAACGGGGAGGAAGGAGTCAGCAGCAGAACTACCTGTTAGAGAGGTGAGAAAACAGCAGGGGAACTGCGAGGGTGGTGTGGGGGAAGAAGGGAGAGGACAAATCAGCAACAGAGAGGCACTGTTTAAATAAAGCTGGCATCATCAAATGAGGATGCTCCTGCCATTACAGAGCTTCTCTTTACATTGTGAGATTAACCACCCTGTGCTTATTCAGATCTTGAACTCATCCTCATGCTCTGTTGAAATAATTTACCTGGTTATAATTTGAGACCTATGGGTCCAAGTGAAGCTAATACAAGGGAGACTTGCGGCTTCTTTCACCTCACAGGGATGTTGCAAGCCTTTGCTTTTTCAGAAAAGTAATTTCAATTTCCTGCCAAATCTGTAAGCAGAATTACAGTGTAGATACTCTGTCAATAGAGTTTCATAATTGTGGCTCTAAAATGTATTGCACTTTTATGTAAGAGAGACATGAAATACAATTCAAAAGGATAAACCGAACAAATAATAAAAAATTTCATTGATACCTCAAAGTCAGACAGTGCTGAAAACACTGGTAAGATTTATTGCAGGAAAAAAAAAGTGTCTCCAGCTAGGCTTATTATCTTCAGCTGTAGTCTAGTTGGTTATTTTGGTCCCTCCCAATTTGAAGAAGTAAACAAAGCAGTAATTATTCAGTAATATATAGAATCATAGATTCCTAGAATATGCTGAATTGGAAGGGACAGATCAGAATATAAATGTTCTTTTGAATAAAGCAACTAAATAGATTATTGTTAACCTTGGTGCATCAGTTATCTTCTATATTAGATGTAAAAGTATAGGCTTTAGCTATAACTTGTTTTTGGATTAGCCAATTAAATGAAACTTTCTGCATTACCAGTGATGTCATATATTCTTTTATTTTCCATGTTTCTTCCCATCATTTCAATGCACACTGTTTTCAGGGAGATTAAAAGCTTATGGACAACATTTGGAGTGGTTTTGCTGGTTGCAGATATCTTCCATAGTTAGACACGGAGCATAGGCACAGCATACACTGTTATGCTGTGTTTCAGCATGTTAGTGGGCAGCCCGACAGTCAGTTCAGTCATGGCAGTATTCCCTTGCTGGTGGTGGGTGCTCGTAGTTCAGTTTTCCCCACTGGAAGCTCATGGCTTGTGAAATGTCCCTTGAACTGAGCAGTGTCTACACAGCTCTGAGGACAGAGGTGGGACAGGAAGTGCTGGATACCATTGTGTCCCAGAGAAACCCAGCTTTTTTTAGATAGTAGAAAGGCTGTAACATCCCCTGTAAGATTAGTCAAGGCCAGAGTTCTTCCTTTTATTCTGCTGTCACCTCAAGGAAGGAACATACTCAGGGATATGGGAAAGAAGAACCCTCTTTCAATCCTCTCCCACTCTTTTTATTGCCCTTTTGTGACATTAGTCTAGCAATAAATAAGGCCCCATGCCATGCACATTCACTGGCTGCTCATTTCTGCCTGTTACTCAGCAGGGAAACAATAAGTACAGTGCTCACCCATGACAAGGAGTTATTGATTTGTTCTAAAGTATTCTGAGATTAAACTACCAGGATTGCTGTCATTCACAGGTGACATGTCTTATTTGCATGTATTTATCTGCTTTGGTGTTTGTCAGTATGAAATGTTTTAATGAAATGGTCAAACTGTCAAAGAAAATAACTAATAATTTGGTTTGATATTACTTAGCAAACAAAAGAAGCAAACTAATGGTGTTGAGAGGCTGGGGGTGTATGTATGAGGTGTAGAGTTGCCTGTTAACACATATTTCTGTTCAATCTGCCCATTAATCCTGCTCAGTTGTCTTTGGCTCTTTCTGTTTGTTAATGACTGTGTTTTTGCAGACTGTGGAGGAGATTGAGGGAGTGCTGGGACGTGACCTTTATCCAAACCTTTCTGAGGAGAGGTCTCGATGGGAGAAGGAGCTGGCTGGCCTGCGGGAAGAGAATGAGAGCCTCACAGCCATGTTGTGCAGCAAAGAGGAGGAGCTCAACAGGACCAAGGCCACCATGAACGCTGTCCGTGAGGAGAGGGACAGGCTGCGTAGAAGGGTAAGGCTGCTGTACAGATGACGCCTTCTTCTTCCTCCAACCTGTGTGGTTTTGTCACCAGAACAGGCCTATCTTTAATCTCACTTCCTGTGCTGGTTGGAGGGCTTTTTGCTTTCAAAGCTGGGCTGTACAAATGAAAAAACTAGGACAGAACTGAACATAATTGAAAAAGAGTTTGTGAAAAACAGCCAGCGTGCACAACTGCCTGATTTCAGAAATTAGAAAAACTGATACTCATCTTAAAGGAAGCATACGTAACTTGGATATAGAGAAAGCAGATGTTCATCTAGTGAATTTTCCTGTGAGGCTATTTTTTCCTGTAAACAACAAATATTTCTTTGTTTTTGATGGAAATTCAATTTGTGATTAGGAGAAAGAAAAAGAGCAGGACTCCTGTCAGTGGGCAGTAATTCTCATACTGAACAATGTTCGAGCCATATCCTGCTTCCCTGTCTACATTTTATGATACTTTAAGGTCAGATGAAGGCTTTGTGCTTTGTGTGGAGTCCAAAGTGAGAAAAAAAAAGGGGGGGAAGATTCTTCACAAAAAATATGAAAGATCCAAGAGAATGTGACCTCAATCTCAGTTACTTTTAAAATTTGTTAACTTTGTACCTGGTAAATTTGCGGAGTTTTGTTTAGGTAGAAGTTTTTTTATTTTTAAAACAGGCAGTTTCAAGTTTGTGTTCAGTCTAAATGACAATTCAGACCACCATATCATGGTAAACTATTGCAAGTATTACTCTTTACCCATTGGCACCAGATTAGCTTTTTTTGCTGTTCTAAACTAATATTGCTCTGCAGTGACTGTGCCATTATAGCATGAGCCTACATCATGTGAGATTTGCAATCTTCAGGTATGAAGACTCAAATTACCTTTTCAAAACTCCCTGTCCTCTCCTAACACTAAAAAGGCATGTGTGATGATGCAAGAATAGTAATCTCGTATCATATAAAGCAAGATCACTTCAACTTTTCCTTTGTAAATTTTTGTCTTACTATATACCATGGGTTGTTTTCAGTCCTGAAATTTTTGAACTGATAATGACAATTTTTTTTAGTGGAGGCAATACTACCCTTTGAGCTACAGAAGTAGCATTTATGGACTGGCTGGGTTCTTGCCAAACTGAGGGAGTGGACATCAACACAAGCAGGCAGAGAGTTGAAGTGTGTGCTTGAGAAATTTGCTTACACAAATGCAATTATTGACAACCCAGGTGACCCAGATCAATACTGAGATATCAAACAAGAGAAAAATAAGTGGCTTGAGCATACAAAAAGATTTCTGTTTTGAGAAGTACAGCATGCAAGTTAAAGGGCTTAAAAGAATGGTAACAAGAATTAATGCTGACATCCAGGAGCTCCTCAGTTGAGAAACAGAAAAGGGGAAGGAATTGGTGTAGTACCCTCAGGTATCAAAATGGCTGAGCCGTAGTAGCAAATTGAGTCCTCTGAGGTACCAGAGAAGTTATTTTCAGTAGGACTTGGAAAAACTGTATAAAAAATGGTGAGATCTGGTCTGGAATGTTTTATGTCATTTTCATCTCTTAAAAGTGCAGTTTAAATTGGCAAAAAATGATGTAGACAATGGTCAAAGAAATGGTCGTTGTCTGTAGAGTAGGGACTTGTCCTGTTCAGCATGGCAAAACAAATTCCTAATTTGTTTTCTCTTTACAAATGCTAGAGAAAGAAAATAAAAATGGGAGCAACGGCTCTCTAAACTCAGGGACAAAACTGGAGCAAGAACAGAATAACACAAAACACTTATGGTTGTATGAGGCCGTGAGTTGGACTGTGTGGTGTCCAAGACACAGGAAGATTGTGGTTCTGAAGAAACAGTAAGGAGTACTACTTTCTAAATGGAACTTTAAAATATTAAAGTTATCTTTGTATAATGAAATGCATGACTATGCAAGGATAACTGTTAAAACCAGGATCATTTCATTAGGATTGTATCCAAAGGAAAGCAGAAAAAGCCAAGTTAACACAGCTGCATTAATTCTAGAGCCAGCCGTAGCATCTTTTCACAATTCTGCTATGTTTTGTCTGGCTGCCAGCAGTTCCAGTTCTCTATTATGGAGGTATCTCTGATGGAAGCAGAATTAAGGTCATCATCTTGTTTCAGTTGTTTGTAACTTCAGAGGACTTTACTGAAATCTGGTAATTAATATCATCCTTATCATGCAGAACAACTGATTTATTACCCCCACCAGAGAAGTTAGTTTGTGACATATGACCCTGTCTGCACACTATGTAATTGTTGCACTGGAGACGATATTTGCATTTTTAATGTAGCTTCGTGTCCATAGTGGCAACAAAATAAATGTTTTCTTTGACCTATGAAATATTTTCTATATGCCACCTGAACTCAAAAGTCACTTCAAATTATTTCCCTGGAGAGTGGGAAAGGAGATCTAAACTAAAATTTAGTTATTGTCCTTCTCAAATTAAATTGGGTGAAGTGAACAAGCTTGAAGTTGACCAGATCAATAGGTCTGTTCCTTCAGACCAATGTGTGTAATCAAGCAGAGTGCTTTCAATACATTTTTCTCAGGCTTGTTGGAGATTTAATGTAATTTACTGCGCTCAGTTAACAGATTGAGCTGCTCTCTGGAACAGTAGCTAAGAAACAACATACATTCAGAGTTTGTTTCTCACAGGTCATTAGTGAGTGAGGTAAATGCTTATTTCTGTAGGTTGTCTCAGTGTAACAGCTAATTTCATAATGCAGAGGTTTATTTTACCTCTGCATTATTTTGCTGCATTAAAAATAAAATCCATTTAGATCCAGGCTGGTCAGTGCCCTAGAAACTGCTTACACATTGCTGACCATAATCCTGAATTATCCAGTAATACAGATAAGATGGTGGGGAACTTCTGTACCAGTCAGTGGGATGGTTATTATTACATGAGAATAAGGCTGTAATCAGGTCAACACTATTTACAACTGCTACACAGAGTAACAGGCTTAAGTAGTAGAAGAAAAAGTAATATTTCTGTTCTTACACAAAAGTCCTTGTATTCAGCAGGGGATTCAGATGAGCAGCAGTGAAACAGCATATAAACTCCATCCTGACGGTAAAGTAAAAATTGTGGGTTTTAATTACTGACCATAAAAGTTGTCAGATGAGTGGTACCTCAGCACAGTCTTAAGGAGTTGTTTGGCATAAAAGGCAGTGGGTGTGGGCAGCATTCAGGCTTCCCTGAGGGTGTTCTGAAGAACTAAGTCTGAAATGAAAAGGCAGTTCCAGCTCTGGTAGTCTGTTAAATCTGTTCTGCATGAGCCATATGTCAGCTTGTTCAGTTAATCCCATGCTTCTGGTTGTGAAGGTTTTTCTGTACCTTCTCCAAACTCAGCTGAAGTCACCAAACTGACCAGAACAAAACGACTTCATTAGCTGTCTTCAGCTAAGACCCTAATGAAAACATAGTCTGTGGAGTAGTGGAAAATTAGCATTTTATGTGTGATGCTATCAGCTGCCCACATTCCCCACTCCAGAGAACTTTGATTTGAGCAGAGGGCTCTCCTAAAATATGTGGTTCTTGTGAACAGTTGAAACCTACCCATGCCACAGCAGGACTCAGATCCTTGGCATTGCAGGTGTTCTTGGGCCCACACTGTTCTCAGATGACACAAAGCTGGCAGGATCTGCTGGACTCTGTTTTGTAGTCATTCCTGTTGGGATCAGAAGGTATTGTTCCAGATTGCAGGAGATCACTGATACATTATGGGCCCTTAGAGATTATTATCTGCTTGCACAGCTTATAGTGACCCTGGAGCTATTCTGTCTCCTTTGTCTCTTGGTGAGCACCAGAAACCTGAGGTAGCAGCCCAAAGCTATTTCCATTCTTTGTATCCTTCACTAGATGGTATTTGCTTATGCAGCAGTATCTCCTCTTGGGTGTCAACAAAGTAGAGTTTTATTTCTGATTCCAAACTTACATGCAAATACTCAGTGTTTAATTCACCTTATAGATACCAGGAAAGATTTCTTTACCATACTCAGTTGATCCCAAAAGACAGTACATAGGAGCTCAGCAAACTTTGTTTGCTCTGGTGCTTATGATATAGGAAAGGCAGAGAATTATCTGGCTGAAAATGATCAACACTAGGACTAAATGAAAGGCAAGGCATTTTTTTGGCTGGGAAAGACCTTCAGAGCAGCTCAGATTGTTACACTGGTGTTTGATTTGGCATCTTCTCCTCCACAGATCTGCAGTATGCATGAATAAATTAGAAAGTGGGAGAAGTTCACTCCTTGTAGTTTGCTGTACTTTGTCTTCCTCCTCTGTATAACAGGGGAAAGGAAATGAAGCAGCATTAAAATGCTGAGGGGGAAAAGAGCTGTTACTTGAAGGGTTCAAAGGTACTGTATGATGAAACAGGTCACAAGTAGGGTAGAAGGAAAAGAATTACAGGCATATCCCTCATTTGAAACAGGTTTAGAAACAAAAGCAGCAGGTGTCCTTTGAATGTGGAAATCAGTGACAGAAACAGGCAGTTCGGAGCGGTGGTGTTTTATTCAGGATATGTTAATGAATCATGTAGTTGTCACTATGCATGTGCAAAATAAAAAGACTAAAAACATGCTTCTCAGAGTCATGGTTACAAATAATGAGAATATTCCAATGAAATATTTTTCTGTAGCCCATGATGCATTTGAGCAAACATGTCTGTGATGCCTGTTAATAGCTTATCAAGTCTTTCATAAATTGAACATTGCTATAGTGTGTCTGCCCCTTTTCTCTTCTACTCGCTTTCTTTTTATTTAGTTCTTAAGGTGGTCAGAAATTACCTTTAATTTTTCAGTATTTCCTATTCCAATTCTCAGCATTCAAAGGAAAAAAATTAGAAATGCAGCTCAACAGTTGGTTCAATTGCATAACATCAAATATTAATAGGTGACACTGCGAGTTACTTTTGTTCATATTAATAACTTGAGAACATCTGTTTGCACCTGACCTTTCTTTTGTATCTAGGCTGTCCATTGCTCTGAAACCTAATGGTTCTGATGCTTTGTGTCTCACTTAATGCACCTGCTCTTTGCAGGGTTCCAGCACTTCTTTATTTTTGTAATTTCTTGGACTTCCTTCAATCATTTGGAAGATCTTTCCCTATATTTTTTTCTGGATTTCACAGACATTTCCCTGGATTTCTCCTTTTGCCCTTCATTCTCAACTCTTTTTTTTTTCTTTTTGACCACATAGTAAGATCTGCTTGCCAGACAGTTTCCACTTCATTTTAGTGCTTCAGGAGTTTATGGCAATTTTTATACCCTTCTGCATATTTCTGTTTTTAAAGTAGTGTGATGTGAGGACTTAAGAAATTTTTCTTTAAATCCTTCCTGGTTATTCCTCTTTCCAAACTCAGAAATCCACACTATTTCTGTCTTAAAATTAACTTTTTTGGGTTTGTTTCTATACTTTTCTTTACCCATTGCATTTTGCCAATTTTGTCATCAATTTCCAGTAAGATATTCCCTTCCTTCCTCTCTCTCCCATTTCCAAGTGTTTTTTGTGTCTCATGTACAGTACTGCAGTTTACCTCCATTCTATGTGTTAATCTTCAGAATAATTTATATTACATTGGTAATGATGCTAAAGACTTGACACAGGGAGTCAGACAATTTTTAATCCTGCTTTTAAAACCAGTCTTTTCATAACCTGTGCATTCACCAAACTCTGGTTTGGGTCTGGGGTATTTTTTCCCTTCTTTGGTAATTCTTTATTTTTTCTGTAGAATAGCTACCAGTGTGGAAAAGTGCTTTCTGAAGAGATGTTGCATACTCCTCTATTTAAAATGCAGGTTTTGGTGACCAGAAATAGTTACCTAATGTGTCTCTGTGCAGTGTGGTAGATGGGCAGCTCAGCTGTGAGATGCTTGGTGAATGTGTGAATTGTGAGATGCGTGATTTTACCAATAGGACAAACTCACCCTGTTATCCTGCTCAGAATTAGCATCTGGTACTTGGTGTTGCTAAAATTAGTGCAGTTATTTATAGCAGTCAGTTCAGCATGTAATTTCATAAATGAAGGCCTGACTTAGTAAATACACCAAGAATGACAGATAAGCAGGCAGCTTCTTTTCGTGGTTGCTTCTATGTCACAATATTAAGGCAGTGAGTTGCACAGATTAATAACTGTGCTGTGCTCTGAGTTTTCTTCTAGAAGTGCTTTCCTGAGCAAAGCTTTACCTTACTACATTATTAGCTGTGATAATTTCTCCTTCTGTTGCCAGTGTTGTTTTACAGATTTGTATGAATAATTAGCTTTGTAATCCTGGCCAATAGTTACTTCACAGTAAGAAAACACAGAATAAAGGAAACCTATCTGCATTAAAGGTTTGTGTGATACAGGACTGGCTTCTGAGAATAGGTGAATATTTTAGCAATTTTTAAGCTGGACATGGAGGCTGTGGTTTTATTTTATAAAGAATATATCCAAACTATTCCTATTTGTTTGCTTTTAAACAGTGCTGTAACTTCAGCTCTTGGAGAATTTAATTTGGAACAGCCTGGGTTGAAAGAAATAGTAATAAATGTCAATTACTTAATGAAGTTTTTGGGCTGCTGTTTTTTTTTTTCCTCAGTGTCAATGCCAAAGTACAAATTCTGTCTGCACTGTTTGCTCCACATCTGCAAGCAAAAATATGCATGCATGGTTTATTTCAGGTTTATGCATATCAACAGGCTGAAATAATTGGTTTGCACCAATAGAGCATTTTTTTCCTTAAGGTTTGCATTATACCCATGTTTGCAGCTATACCCGTGTTGAAGCTAAATATGTTTGTATGAACAAAGAAAGCCTCAGCTGCAAATATGTAGAAGACACGTGCTATGGATGTCCCTTTCATAAACTCTGCTCAGTTAACTTCATGAGATAATTGCATTTATGATACATAATTCTGGGTCAAGCACCCATATAATTTTTCAGCAAGTTACTTTTAACGTTGGGGGATTTGATTTGAGATTTTGTGTACTTTAGTTGTTCAGAATCGTTTTGTTCAAGGTGTAGAGCTCGTCCACAACTGAACAGGGAACTCAAAAGTGCAGTGTGACTTCATGTGTTTTTATTATTGCCACCTATGGCGTTTTAAAAATACCATGTTATGTAAAGCACACAGACTGTTTTTTGGGTTTTTGTAATTTGTAATTACCTAAAAATTCTTTTGACACTAAGTGTGCAGGCACTCTTCCTTCAGTTTGCATACAACAGAGCGGGGAGAGGCAGGTATACTCTTCAGGAAATAGGAGCAGGCTATAGAAGATTGTAGGAGGCATAAAATACTGCCTTGGTGACTGGAGAGCATTCCAATTTGAACTCTTTCCTCTCTGCAGTAGGTTGAAGCATCTGTTGTACAGAGAACATGACTGCTGCTGCTGCTTCAAGCAGAGATTGATTAACACTGTCCAGATGCACCTACACCTAAGAAAGTCTAAGCTTTGATGCAACTTTAATTCTGGGGGCTTTTGACTAAGGGATTTCAGCTTTCTTAGTCTTTGTATAAATGTATTTAGTATAAAATCCTACCTTTCTTTAGACAGTATGAATCACAGTTGCATTTCATGCTTCATACAAAGGGAGATATCAAATGGGCTGAACTTTACTTGACTGGACTTCTGATAAAATTTCACAAGTTCAGTTTTGTAGAGGGACTGTTCCAACAAAATCACATAGAAACCTGTGTATTTAAGGACAACTGTGTTCAGGGGAATTTCCTCTTTAGATGGTTTCCTTCACGTTCTCCCACCTCACACTCTGTTTGAGATCTGTGGGAAAAATGAGCTCTGTCACTTCACCTTGTGTCATAACTGTTGTGTTAAGCAGACCATTTATTCCTTGTCTGTTAAGAATTATTCCAAGGTAAACACTATAATCTTTAGCACAGCTAGAGTTTGGCTCCTGCAGACCTTTCTTTTTTTTTTTAACCTTTAAACTGAAAATCTTTTGACATCAGTTCTGCAAGAGGTGTGTTATGAGGACCATGCAGTATTTGCAGGGTATGCTTACAGAGAGCTTTTGCAGACTGTTGGTTGAGTACTTTACTGGTGTTTTTTTTGTCTATACATTACTCACTAAATGGTAGGTTTAGTTGACTGTAGTTTCAAAGCATGATTAATGTTTGAATTTCTTTAACCTTTAAATATGACCAAGTCATCATGTAATTTATTTGTGTCAAGAGTTTTTTTCAGCACTGGAGTTTTCCATTAACAGGAGGATTATAATTTGATTTGTATAGCCGTCATCATCTTAGGCTGGAGCTTTAGCTTTACCCCAAAGAGAATAATTTCTATACCTATAGTACAGCTGAAACTTTGAGTACTTATTCTACAGTATTCTGCATATTTCCACATTGCACATATTTTAAAAAACTGATAGCAGTGGAATTTAAAAATAACCTCCACTCATCTGCTCCCCACGTGAAAACTTCGCAGCCACCAGAGTACAAAAATGTAACTTCTGTACTGAAGCCAGAAGCAATTAGACTTGGCTAGACAATGAGAAAATCTCCGGACTGTTTAGACCATAAAAGAGGAAAAATCAGAATGTTATGTTTTGTTGCAGGTTCGGGAGCTGCAGACTCGTTTACAGAGTGTGCAGGCCACGGGCCCGTCCAGCCCGAGCCGCCTTACTCCTGCCAACCGCCCCATCAACCCCAGCACAGGAGAGCTGAGCACCAGCAGCAGCAGCAACGACATTCCCATCGCCAAGGTGGGGTTTGTGTGTTTGTAACCCTTCTCCTGACCTGGAAAAAGCAGGCTTCATTTTGTGCTCTGCAAGCATGGGATTAACTGGGAGATGTTTAAGGGAGTCCTGAGCAGGTCTGTGAACTTGAGCCGTGGAAAGGAATGAAACATTATTGATTGTAGTTCTCCCAGTTACAACTCGGGGCTCAGTTCTCTAGTAGTTTGCTTCAGCTTTGCAAGTATAACTACAGAATAGATGGGGTTTGTGTGATCTTAATGGGGTGTGGGCTGCTGTGTAACCTGTGCAGCATTCTGACTTGCAGATTGCTGAAAGAGTGAAGTTGTCAAAGACAAGATCAGAGTCTTCATCATCTGATAGACCTGTCTTAGGATCAGAAATCAGCAGCATAGGGGTAAGGACTAAGAACTGTGTTCTTGCATGATCCATGTTCCAATAAAAGCATTGTTTTCTGAATAAAATTATTAATGTGGACTATCTGAAAACACTTTAAAAGCTAGTTTGAGCAAAATACATCAACAAAGAATATTTCACCCAGTATTAAGATCTCATTTTCTGAAAACAAGTGGCTAGAAGTCATTCTCATGAGTGATTCAAGAGGAAAATTTTGAAGTCAGTTCCACCAAAATATTCTTCAGGAAGACTCTTCAGTTTCATTTCACAACCTTCAACAGTGTACTGGAATCTGCTTTTGAAATGCCATTGTAAATCAATAACGCTGTTGTTACTGTGTGTTAATATTTCTTTTACTGAAGAACTTGGCTCTAACCCTCTGCTAAGCTCTCAAGAACATAAATAACTTGCATAGTAGGCTTTTTAAATGTATAATGAAATAGTGGACTTCACCCTTGGTTTGTAGAATTTTAGAACAAAATGGCTTCTAAAAGTGGAATCTTGTAAATGTTCTATGCAATGTAAAATTCATAACAAAACCTGAATAATGAATGTATTGAAGTGAGTGCATGCAAGCAAATGCAGTTCTCAATGCTGAAGGTATCTGGGAGAAATCCAGTGGGTATCTCTTCACAATGATCTATTAACTGCCCTGTACAGGTCTCTAGTTCTGTGGCTGAACATTTGGCACATTCCCTCCAAGACTGCTCAAACATCCAGGAAATCTTCCAGACTCTCTATTCACATGGATCTGCTATCTCTGAAAGCAAAATCCGAGAGTTTGAAGTGGAAACGGAGAGATTAAATAGGTGAGCTAGAAATTTAGATGTGCTCACACATGTTGTCTTCTGTTAGCTTCATTAGAGTTGACTCTTTTTTTTACCCTTTCTGATGATTTCTTAGTTCAGCTGTGACAGCTGCAGATAAACACGGAATGTGCTTGCTGAAGAAGAGATTGAATCATGTGCTAAGGATTCTTTCCATGACTATGGGTTTGTGCATTATCAGATCAGCACAGCACCTTCCCTGTCTGCACTCTGGAGTGTCCCTCTGTGTGGCTGACCAAGTAGTCATGGCATCTTTTTTTCACACATTATTCCTTGAAATAAGGACTCCCATAACTTAGTCTGCATCATTCTGAAATTAGCTTGCTTTGTTTTGTCCTGAAGAAACAGAATAATAGCAATTAAATGTCTCAATAAATGTACTGATGCGTGGTGGTGGGGCATATAGGTTTCTGTCTGCAGAAGAGAGATTGCAGCTTTCTGGTTGCGGTTAAAATACTGCTGGTGTTATCCTTTAGCAAGCTCTATCAAAGCCAGTGTTTCATGACTGTTTTTGGCACATAAAATCAAAACTGTGGATCAGGAGTATGAGAATTGTGTCTCAGCATGTCTCTCTCGAAATTCTGTCTTCCCTACAGCTAGCTCAAATTTAGTCTGATCAGTACAATGTCTCTTTTTATTTATAGCTGATTTTTTTGTAGCGCTGCAAAACGTGATTCTTGTTTTCTTTTTTCTTTTTTTTCTGTACACTGCACAATTATGCTTTGACAACATGTATCATTATAGAAGATGTCAAGATATGGAAAGTGGTAGTTTTAACATCTAGAAAAGTCAGGGCTTTGTTCTGACAAACAAATATACTCTAGCCCTTCTCAGTCTTCTTTGTCAAGAAGTCAGTGATTTTAGAGTCCTGGATGGCATGGATTTCTTCATTATCTACCTGTGCAAGCTTTCAAATTGTTTGTCTTTCTGGTTTTGGCATATATCCAGTTTTTACAGTTAGGTGTAATATATTGATGTATGCTTCAGTTGTCAGCAGAGAGAATAAACAATAATACTGATTCTCTAAATCTTCATTTTCATCTTCAGGGTTAACCTCATTGAGGAGGGTATTACAGTTAAGCTTCTGTTTGACTTTTGCCAGAACATTTGGAAGTTACATTGCCCCAGTGAAACCTCATTCCTAGTTTGGAAGTTGGCTCTCTAATCACAACCCAAACATGACTTCAGATGGAATGGTTACTCTGGATTTTCAGAAGAAAGGAGGCATTTATGCAACTGCATGATCCCTGCACACACCCACAATCACATTAATGAATATGCCATTTAAAACAAGTTGCAAATGTGGCAGCAGAAAGTGAGGAATGAAGGCAGAAAAATTGAGCAAAAGGTTAATATGAAACCGTCTTATGCAGTCTTGTGGCTGCAAAACAAGGGTACAGCTTTCTGCTTGCTGCTGCTGCAGAGGGTTATGACTACGTTTTATGAGGAGGAGAAGAGGATGACCTGAGAGAAATTTCTATCCTGTTGGCTTTTGATAAGATACACAGAACTGATGGATTTTTCCATCTTCCTTAAAAAACAGTTGTGTAGACTAAGAAATTTTTGTTGTTTCAAAGTATGATTATCCTAGAGTTTTCAGAACAGTGACTGCAAGTTAAGCTTGAAGGTTGCAAATTGCTTGTTTTTTTGCAGCCGTATTGAGCACCTGAAATCCCAGAACGACTTGCTGACAATAACACTGGAAGAGTGCAAGAGCAATGCAGAGAGGATGAGCATGCTTGTGGGCAAGTACGAGTCTAATGCCACAGCCCTCAGGCTGGCACTGCAGTACAGGTATGTACCTACACAAGGGGCTCAGCCAAGAAGAGGGAGCTGGAGGGAGACTTGGTAGAAGTGTTTAAGAGTGAAGTTGATGGTCTGCCATAGTAATACTGTTCATTTTTTATTTTCTCCCTGAAAAAGTACCCCTTTTGTTAAACTACCTGACAAACTATCCAACTGAAGTTATTCCTACAGCGTATTTCAACTATAGTTGACCAGCATCTAACAGGAATGTAGAGGTTTATCTCTTCATTCTTAAATACTGAATTAATGTTTGAATTAGGGATTGTGTGTAGACTGAGTCTGTGTTGCTGAATCCAGCCTTAAGATACAGGATCTCTGTACCTGTCCCAAGACCACTGGAGCAGAGAGTGTTATACTCCACATAACTCAGAATGACTTTGTATTGCATTAGTTGGAATTGTAGATTAATGACTTGTCTTTGGTAGTAAGTATCTAAATTTACATCAAGCTGTTCAAAAAAATGCAGTGTGACTTAACACCTTCAACTGCAACTAATTTGGGACTGGCAGGTTTAGTCTTGGAACAAATTGTGTGCCTTTTAAAGAATATATTATTTTACTGTCAGCCTTGAGCAAATTGCAATGAAGTGTAAATTGCTAATAGTATATTAGTATGTATTTTTAAAAACATTAAAATGCAACAAGGATTACATTTGACTCATAATTATAATTGGAAGCTATTCTGTTGTAAGGGGGGATATCTTACAGCCAGGACAGAGCAAAAAGTATTTTTCTTGCATCTTTTCCATTTGCAACACTTTGTGTAGTATAATTGTATTGTATAGAATACTGTAGGTTGTATACTAAGAAGGTCTGGGAAAAGTTTCTCAAAGGGATCTTGACCACCTGTTTAAAACATGCTTCTGGAGCTTTCTTTATTTTGGGTCACTCTTATCTTTTGGCTTGTTACATTACTTGAGGCCAGCCTGGCACTGTTATAAGAATGGGGAGACTGCTGAATGCTTGTGATAGAAGCTATGTGTATAATGTTCTTTAATATCCCTGCTGCTACACAAGTAGTAGAGAATCATGCAGTTAATCAGATAGCTCTTTTTCTGTTGTTGTTATTTCAGGTATTGTTCTTCTTTAAATTGCAGTTAACATTTTGTGTGGTTTTTGTTTTTCCTTTCAGTGAACAGTGCATAGAAGCATATGAGCTGCTGTTGGCATTGGCAGAAAGTGAGCAGAGTCTCATTCTTGGACAATTCAGAGCTGCAGGTGTTGGTTCTGTTGGTAAGATGTCAATGAATCACTTAATTTACCTGGGTTTTTTTGGCATGTCAGTTGGCATTAGAATTGGTTGTAATGGTGAATCATGTCATCACCCAATACTTAAGAACGCTCTCCAGTCATTTCATGTTTTTAACTATTTAAATTATTTTATACACCCCAAAAATAGGGGTAAAATGCAAGAGAGCAATTTAAATTCACCTGTGTTGGTTTCACAAGGAGATGCCTCTTCTGGCAGGGGTGAGATTGTTGTAGGGATGCAACCGTACAGTGTGGAATAATTAAACAATACTTGTGAGCACAGGTGGTTTAGGGCCATACAGCTGTGGTAGTTGCAAGTGCAGATTCACGAAGATTGACTCCCCAGAAACAGTCTAATCTGTGAAAAACTGGGATAAAAATAATACAAAGTAGCACTGAGTAGTTACGAATAAAAAAATTTTTAAAGGCTTTAATTTTTCACCCCCTGTTTTACCTTTGCTCTAGAATTTTAAAACATTCTATCTTCTGTTTAGCCTGTATGTTCTGGATTTTTCTTATTTTGTTAGTTAATCCTGTGGCTAGGTGTTGTTTTTTAATATGCTGCCTGCTAAATAATGGAACAAACCACTATCATAGGTACAGTACAGTTCAGAAATTTGGAGCTTGGCATTTCTGCTGGCTCCATTCTTCTGATAGAAAGAGGTGATTGCACAATGAAATTCCAGTGTTAGTAGTTCCATTCCTTAAATTGACAGGAGAAGGCAGTCATGGTAATCTTCAAGTAGAAAGAAGCATTCAGAGAGAGAATAACTCTTCATACTGTGCTGATGCATAGCAAGTGCATGGTGTGTTAGGAGCACTGGCTTCTCAGTAGAGGGGATGTCTGAGATTTTCTTCCACCTTTCTCCGAACTGTGTTCATTCCTTTCCACAATGTGCTAGGGAACTTTTCCCAACTGGCAGAGATCAGTGTGCAGCAAAAGTGAATTGAGACTTGGATTTTCTATTCCTGTAGGTAGAAAGAAATCTTACAAGGGAGAAGTACTTTGGGGTTGAGTAGGATTTCATCTGATGTGCATTTTATAGAAGAGACTGTAATTAAATTTTTATGTAGCTATCTGTCTACAGCTGTTAATTATGGTATTATCAGTTACAGCCATGAGATAGAAATAGTGCAAATTTCCCATTACACAGCACAGCATGGAGGAAGTTGTGTATGGTTTATGTACATTTACTTCATGATGAAATTTGATGAACACACCTAGATAAAATAACAGATTTTTGGTTTGAAGATCAGTCAAGCTTTATATCAACATCTGTGAGTGGAAAATTCATGGGAGTTACATCACTTAAAGCTGAGCATATCCAACTTCTCTTAACAGAACATTCACCCTTCCTTTCTTCCTCATTAATGTTACTTCTAGTGCATGCACTTAACTCAGCAAGTGTGCAGTGCAGGTAATTGACTTGAAAAATGATTAAATGAAAATCCAACACAGAGCAAGCTGTTGAGTTTTGCTAAAGTATAAATATATTACAGCTTAATCTACAAATACATTCATAGATTTTCTTGTAGCCAATAACATGTCTTAATTTAATGATTTGACTGCAATGCAGCTGGAAGACTGTAGGAGTAGTGACAGTGATGGCTTCAGTCCTGCTTCTCCTGAAGTTTACCAGCTACACAGGTGCTGTATAACCACTAAAAATTATAGCAATTTAACCAGGGCTACTTCTCTTTTGGCTTAGTATGCATGACTGTAAAATGTGAGAGGCTGCTTCTCAGCAGCAGGGCAATTCTTCAGTCTGGCCAGGTAGCCTGTAAGGAGGTGTTCTGGCAAACCATCAGGCTTGAGATCAAGGTGCCTGTGAGAAGTTCCGGAGATGACTATGCCGTGAAACCACACTGCACTGACTGGAGTAAGAGTTGTAATTGAGGCTGAGACTTTTCCAGTGTGTTCATAATTTGAGCATCCAAACCCTATGTTAATGCAGAATGCACACCCAGTATAAACAGACAAGCTAAAATTCTGCATCACTTAAAACATGTTGCCTGGAGCCACAAGTACCTGGAACTTGTCACTGGGAGCAGGGTGCATTCAGGCCAGTATCCCAGTTACCACTGATGCTGACAAGGAAGTGAAGTAGCTTTTAGTTCACAGATTGATAATTTATTGTCATTGTCTTGGTATAAACTGAGAGTGAGTAGAAGGATCTCTTGCCTTAATTCCTGTCTGAAACATTGTTTGCTTGAAAACTAGGGGACCAGACAGGTGATGAAAATGTCACACAGATGCTTAAGAGGGCTCATGACTGCAGGAAGACAGCTGAGAATGCAGCAAAAGCCTTGCTGATGAAGCTGGATGGGAGCTGTGGGGGAGCCTATGCAGTCACAGGCTGTAGTGTGCAGCCCTGGGAAAGCCTGTCCTCCAACAGCCACACCAGGTAACTGCAGCTCTTCTGTTCTCCTAATCTCCTAATCTTTGATTCCAGACAAAAAGTTATGTTCTATTGTATTTGCTGAGCTACCTCCCCTCACCTCACTCCTTTGGCTTCTGTACTTTGATTTGTAAGTCACCATGCCTCAGTGGTCTAATTGTCTTTGGACTTTGAGCAACTCCAGCCAAGAAGAGTTCTTTATAAATTTGTTGCAAATGGGTGACTCAGACCTTTGATCTTCCTCGTAAAGGGCAAAACCATTACGTTTGTTTTACTACAGTGACTTTCTTACTGTTTCATTGGAACTCAGATCATGTCCTTGTTACTCACATCTATTGTATGCAGACAGCATGGACGTGCGGAGAACCAGAGATCTGAAACAGGCTTTCACTGGCATTTTGGAGTGCTCAATAATTGTTTTCTAAATGTTGCAAATCTAGCCATTTTAAACCATTTCCTCTGTTTTAAACCATTTCCCCTCCCTTCTCCTTCCTTACCCTTTGCACCCTTCCATGTTATTCCTTCCCATGGAATAGATTGGATTCTTCCAGGAAAGACTGGATACTGCAGTTTTTCTGAAGACCTATAAAATAATAAAACATAGATGAGCTATTATTGCAGAAGTGCTCTAGTTCAAATATATCTGCCAGCAGCTTCATTTTGAGTTTTTGCCTGCCTGTGGTGTAATTGTACTCTGCAGTAAATATGTGTGCTTGTGTATGGATACAAATTTGGCAAGTGTCCTGGATAAATATAGATGAACATTTTTCTCTTTAAATGTTATTTTTGTTTCTCAGATTTGCTCTAAAACTTCATTTTGATTCAGTTTTCTAGCCAGTTCTTTATTCAAATGCTGTCATTTTTTTGACACTTCAGAAGTTTATTTTAGTACTGTATCATTTCCTCTTCTTGCTGTTGCCTCCTCCAAAGGATCTTATTTCCTGCCATATGACTGGCATAGAATAGCTAAAAAGGGAACAAAAAGGTAATTTGAGGGAACAGGGTCCTAATGTGAGGTGAATTTTAATGTTATTTTACTCAGAAGATTTCTGGTGCACTCTCAGTGCAAGAAAGCTGTGTCTTTACACAGAAATGATTGTGGCAGCATCTGTGCTAGTGGCACACTGATCACACTTTCTACCAAAAGCATTTAAACCAGGCTTGGGAAGAAATTACATGAAGCTGTTTCAAGCACTGGGCTTGCTGTGTCTTAGGCCATATCTACACCTGTATGCAAACGTATTGTCTGTGTTTACATGTAGTAACACCTCTACCTAAGCCAAGCTCGTTTCCCATTCTATTGTTTGAAAGGGTAATTCTCAGTTTTTCCTCAGTGTTTTTGTTCCTTGTGGGATATGTGGCATGTAGTCAAGGCATAGTAATTTTTTTGCTTGGAAACAGTTCAGGCAGTTTACAGTATTGATGGGGAAGAACTGGGGGGGAGGGGGATTGTTCCTGTTTCAGTGTTTGCTTTCCTAGATTTGCACTGAAAGTGTTTGGTAGGAACGTAATCTCTACAGCTCTTGCTTGCTTTAGCAGAATTTTTGGGAGGATAAGAGTCTGTGTTTGTGTCTGTGTTCATTGGTGGTCAGCTGGACCTCTGTGTGTGTCCGTGTGAAGTGTTGGCTCAGTAGATAAAGTTTCAGCGGAGTATATTTCAAGTGGCATAGGATTTAAAATTTCATCAGGATAAGCTATGTCATGAATGTGAAAATGCAAATTTAGTGTTCTTATATGAAAGAAGTGTTTTAGCTTGAGCCATTATTGTCATTGTATTATTTTTTTTCTGGTGTGGAGCAACATATTGTGCTGAATGAGGTAACTTCTACAACTTCTTCTTATATAGGTGGAACATAGGAGATAAAAGCTGTTGTTATTCACTCAGAGGGCACACAGCAAGTCAGGAATTTGTGGCATGCCGATCTGATTGTTACTTACAGATTGTTGTCCCTCTCCCCTCCCCCATGCCCAAAGTAGTTTATCTTTGCCTAAGCATACATATCAGTGTAGAGGTGTTTTCAGATTTTTTCTACCCTATCTCAAAAGAGAGGAGTCTCCTCTTCAGCTTACAGACAAAGTGCTACCCCATTCATGGAAAATCTGTCTTGGTTCAAAAGGCACACACTTTTTTATATCATAGAACCACAGAAATCAAGTTTGGAAGATACCTTCAAGGTCATCCAGTCCAACCATCACCCCAGCACCACCATAACCCCTAAACCTTATTCCCAAGTGCCACATCCAGATAGCTCTTGAACACTTCCAGGGGTGGTGACTCCACTGCCTCTCTGAGCAATTTATTCCATGCCTGACCATTCTGTCAGTGAAAATTTTTTACTAGTATCTAATCTGAACCTCCTCTAGCACAATTTAAGGTCATCTCCTCTCACCTCTAGTGAGTTCTATGTGAACCACCCCCCCACCTGGGGACCACTGTGAAAATATTTTTACAGTATTCAATTGAAACATACTTTGAATCTGCAAAACAGATTTTTCTTGCCTTCGATGTTCCAGTGTTGCAGGCTTTTAGTTGCAGATACATATTGCTGCCTTTTCCCTTTGAAACTAAATGAATAAAGTGGTAGTAGGAAGATGAAAACTATCCTTTGTTGAGACTTGTGACAAATGACTAATTCTCCCTGTTGTTTGAAATCCTGTAGAATATGGATTTACAGTGGAATTGTTGACCCATCTTGGGCTTTGAAATTTCAGATGAGATTCTGAATCAAATCACTGAACACGTTACTGAGATTAAGTGCTTGGTGAGCCACTAGTGATGAGTGGTTAAACACTGTAAAAGGGATCAACTGAAATGAAAATAAATGAATGGCAATGAAAGAGCATTAAATTCATTTGACTGGCAGCAGCACCACAATGTTGCCAATTCAGTTTTTGAAAATAGAAATTGGTTTGCAATGTAGTTGGAAGTCATAATTATTTTAAATGGACAGAAGCTAAGTATAGAACATACACTGCCAATGACGTTAGACTGATTGCACCTTTGGAAGGCAACAAAAGGGAAGAAGCCCACTTTTAACACTGTCTGAAAATGGTGTGTTTTATTCCCTTCTGTGCTAGTAAGCCCAGCCTTACATCTGGGTTCACCGGAGGACAGATTGAGTCCCTTACAGGCAAAGGCAACTCTTTTCAGTATTATGCAGTGTCACAAAATATCTGAACTCAGTCAATGGTAGGAATATATCTGTCATCAGAACCATCTCAGGTTTCAGATAAGTTGGTGACAGACAAGATTATCTTGGCTGAGGTGTGCAAATAAGTTATTTGGAAATGTTTAAATAGATATGTCAGTGTTATCTGCATAACACTTTGTGGCTGGACTGAAGCAGTCTCAGAAGGAAGCAGGGCAGTTTACCAAAGGCTCTGGTATTAGCTGTTGTTTGTCCTTTGCCTGATTGGGGTATTTTTCAGTTTCTCAGGAAGAGAAACTGGCATTGTGCTGTCCCAGATCTCAAACCACAATGTTCAGCTTGAAATAAGGTGTTTGGGCTATGTGCACTGTGGATCAACTGCATTCTTTAAAGTATTAGGTTGTGTGCAGGTATTCAAGCAAGTTTCTGTATTTAGTTCTGACAGTGTTAATCTCAGTTCGACCAACTGTATTATCCACACCATTGCTTAATTGCAGTTGTATTAATTTATTGACTTGATTTTTAACCGATAAAATGATGCTCATTTAGGGTTTTATAGATAAATTTTTGTAGTGTGCAGAAACTACTCACAGAGAAGCACTGCTGAAGGCCTCTTCTATGTCCATCCACTGAATTTTATACACATACACTCATGCTAGCAAATAAGACTGACATTACACTGTACCTGTCCATATGTTTTCCAAAAATTGTATATGAAAATTAGTCTGACATCACCCAGGCATGACATCATCATAAAAGACTCAAGGAATGAAACAAGTGTGAAGAATATTTCTTACTGTCTTACAGCATCCATGGGAATGGGCAGATTGATGTTGTATTCCCTCCAGCTGTGATGAAACTATGATCCTTTCTCTGTGCTTACCTAAACACTTGAGAAATAAGAAGCTGCACATCTTTTGCAAGAGTTTCCTGTGGTTTTTGGATGGATGCATTATACTGTAAATGTTTTCCTTTGTCCTGATTACTGTTCAGAAGGGAGGGCAATATAAGAAGTTCAGGATGAAGTGCTCACCAGCTGTCATTCCTTGAAGGGAGCAGTAGTAGACCAGCACTGTGGCTGTGGAGAGCTGTCTGGTGAGGTTTTTGGGGCAGCACACCCTGGCAGAGTTGCTGGGGAGATCAGAAACACTGCAGTGCTGTTTCTGTCCCTTCTACCCCAGCTGCTTCCAGTCTTTTGGGTGGGGATGTGCTGCTAAATGCAGGGGGTGGTGCAGGTTCTTGTCCTCTCCTTGCTGAGCTTCCTCCAACATCTGAAAAAAAAAAAAAAAACAACCAAAAAAACACTCTAGAAGAAGAAGAGCAGCTTGCTAGCAATTCACCAGAGGAGCCAACTCAGCTGCAGACAGGCAGGCAGGCAGCCAGGACTGAAGTAAAAGCAGCCTGAGTATCACTGGCAACAGCCCAGACTGCCTTCCTCAGTTTGGGCTCCATTCCCCTAACATATATGTGCATAGCTGTGGGTCTTCAAGGGCCAAAATCTGTGAATATGCATGGAGTATGAGGTCCAGCTCAGCATAACAATAAACTTTCAGCATTTTTTTGCTCAGGTTTCATTTGCAGCAGGGAGGCTGGGTTTTCTTTCCTTTTCAAGCAAAAGCTGAGATGAGGCCTTTGTGCCCCAAGACTTATAAAGCTATCCTTCCTCCAACAACAGCTGTTTTACATTTAATCCAGAAAAGCTCTGCAATTGCAGTCTTTGGGTGCTGAGGAAGAAACTTACAACATGACTTCAGTACAGAATAAAGTACTTTTCACATTGTCTGTCCTCATTTTTTTAATATATCTAATTCATGAAGATGCCTTTAGGCTCAGTAAATCAGGATTTAGTAAGTGTTTCATAATTTTCTAATCAAGAAATAGTATGAACAAAAATTTGTTTCAGCCTGGAAGGGTTTCTATGTATCTGGGTACTGAGTGTTCTTAAGCCCCACTGGAGAAGGAAATGGATGAAAACAAAAGCAAAGGCCAGTTTACAAAAAGCAAAGGCCAGTTGTGTTGACTATGGCAGGCACCCTCAGAAAAGGAGGGAATAATGTGAAATTAGCATAGAACTGTAGTAAAGAGCTGTAATACGATATATCACAAGGGGGAAGGATTTTGAGAAATCTTGTTAGACCTGCCGATTCACTATCTTCTCCAAGGCTGTGTTTGGAATTTGTGGGAAGATGGGCAATTATTTGAAGCACTTTAAAATCAGTGTAGCTTTAGCTGAAGTAGAACCAGAGGAAAGAGAAAAATGAAGCCTATCTTGATAGGCTTCCCCTTTGCACATGCATAATATTTCAGGACGTCATCCTGGCTCTCACACCATCTAGCGGGTAGGACTTTTTCCTTAGTACAAAAATGTTGAACAGCAGTGCAATTTGATACAGAAAGTGATTTATTCCCCTGCTGATAACTGAGATCATCTAGCATTCCAAACAGGCACAGTTAATGGATGACTTATCCCTCACCCAGCAGCTGATTACAGGACCTCAGGAGACAGCAGGGAGCTTTGAGTGAGGCTATAGAAACAACATGGCATTTTATTTTCCTTTTAGTGTTATTGCAACTATATTCAGCCCTGGAATGCTACAGCTGTGTCAGTCTGGGCCCCCTGCAGCACTGGCATGCATGGAAGTGGGTAGGCAGCACTCAGCCCCCATTGCTCTAATGACATTATTACCCCTTTCTGCAATCTCTGTGTAAACACTTACAGGGCAGAGTAATGGGCCCTCATTTGTTCAGAAGATACACCAAGTCTTTCATGATGACTTTTTATTAGAATTCCTGTTACTCCATTGGTTAGTTTTAAATCACTCTAGCCCTGAAGGAATGCTGAGGAGTACACCTTCACATGAACTGAAAGTTCTCCTGGCATCTGCCAGTGGATTTTTCATTAGATTGATTCCTAAAAGTATCCATTAAAATATCTGAGGTGGTAACTGGTATGGTCATCAGCAGAGATAGATGAAGTCTGGGTTCATTCTATTTTTTTAGCAGATGCTTCTTCTCAAAGATGATGAAGACTCAGCATCTGAGCAGCTTGCTGTGCTGTTACTGCTAAGAAGTCTTAAACAGCTTTTTTTTTTTTTTCTTCTTGAATAAAAAAAATCCACCACTTTTTTCCAGAAGACACCATTTCAGATAAAGTAATTCGGTTAGACATCAGTAAATATCTGGCTTTGCAGAGAGGTTGTCACATGACTCAATTTTCTTGTGCAGCTAATTAATGTTTTTCTGAATTTTGTCACCTCACATTGCAGTGTCCATGCTACATCTCTGTCCTTTCTGTGAGCTTTTAAGTAAGACTCAGATGCGTTGATGAAGTATTGGGAGTGTGTTTGATGTAAAAATTAAGATTTTGTTTCAAATATATTTTTTTCTAATGCCATTATTTCTCTTTCCAGTACTACCAGCTCAACAGCAAGCAGTTGTGACACAGAGTTTACAAAGGAAGATGAGCAGCGGCTGAAGGATTACATCCAGCAGCTGAAAAATGACAGGGCAGCAGTGAAACTGACAATGCTGGAGCTGGAAAGCATCCACATTGATCCCCTTAGTTATGATGTTAAGCCACGTGGAGACAACCAGAGACTGGACCTGGAAAATGCAGTCTTGATGCAGGAACTCATGGCAATGAAGGTATTTTATTCATAACCAAGGGAGCTGCTCTGCTGGCAATGCCTCTGTGTCACAAAACATGCTCAGTCACACACATGGGAGACTTTGATAGTGGTCACTGGGTAATAAAGGGTAACTTTTGAAACACATAATCTGGATAGCAAAAATCCAGTAGTCAGAGAGCGACAGAAGGCAGAGCGTTAACAGTGATGAGCTATGTGTGTTCTGAATTAGGAGGACTTCATCTGTGTCTCTAAACTTGGAATGCTCTTCTTGACAAACCAGATGCTCTCTTTCTGAGAGATATGGCAGCTGAATTGCTCAAGGATGACAAAACCATGATTCAGCACTTCCCAAGAGATAGTTCATTACTTACGAGCTAGCAAATGTGCATCATGAATATTTGTGAACTGAAGCAGAACAAATTCAGCTGCTTTTAATATTGGTGTGGGAGGAGGAGTGGTCTGTCAGATGTCATCCCTAATGCTCTCTGGCAGTTGGTCACAAGTCCTGAGCTCTTTAGGCACTGTGTTGCAATCTATAGCTCAGTCCAGAGACTGAGCAAAGGGTAGGCTGTGTAATGACTTGCATTAACAGAGTTTTGGAGAAAACCTTGGTTTATATGTCCAGCTGCTAAGATGTGATCTAGAAAAGCTGATGTTTACTGACCAGGTATAGAGCTTACATCATTTTAAGTCTGTCTTCTGTATTTTGAGAGGTGAACTAAAACATAGGAACATACCAAAGGCAATACAAGTGTATGTCTGCATTCAGAATTTGTCTGGTTTTGATTCAGTTTAAGTTTAACTTCTGTATTTTAGCAAGTGCTAATTTAGCCAGCTAATTGCTGACATGTCAGGTGATGGTTTTGAGTGGGACAGAAAATCCTAATAGTTTCATGAGCTTCTAAAGTTATAGATTTTTGTTTAGATGTGCTGCTTCTGGCTAAGCGGTAGCCTGGTGATGATAATTACGTTCTCAGTGATGCTGCTTTTCCATGACGACAGATGCAGTTTTGCAATAATGCCTTCATTATTCACAGTTCAGGAAAGACTGCTTGCTAGAGGTTGGGAGATGTAAAATTATGTTACTTGTTTGAATACATTGTGACCAACAGCAAAATATTCCCCACAACGAAAGCATGCAAGATGTACTGTAAGATGTTGGTAGATAATCAGATGTGTATTTCAGATATCACACTTCCTTTTCCTTTTTTGCATCTAGATCTTCCCTGAAATCTCTTGTTCACCATTCTTACCTCTATTTTTCAATTTTAACTTACTTTATTTTCCTAGTTTTATTTTAATTTAAAGGTAAGGGCAAACTGTGGAGCTGTATCCCTTGTGAGGTACAGGCCTTGTCTTCCCTGACTGTCAGGAGCACCAGCAGTTGCATATCATAATTTCTGGTACACTTTTGTGTGCTGGTAATTCTTTTGTTCACAAAACAGTCATCTGACTTGTTTTTGACACACAGCATCCATTTGACTGGACCTGGCACATTGGGTTTTCACTGCAGGAATTGCCTCTGCAAGAACATTTTCTTCTTGATTGGGTTGTGTGGAATGCATACAGAATAGACACACATTTTGCATAGGTGTGTGAACCTACCTTCAGCCCTTCGCAGTAAAAGAGAGTTGAATCTGAGGTCAGGACTCATTTTGGCTTTCTGAGTATATTTTTTGTATCAATTATTTGAAACATGTATCTTACACAGAACAGCATATACATCTGCCTCCTTTTGAAACAAACGGAGAATTTAGGTTTCCTTACAGTGTTTTGTTTAACTTGAAGCAGATGGACTGCAGAAGACTTCATTGTTTAGCATTTTTGATTTGTTCTCTCTGTTCCACATTCTTAGCAAGGGTGATACAGTTGGACCAAGCTACTTGATGATTTCCCAGCGTTGCTGGGTCTTACAATCTCCTACTGTCTTCCCAAAACTTGGTTCTGTGTTGGAATCTCTGGCACATCTTTTGGCACCTTCCATTTCTGATTTCCAGTAAAAGCTGATCACCTTGTCTGTTTAAAGTACCTTTACTACAGTAGTTCTTCATTATTAATTAGAAAGGCAGTTTGAGGGTTGTTTCTCTGCTGCCCTGTTTATTATTATTTTTTTACTAATCCAGAGCGTAAGACGTAGTGGTCTGCCAGTACTCCTATAAAATTCAATTCTTTGCTTCAAGCAATAATTAACCACGTTTCAAATACATTCTCGTCCACGGTTTGTCATCATTGAGTAGTCTTGCTTTGAGGTCAGTTGTTGTCATGCCCCAGTTAGCAAGGAGATTACTTCTGATGGGTGTAAATAATTCTTGGTTTACAGCCTTTCTGCATTTCAAAGGACTTAATCTAGATAAGAAGTCTCAGCTTTCTACACTGATAATTTTTCCTCTTTTGTGTACAGGTGTTGATAATGTTGCTCATGATGTGCATTGAGACTACAGTCTTTGGTGGAAAATGTTAAGTATTCTATTGTCCACCTTTGTTACAGCCATTCATGCTCTTACAGATTTGTATAGTGAAATACAGATAACTAGAGCATGACACTTACCTGCTGTGAGGTTTGTTTTAATTCTGAAGGTTGGTACATCCCACCTTGTTTACTGTGGTTCTCCATGGCTTTTTGTGACTTTTAAAACTTCTTACCACATTAGAGTCCTACATGAGCAAACCAAATGCAAATTTTGATTTTGAGAATTCTATGGTGTTTCTGATTATTTTGAATCAGAAGATTTTAATTTTCATTCAAGTTTTTGCCCAAAACCAGGATTATGTATGACTGTAAATACAAAATATCCCTCAATATTAAATTAATTTGTCCCAAAATAACTGCTGGATTTGATACCTGAAGCTTGCGAATTTGCATGGATTGTCTTAAGTCTTCTGCAATCCCCTAGAACAGGGACACTTGCTACCTCCTCTTTCAGGGTTTCATTTAGTGAATGCCATTTGTACTCACACTCTGAAGATGCAGGTGTGTTAAACTGCAAAACTGCTTCACAGCAATCTGTAGCTGGAAGAAAAGGGAAGTAGTAAATATATGAAGGTGGCACTGTCTTTTCAATTAAATTTAGGTGCAGTCTTTAGAAAATATTTTCATGGGAAAAATTGCTGCATATTGACTCTCTAAGTAAACCTGAACTACTTGAATTTTCCCAAAATGGCTGCTGCCACTCTGCCTCATGCATTGCATGGGTCCATACCACAATCCTCAACTGCATTTCAAATTTATAACCATCTTCAACCTTTCCATTCCCTCCTGTTCCTTCTCTGTGAGCCTCTGTAAGACACTGGCTGACACAAGCTTTTTAACTTTTCCCCTGCTTTGTTTTTGCTTCTTTACTTCCAAGTCACATTGTTTTGACATGAGAAGAGTAACATATGGGAGGTGCGTGATATGTCTTCTGGGACAGGATGCAAACTGCTGAATTCATATGTGATGATCTAAGCTTACTGTCTTCATAAACAAAGGAGTTAAACATTGATCCTCAAATTTATTTTGAGCTTGGATAAAATAAATAATGAATATTTATGGAAAAAAAATAAGTTAAATCTTTGCATGATAAGAAAAACCTGTTCCACGCATTGGTTGTTGTAGTGGATTAATTTACCTTTTTTTTTTTAGGAAATAAATGTCTCTTATTTCTGGGCTGAATTTGACTGGCTTCATCCTCTAGCCAGGAAAGATTTTGTCATGACCATCCCATTCAGACAGCTGAAAGTATCTTTTATTCATACAAGTGTCAAAATACTCTGTTCAAATTACTTCTCAGTCTTCACTAAGAAGGCTAAGTAGATTAATGGCTTTAGAAGTAGAAGCTTAAGAAGTTAAATGCATACACTTGAGTATATCAGACCATCCAGTTCAACTGCTATAACAAAATTTCTCCATAATTATTTGTCAGTATTATTTACATTTTTTACTGTTGACAGAGGCAATTAATGGTAAGTTTGCCTAACAACTAAATTTGTGTAAACCGCATTGAATGAAACTGGTTATGCTTCTAACCTTCTGTTCACAAACAAGCAGATGAATAAATCAGTGACTTTAAAGCTTATACAAACCTTTCCGAGCCTCTCGGGGTTTTTAAGATAGGGATTTTGTTTTTGCATGGTTCTGAATAAGCCAGTGATGCTTGTAACTGTGATACACCTGTGTACAGTGCTTAGTCTTAATCCAGACAGCAAATTTTTGTAGGCATTTAGATTCCCTTCAACATAAAAAGTTTGTCTAAATATGTGTAAAGATTTGGTTTTGTATAATGTATGTTAATAATGGCTAAAATATGAACAGCATTATTTTTGAACAATAAAGCAAGATACCTCTGTTATTTTTGTGATTAGGGGTTTTTTGTGTTGGTTTTGTTTGTTTGGTTGTCATTGTTGTTGTTTTAAACAAATAGTGACTTGTTCCTAGGCTGGCCACACAACAAGAAACTTCTGTCTTTCAGAGGTGTTTACATAGTGAACAAGAGAAATGTAATGCAGAAAATGTCTGCATGAACGTAGTATTCACCCATTAAGTGACCTCTAGGGCAAGGCAAGCTAAACAGTGAAAACATGACTCTGGGTTGGGTTTTGTTTTTTGGGGTTTTTTTTTGTTTGCTTGTTTTGGCAGTCTTTTGCTTGTTTAGTGGTGGTTTTAAGCCCATAATGTAAATTATGTATTAGTACTATCTCTTTAAAGGTTTTGTGGATATTGGGTTTTTCTGGGTATAGAAAATAACTAGGCATTTCGTACAAGAAACATTTCTGAAGTGTTAATCGTAGAGAGCCTTCTGGTTCAGGAATAACCCATCATTTGCTTTTCACAGGAGTTTTGGACCATAAGAAGGGTCATTGCACTCATGCCCTGCTCTTAAACTTCTGCCCAGCCACTGTCAGACAGATGTTAAAACAGAGATCTGTTCCCAGGCAGCAGACATTGTGTTACAATAGGTGACAGCCCTGTCAGAAACAAGAAGCCAACTCTCAGAATTGAGCTTCTTTCTATCAAGTACCACTGTCCATCCTCTGTGGATTATGTTTAGGGAAGAAAATAAATGAGTGCATTTTTCTGTCAAACTCAAGTTGTGTATACTTGGGATTCTGGTCACCTAGGGGAAGGAAATTATAAATGGACATCTGATGGTACCATACTCAGTTGCTCTTCTTGACATAACTCATTTTACCACATGGTATTACAAGGCAGGAATAGGTCCTAGTGTCTCAAACCCCTTCCACTGTAATGAGATTAATTCTTGGATATTAATAAGAAACTGAAATCTTGCTTTTAGGGAGATGTTTGAAAGTCATACACTTCTGCTTTTGAGACAATGGTCTCTGAAGGACAAAGTAGAACCAGAGAAATTTCAGCAGCTGTTGCAATCCTCTCAGATCTCTGATAGTCTAATTCTAATTTTGCTTCTGAGCTTATTCCTGAAGATGATAAAGGGGTGGCAGGGGTCATCATACTCAGACTGAAGATATACAGGTCTTTGACAAATAGCAGTGTGATTATAAAAAGTCATCTGGATGTTGATAGTTTTCTCAATGAAAAGAGTACTTAGGTTATAAGAGTGGATGAAAATCTTGTTTAATCTCATCTTTCATTAGGTACCTAGTCCCATGAAGCAGCATGCAATAATACAATGTTTCTTCAACAGGAAGAGATGGCAGAGCTCAAGGCACAGCTTTACCTGCTGGAGAAGGAGAAGAAGGCTTTGGAATTGAAGCTGAGCACTCGAGAGGCTCAGGAGCAGGCCTACCTTGTCCATATTGAGCACTTGAAGTCTGAAGTGGAAGAACAAAAAGAGCAGAGAATGAGGTCTCTCAGCTCAACCAGCAGTGGAAGTAGAGACAAACTGGGCAAGGTCAGGAGTCAAGCTACATTTCCAAAGTTGTAAACATGATTAATTAAACCTTTCCTGTCCCTATTGCAGTCTTTAGCATGTTAATCATGCTCTTATTTTGTCTATATGCAGATCTTCCATCTCTTCCCTAGTTGTGAGGTGGTTCCTTCCATGCTGTTACTTGAGGACTTTGAAGAATTGGTGTTAGGCATGGGTGCAAATAAGGGTGTTTTGAGGACTACCACAAGGCCAGTCTTGCCAGACATACAAGTTGCTGTGGTTGAGCATGTGTTTTGCCTGTTACCACTCACTAGAAACACTGGAAGGGAGTCTAAGCAAAATGCCATTCTCCCATTAGCACTCATTTCTATGCAGCATTTAGAGCATTGTAATGACAATCTCTTTCTCCAAGTTAGATTGTAATAATTTGAGAATGAAGACTCTTCTCCCCTTAATGCAAAATAATGCAGAATAAACAGATTGCTGCATTTGCAGTAATAATTTGTATTAAGAAATAAATACCTTGGAAAACTTTATCTTATTTTTAGTGCTGTGGCCCCAGAAAATGTCAATAATGTGTTTAAAAACAAAAACCAAGACAAAACATCTTACTTCCTTATTCCTGGCAATACATCGTTGGAATTTCTTGATCCCGATGCCTCTTTGTTTCATGTCTGGTGTCAAAAGAAATATAAGGAAGGCAGTGGCAGTTTTGCACACAGTAGCAGAATTCTGCAAGTCGGTGAGCTGTGGTGTTTTAAAAAACATTTAGAGGCATTTGTGAAGTATTAATCTGTTTAGTCCATTTCTTGGTATGATGATACCCTGCTGTGTTGCTGTAGCATTGTGTTGTCTATTTCACCTCCTTTTTAAAAGTAGCTGTGAACTAAGAGGCTTTCAGAATTTTCCCATTAAGATGGTCAGTAATTTCTAATCAGGTGGCTTTTCCTCCTTTGTTAGGAATGTAGTGATGGCACCACAACACCGCTAACCCTTGCTGAGCTGAGACCATACAATGAGAGTGAGCTGACTGCTGAGCTGACAAATGCACTCAGGAGGTAAGCACAGCTTCCCTGACCAGGGTCAGGACTTGTCCTGTAGGTCCAGGGAAAGGTTTATTTCTGAGCCTTCACTCTAACTCTGAAGTGGTTTGAAGAGTGATCACAGATTTGTCCTGTGAGAAGGAGAACTATCAAAGTCCTTCTAATTTTCCCCTCTCTCCTGCTGTTGTTCTTTAGCTCCTGGTGCTCAACTCTATTCTCCTTGAGGTTCTCCAGAATTCAGTTGAATTTTAGAAATAAAAGAAACCCTCAAAATGGCAGTAATGACCACTATCAGGCAAGACTATGAGACATAAAACAGTGACATGCACATTTCTTTTGTGTGTTAAGAAAATGCTTAGTAAAGACAGGATTTGAAGTGTGATCTTTGGTTAAGACAGTTGGCTGCAGGTTAGAATTTGGGTAGGAGTTACAGGAGTGAGAACTGTAGGCATTTTGATGACTCAGATGCTCCGTTTGCCTCCTGAGTATGTAAGTGGAGCCACTGTTCAATTACAAATGACATTGTGTGAGGCATTAGCTTTCCAATGGGAGAGAAAATTGATGTCTTGACAAACAGCTTTTAACAACAGCCAGGTTTTAAGCCTAAGCTTTCAGTACAGTTATACATTAGCTAGATATTTGTTTGTGCAGCAGTTTTTCCTTCACCAGCTATGTGGTAAACATAATAACAAAGAAATTCATAGTTTCGATAATAGTTTCAATACTTGTTCCACCTTTACCAAGAAATGGCTATCTAGTACCTAATCTGGTTCTTATATTTAGAACCTGTCCAAAATGCTGCTAAGAATTTTGGCTGGGAAGAGTGTGTCTTGCTTTACCGGTGTTTGCACCTTCTTTGATGGTGGAATGTCCTTTCAGACAGCTGTGGTGTTTCATTCCTGAGGTGTTTTTTTTTCATAGGTGCAACGTGTGCTGTGCCCAGGGACACTTAAGGCATTATGTGAAAATGTAAGATCATTACCACTGCAGAATCAATACATCTCCTACCATTTGCTTAGTAGTCTGGCAGTTGCTGAGTACTTAGTTTGCATGATGCGGGGAACAAAATTCTGTGGGTAAAATAATCAAAACTCTCATTTGTGTGTGGGTGGATAGAACCCATCAGCAAAGTAATTCACATAAACATTGCAGAGAGCCATTGGCCTTCCCTGTATCCCCCACATTGCTCACTGCTGTGAGCTGCTCCACCAGCATTTTCTCCCTTCACTCAAGCTGCTGCTCTTCCGGCTCTTGTTATTTGCTCCTGGATTTTCAGAAGATGCCAATGACCGTAGTTAACAGAGGTTTGAGTATAGTCATGAAATGTGGTTTGCTGACAGCACAGAGAAAACAACCTTGCTTTATCTACTAGGCCTTAAGTTGATTAGCATGGATTTCCAGCCAAGAGCCTCACAAGTACAGTTTGTCAGGCAGAAATGGAGAAGGAAAATAATCGGATTAAACTGTACATAAATTGTGAAGGCTCTCTGTGTAATGGAAATACAGCTGTACTAAATGTGATTGCTGCTGCAAGTGGGGCTCAAGCACAGTTCCTGCAAGCTGTGTAGACAGGGTATTTTTCACCCTATTCAGTGTGCCAGCCAGATCAGGCTGAATGCTTAGCCCTCCTTACCCTGAAGTCCTGTCTCTGCAAGTCAATTGAAGGTCTGTCTAGCACATGGAGAAAGCTTACTGCAACCTGTTTAGCCACAGCTATGCTAAAAAATACCAGAAGTCCCTAACTGTTCTGGACAAATGGGTCCTCAGATATCACAGTGATATTTAGACTATTGCAAATCCACAAAAGAATTCTAAAACTTATCAAAGTCCCTTCTCCTCTGTGGGCGCATCCTCCTCACCTTGCCAAGGAAGTAGGACCAGAATACAAAAGGTATTGTATATTGTATGCAAAATACATTTAAGGTATTAGTCCCAGTAACTGTGTTTGCTAAGGGGTGGAAGTGGGAGGAAATGTGAAACAAGTGCAAATCATGCTTTGTGGTCCAGAGGCAGTATTTAAATGCCAGCATTCAGGACTGTTTCAGGACTGGTTACAATTGGTGCATATGTCCAGCAATTGGTTCTCCCTGTTGTTTCTCCAGGCAGTAGACAGTTGTTGAGGGGACAACAATTGCAAGGATAGGGGCAGAAATCCATTGGTTTTTGAGTCTATTTATCAGAGCATGTGATATCAATCAGCAGCCTTGCTTCCTGTTCCCTCCTTATCCCATCATTACAGAGACTAAAGCTCTGGTTGCTCCCCCCTCTGCTACTTTCCCATTCTGTCCTTCTGTTGCTATTAAATTGTCAGGTTCTTCTCAGTTAATTGAAACAGAGTGAAACGCAAATAAAACAGCAGGACGTAGTTATGGTCTGTGTTTTGGTGTAGTTTGGAAGCATTTATTTGCTCATTGTCTGCAAATGGCCATGCAGCAGAACAATCTCATCCAGAGAGCCAGGCTGGCTTCTCTCTGCAGATGCGGATATTTTTGTAAATCTGAAATCCAGTAGTGTATTGTGAAAGTTCTGTTGGTAGTGCCCATCAATAGAAATTCAAGGCAGAAGCAGTTCTTCATCTATTGTGTAGATGAAGATAATAATAATAACGTATTTGTTCTAGAACAGCTCAGGATTTCCCGTAGTAGTGCTCAGCATTAAAACCCCTGTTACTGGCTTTTTACAGAATTCACTTGTCTTTTAGATGGTCACTATGCTAGCTGGGAGAAATGTAAATTATCTTTAAGTCCTATGCTGTTAAAGCTACATCTATTACACCAATTTCTGGTGTTGCAGGCTAAGCTCACTAATTCAGACATATTCTATTCCAGCCAAAGATAAACACTTTCTGCCAGAGCCTTTAAGTTTTGGTTTTCCCTCTCTCTTTTCTTAATGGAATGATGAAGTGCTTTAATGGGCACAAAGCCTCTTCTTTCTTGAGTCTGACACATTCTGACACATTCTGACACAAGCTTTTTGGCAGGAAATACCTTACTCTTGAGAGGGTAGAAATGTATTCTCAGCAGCCTCATGGCCTGGTGCTGACACCTTGATGGTTGTGCCAGAGGCCAGTTTTATAATACGAGATCTGGTTGAATATCCCAAAATCAGACACATGATGCAGTCTCTGGGGGAAGACCTTAAATGAGTTCTCTTTCTTGCTGGTTTGGTCTCTTCTGCTGGGGCAGGACAGGGAGCACTGTACATGACTTGTATGAGTTTGTAACTCAGTAGACACATACCAGGTTATGCTTTAATGCAAGTAAATGCATTGGAGGTGGCAGGAGGGAGGCAGTAAGAATTCTATTCTGCTTTAGAAGGCTGATGATAATGATGATAGAACAGATATTTTCTTCTACTAAGAAGTTACTTTCTTCTACTTGCATTCTGTGAAAATGGCCAAGCTGGCAAGACTGAAACTTTTTCCTCCTGTGAGGTCCTCCTGTGGTCTATGCTTGTATTTTCAGCTGCTGGTAGCTTTTCTGTCTGTGTAGGGTTGTATTTTATTCATACATTATAGAATCATTTATAAATCACTAAAATGCTTAGCTAGGAAGGATCTAGCAGTACCGGGCAAGGACCGTGGCAGGCAAAACTCTTTGTAACTAGACTGACTGTTCAGACTTCAGCTGCATCATTATTTGGCACAAAATTATGATCCTTGATGGCTGTGCCAGGATTAGATGAATCGTGTCAGTCTAGACATGTTTCAGTATCTCCCTCACAAAAGAGTGACTTTCCATCTGGCAACACTGCAAAGGATCTTTATATTTACCATGCCTGATGACTTCTATACGAAGAGATAGTGAGTGATGCTACTAATTGTGAAGTCACTGTGGACAGAGAAATGAGTAGTTGTCAGTAGACTGGCAAAGAACTCTTCTTCTGTTAACAAAAGGTGCATTTTGCACAGAGCTGTGGTCACACTCTCTGGAGTGGAAGCTGCAGGTATTTCTAGTAAGACATGAAAAACTCATCCTATTGCCATAATTTCCTGGTGTCTGTTGGGACAGTACAATGTTTGTTGCACTCTTACGTCCTTATCCCTGTCTGAAGACCTCAACTGTGTTTCGTGCCAAACTTCTTTTCAGAGAGCAAACATTTCAATAGAACACTGGGCCAGGTCATGACAGTGACTACTTTCTGACACGATGTCAGTGAGAGAGAAATCAAGGCACCTTCCTTTATTTTAAATTTCCATGAACTTCATGTGATGGCATGTTAAGCTTGCATATTTTCAAGGGCTGACCTTAGTTTCATGATAGCAGCATTCATTAAATTTCATCGTTGAAATTCAGGCCTATGCTGAGCACGGTAAGGCTGTCTCAGAAATGGAAACAGAAATGCCTAAAACATATCATAACCATTCATATTTAAAATTTCTCTTAGACTTTTCTTTGACCAAGGTACTGGACAAACATGCAGTGGGTAAAAGTAGAGGGAGAGAGACAGAGGTTTGTGTTCTGGACCTACTGATGCATCTTTGGCTGCTTTCTGTCAGTGTTTGCTTATTTCTGTTCTCCAATTACCACATCAATTAAATGAGGAGATAAGCAACCCTGAGGCATTTGAAAGCCAGACACTAGTATGGCTTGCAGTCATCGCAAATTTCAGAGATGTCTCTTTTTTGTGACTGTGCAGTATCCTGCTGTGGTTTTCCCTTGGCTTCCAGGGGGTTTCAGAAGGCATGGCCTGTATCTGGAAATCCCTCTGGAGAATCTCACTAAGAGAAACCTTCTCACAAGAGGAGAAGTGACTCATGGTGATATCAGGGATAGATTGCTTAGAAGCACCTTGAGTAATTATTTTTACCATATGCCTCACAGACAGCCATGATTTGTCTTTTTCTCCATTTTTGACATGGTAAGTAGTTCTTACCACCCTGTGGTTATCTGAACTGCTGAGCTGCTATGCACTTCAATATAATCATCACAGGGAGCTCCAAATAGCTCCAGGTCTGGAGAGCTTCCAGGCTGGATTGACAAAGCTGGGTGGGAGGTTTGAGCACCGAGTGTAGCAGGCATGCTGCTGCCTCCCTCCAGGGCTGTTCTCCCTTTTTGCTGCCAGTATACTGCTTCAGGACCACACCTGGCCTGTCTCCCCACTGCAGGTGGTGTAACAACATGCCTGTGTTGAGATCTGTTCTGAGCATCTTGGCAATCAGCAAAAAAAGCAGTAGAGTATTTTACACCAGCAAAGTGGGTTTTGAAGCACCCTCTGTCACCTCTGCAAAGGGAAAGGCATCCTGTGCACAGGTAGCTGGCAAGCACGGGTGGTGCTTCAGCAGGTGAACCAGGAAGACATGGCATTTGAAGGGGGTGGCTCTCTTGGCATTTGTGAAGTGTTGCCTCCTTAAAACATTTATTATATTTGGTTGTTTCCCTTAGCAGGCCAAGCCAGACCAGTGAGACAGGCGTGCATTCGAATTAGCTTGGGGATTCTGCATGCCAGCCTGATGTAAGATGTTAGTTTAGACTGCTGATGAAGGGAGAATTTATCTGCATTCCTTTTAGATGTCCAGCCGTTATCTCCTGAGAGGAGAGGAGTCAAATGCCTAGGAAAAACAATCATGTGTCACCCTGTTCAACTGGAAAAGTCAGAGAGGGGAGTGAGGGATGGTGCTGGGTTCATTACAACAGGAGGATATCAGGGAAGGAGTAGGAGTGGCGTGGAGTGTGGAATGGGAAGTACCTTCCCTTCAAAGTAGAGGCCTCGAAGATAGCTAAGATAGCTATAGACCGGGCAGGAGGTACCTTCCCTCCCTCCCCTTCCCCACCCCCTGGCCTGCTCTTCCAGCATGGATAGCTCTGCCAGGAGTTCTCTGTCGCCCCGGGCTGGCTCCTGCTGGTCCTGCTACATCAAGGCTTTGTACCTGCAGAGCTCAGGGGCAGGTGCTGGGCTGAACCTGGTCATCCCACTCCTCAGGAAGAGCCAGGATTTGAAGGGATCTGCCCACAGCAAATCTCTTTTGATGGGTAAGAAGATGTGTCCTAGGAATGGCAAGAGTTCTCTGCCTGGCTGTGGGAAAGTTTCTCACCTCTTCTTTTGGAGAGAGCTCATTGTTCCTCTTTTGCTTCAGATTTGGCAAGAGCTGTGGTGCTCTTGACCCCAGGGCAGAGGGCTGGTAGCTTTCACAAGAAGGGGAGCTAGCTGGGTGCTAGCTCCAAGCCAGGGGCAGAAAAATCAACTTTCTGCGTGCCAGAGAAGAGCAGCTTCCCATTTGCAGCACTGGGGAATTTTCAATGAAATCAGCAAGAGCAAAGGAAAATCTGGGATGACTTCTGGCACATGAAATCTGAACATGTCTGGAAAAGCCCAGACAGGAGGGAAAATATAAGGTGCTCATGACCTTGCTTACATTACAGTGTGCGAAACATGGTGTCAGTGTGTGGAGGCCAAATTGACAGAAACAGTTTCCTTTATGGCCCTGGCAGAATTCCTTGCTGTCCAAAGTGGCAGCATTGAAACCAGAGAACACTAGTTAGCCCCTTCCTATTCAGCCATCCTGAAGCAAAAAATCCTTGAAAACCACTATGCAACTGCCCACTGAGTGTTTTGATTGTGAAAATACCAAACAAAAGTCTTTATTACCAGCATATTAGGCATTTCACTGAAAATAGTGGTTTTAGCTGATGTTATAGGCTGTAGGCCCTGAATACATTTATTCTGAGCCTTTTGCTGGAAAGGGAGCAGTCAGGAATTTCCCCAGCTGACTTCTCAGCAGCAGGGAGCCCTTGTGCTGGAAGTGAGCTATGCCCTCAGATCACAGGCTCGTTCCCTCTTCTGGGAATACTTGCTCATTTTCTCTGTGTTCATGAAGTGTCGTGGCTGTGTTTTCTGCAGCCCCAGCTTGCAGTAGCCAGTTGGAGGAGGAGCTGTTGGGATAAGGAGCAGTCCAATAGAGTGGGAGTCAGGGGCTCACAGAATTTGTGTTCTCTGAAAAAGGCTTCCCCTTCCCTCTTCCCATCAAAATACACATATAAGTGCTTTCTTGAGACACTCAGAGGTCCCCCTGGGGCACAATAGCAGTGTGAGTTTGGTGTGTCTCTTTCCATGAGAGTTTGGATCTTGGGGTCTGGAAGACTGTCTGGCAGCAGCAGACTGTGCCTACATCAATAGAATGTTCCATATGTCTGTCACATCAAGTGCAGTTCCATCCCTGGCAACTTCGACATGTTCTCATTGTAGAGACATGGTTCATATGCAAAATTGAAAATATTCTGCCATATTCAGCCCTGTAGTGGCTGATTTTTCACAGTTTGCAGTCAGGGAAGTGCTGTGGTGCTGGAAATCCCCTTAGGACACCACCTTAGGATTCAGTATAGCTGCTATTCACTGCCTAACTACACAGTCAGTTTTGAGGAAAAACAAGTGTGGACAATTCTTTCTGGCCAAACTGAGGTGATCAGTGATTGAAACTGAGGGAAGCAGGGGGAGTAACCACTGTGAGGCACAGGGTTCTTACCAGCCTGTGACCTAAAGCTCTGAGGTCTCTCAGCTGCTGCTCAAACAGAAGATGCGGCACCCTGGGGAAAACCTTACATGTTTTAGTGTGTAATAGTCATTAACCCTGTGCATCTTCATTTCCCAGAGAAACCCAAGGTGTTTGCTCTGCATTTGCTGTTGCTGCTGCGTGTGGCTCCTCAGGTGTGACTTGTTCTATGAAATGTCTCTTGAAGTAAAGATATTTAGATAGGCAGTTTTAAAATTGTAAAAGGGTGTAAAAGTAGATCCCTATGTGTTGTTTTTTTCAGATTTTTGAAATATTTCAGCACATGCAATCAAACCACCAGTTGCTTTCCATGAGATTAAGGTTGAGTAGTTATTATCTAGTGCTGTTTCACTGACTTCAAGACATCCTGAAAAGCCAAAAGAAATACATGTATTTTACTGGTGCCAGTGTAAGTTTGAGTCATCTATAGATTTGAAATGTTACCCACTGTTTCCTGGTTCAGAAGGTTCAGAACTGGCATCTGAAAGTTGTTCAAGTAGCTTGAACAGAGTGCTTACCACTCTGCTGGCTCTGTGTCTTCAACAAGCATCAAGACAAGGATGTTTTAGACCAAATATAAAGAAATATATCTTGATGTTTAGCTGAGTTTGGGCTGAACAGGGCTGGTTGAAAGGTGTGAGTGAAAAACAGACAAAAGGTGATATTGTTTTATCAGGTAACAGTCACCATAGCAACCAAACTTTACTATGCATGAAAAGTTCCTCAAAGTCTTTCTACTGTTTTTTTTCCATGCAGCTCTTGTTACAGCAGGTGTGTGTGAAGGAGTTTAGCTTCAGTGAACTGTGGCTCTACAGGGCTCTTTCACATGGGACTGTGTGCAGTGTTTCCACAGCAACACCTTTTCCTGGACATGATGTTAAATGAACCTCACACGATTTTGAGATTTCTCTGCCCATCTAAAACCTGTGCATGTTTATTCCACTGGACTTGCTGTTCACACTAGGTTGTTATGCTGGAATTGGTGCTACTGAGCCTTCCCCAGAGCCTCTGGATGTAGCAGCTGTTGGAGCAGAGAAGCACCAAATTTACCCTCCTCTGCTCTGTCACATCAGTAGTACGATGCCACAAATGCATTAGGTCTGGCCTCTGCCACATCTGATCTTTTCTTTTTTGTGCTCTGGTTCTTTTACTTCTTGTTTTCTTTGCAGAAAACAGATTTTGGCTGTAGACTGTGCTGAGCCTTTCTGACTACTGAGATAGAATATAAAAATGAAAATTTACCTTTGGGATGGATGGCAGTGAACTTCTCATTGCAAGGGAGAAATATTGTGTTACTTGAAAGCAGAGGGTGTGTTCCTTCAATGAAGGGACGTACAAAGAATACTGATGATTCTTCATCAACAAGGGCCCTCTTATGTCCTTTTCCATTTGGCTGGTAACCCAGCTCTGGAGTCTGTTGGGATAGACTGCTAACTTGGAATATTTCCCCAGCTGACTTTGTGAAAGCCCTTCTGTTGCTGCTGGAGCTGGGCGCTGTCCCTCTCTCCAGTGATAAAAGGCTGCCATATCCAGGCCTTCCTGGGAACTGCATGCTGCTGAGCTGGGATTCCAGGAGGATCCCTGTCTCTGCAGAGCTGGGGAAGCTTGCACAAACTTCAGGGTATTAATTCCCATTGGGCTTATATGGGAGCTGGCAGTTGTCTTGTTATTGAGGTGAAAACAAGTGTGCTCATGTAGAAGCACTGCAACAAAGCAGGAGGGAGAGGTGGATCACTGTAGAGTGGTTCTAGGCAGCAAAGCACAGACTCCTTGTAAACACACAAAGTTCCCACGTGTCAGATTTGATGTTGCAAAATCTGTGTCCCAGTTGAGCCCAGCTCCATGTCATTCTTAAAACACTTTTTTTTTTCTTTTTTTTTACCCCCTTCTAAATCTTACATTTTTTTCTCTGGGCTATCTGTGCAGAGTTTGGGTCACAGAGAAAAGCTCCTGGAACAGTCCCATGTGTGTGTAGGTGTGGGCTGAGCAGGCATCAGCCATCAGTTCTGGAGCAGGGAGCTCCCCAGGAAGAAGCACCTGCCTCATGCCACGTGCTTACCTGGGAAATGTGTTTTAAACCCAACTTAATCCCCCAGCTGTAATGCTTGCTCCTGCCCAGAACTTCTATCTTGTTCACTTTTTCTTTCCCTCATAGAGATACTTGTAATGTGAAAATGTTACAAGATACTTTATTTCTATTTTGTCACACTTTGTGTAATTAGCTTTTGGTTTAGAGTTGGTGAGTAAGTACGGATATTAGCTATTTATGTATCTTATTTATTAGTGTGATTCAATGCATACAGCATCATGATCTACCAGAGAAGTTAGTTTACTCTTTTGTCTGCTATTTCTCTGATCGTGAATTCTAAAATGGTGAATGTTATAAATACCAATCTTTGGAAAAGTTTAATGTAAGAACTACCTCTTTTATTATCCTAGTAATAGTAAGGAAAATATTTGCAGCATGTCAAGCCAGCACAGGACAACTGTTGATACACTTCCAAGCTGAAGTACTATTTCTGTTTTGAAAATAGTTTTCTACCTCCTTTTCTCCTGATCCAGGGAGAAGAAACTGAAAGCAAGAGTGCAGGAGTTAGTGAGTGCTTTGGAGAGACTCACAAAGAGCAGTGAAATCAGACATCAGCAGTCTGCAGAATTTGTTAATGACCTTAAAAGGGCAAACAGGTAAAGGATCTACCAGCAGATGGATTCATTATTGGTTTATTTTTGCTGTGTTCCTGTAAAACACTAATATTCCACTTACCTTAATGAGAAGTTTCAGGACCCTCATGTTCGTCCACATGTCAACACTCCAGGGTTATAGTTAGAGAAGGAGGAGGTACAAACCTCCCATGCAGGCCACTGACAACTACGTGGTTAAGAAGAGAAAGCAGGGAAATAGGTTAATCTCAATTGAGTTTCTAGTAGTGATTGCACAATTTAAAAAGCAAACAAAAATATTTATGAATCTGTTACTTTGTTTTTAACTCCTCCCTTTTCTTTGGCTCCAACCTCTTCATTAATAAAATGTCTTGGATGATCACACCTGAGTTCCATTGCTCACTCAAGGCACTTTTCTTGTACTGTATTGGGATGGCCTAGGAATATGGTGGACTGCAGCTGCCCTTCCTGCAAGCAGCCTCTGACTCACAATGTGGTTTTCCTTAAATTGCATTTAAAAGCCTTTGTGGTGAGAAGCAGCACCCATCTCAAACTTTCCAGCCCAGTCAAGGTGGAGGCTACTCAACAGCTAGCAAATTAGCACAAGATGCCATCCTCTGAACGTAAATCTTACTTCTTTAAAATGAAAAATGCAGAATCAGTCCTTGACTTTCTAAGCAGTTTCTGGCCATGCAATGTTTTTATAAATCACATCTGATGTTGTGGTATGATCTTCACTCATAAACCGTGGTATGAGAGGTCATCAACAGCAACCTCCATCTGTCTCTTAGAATCATATTTAGTTTTCTTTACCAGTTTACTGGAAAAGGTATGTGCTTGCCCCAGGAAAGACACAGACATGAGCATTGATCTGGGTTTGGATCAGAAAGGTTTGGATCTAATCCATTTTAAAGCACTGGTAAATGCTGGGAAGGGGATCAGTACCCAGCCTTTGAAGTTCCCTGAAGGTGGGACTTTGGGGTAGATTTTTTGTAGCACTTACTCTGTCTGAAACAAGCCTTGTTTGAATTATCTTGTATGCCTTGTGTTTTTAACAGCAACTTGGTAGCAGCTTATGAAAAAGCAAAGAAAAAGCATCAAAACAAGCTGAAGAAACTGGAATCACAAATGATGGCCATGGTGGAGAGACATGAAACCCAAGTGAGAATGCTCAAACAAAGAATAGCTTTACTGGAAGAAGAGAACTCCAGACCACACACCAATGAAACTTCACTTTAAGTGCATCTCGTTGAAGGATGCTTAGTGCCATTACAACTTTCTTTCTTTTGGAGGTTGACTTTTAGGTAGCTTCAAATGTTAAAAGCTCTGATTGTCAATGCTGACAAAACTTAAAAGCTCCTTCTCTGGGATCCCAGAGAGGTATCATGGGGATAATAAAAGTGTTAACCTTAAGGACTGTTTCACAATGTAAAATGGCAGTGCCTGAATTATCATGCTATAATTGTGTTCATTGTCTGTGTTGTTATGTCTGTATTCATACAGCTTCTCTTTCTCTGTCACCCATGGGTGACAGTGTCACACAGCAGAATAATTCATGTTAAGAGGTTTTCATTTGGGTAGTTTGGAGATCATGTGAAGTTTTCCCAGTCCCTGAGCTCTCTGCACACAAGTCCACACTGCACCCTCATGACTTGCTGCTGTGGTTACACCACCAAACAGGCAGCTGCAGAGTGAGGGTGACAGCCTGGCTGGCTTTTTCTTTTCGTCCTGCCTGCAATTCTGTTGCTCACAGTGCACGTCAGGTAGGAAAATTCCTGTTGGTTTGGGAAAAAAAACAAAGAAAACATAGTTGCATCTCTGAGAATTATGATAAAAGTGTAATTCTTACAGTGCATACAAGGGCCAAAGGCTGTGGGTTTCACCATGCCACACAGACACTCTGTGCCAAGGGTGGGTAAGAAATTACAGAAGACCTCCTGGTATTTATATTGCATGGTGTTTGCAACTACTTTGTAGAAAAAGTTGTTTTTTCTTGCTATATACACTATATCCAAGGTTTTCTTTAAGAAGCTGGGCCATTTTTGTCATGTGTGTTGTGCTTCTTACAACTTACTGTGATCAAGAGGTAGAATGTCTTCTTTTTATCCTTTTTTTTGACCAAAAAAGGTACTTAAATAATGTACCTGTTTAATATTGAATACATAGGCACAAAATTATAGATGTGTAGATGTATGGATATCCAGCCACAAACAGAATGTGAATGGTGAAGTCTTACAGTTTTCTTAGGTTAGTTTTTGTTACTGCTAACATTCCCTTGTTTAAATCATGTATTACTGTATTATCAAACTGACTGAAGTGCAAATTTTGGCTTGTTAGGTAAATGAACATTAAGCAAATCATGGGGATCAGGTTGATTTCTGTAGGGATCAAAATACAGGAGTCTGCCATAGCACCTGTTATATTCAGAATTTGCTTTTTTTTTTTTTTTTTTTTTGGACAGAGTATGTAAAAAAGCTTTATGTGTGTTTTAAAAAGCCAAGCTATAGTCCCTTCACTGTGTTAGCCTGCTGCTGTGTTATGCCTCTGCTTTGCATTTTCCAGGCTGATTTTCAGTGAATCTGATTTCAGGAGATGTTTATCGTTTTTGCTTTACATGTTGAGTTGCACCTCAAGTTTTTTACTAGTGTATTTAGAATTATGATAACTTTTCTCATTTATTCCTCCCATTACTAGTACTAAGGAAATATTTGAGAGAACTCTGCCTACTGTTGGGTTAGGTCAGGAATTTGTGTTCAGAATGTGGCATTATTGTTAAGTCTTGGTTACATCTGGAAGTGCAGCAGTTGGTTTTCCATCTCTTACTGCTGTAGCTGCTGTTGTCTTCTGTCCTTAGAGTAGTTGTTCCTACTTCTCTGGAGTCTAGTACATCATCCACAAAGCCAGCATCACATGTGGTTGATTGCAACAGCAAATTAAAACAATGCTGATTCCAAAATTTTTAGGTAGTGATGTTCTGGTTTTTATCAGTCCTCTTTCTCAGAATAATTGCACTTCTTAATTTATAATGTGACTAGAAATTATTGCAAATGAGTCTCTTGAGGGAGGAGATTGATTTTTTCTGTCTCTGTGGTTCTGCTTAGCAGTTCTCTATGGTGTTTCCCCTTTTTAGGCCCAATTTTCTCACGCCCCGGAGGGTGGGGGTTTGCCATCAGCTTCAGCAGCTGAGCACACTTGTTCTGAAGAACCACAAAGGAAAGTATCCACCATGTGCTGTGGCAAAAATGTAGTTACAGTTTTGTCTTCCAGCATCTGAAACACCCATGTGACTTGAGGTCACTTCAGAATGTCCATGTGAAATACCTTTCACTGGAGAAGACAGGAACCATACTGCACTGAGCTGCCTCTTAGGCTCATTTTTCCCCCTATTTAGATTAATGGAGTTACAGGATGGTTTGGGTTGGAAGGGACCCTAAAAATCATTTTGTTACAATCCCTTTCTTTGGGCAGGGACATCTTCCACTGGACCAGGTTGCTCCAAGCCCCATCCATCCTGGCCTTGGACATTCCAGGGATGGGGCAGCCACAACTCCTCTGCACAACCTGGGCCAGTGCTTCAGTGCCCTCACACGGAAGAGTTTCTTCCGTAAGAAATTCAGATACTCTTACACAGAAGCTGCAGCCTCAGTGTTTTTTCCAGGCCTGACAATTAGCTGATTATTTCACTACATTTAGCACAAATCATCTGTGCCAGCTGTGCTCTAGAAGTGCATTAGAATTATAAATCATCAGTAAATGTAAACCAGTCCCATTTTTTCCCCATAAGGGTTGTAGATGTAAAAGCAACACTGGTACCATCCAGCCTCAGCAGTAGCCATAGTTTGCCAGACCACCAGTTGATTTATTTGCCTCAGCAAGCAGCTACTGCATCTGGGAAGTGGTCAGAGGCTTAATGTTGCTGTGAAAACTGTTCATTAGTGATAATCAGCTTCAGCTCCAGTGTACCCCATTCAAATGGCACCAACCCTCAGAAAAAATGCCAAAAAAACCTCAAACTCCTTTTATGCAACTCTGAAGTACCAGCACACCAGAAATACCTGAGTGTGCAGTGCAGAGTTACAGCAACTTAACTTTCTTAAAGCTTGTTGCAGAAATAATAAATTTGCAAAGCAAGAAAAAAAGGTGATTCCTGCCAACCTAAGTCCATTCATGAATTAATGATTGGACGTTTTTTGATTTTCTTAAGTCACCAGAGTGCATGAAATTTTTCTATTTCACTGAGTGCTTAGAAAAAAATCACTTTTTTTCTAATTCTATGTGTAAATCTTCACCAGCTTGAATGTACTGTTAGCTTTTGCAAAGCACATGTGACTAAGTTTGCATTCATGTCATGTTCTACTGGTTTTGTTACTTTTCTCCTCCTCCAGTATACTGCACCATGAATTGTAACTTTAGAAACTTTTCACCTTACTGAATTAGCTTTAAATGTGTTGCTACCTTTTCATTTCCAAGCAGCTGTAAAATAGCTATTTTGCGTTCATTTGATATAGAATTATAAAAACTGCATTTATTTATACAGAGGCATTTATAACACTTATTTTACAAATGTTCTTATATTCTGAATAAATTTCTAATGCTGTTTCTTTGCGTTGGGAGTTGTTTCACTGTGGCTTGTCACCTTGCTGTTGAATGGGACTGCATAAAGACACCTTGGCACAAAGAGCTCTCATCTCCAAGCTAAGTTACTGAGGGAGATGGTTTGACATTGTCAGTAAAGTTCACTTAGCCATGAAAAGTTGTTAAGAACTCAGATATGGCCACAGGTTTTTGAACATCAATTTAGTACATCTTCAATGAACCGTTTATGGAAATGGAAGGGCATGTCTGAAACTGTTACCACACGTCCAATTCTTTTAATAACAAGTTATATAGACCAAAACAAAATGAAAACAAAATACTCAATCTTACATAAAATATCTAAAAGCACTGATTAAAGTTTAAATACTTCTTTCTTCTGTTTGTCTAACACTTTTTTTTTTCCATTGTGTTGAATGGCATCCACCTTTACAGCTGACTTCAAAAAATAACTTCCTCTCCTGGCTAGAGGAGATATAATCACTGCTGGCTTAAGTCAACGCATAAACACTCTACAGTGAAAGAATAACCTGTACCAGCAGCAGAGGCATCACATTCCACAATGAACTGCAATCCTTATGCTTCATTACTTCAATACGTTTATTTATAAAGTAATTTAATTTTACAGAGGAAAAAATAACAATATAGAAGAAAATGTTAACTTAGTCATAGTCTTCTAAATGGTGTGCTTCAGTTTTGAATCAATTTATAACAAACAAAATCACAATCATCAGTACAGTAGATGTTACAGGTAGTTACAGATTCTACTTAATACAATTGAAGAGCTGACTAATGCAAACTTTCTTCAAAAAACATAATGGAAGTTGTATAAAATCTGTAATGATTTTAACTCTTTAGCTGTACATATTTTCTTCTTAATGAGCACGATGTGCCACTTACACACAGAGGAAAACAGATCGAGTTCTTGAGCTTTAACAAACAGGAAGACATAACCCTTCATGCCTGAGCCACACCACAAAGCACTGGCTCCTGTTTTCTGTGAGGCATGCAGTGCTGCCCTGAAAAGTGTCATCGTTTGGAAGCAATACCCAAGTCTGGGTCGTGGAACATGAACACCAGTAGAGCATTCTGCCTGAATTAACAACCCCACACCTTCTGGGGGGGGGTCTGTTTTGCTTTTTAATGGTAAAAGTGCCTTGCAAACCCAGCTAAACTGCTCCTCAGGGATGAAGTTAAACTTCCACATAGTGCAGTGCCATGCAGACACAGTAAAGTTCTGTTGCAAGTATTGGCGTGAGAAGTATTTGCTGAGAGCTCTTTATCATGCAGTTTTCCATACATTTTCTGCATAACAAAATTATGTACCCAACCAGTAAGATACAAATTTCATCCCCACAGTTTAGTAATTTTGATCAAACATGCTTAAAAAAATTTGCAGAGTTCTTCTCACCATTGGAAATGTGTCATAGAGAACTGTGTTTGCAGGATGTGTTTTCTTAAAAAGCTATGAATGCCTTACTTTAAAATGATTAATGCTCCACGAGCTGTAATCATTTTCTTAAAGGCACTGAACTGTAACCCATACTGGAAACAAGAAGCTAGTTCTTCTGATCAACAGTATAAATGCTGAGAAATTACAAAATACTCTGTTTTCAGTACAAGCCATAGAGACCTTTCCAAATTTAAACATTCTGTACTCTCTGAACTGTTAACAATTACTTAAAAGGAAGCATTTTTTTTCCTGGAAGAATTGATGGAGGACTCAAAGACACTTTTGACTTCCCAAAAGCAGCCAGAGCTGAGAACAGTTTAAAGATAAGGGTTTCTGTAAAGCTGAATCTGTACAAAAAGTTAAGTCTTGCCAAACCTAACATTTTCAATGGGAAGACAAACCCCAAGTATGTTGTTTTATTGTACTGCTACCAACCTGGAATAGTTCCTCTGGTACAATCTTGAATATGACCAATGTCATTCTTGTTTAATGTTGACTTCCTTTTAAGTTCACAAGCTACATGAAAAAGTGAAATGCACACACAGCACAAAACCTACCGCATCTATCAGTGCTTACGTATGGGATTAAGAACAGTGCAAATACTAGCATTTAGCCTATTTCCATTCTTGACTACACTATTGCTATAAATGCATATGAACAAAAACCTATTATGGAAGAATTTCTAAGTCTAATTTACTGTAAAAGCACCTTCAGTTAGTTTGTATAAATTTACTGTATCTTAAATAATTTTGGTTGTTTCAAAAGGTGAAATATTGTAATAACAAAAACAATTTGAAATTATGAAGTTTTGTATAAGCACCAGATTATTTAACATTTACAGTGCAAGACTTAAAATAGGTTTATTTACAGAAATCAGTATCAACAAGAGAGACTATTCTACTAATTCTCAATAACTATGAGCTTACTAACATATTTAGAATATAACCTCCTAACTTCAAACATGAAGGCACCTGGCTTTACCTCTGAAAAAGAAACCTGTTGCTCAGAATTTGTAACAAAACCCCAAGTATCTGAGGATTAAGCAGCCCACTAACCCCACAACTGGGCAGCCAGTTACCCCCGGAGCAGCAGTGCTGTCTTGCACCACAGGATATTGGAGTTTGGATTCTTAATGTAGACTCTTTGCTCTTCACACCACAATCGCATGAGTGCAAAAGCAAATCACCACATTAAGTAAAGGTTCGAAGAACTGCGTTCTTATCTGAAATTACAATCTGAGAGCAAGTATGTTAGAAGTAGCCAGACCCGAAGCCTGCCTTGTTTTTAAAAGGAACTGTTACATCTGTAACTGCCACAGGTAGGTGAAAAAAAATCACTAAGTTATTGTTCTCAAATCACCAAATTAGTTCAGGAAGATTGAAGCACAGCACAGAAGCCTGGAACAGTGATCAGGCCCAAAATTTCATTAGAAACAATTTATGCATGTTTGGCCTAAAGAATTTATATTGTGTTAAAAAATAATACTCTGATTGTACAATAAATAAAGCTATTTCCCCTTCTCCTTCCCAGAACCACTGTTGCCAGACTTCAAACTATGCAAGACACAGTTACTTTCAAAAGCTGGATGATTGATGTGCATCAAGGAGCTGAAGTCAGCAGCACTTCAGTCACTTAACTAACTGGGCAGGCCACTCTTCAGTCCAAGGTCAAAGTATAGAAGCACTCTGAGAAGACGTGCTAAAAACCTCATGCTAAAGCAGGGAGTTGTAGTACTAGGAACTGCACACTAGTACCAGATTCCTAGCACCACACAGCTGTAGGGTTTTTTGCTAAATATTTGTTCACTCTGCAAGTTGATTCCAAGAACACTGATTGACCATTCATTATGTGAATAACCCCTAACATGGCAGCATTCTCAAATTGACAGTGTTTGTTTTTCAAGTATCTCAACACCAGCTCTCGAGTCGGACATGCAAACAATTCCTATTTCCCTGCATCTAGCTCCTGTACAGTAAAAACTCACAGAACTAAAGCCTGTATCTCAGTTGCTATTTCTTCACTGTTTTATGGAAGATAATGTAAACAGTACTTCTAAACTTAGAAATACAATTATAAAGGGATGGTGAAATAAGAACATAAACAACAGTAAACAAAATGTTCACGGTGCAGGGCATGTTGGAGCCCACCAAGTGGATCACATGCCACCACATTTACATAGTTTTAGGATAAACCTTACTAAGAAAGCAGAAAGCAATGCTACTACAGGAAACTGTACCCTTGTACAAAAAAGTAAGTTATTGCATATTTATCACATTTATTTGCAACTCACATTAAGGCTAGGTTTACTAAAATGAATGACATATGTATAAGCTTCACTTTGGGCTGCTTAATGAAGCAACCAATGTCTCTTATACTGAACCAACCTTTCACTAAGAAGAAAAATATTACACAGTAAACAGAGGGCAGTCAGCATCTCCTATTCATAGAACATGCTTCCATTGTTCTAAAGACTTCCTCTTGCCTGGGACAGGACTTCCCAAACAGATGACAGATGCTCCAAGTTCACTGTTTCATCAACATCCCCATTATTTCACAGAGCACTATCTATAACTAATTTATCTGAAAAGTCAACTTATTTATAAAAAGATTTCCACAGCCCGTTATTTAATTATGCCTTAGGAGAGTCCTGTGAGCTCCACAGGCAGTAGCAGCCTCAGGATATGATACAAACTTCTGCCTCACCATGAGTAAAGGCACTTTTGCTGGGAAATCAACTAAAATAGCACAAAGAAGTAACTAAAGATTAGTTTTCACCTGAAGCTGAATAACATAACCTCCTCCAGCATTATCCTACCCTCTCAATTACTCTTCTTTGTCATTGTATGGCCTTTGGATACATTTAAGAAAAAACAAAAAGAAAAAAAGTGAGTCAAAGCTAGATAGAGCTATTTCACAATTTGGTCTTGAAAAACAAGGCCCTCAGAACCCTTGTCCTCCAGAAGGAGGAAATGCTGTAGTCCATTTCTCCTGTTGACTGATGCAGAAGTTGAACACTCCCACGGCCAAAATTATTACAGCACTGGAGTTCCAAACCACCTGGTGCCAGGCAGGTGAATAAACCAGGAGAAAGTTCTAAAGCTATTTCTGAGGAAAACACTAGGTAGGGTATATGAAGTAGGGTGGTTGAAGGAAGACCAGGATTTTGGTTTTGGATGACATATGAGTTGCATAAAAACTCAGTGCATGTAGATACACTACAAGGGTGTAGTTCATTCAACCTATCAAGTTATCAATTACCTCTATTCTAGAGAAAAGTCCATTTTTAAATCTGGGACATGCTTGCTATCACAAGCTGCTGTGACAAATTATTTCAGTGCATTTCTCTCCACTGCAACACAGATGCTCAAAACCCACTGACCTGCAGGTGATGTAACAGCCCATCACCCCAACTCTTACAAGTTTTTTGTTCCTCCCTTCCATCCCCACCCCATCTTTCATGTTTTTCCTAAGAAAGCACTGTAGCTGAAAATTACTGAGGCTAGATCATTTAAATGCTAACTGCAAGTGCAATTCAATACTACTGGATATATACAGAGCAGATACACTACACAAGAGATCTGAGGACAACAGCACAGGATACAATACTGAACACCCTTGGAATAGTTATTGGAAGCCTGATTAAGCTGTTCAGTGTCACACAATGCCTCTATTACCCATGCACCTGCCTTCCTCCTCAGCGAGATCTACAGAGGCTTATTTACATTCAGTATAAATTCTACACAAGTTACGTCTCACAGACAAGTTTAAGCTTCTCTTTCTTCACAAGCAGCTGCTTTGTAACTTCTTATGCAGCTATGGGCAGTGCACAAGAGCTAAGTTGGACACTTTGAAGGGCTGAGTTTTACCCAGTTTGAGTGTCATTATTGAAGACCAAGGAAAAGTAGGTACAAAAAGTCAACATGCTATAGATTTGACTCAAGTACTAATGATTGCCAGCCAACAAAAACTATCAGTGTGAAGGAGGGAAGGTATTTGGGGCAAACAATCAGTACAGAGAAAGGATGACAGGCTGAGACTAGGTTTGAAATGTGCAACTTGGTTTCAAAATCACTAGGACAGAAGTGTCCTCTGAGAATTAGTTTCATTGCCACTGCATAATATTGCAATGTTCTACAAAATAATGACAAACAAGTCCAATAATTTACATCAGAACAGTTAAAAGGTTAGCAAGCTGGTAAACTCCAACAGTTAAAAAAAAGTCAATGACATTCTACAAAACACACGGCAAGTTACAATTAAAAAAAAAATTTAAACCACAAAAAAATAAAACACAAGTAAAAAGAATGCCCTCTAATGCACAGCTAGGAACAAGTGAACTGAACATTGGAAAGGTACTTTTGTGGACAAAGGCTAGACTGCATTTAAAGTGCAACACTTGACTATGCCACTCCCATACTGCAAAGAGAACAAACCCTTCCAAACCAGCAGTCAGTCCCTGCATTGCATTTAAAAACAAACAAACAAAACAAAATAAAGAACTCCTGAGAAAGAGTAAGGCTGGATAAGAAACCCCCTCAACTGCAACAGGCAAGTCTGATTCTTACTCCTAATACGTTTGCTGTCAGAGGTCAAAACTTTTCATTATGGCATCATGGTCAAACTTGAAACTCAAGAAAGCTCTTGATGAAAAAACATATTTGTAATGGCCATTGCATGCCACAGAATATCCATCTACATGTTCTGGCAGCGTGTCTTCACTGGAGCAACACATCTCGTATGCTGCTTCTGCTCAAAGAGAAAAAAGTATGAAACAAATTCTAAATGGGAAGTTGCCAATAAAAGTATCTATAACAACAATGGTATAAAGCCATACCTCAAAATACATTCAATTAATATTTATAAGAAAACCTGTATGTTTGGTCATAAACAGAAGGTGACTCAAACCAGCCACATTTACAGGTTGTCTAGAGGCTGGCATGAATCTTCAAATTCACTGCAATCTGGAAACACTTTTAATAGCCACATACATATACACATATTTTACACATATAATACTGTTTCATTTCTCAATAGCCATTTCTTAACAAGGAGAAATGGCATGGCACTGTTTCCTGAGCAGCAAGTAAGGAACTGTGTGCACTCTTCTGCAGCTTATTACAAGCAGGACAGAAAGCCTTAAAACACACTCAATTACCAGCAATGTGTTGACTCAGATGCTATTTTTCTAAACTAGCTTTTAGTTACTTTTTCACTCAGCCACCTGGTGTATCAGTCAGTCTTAACAATTAAAGAGAAGTATTGCAAGACCAACATGAAACGGTATATTTTTCATTAAAAAACAAACAAAACCTCAGACTACCTTGAAAAACATGGCTTTATAAGATTTGGAAAGCTGGCATGAGGAAGAGCCCTCAATCATCATTATTCAGGTGCCTTCAGCCTGTAGCACAGAACAGTGGATGAAAATTCTGACTGCACTTGCCTGTTTCAAAGTTATCTTGAAGTCTTCTAGGATTAAGCCTTTTTTCACATTTCTGGTGAAGAGAATGACCATACATTACACATTTTTGATAAAGAAATGGCATTATATTAAAGCATCGTCTAACAGGCATGCTAGTTTGCTTTGACACACCTCACGTCTGAATTATTTTACCTCTAACTCAGCATTAGTTCTGTCACATTACTTGATCTAGCAAACATGCTTTAAATCCACAAGTCTTTCAGAATCATGCAACCTTTTAACAGTCACTAAAACATTTCTAACATGCAGACTTTTTAGGGGGAAATTTTGAATACTTTCTAACTGTTTTAAGACAGAAGGGTCTTGCATATGATGGTGTGTAATCAACATTGTGCATGCATAAGCCCACTCTTCAATGAGTTTGTCCCAAAAGAGGCAGGGGGAATGTATCTGCAGACATGCTGCTACTGCCAATTAAATTAACATGCTTTAGAGACACAAACTCAAAACTCTCCAGGGAGGAACTGCTTTGACCCCAGGTATTGGTGCTCTAAGTACACCAATACAAAAAAAATACGGCTCTTTGCACTCTCTGCAAATTAGGAGTTTCCTGGCCTTCAAGTTGCATCAGAAAATTATCACTGGACACTAAATATTTAAACTTCAAAAGACTGACCATCATGAAAACACAAGTGAAACAGGAAAAGAGAAATATTTATAAAAGTTTGTGAAAAGCCTGCAAAGTAACTGTGGAGCATTAACAGTTATCTCCATGAAGATCTTACACATTACCATTACAGTTTTTTCCTATTCATCTAAATTTCTGGGCAGTCAACTCACTCTTCGACTCAGATTCAAACATAACTAATAATTTCTTGCCGCAGTAAGGATTTTAGGACAAGTTTACCATTTCTGTATGTTTACATGAGTAAGAGAAAGAAGGCAATAAACCCAAGCCAGAATGGGAAGAATCTAGTTTAAAGCCTGTAAACAAGAGAAACTAAAGTCTGGACAAGCCAGCTGAGCTGCACAGAGATCTGGGGGCTCACTGCTGCAAAAGAGTCAACAAAGTATACTGAAGAGCCATAAAAAACAGGGAATAAAAGCACATTCCACTATAAGAGAGAGCACAGCCCAGTGAGTCAGCTTCCATTGAGAACTGGACAAACACAATTAGTAACTGCAAGGGAAAGTAAAACACAAACAGTGTGAAACTGGAATTTACAAACTGCTGTAACCAGCTGTACTGTATGATTGAAAAACTATATGAGATTCTGGCATCCAAGCCAAGTCTGTCTGAACATTTTTTGCTGGAGAGAAGGGAAATAATAAGTATTTACATCACCACTTTCTAAGTGCTTCATGACAAAACCCCATGTTTACAGTAAGACATCACATGTGAATAAATAAGATGTGTACAGATCACAGAAGGCTTTTACATGACAGGAACCGGGAAAGCTGCAGGATTGTGTACTGAAACAGCTGACAAATTTTCAACGGCTAAAATTACTTCTAAAATGCACACTTTGAAATTTAGTATGTTTGTTTGTAGATGTATATGCATACAAGGTAAGAAATGTTACACATCTACAAACATGGATCAAATACTGTAACCAAACATACTCTTGATAGATAGGCACTCTACTATGTTTCAGCAGGACATTGCCCTGGACATTTGTTAAGCATTACTGGAACCTACTACTGACACAGACACTGCATGTTTCTTACCAAGGTATGGTTTTGCTTAACTGGTTGACTGTGCAGTCCATTTGTTCGCTTCTTTTGGCTGGAAGTGTCTTGATTTTGCTTTCTGCCATTGTTCCTCACACTCTGACTCTGCTGTTAAGTCCAAAACAAGTAGAGGGAAGAGTTTAAATGGCAGAATTGGACATAATTGCATTGACATTTCCTACTTAGTAACTAAAACTTTCCTCCAAGTAACTTCAAAACATGTAAACACATTCTTTTGCAGAAAGACTGAAGCCCACTGAAATTAACCAAACATACACTCAAGCTACAAGGCTATCAACTGTTACTCATTCTCTCTTGCACTCAATATGAGAGAATTATTTCACAATTAATTGAGTTCAGTGAATTTCCATGCACTGATGCAGATAGATATACGAGAGATACCAGCAAAATGGCAAGTACTAATTACTATCTCTACATGAAACACCACAATTGCTCATACCACCACTTCTAGTGTGAGATAAATCAAAAAATTCCCAAGAGTATTCCCCCACTCTATTTTTGCATTCTCTGGAGATGAAATTCACTGGTTTTGTCCTAGAGAGGAAACCCTTATGAACAAAGACATCTGTTTTAAATAGTCCAGATGTATATGCTTGCCTAACAAACAACCTACCTTTACTTTCAAAACTTCAGACACCTCAGGATGATTATATGGCTTCTGTGGCTGTTTTGGCTTCACCAAGTGCTCTCCTGAAAAGCCATCTGTAAACACCTGTTGACTACAGCGAAGTTTGGATCTAGTACAGGAAAAAAAAGACAGGTTACAACACAACTTCAAATCTACTGAGAGCAGAAGACAAATATGAAAAAAGTTACTGAGAACAATATGGAAGACAATCTTAAGTAACCTGTATGGAAACTCTAATAGTGCTCACTACCATTTGCATTCTCCACAGACAAGAGGCCAAGTCCACATTAACATTTGTCCTGTTGTTCTCAGCGTTGGTGTTGCCCTGGCACAAATTATTAAGTCCTCTCATAGGGACTACAGGTTTCAACATTTGCTCTACCACTTTTCACTCAGCTGAATCTAAAGCCAGCAGGACATGTTCCCCTACTGGTTCCCACAGGTTTTATCTAGCATTTCTTCGACTACTTTACAGTCCTGCTTTGGGGAGTCCTACTTTTCCTGTGCAGAAGGGCCAAAAATATTGAAGTTGAAGCACTGGAAGTTATCTACTTGCTTTTAGCTTCTGGTTTTTTTTGATTCCCATAAACAAGACTGAAGAAATAATCCCAGTTCTGACACCTGTGTATCAACACATTAATTAACTTTTCACCTTACTTACAAGTCTATGATATACATCTATGTTGATTTTTCTGTTATTTACCTATTACTGGAACACAAATCCTTGGAGAAAGAGAAAAGGACAACCAGTATTGTATATAATTGTCATTGTATAATATTGTCATATTTGTATGACCAGTGTTTTGTAAGAAAGAATATAGAGATGTTAAACTGACCTGGTTCTTACCTAGCTTTTTCCAAGTTGGGCTTAGAGGGTGTGCTCCCTGCAGATGAAAAACCATTGTCACTGTCTGAGGAATCTCCATTCCTTCGGGAAATCCATTCCCTCAACGGCCTGTGAGCAAGGAGTAGTACAACAAGATCTACTTACCAAAACAAATCTAAAGAATTTAAAGTTGTCTGAAAGACCCTGGCCTAGCATTTGCCTCATCTCAAACATACCTGATGAAGGGAATTGCCATAAAAAATTTGTTAGGTGCCAAACCCAGCTTGGACTTTGGGGTCATGTCATTCCTGTGGCATGGTAATTTGTCGATGGAAAACCACTCAATATTCTAGAAAAACAAGAAATAAAATCAAAATACCCTCTATTGTAGCCGTAGCAGAATTTTACAAATGTTTATCAGCCACAATTATTTCCCTTAATTAAAAAATTACCATGGAAGACTTAAATTAACGGGCCACAACAGCATTTTTCACAAAAGGTTAATTAACTCTTCCGACTGCCCCTACAGTAGCAGATGGTACAGCACAAAATTGCATGATATCGCACCTAAAATATGAAAGGTATTAATCAGCAACTAAAGTCTGAATAAGAGTTTCACAAACAAACCAACCAAACCACTGCACAAAGAATGCCATGAATAAATGTACAGGCTTTGAATAACTTTCAAAAACTTTTTACTTAAAGTGTGATCAATACTGGACCACCAACATCCATTCAAAAGTGAGAAGGGTGTTTAGCTTGACAGTAAAGTTTCAGGTTTTGTTATAAAAGAAAAAAAACATGGAAATAGGATAGGATTTGTGTTATTGTTTAAATGTTATAGTTTTAATAGTTAAAACTGTATACTTAGCAGAATGGGGAACAAAATCAGGAATTCTGACCACAGACAGTGTAGAAGAACCCACATGAGATTTGCTATCACAGAATCTACTCAGAAAGCCTCAGGTCCAAACAAGATGCAAATTATGGAAATAAGTTACAAACAGAGCAAGTCTTCAATATAGTTCTACAGGGAGTACAAAACCAGCCTGCCTGGTGGCATTAGATCAGATGAAGACAAAACTTCAAAACTCTGTCATTGCAAGAACTCTTCAACATTCCCACACATATGGTCACTGTTCTACAAAGTACCATATTTACTGTATATTTTTTTTAAAATTTCATCTTATGTCATATTTTTAAAAAAGAGGTCTTGAATGCAAGAAATTAAGTCCTGTCCACTCAAATACTTTGTTTATTTAGAAAGCAAGATGCCCTGTTTAGTGACACAACCTGCATGGAAATATAGCTGGTTTGAACTGAACTATCATAAAGGGAGAAAAAATTCAAACTTCAAAGATTACAGATACCACTGACAAAGGTTCCAACAAGTTGCTACCTGAGCCTTGGTCTTTCGCTTTCACAATACCTTTTAAAAGCCCAGTGGTACACAATGGTACATCCAAAATAGTTCCCTTTTTCTGTCCCCTTCTCAACTTCCTCCTTAAAATATACTATTTTTTAAATCCAAAAGTATTAGACATGAAAGAAAGAAAACAATCCTTAGTTTGTCCTTTTGATATGTAGGCTTTTGCACGTCCCCAACTAATAATTACAACGTAAGAATGCATAGTTACATTTGCATCTGTAACTAGGAATAATATACAGAAGAGGAGAATTGTATTTTAGCAGCATGGTCTATTGTCTTTTCATGATGAATGGAGATGTCAGACAGATGTTCAAGTATGAGACTTGCAGTTGAGCTGAAAGAAGTCATCACAAAACCCTACAATGCAGAGATGCCACTGGTACCTAGCAGTGCTCATTGTGCTAGTGGGTTCATTATTTTATACACTTCTGGCTTTAAAAAGCAACTTCTGCGAAGTTCCTACAGATTCAGACAAGGTAGCACATACCCGAATTTCCCTTCTAGTTTTGGGGTTGAATTTGGTGTTCTTGGGAACTCCAGGAATGATGTACAGCCTTGCTAACTGATCATTGATTCGCAGCTCAATGTAGTCCTCTTTGCAGATATAATCTTTTATGTCAAATCCAGTTTCTTCAAACACCTGTGAAGTATTTTAATGAAATTAGTGTGTGTGTATTCAGAGTTATCCTTTACACAACCTATTACCCCAAGCAAAGGAATGACTATTTTTCAGATATATCCATGAAAGTTGCCAGGAAAAACAAATCTTTACACATAGAGGTTTGCTCAGAAATAGAAAAAGGATCTACATGCTTTAAATTTCTCTGAAACTGCAAACCTGTTTCATGCTTTAAATTTCTCTGAAACTGCAAACCTGTTTCACAAGTTGAAACAATTTCTATTACACCTACATGTAGCAATTTATTAATATGGATGGGTCTTAGTCCTCACCAACTTCTGAGGTACTACTGAACTCTGTAGGCACTGCCAAGTGAAGACCTCTTCAATTAGATTTTACACAGATGCAGCTTATGGTTACAGATCTGTCCCGACTCCAGTGAAAGAAGTTGAAAGATTTATTTCAGATATAAAATAAATTGTTAGTCTATCCACAATGACAATCTAGCGTATCAGAATAAAGATGGTAATAGTGCTGATCACTAGTGAAATCTAAATAGATTTTTCAGATTAACAATATCGTCAAAATATCTTTTCCCCCAGTGTAACTGTGCTCCCTTTAATGTGTTTGCTGGCATAACTTGAAGAGGAAGATACACTTCATGCAACTCCTTCTTGAAGTAGCTGTCTTGTTTATCCTTGATAGGTATACTTAAAACAAAAGAAATCCCCAAAACCCTGTGATTTCTCAGATACTGATTCAGTCAAATTGAAGAACACTAAATGCATCATACTACTTTCCTTCATCTTAATTTTCTCTCTCAAAAACTCTGGATGTATTAAGTTGAATGAACACTGAATTTGTACCAGTAATGTTCTTTCACAGGCCATTTTAAATATGCAGCTTCACAACATATCTAGGTCTCCAGGAGCAATAAATACAGATTATTTTATGTTTCAGATTTTACTTGCAATATACAGTGATTCTTGTTCCTGAAAATAACTGAAAAATACCATAACTGAAAAATAGAAAAGTAAAGTTCTGCACAATTTTTATATTACATTCTACAACCTCCAACTCAGCTCTTTAGCCTCTTTACACAGACCAGTGTACATAGGATAAATTCCCATTTCTCCACATTTTTACAGTTATGGTGACCCTTGAAATTAATATACCAAAAGTCATAAATTACATAAGACTTCCCAAGCACCACAAGTAATACTTAAATATAAATTCACAGTTCAGCAGAGAACTTTAAAAAGAGTACTCACTTCATTTAGCACATTAGTGCAAAAGAATGTAAAACAAACAATTTTCTGGTTTTATTTTAATATATAACCTCAACCTTGATTACCATTTTGGAACTCAGAAAGGCACCAGAAGATGAATGCAATAACAGACTATTTATTCACACAATTTCAATAACAGGATTACCTAAGTAAAGTGCCTTTTAACCCAACACATATATCCTGATTTCAGCAAAATTTCACTTCTTTATCTTAAAGGAGCTGATATAACTTACCTCTCTAGCAGCACAGTCATGAGGTGCCTCTTCTTTATTTACTTTCCCTTTTGGAAATCCCCAACCAGATTTTGCTAAATAGCCCTGAACCAAAAGAACCTACAAAATGCAAGGGAACGCAACTGTCAAACATGCAGGTGTTCTAACCAATTTCATTAAATGTCTTCCCTCCACCATCCCCTTGTTCTCCAAAAGAATATGTTAGCCTCAAGGAAGGAAACCATTAGGTTTTCTGTGTTGTAGCAAGAATGGTGAAATATTTTACAGAATCATGTAACTCAGATGAAAAAAATAAAATCTCAGAGGGAAAGCATGCAGAAGTGTGTTTACTGACTCACATATTATATTTCTGTACATAGCCACCAATATCAAGTAACTGTCAGATCTCTGCGAATCTGACAGTGAATGTAAATTTCTTCAGAAGAAAAATGTAAACAACAAAGAATTATTTCTGCCAGCATACACCATCCCTCCCTCTAGACAGTCCTTCACAACTATTTCCATACTTACATTTTCAAGTGTCTCATCAAGGATAATTGCACCGTAGGTTGGCACTCCCATTTTGTATTCTTTCCACTCATCTAAAACCTTTTGTACATCTTCACCTTGAGGCAGTAAAAAGGGGCAGTGATTGAAGAGTATAGCAGCATGTCAAGGAAGATAAACTTAAGCAGCCAGTTCCAAAGTACATACCAACTATAAAAGATAGAGTAAACACTCCCTCCCCTAAGTCCTTTCAAGATAGATTCTCTTGGAATATATACAAAATATATACATAAATATATACATATATACAAAATATATACATAAATACAAATAATCCACTACCAAACACTGAAAGTCAGAGTGCATCAAGTAATTCAGCAATTCCTATACAAAGCAATCTAAACAAATAAAAAAAAAAAAAAAAAAAACAACCAAAAACCAACAAACAAAAAAGATTGCACAAGGTTGATTGTTTGAGGGAAGGTAATTTTGAAAAAGAGTAACCCCATAACAGTTGTTTTGAATATGTATTGTTTGCAAACACATTTTATTAATTTTTAAGTGAGCAAGACAGAAAAAAAAATCAGTTTCCTGTGCTTGAAATAAATGGGAATACATTTTTGCCACAATCATTTGTTAAGATTATGGCATAGAATCCTATCTTCAGTATTTATTATGCAAAAAAAAAAAAAAAAATTTAATGACATATAGTTACAGAAATCTAAATCCTAATACACTTTATCAAAACACATCATGCAGAGAAAATATAAACAACCTCTATAATTCTAAAATTTTGAGAGAAAATCTCTAAGTCCTTAATCAAAGTATTAATATTATAAATTACATATATGATACTACCAATAAAAAACACTCCACAGCAGAATACTTAAAAATACACTGCAGCAGAACTAATATTCGTGGCAAATATGGGCTAGAAAGGGAAATATTAATGAACATATAACATCTATTATACTGCATTTCTTCTGCACTGCCTGCAATTACTAGGAGAATTTTGTTGGTCTGAAAATACATTTTTAATTAAAAACATATATAAAATAACAGCATAACATCGACCAACAGGATATGACCATATATTTACAGTTTACTGTTAAAAGCTGTAGTGTTTCAAAGTAAATATATATTAAGAAACTAACAGATAAGTATGTTGTGCAGTGAAAGCATGGATAATATTATCCTCAAAGTTAGAAGCAATATTTCAATCTTAGATCAAGAACATATGGGACAAGGCTAAAACTAAAACGTTTGCTGGATGAAAGCCACAAAGTTTTCTCTAGCAAGAACTAGATAGTACACATTCCAACAGCCCTTGTGAGCAAAAAAAAAAAGCAGAGGGCAACCATCTGAATTCAGTAAAAAGAAGTTTCTACTCTACAGAAACTTCCAACAAATATATACCACTGCCCATGGCAGAACACATATCACCTTCAACTACTTTAACATTTATGTTACTAGTTACTTGAAAATTAATAAACTGCGGCGTTCAGTTTGAAGAGCATCAACAGCTCACCCTTGAAACCAACCTAGCATGCAAAGTGCAACCATAAGAAAAATCCTCAAACATCAGAAATGGACCATTTTCCATAGTTCTTTAGCAGTCCAAGAAACATCCCTTTTGTGGGTGCCACAAAATTATGGAAGCAGTGAACTCAGTAACATCACATACCTAGCAATACTAACTTTTAATCATTAACACATGAACTGACATTATCATACTGTGAAATACCGTTAACAATATTTAGTTTGCACTTTACCACCAGACAGAAAACAATCAGAGTAATAAAAAGGATATCAGCTTTAGCAAAGTCTCTTATCCCACACTGAGGTAATCCTGGTGTGTTTTGCATGTAGAAATCCAAATAAAACCAATGGGCAAGTTCAATCTGAAAACACACTCTGATTGCATTGTCTCTCTCTTCACTTGGAATGTGCAAAATAAATCGGCTGCCAGGAAAGAAAAAGAGTAAGATTAGCCAAATCTACTGACTTAAATACAGCTAACAATAAAACATTGCAACAGTACAATTCTTGATCCATTAGCACATACCGACAGACCTCCAGATCCTTCTCATGTTCCAAAAGGACAGTAAAAAGTTTTCGCAAAGTAAAATACAGCTTTTAAAGTTAAGAAGGAAAATGGATTATTGTGATCTTTCAGAAATATCAATTACAATATACTAAGTAAATTTACTGTTGTGAAAACAGGAAGTGTGAAGATAACCTACTTAAATCACTGTATTACAAAAATGAAAGCATTTTTACAAGTCCATTAAAGAACATCTGCAAACTCTGATAAGATATTTCAGTGCTATTTTTTTCAGGATACAAGTTGAACATAGTTATATTTATTCACTTAAAACCACAGTAAACAATTAATTTACATAGATTTTAAAATTCAATATGATCCTACAAATTTCCTCAGTCTGAATCTGGGTTTAGCCCAGATACTGGCACACAGACAGAGTTACTGAGATAAAAGTTTAAGCAGCACTGTGTGATAGCTCATTTTAGTAAAGCAAAAGAAGCTTTATTTATTTATGTATTTGTATCAAAAGCAGAACTTCCTTTTTATGGTCGTACACCCCACTGAACTTAAATAATTTGATGGAGATCTTTGACATTGAGCTCCTGAGTGCAACCAGCTGAATTCCCAAAGTGCATCATATCACTGGTCTAAACAGAAACAGTGTATCTTTAATTACAATCTGACAAGTATGAATTGTCACAGGATCTCAGAATTAGGTGCCTCTCTAAGGCAGTCTGGCCAAGGACAGAGGCAGAAGGTCACTGCTGCAGGCACACACCTGACACTCCCCAAGCTTCCAGGCACATTCACAGGTCCCCCAAGTACTAGCACAGGTCTCCTTTTCCACCCCATAGCCCTGCCCAGATCCCAGACCCTCACACCCCTCTCACAGGTCCTGCCCCACCAGATGGCCCAGTTTGAAGTTTGCTAGAGAGAACACACGCACGACAGGTCTGGGGAAGGCACCTGTCCCCTCCCACCCAGCGCATGGGCGGTGACACAGTCCTGCTGCAGCTGCGGGTGCTCTGCCCCTCACTGCCCTCACTCACACCACCTGCACCACAAAAGCTGGTTCCCAGGACACTCTACATTGCCATCCCAGACACTGGGAGCTGAGACCACCTCCTGGGAGTGGATGGCACTGAGATCTGCTCCCTCACTCCAGCAGCTGACACCCTTGCCCAGCTCCCATCAACAGCTCTCACTTCATCCTTGGAGCACACATATACAGGGCGTAGAGAGTGGAATTATCCAGACAAAAATAAATATTTACTAAGAAGATGTAAGATAGGACAGTCTGTGACACTTGGGCAGAAGGGTCAGACAGAGAAGTGACTAACTTGCCCAGTTTTATGGCCAGCCTCTTTTATACCCCTTTCTGCCTATCCTTCCTTTGTCCTCCCCTGCTTCTCCTCTCCTGTGGCACTCCTCTCAACCCAGAGTGTAGGATCCCCGCAGGTCTAAAGCCCTACCAGATACAAAGGCGAGGCTGATATTCCTGAGAGTGATGCCTGTGGTTTCTTGCTAGTTGGTCAATTAGTGCAATTAACAGGTTTGTTTCATGTCATTGTGTCTACTTCTGATTTCTTAGGTCTGTGTCTAAATATTTTTTCATTCTGATTCCTCCACTTTTTTCCTGTTTTCCAGGAATAGGTCCACACTCAGATAAACTTGCTGGAATGAACATTCCTATACTCCCCCATCAACCAGCGGCCAGGTTTGGTTTTCGCTACTGCCTTCCTTATCATTCCTCTTTTCAGTTTGTAGCCTTGTATGCTTTATTTATGGATTTCTCATCTTCTTATCATTCTTCTGCTGGGTTTGTAGCCTTGCATGCTTTATTTATTTATTATGCTTTTATTTCTCATCTTCCTAGCCAATTTTCACACAGAAAAAGGTCCTTGGCCAGATACCCTTAAAGACCTTGGCAGGCCTGAGAGGGAGTCTCTGTGAACCTCGTGAATTTCAACACGGACAAGTGCAAGGCACTGTGCCTGGGCTGGGACAATTCCAAGCACAATGTAAACACAGTCTAATCAGAGAAAGGATGGAGAGCAGCTCTGGGGAGGAGGATTTGGGGTGTTGGTGGATGAGAATCTTGACATGAGCTGACACTGTGAGCTCCCAGCCCATTCTTTTGATGGAACACAGTGTGCACAGCAGACTGAGGGAGGTGATTCTCACCCTCTATTCTGTTCTGATGAGACCTCACCTGAAGCAATGTGTCCAGCTGTTGGAACCCCAATAAAACAGGATGGGGACCTGCTGGAGCAAGTCTTCTCTGAGGCCTAATCTCCAGGACGTCAGGGGGGTAAAGAGAGCTGGAGAGGGGCTTTTTACTATGTCATAATGACAGGACAAGGGGAAAGAGAAAAAAGGAAGGTTTAGATAACAGGAAAAAAATTCTTCACTGTGAGGGTCATGAGGCACTGGCACACACTGCCCAGAGAAGTTGTGGATGGCCTGTCCCTGGAAGTGTTCAGTAGCAACCTGGTCTAGAAGGCGTCCCTGCTTTTGGCAGAGGGGCTGGGATGAGATTATCTTTAAGGTCCCCTCAACCCAAAGCACTCTGTGATTCTCCCTTGCATAAATAACCTTATTCACATCAACACTTTACCACTTCCCAATTTTCAATTGGCACTACCACTCCCAATTTCTTTTGAAGGCTCTGCTCTTATCTATAAGGCTGCTGTAACTAAAAGATAAAAACTTAAAAGCCTACATTACATCTACTTGATGATATTTTCTTGCCCCAGCACTGCAGCTGAACATAAATCTAAAGATAAAATATGCAGCAGTATCAAAGAAAAGTAAGAATATTAAAGAATATAAAAGTAAGAATATCTCTAAGCCAGGGATTAGGTTTAGAGAACAATAGCAAAGCCAAGTACAATGATTACTTGTAAGTAATTAAGTTCTAAGTTACTTGGAGTGACCGAAGAGCTAAAACAGGCATCTCTAGGTGCAGCTGCCAGGTGCTGGCAGTGATGGGCTAATGCTGGACACACTGTGGGACACAGCTGGAGGCAGCAGCTGAGATGGTGGTGCCTGTAGGGATGTGTATTATAAGGACAAAAATGCCAGACAGGCAGGGGAAGTGAAAAAACCAGCATGAAACAGCAGTGCAAACACCAAAGTTGGAGAAGAAAAAGGAAGAGGAGATGTCCATCCTACAGCCTGTGGAGTATCACGTGCTGGAGCAGATGGATATTCCTGAAGGACCCTTAGCCCGTGGGAGTGATCCCACACTGGAGCAGGGGCAAAGCATAAGAGTGAAGGAGCCCAGAGAGGATGTGTTACAGACTGACCACAACCCCCACTGCCCATCCCGAGCTGCTCGCAGGGGAGGAGGTAGAGGAGAGTAGAGAATTAAAGGATGAAGCTGACATGAAGTTTCCCTGGGAAAAACAAGGATGCAGAAAAATCTTTTTTTCAATTTTTTTTTTTTGCTGTGTGGCTGGGTGAGCATCTGGCCACTTGAGCAAGGTGAACCAAGCACAGTCTGGAAGTCAAAAGATAGGGTAAAAGTACTTGTTTACAAGACAAAGGAAGTTTCAAGAAGCTGCTAAACCCACATTATGTCTCTGCACATCCACTTCTTTACTCAGTTAAACAACTCCATAGCAGAAGGCAGCATGAAAAAAACGGACCTGGATACCTGTAACTTATTATTTAACAATACCCAGTAACTGAGTAGGAAAAATCACTTTCTAGCAAAATTCCCACTAATATCACATATAGATTGAAGAATGTAGGAAACTACAGCTATTTTTATAACACGTTTATAACATCAACAGAATTACAATACAAAACACCATTTTTAAGACAGAAGATGACAGTATATCAAAGAAACACAGTAAGACACTGGGACTGATCCTATTACAATGTAAGATTCAAACACTCATGTGCCCTTCTATCAGTCACCCCAAGGAAGTGACACTAATAGGCTGTATCAGTTTTGTAATAACTGGAATTCCTCTCTGGATTTTCTGAAGAAGTCTTAAATCTTGTGTTATATGTGAACGGGATCTGAGAGGCAAGTTCCTCTCTGCAGGGAGCCCAAAGGAGACACAATGGAAACACAAACATGCTTCAGAGGCCAGATTTAGGGAATTGAAAATTTACATGTCTATCAGAAACTCTGACTCTTGCATTAGACAAGTGCAAAACAATACTGAGCAGGACAGTTCTACCCTCCTGTGGTATTCTCACTTCTAAACATTATCACTCACTTGAAAACCGTAATTACAGGAAGTATCTTTCCTCTTCAATAATCTTTCCCTCTTTTACATAAATACCTCACAAGGAGTCCCTTGGAGGTGGTAAAATAGAAGGATTATTTCATGCCAAATATCACATGCAGTTTGTGTCATCACATTCTGGGGATGACAGACAAATTACAAAGTTTTAAGGGCTACACCACAGATGATCAGAAGTTGAGACCGTAGGAGGGAAAACGCAACTTGGCCCTTTTAGAGAATCCACGCTTTATGAAAATCCAAACTCAAAGCCCCTGGAACAAGAAAAGCATTTCACTCTGAAAGAACGGACAAGCAGGAGAGGGCAGCTTCACACCGAAGGGTGTCCCTGTGGCTCTTCTCTTTCCGCCCGCTGGCACGTTCCCTTCCAGCAGAGGTAACTCACCAGAAGGGACTCCCTGACACCCCTTCCAAAGCTTCCCACCCCCTTCCAAGGAAACCAGACCTCGGAGCACTGAGTACCACCTCAGTGCTCGGCTACACGTCACGCCAGCCCCACGCTCCCAGCTCTTCTTTCACCTGCGCAAACACCGCCAACGCAGCTCTACCTTTTCCGGCCCAAACCGCGCAAGAAATCCCCACAAACAATGTTCTTCCACTTCCTCCGTGCGCCCGGTTCCCGGCCCGCTGCCGGAGCAGCCCCACACCCGGTCCAGAGGGTGCCGCGGGTAGCCTTCCCGCCCTTCCAGGACGGATTCCACGGGGAGGGCGGAGCCTCAGGCTCGGGGGAACGGGCCGAGTCTCGCCCTTCCGCTTCCCGGCGGGCGCGGGACGGCCAGAGCCGCCCCTCGGCCCGGGCGGCCTCGCACCCCCTCAGCGTCTCGAGCATCCCGGGCCGGCGCGGGCAGGGTCAGGCGCCCTTCGCGCCCTCCGGCAGCAGCGGCACGGCAGCCCCGGGGCCGCCCCCCGCCCCACGGCCGTACCTGCATAGGTCGTCCAGGACGCTGCTGGGGATCTCGGCCCGTTTGGTCTCCATGGGGAAGCGCGGCTCATCCCGACGCGGCGGAGGCCGGGGCGCAGGGAAGCGGCGGGGGCGGGGCCGCGCGGCGGGGGGGCGGTGGAGCGGCGGCTGCCGGGGCCAATCGGCGCCCGCCGCTGGCGGAGCGGCGGCCAATGGGGCGGGGCGCAGGGCGGGATCGGCGTGCTCAGGTGATCGCGGGCGGCCAATGGGCGACGCGGGGCGGGTTCACTGCGAGCACGCTGATAACGCGGCGCGCCGGGTCACGGAACGGGACACCGGGACACCCGGGGACCCGGACCCCCAGACCCGGTGAGGCACAGCTGAGGTGCTGTGTCCAGCTCTGGGCTCCTCAGCACAGGGAGCCACGGGAGGGGGTCCAGCAGAGGCCATGAAGATGAGGATGATGTGGGGCATCTCTGCCTTGTGAGGAAGGGCAGCGGGAGCTGGGCTTGTTTAGTCTAGGGGAGATTGAGAGGGGATCTCATTAATGCGTGTAAATTCATTATAATCATTAATGCACGTAAAGATCTCCAAGGCGGCTGCCAGGAGGGTGGTGCCCAGCGACAGGACGAGGAGCAATGGCCACAAACACAGCAAGTCCCGCCGCAATATGAAGAACTTCGTCGCGTTTGAGGGGTGGCAGAGCTCTGGAGCCGCTGCCTGGGGCGGGTGGGGACTCTCCCCTCTGGAGACATTGAAAGCCTCCTGGACGCTTTGTTCCTGTGTCACCTGCTCCAGGTGACCGTGCCGTGGTGGCGGGCGGACTGGAGGGGATGATCTCCGAAAGGGAATAATTCTGTGATTCTGCGAAACCTAACCGGCTGCGGTGGCATTCCCGGAGGAGCCTCCCTGCCGGCAGAGGGTATCGCTGCTCTCTCCGCTGCGGCTGGCATTGCAGCCTCTGATTTTAAGTTGCAGCGAGTATTTAACGCATATCTCCTCTTGTTCTTCCCCTTCCTTTGCTCGCCAAAGTGCCTGAGCTCCGTCTGGCTGCTCTTTCCCTCAGCGGGATTGGGGAGAAAATCAGCGAAATGAGAAAACACGTTGGTTGAGATAAAGACGAAATTGTCTAGCAAGTTATTAGTATTGCCTATTAAACTATAGGTAATGCAAAAGATGCACACACAAGAAAGCAAAACAAGAAATTACTTTGCTGCTTCCCGTGACCAGGCAGGTGTTCATCCATCTCCAGAATGGGGATCCATCATGTGTAACAGTGACTGGGGGAGACAAATGCCATCACTCTGAATGCCCCCCTTTTGTTCTCCCCACAACTTTATAGCCTGATTGTGATGCTATATGGTATGGAATATAATCAACACTGTGTTCAGCACAAATCCAAAACATGGCTTCATACTAGCTAATTAGCTCTGCCCTAGTCAAAACTAGTGCACAGAAGCACCAGTCCAGCATTACCCTGAAGACACAAAAAGTATATATACATTCACAGTTCAGTTACTGACAGAAAGTGAGAGGTGTATCCTTTGCCTCCTTTCCAGAAATATAACAAAAAACAGGAGGCTCCATGATAGCTCCAGAAGTATAAGGAAAGGGCATTCAACCAGGTATAGAAAGAACAATACTGTAAGAAGACTTTGGAGTCCAGTCTTAGTAGGAGCTGAAGCAGTAGTATTTACATATATGGGTGTCTCACTCATGAGCAAACTCCACTAAGTGTATTTGACAGTGACTTTTGCTCCACTCCCTTTATTGCTGTGATGCTTGGAGGTGATGGGTGGATCACTTTAACACTGACTTACAGAAGTACTTTGTTAGGAAAAGTAAAGTCCACTAACAGTACTATTGATATGTCTAGATAGAGGAACAGCTGGAATAATCCAAGTTAAAACTGATCAATCCCATTGCTCAGGAATCCAAAAAGCTCCGTTTTTACCAGAAAGAGTAGATGTAGGAGGTTCTTTAAAAGTTGTATCATCTGGATTATTTCAAGTATCAGGATACTCTTGCTGTTACTGTTTTTCCCTGCTTTGCTACATTCACAAACTACTCCCCATGTCCTAGTCCCCATCTCCCATGTGGATTTGGTACCAGGAGCTCCTAAAATTGATAGAGAGGAAAAAAAGTGGCTTAGAATATGCATTTTGACATCTCATGCCATCTATGGTACTTTTAGCCCTGTCATGGTTTCTGAAAAATACCCAACCTGATACAATGAAGAAGCAAATGTGTCAAATGTTACCTAAGGTACAAATCACCTTAACACATCCTCAAGATATATTTTTAACATATACCTCAAGAACATAATGGAAGTTTGTAGACAGTGTTCCAGGACAGGGGAGAGAGGAGAGACATGCTTGAACATTTCTGCGTGCTCCATTTTGGAGACATTGCTGGAAGACTAGGTTAGCCAGAACATGAACATAAGAAAAAATATGTTCATAGGTAGGATTTTTGTGTATAATTGTAGTTTCTTTTTCTTGTGCATTTTCTAATTTCTTTGATAAACTAACATGCACTCCTTTTACCCGTTAGCTCACATGAAGCAAGTTGAGTTAAAGCTGACACATTCAGGTTATATTTTCCCAAAGATAAATCCTCCAGGGAACTTGCATGCTTTGGTGGCAAAGTAGCTCTTGTCAAACTTCAAGGGCAATTAAGAGAGTAGGAAAGCCAGGCATACAGAGAGCACAGGCAACACAGAGAAGCTCACTCAGTACCCACAACATCTCACAGCTCCAAGCAATGTGCAGAATCACCCAGTGATGTAGTCAAACTGGTTTTTAATCACTGCTTATCAGTCAGCCTTGGCAGTCCGAAAGGCAACAATAAGATATTTGAAAAATAATGTTGTTGTCTGTTTGCACTGAGCAAGGTGGCAGAAAAAAAAACAGGGGCCAGCCATTTACATATTCAGAAAGGGATCTCAGAAAAGGAGTTGGATTGCAAAGGACAAACAAGAGCTGAAAGTGGATAAAGTTTGCTTGGAGAATCTCACCAAAGTGAGAATTGCATTGGATAGGAAGACACTCTTAGATATCAAGCACCAGCCAAATCTCAATATATCTCAATAAATATAACTCAATAAACATTTATTTGCAATTTATGTGAATTAGAATAAAGACTGAGATAATCAAGAGATTGCAGATTTCAGCTTGCCTAAGTAATCAGAAAAAGGCATTAATTCCACTCAGCCCTTCAATAAACAGATTCTGTACTAAAATCTCCAACAAAGGATGGAGGTGAGAAGTAAATGGACTGAAAAGCAATACCTTCTGTAAGCAGTACAAGCTCAGCACCCTCAGTTGCTACAAGCTGGTATTTTGGGTCACATTTGTATGCAAGGAGACAATGCAAGCACTACTCCCCTGCTTTGCTCCATGTGTTACATGGTAAGAAGTGAGTGAAGAGCTAGCACAGACCATCAGGAGGACAGTGATATATTTTAGAACCAGTCCTATATAACCCATGTGGAGAAACATAAACACTTAAATATGTTGAAGCAAGTTTTAGGTAAAGCAAATCGCCCACACAAAAGTTAATGAAAATTTAGGCTTAAATCTGTGTTAATCTCAGTTTCCTGACTGTAAAGGCAAGGGAACCATAAAGATCTGAAAATAATCTGGAAGAGTTTTTATTAAGTGAGAAGCACCATTGAAAGGACCACACACTTGTGGTAATGCACAAGACATTATAATAACTAATAAGATGCACTCATTAGCAGACTTGGATGAATAATGGTACCTAAACCTTGGAGAGGTTCTCTGAACCTTGCAGAGGAGATAGGAAACACACAGAAAAAAGTAAGCCAGTGATCATTTGGTTACTTTATGTATAGAGAGCTGTGGTGAGCCAGTTCAGAAGACTCTGTACTGGGTTTTTCCTAACATTACAGTGCTTTCATAATCAGATCAAGTAATTTATGATCCAAGACTTTGCAAGGTAATAATTAATTTAATGGCAATAACATGTGCATTGCTGTACATACATGACATGACATGCTACAGGTCAAGACAGCAGGGTTTGTTTAGGCAACACTGATCTCAAGCAGGCTTAACCAGATGGCCCAGGTAACACACACACACCCTTCTTGGTATGTGATCATCCATCCAAACTCCAAGTCAAGCAGACTGTTGGAGGAAGTCCAGCTCTGGGGCCCCTAATATCAGCAGTACATGGACCTGCTGGAGTGAGTCCAAAGGACCACAAGGATGATCAGGGGGCTGGAGCACCTCTCCTGAACAGACAGGCTGAGAGAGATGGGGTTCTTCAGCCTGGAGAAGAGAAGGCTCCAGGGAGAGCTTATAGCACCTTCTTGTACCTAAAGGGAGCCTACAAGAAAGATGGGGAAAGACTTTTTGCAAAGGCATGTAATGACAGGACAAGGAGGAATGGTTTTAAACAAAGACAGTAGGTTTAGTTTAGCTGTTGTGAAAAAACTCTTAACTGTAAGAGTGGTGGGGCCCTGGCAGAGGTTGCCCAGAGAAGTTGTTGATGCCCTCTCCCTGGAAGTGTTCAAGGCCAGGTTGGGCAGGGCTCTGAACAACCTGGTCTAGTGGGAGGTGTCCCTGCCCATGGCAGGTGGGGCAGAATGAGATGAGCTTTAGGGTCCCTTCCAACCCAAACCATTCTGTGAGTCCATGAAGTACAGACCTGTGCTAAAGGCACAAGCTGACCTTTAACTCTGTCTTGATTGTTACAGTGGAACACTGCTTCAGCTCAGCGTGAAAAGACAGTTGAAGTGTGTTGAAGACAATTAAAGAAGTAAGAGAACTTATTTAGTGACTAGAGCAGTCTGATCCTAAAATCAGATTAAATAGCTTAAAACATCAAAGAGAAAAAATAAAGATATGGATTTGTATTAACTGGAAAAATAAAGGTAGAGAAAAAATTAGGACACAAAAAGGGAAAATGAAGAATATAATTTTCATTATATATAAGGAGTATCGTTAAAAGGACATAGCCCTGTAATACACTGTTTTCTATTAGTTTGTTTCATAGCACAGCCCTCAGCAGGTAGGATAGGCAGCCTGCCATTCTGAAGGTACAATTACTCTCCCAGCCCAGGTGTGTCCTGCAGCTTGTGACTTTAGATGTCAGCTCTGGTAATTCATGGTAACCTACAGATAATGGCTGGGTAGCCTGGGTAAATGGGCTACTGCTGCACTGCTTCGGTTCTGGTGTATAGGACACCACTATTTTCAAATCTTTATAGGTGGAAAGGCACTTATGTTCTTGATCCTCCATGGGGTAGTTTTGGTACATTTTTCTAGTTTTCTTCCTCTCCTGCAGAAGCTCCTTGAGCAGGTCATGCAATATGCCTTTAACCTTCCTCTCTAGATCTTTCAACTTACAATATTTCTTTCCCATTCACATTTTCAGGTTTTTTTGGGAACATGAAGGACCACCGCCCAATACAGCATGTTCTCCATATTGAGCTGGAGGACTCTTGATATTTTTTAGTTTAGTACCCTATCTTTATTTCTTCTAAAATTCATTTTTCTCTTGCCCTGTAGCACTGGTATCTTAGACAAAACAGTTAGGCACCTTACTGCTATAAAGAGTTTACACAGCGCACTGTAGTGCACTGAAAACATTTGTCTAGCACAGATCAGCTGGAGGAGCTATTAATGCCATGTTTCATAGTTTAGTTTTAAATAAAAGAACAAAAAAAGTAGACAGTGAGTTATGAAAACCCAGCAGAAATTTAGTTGGTTTTAACATTCTTATTAAATTCTCTTTTCTATAATACTTTTGTGTCTTACCTGCTCTCCTCCTCAGTCCTTCAGTCTTATAGGTATGATGAAAAAATCCCAAATTTTTAGAAGGACCTTATTAAGTGCAAAGAGAGTGAGCGTAGGAGAGAAACAAACCCCTAAAGACCAAAATAAGTTTTCATGAGGCTTTTACACTCCTGCAAACAATGATCTAAGTCTGCAAATCTTCAGTTTGAGAATTGCTTATTCAGAATTTAGCAGGTCCTGTACTTTCTCCACATTCCAGCATAATCATAAGTAAAATGAGAGCGACACTGCTTTCTGCAACCTTTGGTTATGGTTACCTTGTTTCACTTTTAACCCTTAGGCACATTAGAATATTACAATGTCCTTATAAGGCAGAGAGTCTCTACACGACATATACTGGACAAAAAGGCAATCTCAGTTGAGTTGCTAAAATTTTTAATATTGCTGCATCTTAAATTAAGGTGTAGAATTTTGCTCTGCTTGAAGCCAGGAATTAACCCTCTCACAGATCTTGTAAAAGACCATTTCTTAAGGCTATCTGGCACTGTTACTAATCTTTATTAATTTGAAAGCATCAGTATATCCCTTCATGCTCTCTAATTCCAGTACCAACAGTCCCCCATGTTCTCTGTAAAACCCAAGGCATATCAGATGGATCCAGCAGACAAAGAAGGGAAAGGGAGGGGGCTGGAACACATGGCATAGGAGGAGGGTCAAGGATCTGGGACTGTTGAGCTTCTTCTGAGAAGTGAAGGCTAAGTGGGGATTGCTACCTTCAGCTCTCTGGAGGTTACACTGAACTGGACCCTCCTCAGAAGTATAAAAAATCAGGGCAAAGGACAAGATGAAACAGTCAAAATATGACATCAAAGGACATCTCAATTTCAAATGTGAGGGAAAATATCTGTTTGGTTGCAGTTAAGCACAGTGAAGGGCTGTCCAAGGAGGTTGCAGAATTTCCATCCACGAACATTTTCAGACCCTAGGGGTCCAAATCCTGAGCATCAGGATCGATCTTTAGCATTACCCATACTTTGAGTAGAAGACTGCACTACATAACCTCCAAAGATCACTTTTAACTCTATCTTTTTATTCCATAAAAAAAAAAAAGCAGAAGCCTTATATAAAAAAAAGTTGCAATTATGGACTAAATATTATTCTTCTCCCTCTTCTCCTCACCTCTGCTTTATTAAGACAGTTACTGGAAAGAAGAAAATGTATTTCAGCAATTAAATTTAAATTATTTCCAAGATGCCTTCCTCACAGCTGACAGCTACAAAGCACAATGTGATGTTTACATTTAAAAACTTTTTAGGTGAAGATAAGACATATGCAAAAGAAGACTGATAAGTATTTTCTGGCACACTCAGAAGCAACACAGATTTGAGGAGGGCATAAGGAGTCCCAGTACTGGTTGTAATGCTGAGTCAGATGCAGAGGAGTTGCTCAGAAGAGTCAGTCCAGCCGAGGAAGTTTCCAGGACTATATCACAGCCAACAAATTAGATTTAGTTGGCAAGAACATTGCACACACCATAAATTCCAGGGTACAGTTACAGCAAGGCGCTGCTGCCCTCAGCGTGGTCACATGCGCCTTTTGGGTACCCGTAAATTGTCATAACCTTTCTTCTACATCACATCGATGCCTACCATCTGTTTCTGACTTTTGCTCACCGTGTATGGTATCAGGCGCTGATTTTGGGGGTGGGGGGACATTTTAGCACTTGTAGGCAATTGGAGCAGGCTACGTGCGTGGCCTCCTCCCCTTGCCGTCTTTGACACAGGGGGCTTGTCTGTTTGATTCCTTGAACAAGGCGCACCATCCTTGCAGGGACCTATGTCCCTGGCCCCCCTCCAGGATTAAAAATCTACCCCTACTGGCGGGACAAGAAGGGCGGGAGGCGGCGAGGGGACGTGGGCTGCGCACACCGCGCCCGGTGCCGCATCCCGCCCTGCGCCCGGGGCCCCCCAAAGCCGCCGGGGACCGGGTCCGCCCCGGCGGGGCGAGCCCCCAGACCTCCATTTCGCGCAGGGGCGGGCTCGGAGCGGGCCCGCAGCCGGCGGAAGATGGTTCCCGGGCGCTCGCCACCGCCCCCGGGCGCGGCGCCACGGGGCCGGACGCTGGGTGCTGGGGCGGGGCCGCGGGCAGCGCGGGGCTGCGGCGCGGAGCGGCGGCACCAGCGCCATGACCGCGGCGATGCGGCAGCGCTTCGACCGCTTCCTGCACGAGAAGAACTGCATGACCGCCCTACTCGAGCGGATCGAGAGCAAGACCGGCGTCAGCCGCACCTACATCGCCACCGGTGAGCGTCGGCCGCCGCCCCACCGGCTCCCCGCGGGCGGCCGCGCCCTGCCCGCTCCTCCTGGCCCCGGTCCCTCGGGCTCTGACGGCCCTCTGCTCTCTCCTCAGGCATCCTCGGCGTCGTGGCCGTGTACCTGGTGGTGGGATACGGCGCGTCCTTGCTCTGCAACATCATCGGCTTCGCCTACCCCGCCTACATCTCGTGAGTGTCGCGACTCCTGCCCCCTGCGCCACGCCACGGTTCCGGCTGCCACCCGCTGATGTGGTTGCAAAATCGCGTCACTTGCGACGGTGCCGAGCCAGTCTAGGGTGGCGTTCCAGTCTGGGACCGTGCGCCAAAGTGTTGGTTTTGGCGCCCCCCCCGCCCCCGCCACCCCCTGTCCCCCTTTCCTTGAGCAGGTACAGGTGCCAGGTGAAGAACGAGGCTTCTCCCATCTGGCGAATGCTGCAGGAGTTACAGATGGGAGACGCTGGGTGGTTTCCACACTTGATAACCAGTTCCTGTAGCGGGTTGTGCTTTGGGGTTGGGCTCCCAGCTTTGTCATCCCCAGCGGGAAGCGGGACCGTACGGGAGGGGGGTCCTCCTTTGAGGGTGTTTGTCAGAAGTCGCGCTGATGGTTTGAGCGGGGCGCGGGGAGGCACTGGCGCGTCCTCGGCGTGTGCCTGGTACCGAGTACCGGGGATGGGCTGGAGACAGAGGTGCAGTAAGGACTGCTGTGTATTCCAAACCTGCCTCGCTGATGGGCGGGAGCGGGGAAGAAAAGCGCTGTAACTCCTCTCGAGTGTGAAAGACTTTAAAATACTTCCTTTTTCAGAGGAAGGGCTCCTTAGATATTCTTAAAAACAAAGTAACTGTTATCTTTCACATGCGTATATAGTCCCTTAGACCAAGATGCATTTCCTGTTAGGCTGGACCGCAGTCGAGTATGATCCAAAAGACTGCAGAAACTAAATAAAACCTGTGTAACCTAATACCTCCATCGAATGGAAGTCCTTCCCAGCAGGACTGTGATATTGTTGAAACACAGTGCTTGCCTTTTATGTAACTCTATTTAAATGCAGTCAGCAGCTTTTAAAAATATCTTCTCTGTAATTGGATCCTGGACAATAAAAGTTCGGTTCTTTTATTTTTTCAGAGATGCGAGAGTTTCACTTCATTTTATACTCTTGAAACATCCTGTGGTTGTGATGTTTAAGGCCAAACAACATTTTCCTAAGTGCTGTTCCTGTTGTTCCCTTATTTTGGAGATTATAGGCCAAGAATTCTGGAGAAACTTAGGTTTTGTTTCCTAGACGATAATTTTTAATGAAAAGATTGGTTTAAAAGTATTCTTTCATTAAAATCTGAAAGGGGAAATATCGGCCAACAAACCTTCAAAACATTGAAATGGTTATGTAGGAATTATGTTTATGTAATATTATGTGTCTTAGGTCACTTTTAAAATTATGTAATTACTTTCTAAAATCCTATTTGAATTTTTAAATTTGTTTTAGAATTTCACTGTTTGGAGTATATTTTAAACCTTCCATTGTGCAATGATGCTGAATAAATTGATACTACAAACTCTTGGAACTGCAGAATCAAGGCAGTAGCAAATCAAATATGAATAATAAGGTTTCATTGCTAATTTTTTCTTTCAAATTTGAGGTGTTTTAAAAATGTTTTGTGGAGTATCTCCCTTTTTCATGTTGAAAAGTGGTTTTAAATGTGTCTTAATGTGAAAAGTTACATCCCAGATCTTAGTATTGTGGTGTGTTTCAGTTTTTGGAGCTTTTTTTAATAATGGGAGCAATATTCCTGGCAACAAGTTTTACTTAAACAAAAAAGCACACAAATACAATGCCAGTTCTGGGGTTTTTTTCCTAGTTCGTGCTCAGGTAATGCTTGTCCTTTTTAATGCTGGAAAACATTTTTGTAGGAAATTATAATCCTAGGTGAAAACCTAATTTAAAATGTGTGTGGTGTGCTGCTTGCCAGTGTCTTTCAATGGCAGCCTGCTGACAGCACACGTGGGCTCAATCCCCTCCCCAGCCCTTCTCTCCCAAGTCCAGAGCTGGTATGTAGAGTTTATCCACATTTCACTGTGCCTGTTTTTGTTTTGGCTGCTCTGGGTCAGGTACTGTAGTCAGGGTGCTGCTGAGTGCCTTCTCCCGTGCTTATAGAGACCCAGAGCATAAAGAACACCGCCCTGAGTGGTTTGTTTATTCCTCTCTGCTGTTTTCTCTGTCCCCCTTGGAAAGGCAGATGAAGAGCCTGCTGTATGAACTGACTGTAGTGGATATGCTGCCTAGCACTGAACAGAAAACAGTTTTCAGCTGTTTTCATCAGCTGCACACACCCTCAAATGCCTTTTGCTCTAAAAGCTGCGGCTTCTGGAAGAGGTCAGGAGCTGTAAATGGAATGTATTGTGCAGGGTGTTAGTTTGATGTTTACACAGATGGTTCAACAACGAAACAAAGCCTGAAATGTCTCAGAAAGGCACCGAAAGAGAAAAAGCAGATTACTTTTCCTTGGTTAATTTACTTTCTTCTTTTGTAAAGTAGTTCAGTGTATCATTTCTCCATCGTCAGTAACTGAATTGTTTAAGAGGAAAACAAGGAATGGTTTGGGTTGAAAGGAACCCTGAAGGTCATGTAGTTCCAGCCACCCTGCCATGGCCAGGGACAAAGTTGTGGGTCAAGCTCTTTGTCAGCAGAAAAGGCACTCATGAAGAAGTGGGGACAGATGTCTGTGCTCTGCAAGGGGCATCAACAGTCTTTACAGTTGTTTAAAACGGCAAACAGGCTGCCTGATGGGCAACCCACAGGCATGTTCCAAATGTGTTTTATTGGGATTTCAGTTCTGGGTTACTTTAGTCATGGTAATTACTGTCCATCTCTATGCTTTCCTGAAAGAAAATATATTGGAGTCACAGCAAACCCAGAGACCCTCAGCTCAGAGTTAATTCTGTTCCTGCATGAAATCAGGACAGTTTTGTGCAGGTATCTGCCTGTCAGGCTTTGTATAAACCTGCAGTTTATTTTCCCTGGTCTCTGTCATTCTGTGTGTTCGCTGTGGTGTGTGCAGTGCAGCAGGTGTGAATTTCAGTGGAGAAATGCTGGAGGCTCTAACTGCTGGCCCAGCAGATGGTGTGAAGTGGTGCAGCTGCAGCTGCACTGCTGCCCACGTTCTCATCACTGTGGTGCAAACCAGTGCCAGGGAAGGGGGCAGGTCCCTGCTTAATGCCTGATACAGCTTCAAGCAGGCACAGCTGTTTCCCTCTTTACTCTTCCTTACTCACCTTCAGGTCTGCCTCGGGTAAATCTTTAGTGGTTTCATACATGGAGGAATTTCTTCTTCGGCAATACAAAAATCTCCCTGTACATCCACGTGATGTGTCATAGCACGGGCCCACCTCAGTCTCTTAACATAGGCAAAATGAAAGAGTAGTTCTCTGGCTGTTTCTCAATAGGTCAGGCAATCTCTACTCTCATTCCTTGGAAGTCTGTAAGTGCTATGTGATGGAAGAGAAGAAATAATTTTAAGTTGAAATCTAATACTTAATTTACAGGCTTTTGTGGTTGCAGAAGACCAGCACTGAAAAGTGTCCCACACATCATTGACACAAGTTTTTAAACTTCTAGCAAGCTTTAACTGCACAAGGCAGCAATCAGGCTAGAGATGGAAAAAGTGAGTGTTGGCAAGTGCATAAATACCATTGCCAACGTTTTCACTGCTTCTCTAAACTTTCCAGAGCTAGCGTGTTCAAATGTAGCTCCACCCATAGTTAGTGGTGGTTAACTGCCTCGGAAAAATTAGAGTGCAAGCAGGAAGGGAGCCTTTGATGACTAAGAAATGTGTGCAAAGGATTGGAAATTTCTTAAGTGCCGTCATGCTTGGTTTAAAAATTACGAAGAGAAAATAGCTTTGGGCAGTAAAACGTCTGAACTTATTACTAGTGTCTTCAAGGGAGAAAAGCAATATAGTACAATAATGCCTCTCTGTGCTTCGGCTAATTTTATGCTGTTACTTCGCTTCAGCTGTTTTTACTATGTAAATGTTGCTTGTAGCATTTTACTAGTAGGAAACAATCTGGATTGATTGTAGAGAAGTATAAACACTCAACTGAAGTTTGACTATTGTCATGGTCTCCTAGCTCCTTTTCCTCTTTCATGCTTTTAAAACAGGACCACTGCTTTTCTTTGGTGACAGTTATTCAGAAAAGATTTAATTGTTTGTGTATTTCTTGAGAACTAGGACAGCAAATTTCTCTTAACAAGTTTTGAGGCAAATGCTTACTTTCTTCCTTCATGAAAAATCATGCATGATGTGCCAAGGTTCAGAAGTAATGGTCTGCTGCTGCTTTATAAATATGATTTGAGAGAGCTGACATATCTAACCAGATTCACAATGCCTAGTATAAATATAAGTAGAAAATTTTCAAATCTGTCTGCACTTGTGCTGTTTTCTCTTGTGCATAATAATCTGGGGTTTCAGACACTAAAAAGGGTATTTTGATTTTTTTTTAATATGTCCTGCCAAATCAGTTCCTCCAAGCACACTTACTTTTTGGTTTTTAGGTTTTAGAGTGCCATGTTTAAAAGCCATCTTATCAGTCATTTGGACAAATTATGTGCTTTCCTTTCTAAAGAAAGCAAGTGTTTAGGTTCAGGGAGTCTAATATTGCGATAACAGTATGAAAATTTTGCTTTTACTTCCAAATCTTGCTTATAGGTTTAAAATATAAAGGTGTTTGTTATATGGATGGGTCTACTCTGAGCTGAGGCACTAAGACATCTTAATTCCTGCAGAAGAGCCAGCATGTGTGGGATTGTGTTTTGGGAAGCTGGTTTTGGTCAGAACTGGGGAACTGACTCATTGGTTTGCTCTACAAATACTTGTGCCAGGAATGAGCAGAGAGCAGTGAAATGAGAGGATGCCTGCTTTTTTCCCCCCTCTCTGTTTCAGGAATCTAGCTTTGTGTTAACATGTAGGCTGTAGGACTCTATGGGCGGGCAAAATGGCATATATTCCTCTTGCTGCCTCAGTCCCCATTTCCTTTCAAGAAACACAGTTAGAACCCCTTGTGCTACTCTCATGTAGCTTTTTGGTGTCTTCTAATATCTGTCTGTCCATGGTCAGTGAAACCCTCCCTTGCTATCCTTGATGAGTTTTTCTGATCCCTTCTGCTACATCCTCAAAATTGTGAGAGAGGGGAACTGGTAGACTGAAATTACAGCAATTGTGTAAGTGCAGTTGGCAGGAAGATCTTTTCTATATCTGCAAATGCATGACTGCTGTTGCAGTCAGTGAGGAGGAAGAAAGATGGAAAGCAAGAAAGATGGAAAGCAGAAGGCTTTTCGGTGATGGATAGTAATGTAGAAGCCAAAACGATAAAGTGAATCCAAAGGTACTTGTTTCAGTGAAATGATATGAGGTGTCAGAGAGGCAACCTGCCAGGATGAGTCTGACATGAGGATGACAGGAGGCTCCAAGCTAAGGAGGTTTGTGGTGCAGTGGAGTGTTGATTCTGTGTGGGTGTCTGGATACATAGCTAGAAGTAAATTTTACAACCAGCTGTAAAGAGTTGGGGCAGACCAGTAGGCATAAGCTCTAGAAATATAGGTGATTTCATGGGTTTTTAAGTTAAATGAAGAAAAACCAAACCCAGACTTACTCTTGGTTAAGGTTATGACAAAAATTCATATACTTACTTCATATAGCACTGACCAGAAAACTGAAGGAAGCATGCCCAAAATGGTCCAGTCTTTCCCAGCTACAATCTGAGCACCGGGTTTAAGGGAGACTGATCTTTTGCCTTGAACCTGTAACTTTGTTTATACAAGAATCTTCAGGTTCACCTTGTAAATTGCGGGGATAAGGGCGATCACATGAGACCATGGCAATAAAATTTTGCATTTCTTTATTTCTGCTTCCCAGATCTGGACTCAGCTCAGTAAAATCCTGACTCCAAACTCATAACTTAGCTTGTGAGTACTATATGTGTGAATTTACTGTAACAAATGATTTGTTATGCCAGAGCTAATTGTGGAGCAACAGTCTCTTCTTGGAAAAGAGCTGATTTTTTTGTTGAAATGAGTCAGATGCTCTAAGTGAAAGAACTCTACTTGGCAACTTACTAAAATTAGACCAGTGTCCGTTACTATCAGTAGCAGGATAAGTAGCCAGAATGGATCTAGAGTAAAGTTTGACTGGCTTTAGGGTGCACAGGGTCAAAGCTGAGCCAATGCTCTGACGCTGTAAGTACAGCACGGATGGGAACCCTGGGCTGCCACAGAATGTGACTACCTCCACTCTTCCATCTTGGCACCACCAGCTAGCAGAGTTACTGGGGAACAGATCTGGCTGAAAATTAAGTTTCTCTTGGCTCCCCATCCATCACAGTGCTGGCCCACAGCAGGTTATTTTCACTCTTGGTCAGGCAGCTGTTTTTAAAATAACTGAGCTGTGATATTTACTCTCCACACTACTGGAGCTTTTCCTAGTGATTGCTTTTACCTCCAAGGTGCAGAACTACTGTAAGTAGTTGTTTGAAACTCTATTTAAAGTCCTCTACAGTTAGTGATTAAGCAGTATAAAAAATCCTTTGGGATATATAATTACTATGCATAACTAAGGTGGAATTTAATCAGATCAGCACTAGACAAAATGGTGTAATTTTTTTAAAATATGAATTGTCCTTGGATTGTCCTTCATTTGTTAGAAAATCTTGATATAATGTGTTCATGAGGCTGACTTATTTGCTCTTGCAACACAGAAATAATTTATAAGAAGGCAATCCTAAAGTAGGATATAGTGTCAGTGCCTCTTGCTCTGTAACTTTTCACTTATTCATGGAGATTGCATTTTGAATATCAGCCTGCTTGATTGCTGACCTAACATGGAGAAGAATGAAGTGTTCTTGGCTTGAAGTAATGCCTATGGTATCTCTCCTAAGCTTAATTATATAGGGCATTACACCAGGAAAATACTTCTAGAATAACTTGGAAGACTAAGTTTAATTAAAGTGTGATTCTCATGTTGAAAGGAGTATAGTTATAAATGGATAAAAAAATCCCTCTCTGTTCAGATATTCTACATAGCTTACTGTGCTTGTTCTTGGACAAATACTATTTTCTGTGACTTACTATTGAAATAGTGTGTAAATAGCAAGGGATGGAGGTAACTTTTGCCTTTTGTTCAACAGGGACATGTTATGCTGGATTTCCCTGTCTCATCTGAGGAACACACTCCCCATTCCAAAGCAGGATATTTATAAAATACTTGCTTTTCCTTGACTTCAGTTAAAACTTTCATTCACTGATGGTCCTGCTGTGACCTGCTTTTCCCCCCTCCCTCTCTCCCAGCTGGGACTGGAGCCATGGCTTGCAGGAGCAGTTTGAGCTGACATGGCTCTTCCCTGCTGGCTCTGGTAGGGTGCTGCCCCTCACCTTGCCCACCAATATCAGACCACTGCAGAAGGAGGGGAGATGTGCTGTTCCCTACAGTGTGTAAGAAAACAACCACATGTGGATTTAATGTTGTGTACATCAGCTGGCTAAATCAGATGGGGCTTTGACTACTCGTAGTGCTGCTGCTCGTGGCTGTCTGACAAAAAAAGCGTGTTGTTCATGTATCCCCTGAGGAACTACAGCAGCAGATGGTAAATGTTCAAAGGGAGAACACCCACGGCACTGCATTTAGGAGCTCTCAAAAGCCATTTGTTTCCAGAAGAGAGAAGATAATAGAGCGTGGCCCATTAACAGAGTGATATGCCATCTGCCTATTGCCACTAAATTGGAGATTCTAATTTATTTTTTTTTTTAATAAATGAAAGCTGATTTTCATAGTTACTGAGATGATTTTAATAATGTTAAAAAGGAAGATGAAACAATGCTCCCTTAAACCCATATATGATTTCACTTCATATATGGTGACTGGAAAACAGGAAGACTGCTGGCAGGTTAACTGCAAAGTATTTTCTCACAAATACCAAGCTAGGATGCTTGTTGTGGTAATATAAGCCTTCTCTTCTCTGCCTCTAATGGAGCAATTGTCAGAACTAAAGGAATTCACATGGTGGGCCTCTACAGCAGGTTTTCCTAAGCACTGAGAAATTTTGCAATTGGTGCCTTTCTCTGCTCCATTTATCCACCACCCTCACATCCCTACTAGTCCATGTACTTTTTTCTTTCCCTCCAGAAGTGCAGTTTCACACATTGAAAATAGCTCTATAGCCTTCTTTCTTAACTCCTGTGGTGTCCAAGGGCTGTTTTTGTACAACCCCCTCACCTGGTCCTACAAGAATACTTCAGAGGTGTGGGCATGGAAAAGATGTGCTTTACAGTGGGAGCAGGAGCAGCTGAAGTTGTCACTGCCTTTGGAAATGTTTGGACTAGGGCTGCCTGTGATGGTAGGAGTAGCAAGTTGCAAGACCTGTGGAAAACCTGTTCTTCCAGTTGTGCTGGTGCTGTGTGTTGTTAAGATCCCCTTATTGATGGGGTATGGCAAGGGCTGCAGCTTTTCCCCTGCAGGACACTGCTGGCCAGCCTCTCACTCTAGCAGAAATAATGCATGAATTAATTATCAGATCCTTGTCCTGCATTTCAAAGTAATTCAGTCCAGCAGCTGTGCCAGCTCCCTCCTCTGCATGTGGTGGGTTTGCCAGTGCTTTTGCTAAAACGTACAGCATGTCACAGGAATTATTTCCCCCAACTCCCCCTGCTCCCCCCTAACTTACAGAACTAGGAAGTGACAGAATCCACAGCATTTTTCAGCTCACAGACCAGGAAATAGACTTAGGCCAACTCTCTGATTTCTGCCTTGTAAACCTCCTTAACTCTGCCTTTTTAAGGGAACTAACAGAAAACTTGGCACTTCTGGAACATCTCACACATGCTGCTTCAGAAACAATACAGGTGATATTAAAGGAAGAAGTGATACAAGAATTTAAACTAAATTGATTAAACTGAGTCTACAGATTTCAATCCTCCAGCATAAGTGGAGAGGACAAATGCTCTCTAAGACTCTTAAGCTTGAAATTATCAGGCGTAGATTTGCTAGTATTTTCTTTTAAAACTTCTTACAGTGCTAATCTGGAATTTAGTGGCTCCAGAAACTCCACTCCACTACTTTTTCTGAAAGAGCACATGTGCATCTTTTAGTTTCTGTTTTTTAAAACTATATAAACTTGAACTGCATTCTCATAGCAGATGGAGAACAAAAGCCCATCAAATCATGATGCAGAAAGCCCAATACTTTAGTAAAGTTTTTTTTGCTCTGTTCTTAATACTTTAGTCTACATCAGACTTTGCAAGTCGTGTAGGAATTAGTTTATAGAGCAATACATTGGGTGATGCAGACATATATTCCTCAGCATACGGATCTGGATCCCCTCTGCTTATGTAGACCAAGTGCTTCTTAGGACTTAGAGCAAATCTTAGGCATAAGTTTACCTTTTCAAAGAGGAATCTAGTGCATGTATGAGTACATTTCAAATGCTATTTATTAGAGCTAACTATATTAAAAAACCCAGAATAGTATAGACAGTTTTATACCACTGGTGCTGCTGGGAACCCCAGGCTGTGCAGCACTGAATGAATTTCTGATCCATGCATAGCCCACTGTGCAGGCCTTGTCTGGAGGCAAGGCTACCCCATTTTGATCACTTAAGGTATTATAGGATTTTTCATCCAAGACAACAACTCTGTTCATCATTCCTTTCTGACTGCCAGAGAAGGAGGATGGTCACTGATGGGTGCAGGCTAAGCCAGGCAGGTGATCACTGGCATCCTGTGTCTCACAGGACTGGCTCACTCAGGTTATCTGTTATGTGGGTCAATAATGCTCTGATGTACAGTAGCCTTCTGATCAGGATTACCACAGTGCCTCCGGAACTGGAACTATGCCCAAAGATTATCCCCTCCCTTTCTTGCCCCTCAAAATGTTTTGTGAGCAAGGTCACAATGCTCACTGGTTTTGTTTGGTTGGGTTTTTTTTTTTTTTTCCCTCCTTGTAATCCCAGAGGTAGAAATATCTCGAGTATCTTTTGGTTTTGAAGTGTGGTATATAGGGATAAGTTTTGCTGTTCAAAGACCTTGACACACTGTCTGTATAATAGATGCTAATTAGTTTTCTTTGTGTAGTTAAAATATGGAGAGCCACATAAAACAAAGGATCTGAGTCATTAAATCTTCATCATTATAGATGAGACTGATGCTACTGTTCTGCTCACTTTTATTTATTTTCCTTGCAGAATCAAGGCCATTGAAAGTCCCAACAAAGATGATGACACACAGTGGCTGACTTACTGGGTTGTGTATGGCATTTTCAGCATAGCTGAATTCTTCTCTGACATCTTTCTGTCATGGTTCCCTTTCTACTACATGCTAAAGGTATGTTAATTCATGTGACCCCTCTCCTAAAATGGAACCTTTTGATGAGACTGATCTAATATCTCCAGGAATGGTAGATGACAACAGATTCATTTGGAATCATTCCCAGGTTACACCTTCTTTTTACATGCAGGTTATGTGTAGCTTATTACTGTGAAAGCGGTCTGTTTACAGCTGATGGTTTTGTGATGCAGGAGGGGAAGTTGGGATAGGTGGAAGGGAAAGGTCTGCTGGGTTTTAGGAAAGAAGAAAAGACAGTGGAACTGTCCCATAAAGAAAAAAAAAACAAGCCAAAGACAGTTATTTCTCTTGGTGCTCAGGTAAATTTGGACAAATGGCATAAGTAAGCCCCACAGAGTGGCTCTATTTTTGCTTTAAGTGGATTAGTAAAAGTGGAGAGTAAAATCATGAAGGCTGTTGAAGGAGGTCATAACATCTGTGCTTTTGGAGCAAAGATGGAAATTGGAACACAAGAATAGTTGTCCTACAGTTTTAATTTTTAATTAAGCTCAGTTTCCTGAAAGGAACTGGTAGCTGTCAGAGGAGATGGTTGCTAATGTCCATTTGTAAGTGTGATTTGACTACCAGCCATGATTTGGTTAAGCTTTGTTTGTGATCTAAGGTGTCAGTCAACTTCAACACGTTAAATTCTTCTAGGAGATAGCTGATCACTCTATGTGCTGTTGAGTAAAAGACATTTTAGCTTGCTACAGAGCCTGCTCTTTATCTCAAAGAACTGTTACGAGCTTTCTGATTCAGTGGCTGTTCTCTTCCTTCTCTTTTATTTTGTTAGCCTGGTTTACTCACACCAAAATTGTTAAAACAATTTACTTGCCAGGTATTGTGGTGGGGTCATTTAATATTTTAATGATAAGACCTGACAATGTAAAAAGGCGTTTCCAGGAAATGCCATATTTTATAGGCAAAAATTGACTGCAACAGCTGGTTTACATGTCTGCCTTGTTCCTTTTCAGTCTTTAACAAGCCTCAACTCTGGCAATCATTTATACACCTTCTACTTTAGTAGAATTACGACTTTATTCCATCATCTGTATATGCTCACAATTCTGAATTCATACAGTGTATTTTCAGAGCTTCTTTTTCTAAATTCTTAGTGAAAAAAGGCATGGGAACAGTTTCTTCATGCCACTACAGCTCTCTTTCTGAAGAGTACATGACTGAAATTCAGGTTGGCTTTTCAAATAAAGACGACAAATGGCTCTGACAAAATGGTATCAGGAGTACCACAGTTACATGTAGTACTGTAGTCAAGGGAAAGGCACTTTTCTCAGTTCTGCAAAAGCAAGCACAAGGAATTGTGTCAATACACAGCTTTCTATGATAGCTGCAGAAGGCACATAGAAGCCAAGTGTTTGCTCTCAGTAGTGGTTGGTAGGAGAGGTTTGTACAAAGGCAGGCAGGTGTTGGCTGAGGATCAGAAAGTGTTGCTGAATGGGTGAGAAGATGGAGATTACTCCACAGGAGAAGAAGGAGGAATCAGGCAGCTTCCACACTTCATTCTCATGAACTAAGGCCTCATGGAGGGTAGTTATGATGTCTCCATATCTTTTTCATGAAGTAGAAGCCCAGATATTCATTCATGAAAATTTCGAGCTTGCTTTCATTCTCAGGATGTGCTAAATTTGTGTATTCACATCTCTTTGATATGGCTTGTAGCTTCCACTCCAGACTGGGATTTAGTTGCTCAGTATTTTAAAGCACCTTCATGTACGTGGCTGAAACACTGAGCACCGCTGCTTCCAGAGTCCCCAAGGTCCACAGTTTAGACTCTGTGACGTTAAAGTTTTCAGCAGACTAGAAAATTTTGTGGGTGGGAGAAAGGAATGTTGAAGAACTCCTTTAAATATGTTATGATGTTTGTATACACTTTTGTTCTCCAGATGACATTTCTTGGATTTTATGGGCTTTTCTTTTTTTGGTAATGCCCACTTCCTATTTATCTGTTTGAGGTTTTTTTATTTCTGAAGCACAGGACATGCATGCAACTCATAATTTCTTATGCTTATGATTTGTTATTTAATACTTCTGTTCAGGCTTTAAAGATTTCTGTGGCATTCGGGAATTAGAGTACAGTAGCCAGTAAAAGCAGCAGAGTTTATCATCCTATGAGTATTCTTGGTGGTGGGAACAAGAGGGACTCCTTACTCCACTAATGGTTCTGCCTTGAAATACTGTAATGCTATTTCTGTAATGCTAAAATTGGTGCTGCCAGGGCAAAAACAGCTGCTAGGAGCAGGTCCAAGTGAGCCAGACTGAGCTCAGGTGAATTCCATTCCCTCCTCTGACTGGTCTGGAGGGTTGCAAAGAATATATTTTGGGTTTGGGGTTTTTTTTCCTAGTTAACAATTTTATCACTCTGAGCTTGCTGGAACCTCTTACAACCCTCTTTATTTTCAATAGCCTGTGTTAGTTCAGTTTCATGAGAGATAGGGGTGAAATAAACTAAGTTATCAGTCTAACATTTTCAAGCTTTTAAACAAGTGAGAATCTCAACTTTGGTACATGTCCAATAGAAAATGTATATAAACATCTGTTGCAGTACAATTCAAAAGTAATAGGTATTATTTGAGAACAAATCTATAATTACCTGTGTCTCAACTAGAGTGGGACAAAGCTGTCAAATCAAAATTACTAATTTTATTCTTAGGCAGGGAAAGGGAAATTTCAATTTCTTTAGGTTTTAGATGAAGTTGGACTCACATTTGAGGGATTTTTTTCTAAAACAAAGGAGAACTGATTTTTTTTGTGTAGAAGTTGAGATACTTGTACAGTTTTGTGGGAGAAGTAACTTTCAGTAATTGATCAGATATTCTTGAACAGGAAATAAAGTCAGTGCACTGCTCAGCTTTTAATGAAAAGTAACAACATAAGATAGTACCATGTAGTCTTTATGTTATATTAAATTCCAAGGAATTGAAGCTTTTGAAAATCAGTATTTATATTGATAAAGGCACTTTTTGCCTTTATTTTCTCTGACCATACTTAATAATTCATCAGCTGCTACTTACTGGTGCCAGATTTTACTGCATGTTGAATTATGTGTTTTACTTCATTGGAATTTTCCCGATGGGCCAATCTCTCTGGTGAACACTTTACTTCAAAAACCTTTATTTCTCTTCTGGTAAACATTGCTTTCAGTCATTTTGTCTTGATACCACAATCAAATAGTTTAAAGAAGAAACTTAATGCTTACCCAAAAGGATAGTAAATTGATCTGGCACTGCAGAGAAGACAAAGCCAAAATTTTACACATGTGAAGAGTAGAACCTAGAGAATATTCAGTCTCAGTATACCTTATTGGGAAGGAACAGAGGAGACATACTCCAAAATATTTTGAGACCTTGCTTGAAGAAAATTGTGTGCTTTGATTCCTTTCTGCCGAGAGATGTGTGGAAATCCTCAAACATGGAATCCTGTCTAACATGAAAAGAAGACATGTTTTGAGCCTGTTTTGTTTTGTGTTTCAGGAAAGAATAGTCTGAGAAAAGCTGTTACGGCTTCATTTTCTGGAGAGGCTTTTGACATGGAATAGTACTGTACTATTTGTGTACAGAAAGAACTGTACTGCTGTGAAAATGTACTTCATTTTGTTGCAGTTTTATCCTACAAAATAATTTTATATGTATTTTCATCGCTCAAGCAGATTTAGTTTATGGCACTCCCTGTCCCTTAAATGTTTCATCTTGCTCTGCATGACTGTCTTTGTGTGCTATATGGCAGTGAAACTGAAGCCAAATAAAAGTGCCTCAGTAGTAAAGACAGGGATTTGTAGTACTTGTAATAACTGTCCTTCCAAACCCCTTTTGTAAGATGCAGAAACGTGACCCCACATTGTGGTCTTCAATTTTTCTGGAGAGCAGATGGTGCTCTAAAAGCTATACCTAAACTGTAATCCAGAGGCATTAGTCTTGTTTGTGCACTGTGTGCAGCTTGGGCTTATCTCTCCTCCTCGTCAATTGACTTCTGGGGTACACACAATCCTGTTCTTTCCCCACTGTGTTTTCAAGGCAGACAGGCAGAGAGGAGAGGGATGTGTTTTGGCTGAATTGAAGTAATTTAGGGTCCAGACATTCAGTGAGGCCTGTGCCATGTGTTTTAGAAATACTGAGAGAAACTGATGGTTTTTTTCTTTCATGTATATATCCATGAAATTACTCCAGTATGAAGATTGGCTGTATGTAGCTGTCCTGGTGCACTCCCTCCCAGAGCCCTGACCGCACAGGGAAGGACTACCTGTTCTCACTGTGCTCGGTTCTGTGGCACTTAGAAAAGGCACCTTGTCTCCTACTCATGATTCCTTCCACTCAGGCCGATGTTCTCGTTCTCACAGTGTGGCTTCCTGCTGTGGTGCATGGCTCCAAGCCCTTCCAACGGGGCAGAGTTTCTCTACCACCGGATTATCCGTCCCTTCTTCCTGAAGCACGAGGCCCAGCTGGACAGCGTGGTGCAGGACCTGAAAGACAAGGCTGCAGAGACTGCAGACACCATCACTAAAGAGGGTGAGCAAAAGGCCCTTCACTGGTCACAGCAAGTAGGGGGAACTGCACTGGGGAGCTCACTTAATATTCATCATTTGGAGGAAACAAAAATAAATTGCAAGAAGACTGTGTAAATTACAATGGAGAAGTTAAATTTGAGAAATGTGGATTGTAGTGGATCTTACTTGCAGTTAGGCTAGAATGAGTGGAAGGAATGGAATCGTTTTTATGTCTTCCCACCATACACACCACTAAAAACATTCTCTCTAGAGGCAGGTCCAGACATACCTTTCATAACTACAGTTATTGTTTTCGTGTATCCTCATGTCTCCTGAAATACTCCCTCAAATACCTGCTAGTATAGAGGGGGTCCCAGTTGTGCAGTAAACAGTTAACAGCAATACACAGCAACATGGGAACTGCAGTTTTCCCATGTATATATTTTTGCATTTTTCCTTCCTCTGGAGGTCAAAGGATTCTTCACTCTTAAATGAATTACTTACATTTTATTTTTACGTGTTATAACAGCCTCTGGATTGCTTAAGTTTTTTATTTCCTTGCATTCTGTTGTGAACCCTTGCATTCTAAAATATCTGATGATGGTTTTATGACTAAGAGAAGGAAATGTATTAAGTGGCTAAAATAAAGGTTTTTTTAAGATTAACTTGAAAGGAATTGTATCTATATGCTATTTCAAAGCATTTTAATTCTCCTTTCCACCAAACAATGAATGCAGCCTCATTTCATCTTACCAACTTAAGCAGTTTTCCTGTCTGCTTAAAAGATCTGCCTTGCTCAACTATTCTTGAAAATTTTGCTGCGTGATTCTTTTGGAGTCCCTATTGTTAGGCGTGTATCTTAATTAATGTCCTTCCATGTTGCATGTGGAATTTTCCTGTCCTCATTTCATCACTTATTCTTTCTTTTTCCTATTTTTATGTATAAAGATTTCTACAAAAAAAACCCCAACAAACCAAACAACAACAAAACAAACAAACAAACTAAAAGAAACCCACCAAAACAAAACAACAGCCTTTTTTAAAGAATCCATGCATACACATATATATTTACACACAAATATTAGCATTATTCCGAGTCTGTTTTATCATTATGGTATATTTCTTCCTGCAAACCTGTATGTCCTTAACACTATGAGCAGCCCTGTTTTAACAATACCATAGTTACAGTACTGGTCCTTACTTATGATTTATTTTTTAATGTTTTTATGATCAGTTTTATCACTATATCTAGGTGTATACAAAAGCTATGATTTTCTTCTATGTTCTATCTCTTGTGAGTAAAAGGAAATATTTTTTCATGCAGTTCAAGAACATTTGATAACCCACTTTGTCTGTTGGCCTATGACTAAACTTGATTTTATTTTCCTACAGCCAAGAAAGCAACAGTGAACTTGCTGGGTGAAGAAAAGAAGAGCACTTAAACTGGATTAGTTTCCCTACCACCTCCTTTGTGCAGCTTGATGTTACTGGGGACTGTGGTATAAGTTCAATAATATTGCCTTGGAAACATTTTGATATATTAAAGGAATGTGCTGTAAGTTTACTTACTACTTTGCTGTGACTGATAGAGAGTATGCATTTTTATTTAAAAGCAATGCAGTGGGCAGCATCTGAAGCTTAATGAAAATATTTTATTCATCTTCATGCAGAAGAAGTCTTTCAGTAATCTCTTTCTGCAGTAACAAATAAAAAAGTATATATCCCTCAGGCTCTGCACTTTAGTTGTCTCTTTGTCTATGAAATTACTCTTAACACTTTGATTGTGGTGCATCTGGTAGCACAAAGCTATTTCATAGGGAAAATTCTGAATGGATTTCTTGAATATACCGGGAATTATTGTGAGAGATGGCATAATGGATGTATTCCCCACCACTAAAGCTGTAAATTGTGAAATTATGTGTTCTAGGCACCTGATTATAGAGATTATTCACTGTTGCATGTTTTGTTGTAACACAGTATTTGGTACAGTGTGTGTATTCTTAAATGGATGGATACTAAATATAGGAAAGAATAACTTCCTTGGAATGATGCTTATTTTGGCCTGAAGTGATTTGCCAGAAATGGATGTATTAAATCTCACAAGACTAACAGAACATGACTGAAGTACAACTTCTTGCCTATTCTTGTTAAAACAAGTTGTTATCCAAAATTGTTCAAAGAGTGCTTTTTAAGATCACACTCAAAAGCACAAGCCACCTTTAGCTAAGGAGTGGTACCATTACAAACACTTTTTCTTGAATTCCTTTTAAAATAGCAGCTGCCTTGGATGTCAGTCCTCAGAATTACATCATTAAGGGGACAGACTACAACTCCCACAAGCTTTTTCTGCTCATAAAGATCTGAAATCTCTTCTGACTATACTAAGAACAACTTTGTATGAGTGCTTAAACTTCCTGAGTGGAGATGCTCTTGTTGTTCCTTGATATATTCCTGGCCAATCAGTAAGAGTGCAACCAAAGCTGCTAAGAGAATAAAGGTATTTTTTACAATCAATGTAAAAAAAAATTATTTTTCTTAGATTTCCATCTGTACTCTTTCACACTGTGGTATTTTCAACAAAAATGATTACATTAATTAATCAGGCATGAATTACTGAAATTCCCATGTTTTCATCTCCATGCTGACATTTCTTTGAAGCCTAGAGTAATGGTATGGCAGCTCTGAGCTCACAGAACATGCAGAAAGAAAGCTTAAGCTTTTGATAGGATAAAAATTATTTCCAGTACACAATCTTGAATTCTAAAGACTTAAGATAAAGTTTTGAAGACTTCTGGCTTTCTGCAACAAATTGTTGTATGAAGATTCTTTGTACATTTTCAGATTTTCACTGCAAAAAAGTGAAGCACACAGTGCAACTCAGTGGGTCAGTTTTAACCTGGAGAGATATGTTTTATAAAAGGGGATTTAGAAGTGTCATAAGAGAAAGCATTTTAAGCTTTGAGCTGGAAAACATAGCCCTTGGAGCTGGCAGCTTGGATAGGGAAATACAAGACCTGCTGTACCTCATGTTCTGTAGAACAGCATGCAGTTTGTCATTTGAAGAAAAAATAGCTAATCATTCCTTGACAACTCTTTGTTAGGAGGGGATATGCTGAAGAGGATAAAGTTTACAACAAAGTTCTAGATTTTAAGCATGTAAAAAGTTTGAAGTGTATCACCATTTAACTGCTTTAATTTCTTGTCTTAACTTCTTCTGTCGTAAACCCACTGGACTTTCTGGTAAGCCTTACTAAACCTTAGTCCTGTGTTTTAAGCTCTATCAGCTCTATGTAAAGCACTCATGTGGCCACTGTAATTTAGTTTCACTTCTTGAGATTAGAAATAACTAGATGAAAATAAATGAGGATTCTTAATAGACTATTTGATTTCAGTGCAAAGCACTACATAACTTACTTATCTAAAAGCTTACAGTAAATTTTAAATTTTTCAAGCATAATGATATCTGTAGTAGAGACAGGATTTACTTTTTATTTCTTATACTAATTAACAGTTCTTCCACTGTTTTTAATGGGGATAAAACATTCTAGGTAGATGTTAGGTAAGTGTTGAAACAGTCCCTTGCATCTCTCAGAACTCAAAAGACTTTAAATCAGCTTCTTGTCTTCACCAACTTGATATTATCAGCACATAAAATCAGTGCTCTTTTGTCAGATATCTACTTGAATTAGAGCTACAGTCTGTTGTTAACAAAAGTTGCCCTTGTTTTTTTGCCTTGATGCAAGTAGAAATGACTGAATTTCTGCAGCAAGTTATCCTTTCCTGGAAGTAACTCCACTGGGCTGGCCCCGCAGATCAGTGCTTTTCTTTGTGTCTTCACAACATTTATGTGCAAATGTTGGTACATACATCTGCTCCATGTCTTTGCTGAAGCTGTAATGTGCTAAATAAAAATGGACACAAATAAAGAGATTCTTATGGGACTGGTATGATGCCTCAGTATTTCTTAAGAACCTCATACCTCAATAGTGAAAACCTGGCTACTTTAGGAAGGCAGAAGGTCTTTACACGGTATTCACTTTTTTTCCCCCTCCCTGAAGTTCATTACTGTGGAACCAATAGAAAATTCTTAAACTCCAAAGGAAGTGTCTCTGCCTCATGCCAATCTGAGGGTGCAGCCAAGCAGATTTAGAGCATCAGACCCTTACAGAAGAGTTTGGAATGCAGAACTCTTCCCAACAGTGAGCACCACGAGCATCTTTCTAGGCTTCATAGCCTGGCTTACCTGGGAATCATCAAGGTTTAGGATTCTCTAGAAACACAGAGAGGAAAGACTGTAAACTACAGGGATTTTGAAGTTTTTCCTATCCCATGGGTTTCCTGGTATTCCATAAATGATCTCAACAAACAATGCTGAATACTTACTAGCAGTGGTGTTCCACTTACCTGAGACTGATGTTGCCACTCTTTATAGGACATTTCATGTGCTTTACCTGACTCCTTTCCAAACTCAAAAAAAGGAAAATAAGTTCAGGAAAACATAACTTCCCCCACCAACGATAACATCACCACTAGTGATAAAATAATGAAAACTCTCCAACCCAGAGCAAGCCAATTAACAAAGCATAGAAATTCTTTTAAGTAGTGGAAGGTGTGACTAGTATTTGTCAGGTCAAATCCTCACTACATTTAATTTGACAAATAAAAGGAAGTTTCTTGAGTTTGCATTCCAGTCTTGCCAACTCCTTGTAAATAATCTGAGAATGAGCTAAAATTTTTATTACTAATTCCTTAGTCCTCTTCCACCCCCATTTCTTATTCCACAAACAATAGTTTCCTTATGCAAAGGAGGAAGAATGGAGTTTTAAAAAACAAAACCACAAATCCTTGAAGGTAATGAGAGATTCTCATTTTCTATAAAGTGCGCCTAACAAATATGACGAACGTCTTGTTTTCTAGAGAACTTCTACATCCAATGTGATGGAATGAAACTCTTCTTGAGGAATGACAACCCAGGAAGTCCTCAATTGTGCAACCATGTTGTGCAACCATGTTGTTACAGCGTCTTGAAAATCTTGTCTCCTACAGATAGAGAAACCATTAAGAGATTCTGTAGCAAAAAAATCTTCAGATGACCACATGAACTCATGAACTTGTCAAGTAAAAATAATTAACTTTTAATTTAGCATACTTTGGAATGCAATGTAGTTTACACCTTTGCTGTGGCTATGAAATTCCAAAAAACTTTATATTTTGTATTACTGGATCTTTGCAGGAGAAGAATACATGAAGATTTCTTAGACATGTCTAAGTTCTTCTACTTGAGAAGCAAACAGACAAAACCCAAAAAACTACATCCCAAAGAACACCCAAACCTTGACAGATGAAAAGAGGCACACATGCTGCTTCATAGGAAATAGCACTACAGTTCAGACTATGCAGTTCCTACCTGCAGTGTCCTCTGCTCTTTCCCAGACCCCAAACTACTGTTTGGATTGTCTGTTTCTTTCCATCTCCCTTACACAGCCACTATGGCAAGGGGTACTTAATTCTTTATTATTATTATTATTATTAATTACTATTATATAATAAAGCAAATTATTTACTAGTAATAAATTATATTTTTATTTAGGAAAAAAAAAACCACTTTGAAAAGGGTATCCCTTATCCTAAGAGAGAAAATAACCTCACAAAGGCCAGTCTGTAACAGGAAGAAGCTAAATAACTGGTGTCCAGTGACAGAACATGTGGGACTTGTTGAAAGCTGTGCCAGGGGAAGTTCAGACTTGACACTGGGAAGCATTTCTTTACCAGGAGGGTGCTCAGACGTTGGAACAGGCTTCCTAGAGAGAGTGGTTGATGCCCCAAACCTGTCAGTGTTGAGGCATTGGGACAATATCCTTAATAGCGTGCTTTGACTATTGGTCAGCCCTGAAGTGGTCAGGCAGTTGGTTTGGATGATCATTTTACATCCTTTCCCTTCCTGAAATAGTATATCCCATTCTATTCCATGCCATTCCATGCCATACCATCCCATTCCATTCCATTTCACTGCATGTGTAGCTCCAGAGGAGGAATCTAGGGAGCCACCATCTCTCATGCTCCCAAGTAGAACACATATGTGCCCCAAAAGGGAGTTCTGGCAACAAGTTTCTCTTAAACACACACAAGGAACAGGATGTACATACGGGCAAGTTTTTTAAGACCAGCTGTTTTTTGCAGTGCTGTTCTTTGAGTTACTTCATAGCTGAAGGCTGACAATTACATATGGTCACATATTATTGTCACTTCCCAACTTAAATACATTTCAAAATAACCTTTTAAAGCTCCCTCTCTTTAATTACTCAATTAAGAATTGAGTAATTATGGTGTGCTTCTGCTATAGCAGCTACATGCTATACATCTGAAAGAATAAACCACCTATCTCACAACAGTGCTGAATTCTAATTTTTAGTCATTCTGTTATTGATTGCCTGTATCATCACACCTCCTTGATGCTCAATGTCAATATTGCCATCCATTCCTGACACAGAAATTGTTGTAAGAATTGTTATAAGGATTTTGAGCTTATATGTCCATTTCAAATGTTTAATTTTGCTCAGGTACCTAGAAAATGGTATAGGGAAATAACGGACATGTACTTTTAGAGCTGGACTGTGACACTAGTTCATTATCCATATTCCTCCTCTCCTGGATGCTGAGTAAACTCCCACTCATGGATGCATGCCTTCCTTTATTACTGTTGCCACCTACAGGAAATCTCAGACCAGAGTGTCTTTTTAGCAATGATACTGCATAAACAAAACCTCACAGAAAACTGTAAAAGCAAGGCAGGTGGAATAAAAGGACATTCATTATCACCCATTTGCCCCTCAAAAATAAAATAATAATTAAAAAAATATTCACAGCATTCAGACGAAAATATTTCTGTATTTTTGCATAAAAAAATATTGCAATATTTCTGTATTTTTACAGCTGACTTGTCTCCACTCCCAGTCCCACAATGGTCCATAAAATTTTGCCTGTTCCCAGAAATGAGGCATAATCTGTTAACTGAGGAAGAACTGAGGTGGTCTTGACCTGCTTGTTTTAAATCCTCCAAGGAACCCAGCTTATTCAAATACAGAAATGAAAGTCTAGTTTATAAACTTAACTCTGTTAGGAAAAGGGGAGGTGTGTTTCACTTTGTGCTGCCTCGTCTAGGAACAAATATTGCTCATATAATATACTAAGTCTTAATCCAGAAATCATAAAAAGCAAAACAGTCCCATTTAAAAGATGGGAGGATAAGCAGATAGGAGATAGGGAACTCAGTCTTCAACTTCCTAATGGTAGTAATCATCTGATTTCCTAGCAGGGCTTTAAAATACATAAATCAGCTTTACCCAAAACATCCACAGAGATTTCTTTTTGTTAGTTTGACTAATTCACATTTCATGTATTTGAGCTCAATATTACCCTTTTCCGAAGTCTTTCTTGTCTTTCCTAGCAAGATTGCTAAACTTTAAAATAGTTTTAGTATTTTGGGTTCTTAGATCAGGAAAGTTTGATAAGCAATGCCACTAAGATTCTTTCTCACACACACAGATAGGTCAGACCACTTCTGAAGGTATTTAATTTCAGACCACAGTAAATTATATCCAACAAGACTCGACCTCCACATTTTTCAACTGTCTGTAGTCTAAAGCTCTGATTTACAAAAGTTAAGCATGATGTGATTTTAATTTTTCATAGAGCTCTCACTTTATTTAAAAGTTTCAGAAAAAATCTCAAAAATTCAGAAAAAACTCATCACTCAGCAGAATCGAGAAATAATTTGAGCCTAACAATCTGTGGGCAATTATAGTCTTTTATATGACAAGTGTATCTTCCATTCCTGGTAATTCCCCCCATATTGCAACTAACTGTAGCACTTCCCTAATTCTATAATAGAGTGGATGTGCCTTAATAACCTCTAAATATGTCCAGTTGTTTTCTGCTTCAAAAACCCCTTTTCATACAGCATCTGTTTCCACATCTCATATCCCATGGCATTTCATCAGCTCACAGGGATACTATTTAACTAACTTCTCAAAGTTTATGCCAGACACTCTAAAGATAGCTCATATAAACTCTTACATCACCAGAAAAATCTCTCCTAAAGACATTTGTATATGACCATGGTCAATTACAGCCTTAGAACACAGGGCTTCCTCTCCTAAACATTTCTGTTTTAGAGAATCTGCATAACTGCTCATATTGAAAGGCAAGAATTCTCCCTAATAGTGAGAAGAGAGCAGGAGGGATGTGAGTGTGTACATAGACATTCCTTTCCTGCAGAATCCAACATCACTCTGGAATGAATCATGGAGTGACATGGGCAGGGTCCTGTCCTGGCTAAACTGATGGTGTGTTTGAGTGGTGGACTTGAGCATGGGCACTATCACAGAGGTTCTGGATGTGAAACAGGCAGCATGATCAAAGCTGCGTGGAGAAGGCAGCTTTATGGAGGTATGGAGGACGATGGCTGAAATGTCAATATGGTAGAGCCAGGCAGCTTGAGTGTATCAGTCTCCTAAATCTACCAAGACAAGAGCTCACAGTGGGGGGATCAACCATTGGATGGCTGGAAACACCATTTTTACCACACCACTGTCCTGGGTCTTGAAAAGCAGGTCTTATGGGGGCACAGTCCACCAGACATAATTGAGTCAGATAATGGGATTAGTTTCCAAAGCAACCTCATGAACACTTGGGTCAAAGAGCATGGCGCTGTGTGGGAATATCACATTCCCTGTCATGCCATCACATCAGCCTCTGGAAAGATCAAATAATGCAATGGATAGTAAAAGACCACACTGAGAGCAGTGGGTGGTGGGAGCTTCACCTCCTGGGGAGCACATTTAGCAAAGGCCACCCGGTCAGTCAACACCCAGGGATTGTCCACCAGCTGGTGTGGCCCAGTCTAAACTTTTGCTTATTGTACAAGGGGATAAAGTTCCTGCAGTGAACATTAAAAACATGCTGGGGAAAAGTGTCTGAGTTATCCCTACATCAGGCAAAGGAAAACCCATCCCTGGGATTGTTTTTGCTCAGGGACCTGGATGCACATGGTGGGTTCCGTGAAAGGATGGAAAAGCCTGGTGGTCAAAGGGACTTGATTTTGGGAAAGAATAGCCAATTAATTATACTAATTACTATGTAACACTGTGAATTATCATTTCTATGATGGCCCTGTCCCATCACCACATTGGCCACCCCATGGTGCGTGTCTGCTGTGCTGGATCTGGAGCTCTGATCCCAACTCCCTTTTGATCACACATTAATGAACTTTGATGGAACCATGAGCACAGCAGTGACGGATTCAGAACTGCTTTCCACATGCAACATTCAAACACCACACACCTTCTCTCCGCCTGAAAACTGGTTCTGACAGATGGAGCCCAGGGTCATGCACTCAGTGAGATCAATGGGTTTTTATAGGGATGGTCCATAATTTAAGGGAATTTTATCTCTGTGTATGTACCAAGAGAGGAAATTGATGAGGTTTTGGGAAGTGGAACCTGGCAGCTGCAATCCAGTGAATTTTCTTCCCAGAAGCTGTGAGTGCTGTATTTTAGATTCGGTGTGAGAATAATACTGCTAACACACTGGTGCTCTGCTTGTTCCTGAGCAGTGCTTATCTTAAACCAAGGACTTTTCTGTGCCTCATGCTCTACCAGTGAGGAGGTGTGGCAAGAAGCCAGGACCTAAGCTGGCCAAAGGGATATTCCATATCACAAATTAGCATATCCAGTAAGTATATAAACGGGGGAGATTGGCCAGAAGGGGCTGATCACTGCTGGGGGTGGGCTGGGCTGGGCATCAGTCAGCAGGTGGTGAATAATTGTATTGGGCAGCACTTGTTTTGAGTTCTTTCCTCATTAAAAAAAAAAAAAAAAAAGTATTTTTATCTCATTATAATTTTATTTTTATCTCATTAAAAATAATTATATTTTTATTGTAATCACTGTCACTTGCATTATTGAATTTTATTTAGTTTAAATTATTACACTGTTCTTACCTACACCCACAAACTTCTTCTTTCCTGATTATCTTTCCCTGCATCCCATTGAGGGTGGGGAGTGAGGGAGGGGCTGGATGGTGGTTAGTTGCCAGCTGGGGTGAAACCATAACAATTAGGTTGCTCAAAGTCCCCTCCAGCCTGGGACTGAACACTTCCAGGAATGGGGCATCCACAACTTGTCTGCACAACCTCTGCCTCCACTACCCTCATGGTGAAGAATTTCTTCCTCATACAGAATAGCAGAGAATTAAGACAATTGCTTCCCTATCATAAATAAATGGTTTACTGAGGCAACCAGATTTGAAAAGGTGCATATTTCTTTTGGGAAAAAAAAAATTCTCCCACCCACCCTATTTGCTTATGTTCTTCCGCTTTTACCATGGGTGCTAACATCAGACATGCAGGTTGTGTGTGAAAAGAGATTTATTGTTACACAGATGCGAGGCAGTTACATGCATTCCAGTTCCAAGAAAAGCAGGCAGTTCTACTCAGCTTCAGCTCTTCATTTCTTGCTTGTATCTTCACTTCAAAGTTGCTGCATGGTGTCCATCTGTACTTCCTGTAAGTACAACTATGCGATGCAACAGCGACTCCAGAAGTTAATTTATTTCTTTTTCTTCCCTTTACCTTTCTTGCCTCCCTCTCCTTGCTGAAGGCTTTGATCACTACCTCCCATCTTCTGAGTTCTTGTTTTCAGTTTGGGAATCGTTTCTGCAGCATATAGCATCACTGATTTACCTAAAATACAGGGAGACATCAATGCATGCCTGCTATGTTAACAACAGATATAAAGCCTGGCAAATCTGCTTCCTTCCCCTGAACAGCAAGCAGCTTGTGAAAAATTCTTGGGGGAAAAAAAAATAAAAATGCAGGACTGATAAGTGTCACATTAGTCTGGAAAAGCCACATAACCTGACAATCTCCAAAGTGCCTGCATGCTTTCTGCTACTCTTTTCATCCACCTCCTGCTGATCCAGAACACTGGTGACAGAATGATCAGGCAAACGTGACACACATTTTTAGAAAGGCACTGCTGCCCTCCAGCAGGACTCTGGTTTTAAATCATCTCTCTCTGTCAGCACTCTTATGCTACTGTATACCCAGCACTCTTCTTGCTCTTTCCTTAAGATATATACTGTTTCTCTTTTACTTAGGGATTCATCTTCAGAAAAAATGCAAAAAATTACATTACAATTGACATTCAAGATGAATAATTTCTATTAATTAGTTAAGGGAAGCTGCTTCATTGTTAATTTATGAAAATGGCCAGTGGAAAATTCAGCTGAACTCAGTATTGTGTTTTATCAATTTAGCATCCACTCTTATGCCCAGATAATGTATGTATCCTAAAAAAAACGGTGGAATTTAGCCATTTAAGAACTAAACTGTTTTAAATGTCAACAAAGCAGTAAGCCAAAACTGAACAGAGGCTTTGTTCCACACAGCAATCACACAATGTTCCCCACAAGCCCCTCCAATGACACTGCTGCAGAAGCAGCAGAATCAAAGGCAACAGCATTTTACAAACTTTACTCAATGCTCACAACTTAATTTTGTTGACTTATACAAGCAATGAGATTTAACGGTAAAATATAGGATTTATAATAGTTAAAACTAATTAAGCAGCCTGTTAACATAAAACAAACCAAGTCTTCCTGGTTTATTAACAGGCGAGGTACCTAAACCCAGGCACTCTACTCACGTGTTGGAAACTGAGGTAAACATGGGTTGCCATCATCTTGTTTGAGCTGGATTCGTACTCTACCTCTGTACTGCACATCTCTGTTCCATTCTCTGGGATACATCTTGTTCTTCTGTCACACAAAAGGAGAAATGTATTATAAAGTGCATTTGAAGACACAACTATTTCAGAGGCACTGCTGAAAGCAACTCCAGGTATTGAGAAATTTTGTGAGTAAACTGTTACAGGGACCATTTTATGTCCCCAGTGGTCTGGACCACAGGGGCACAGGTTTTTGTTTTGTCTCCACTGCTACCAACCCTTCTGAACACCTAGGGATAGCAAGTGATAGGTCACAATCACTGCTTTTGGCTAATTACAGCCTTCATTCTTGATGAAACATCACAGGTTTCTCAGTACAGATGGTGTGCACTGTCCAGATACTTCTGAAAAACAAACTGATTTTGTAGCAGGCTTTTGGCTACCTCTGGAAGAGAACCTGTATTCTTCTTAGAAAAACAACAGTTCTAAATTAATAATTACTTCAGGAAATGATGTGTGAAGTTACCTCTCCAGAAATCCAGACTCATTCCCTAAGGAAAAAGTAACCAATAAACTATTTAAAGAGCAAGCACGTACTGCAATAAAAAGCTAACACTGTCTGGCTGAAACATAACTCCAAAGGACTATGAAGATTCCAATTATGAGAATCCTATTCCTATACCAGATTAATTGCAAAGGTCATTACCTTCCATTAAAAACATCTGTTTTTAGAAGCTTAATTTGCAGAGTTGCAGCTTGCAAGAACAGCTTTTATTCTGACACACTTTTAAACATCCAGGAAAGCCTTCTAAGAAGGATGGTAAAACAGAAGTAATTTTTAATAAGCTTTAAAAGTCACATTGTCTGAGAGATCTGAGATATTCCTGACTTGCATAAGGAATGCAACATTTACTTCCTGATTATGGTCAGCTATCATATAAAGCAAGCAAAGCTAGTAACAAAACTTCTGAACCACAACTTATTAAAAAAAGACGTGATGAAAGAACAAACAGGCATAACAAATTTGGAGGTTTTTGTATGTGGGACTTTTTTTTTAATTACCTCTAGTAACACATTGAATCCTACTGCTGCACATACATCTTGGATTTCTGTAGATGTGGGATTTTCAACAGCCTGTTTAAAAAATGTGTTAAAATTAATTAATTTTCAACAGTGACCTGCCAATAAAAAAAATAGTTACCAGTTTCTCACCTTATACTCAGTAATTAGGAAAAGCTTATGGGGAAAGAGAAGGTACAAATCTAGTGTAGAAGTCATATGTCAGTGATGCTGTGCTTTAGAAAACATAAAAAAAAAAAAAAAAAAGAGTAAGACACCAGGAAACAGATGAGATAGAATTCACTAGGACAGGGGAGCAAGTTAAAGAATCACTTAGAAAAAGTAATTGAAATTAACAGTTATTGTATGTACAGAGATACCAAAAGCTGTGAATTTGCTGTGAAAGAGCAAACTTACAGCAGGGACTGAGGGAGGAAAAAAACCACAAATTTTTTTTCCAGAAGGCAGCAGGTTCTTCCCATAGGTAGATCTTTGATAGGCAATTTGCATACTCAAGAAAGCTTTTATTTTTAAAAAAAACCCAAACCCTAAGCAGTAAAGAAAGCTCTTTATATTCCCAGAACTGCTTGCTAAAATTATTACATATGAGTGACATGACGAAAAACTACTTCTGGACAGATCCAAAGCAGCAGTAACTACCATGCCTGTGTGTCACATGCACAGCACACAGAGTACAGGCTCATACAGTCAGTCACCAGCACCCAATCATCAGCCAACTACTCTTTTCTGCATTGCTTTCAAATTCTGCAAACTATCTGTGTAGGCAGCTGAGTGTATTCAGCTCCTCATTACTTCATCTGCTTGCTCAAGGTGCTGCTCCCATGAAAGCAAACACTTCAGCTCAGGACTCTCCTGCTAAATTCACATGCTGGCACTAGGTTACCTTCAAATACACTGTTATTTCCATGCCATGGGGGAATGGAAAGATCAGAGAGATGTATTTTCCAGCACTCTACACACTGGTGCATTGCAAAACAAAATGTCCTATTTTCCCTGCCACCCATGAAATTACCTTGTCTATAGGTATCCTTCTTCCTTCTGCTATTGTCTTCTTGTTATTCAAATAAGCTGGATAAATGCAGATGAATCTAAAAAGAGAAAACAGCAAGTTTTTAAGCAAGCTGTATCAATTCATTAATGCTTATGCAGTATTTTCCTAGTATTTTCCTAGTAAAACAGAAAATAAATGTCATGGCTACAACACAGAAGTTCCCACAGCAGCTTAGAACAACCACTTGTTTTCCATAGACTGCTTAATAAGATGCTACAAAATCCCACTTTGAGTTATCATGGACACTGAACAACACCATTTTTTGGGCACTATGTGTACAAGGGATGGCACTACCCACTCTGAGGAAAAAAAAAAAAAACAAACCCCAAACCAAAAACCATGAGGCTGAAACAGAACTCTTTGACCTATTTCTTACAATCTTGAAGCATGGTACACACTTATTTCCCTGAAAATAATTAACACTTTCCGAAAAGGTTCCACTACACTATTAACTAAGTTCTGTGATTGTTTTGTTGGGTTTTTTTAAATTCACACAGAAATCACCCCAGATTTGGGTACATTTCTAAAAGCTACTAAAACACTGCGCTCTTAGAAACTGGCTTAATGATTTTTCAATAGATTTACACTTGTCAAGCACATACACGGGATTAGCGTGAGAGAACGTCAATTATACTAACTAGACAATTAAAAAACCAACTAGCTGAGACCAAGGGAATGTGGAAGAAGACTCGCGTTGATTTTATTAATAAGGATCTACGAAAGCATAAGAAAATAGTTAAAACGAGTAAAACATATGGTGCAGACAGATTCCAATTAGCTAAATGACAAGAGCGTGACAAGGATCACGCTCCTGGCTGCCTCTAAAAACCACAAAATTAATCACTTCAACTTCTACTGTTTTCTCCTTCTTTTGTCCAGAGGTGTTCTCCACTCTGTGCTACTGCCATCTTTACGGGCTGACAAGCTCTGGGTTCTGCGGAACTCCAGTCTCGTCGCTGAGTTCCCAACCACACAAGCATCACCACCACCCCTTGTCCCACAGGGATTTAATGCCAACCACCATCATCTCTCGCTCCAAGGGGACTGAAACCACCACCTCTTCCTCCGCGCGCATTTGCTCTTTCGCGAGCCCTGACTGACACGTCAACAAAGGAACCCAGAAGGACCCGACCCCAAACAAGCCGTGCTCACGGTACCTCTCCTTGTCCGCCGGGGACGCGGCGCCGGCGGCGGCGGCCATGACAGCAGTACCTCCCCTGCCCCGCCCCGCCCCGCGCTACGGCGGCGGAGAGGGCCCGCCCCCAGCGGCACCATGCGAGATTCTATTGGTCAATGGGGCCATCTGTCAAAAGCCGCAGCCTGTGAGAAGGCGCGACGTTAGCGCCGAGGCCGTGTACGCGACTTCCGCCAGGCTGAGGGAGGGATGGCGGGAATGGCGGCGGGCAGGGCCGGAGCTGTGGGGGTGTGCGGAAACGCTGTGACACACACCCGCGAACAATGGGCTGCGGGCGCCAGACAAATACGAGCCCAGAGGGTGGCGGTGGGCGACGCAGAGTGTGTTCGGAGGGTGCCACGCCGCCGTGTGTTGTCCTTCACTTACAGAGCTCTAGCGGTGTTTGAATCAAAGAACGATTTATCTAAGAAATGCAGGGAGATGTTTATTTGTTATTACCACAGCTTCCTGTACAATTACACGAGAAAAACAGGCTAAAGCTTAAGGGGAAAACTACGGGGTCAGTACTGGGTCCAGTCCTGTGTCGCACCTTCACTAAGGCTGTGGGTGAGGGGCAGGTGCCCCCTCAGGGATGGTGACACAGCAGTGTCCCCCTTGCTGGTGGCACCGAGCCCTGGGGGGGGGTCTGATACACTACAGGGTGGTGGTGCTGTCCACAGGGACCGGGACAGGCTGGAGAAAGGGCTGGCAGGAGCCTCAAGAATGGGAAGAACCAAGTGCTGCACCTGGGAACAGCCCCGGGCACCAGTACGGGCGGGGAATGCCCCGTGGGAAGCGGTTTGTCAGGAAAGGCCCTGGGGCTCCTGCTGGATCCCGATCTGGACATCGGCCAGCGACATGTGCCTGTTGACACCGCTGTGACAAGGCCAGTGGTGTCTGGGCTGCACCACGAGAAGTGCTGCCAGCAAGGCAGGGGAGGTGATGCTGTCCCTTGGCACTGGGGAGGCCACACTGGGAGTGCCAGGCCCAGTATTGGGCTCCCCAGGACAAGACACATGGACACAATGGAGAGAGTCCAGTGAATGGTCACCAAAGCCATAAAGGGACCAGAGCAGCTTATCCTGGAGAAGAAAAGGCTCAGGGGATCTCATCAATGTACATAAAACTCCTGCAGGGATGGTGCAAGGAGGATGGATCCAGGCTCTTTCCAGGGGTGCCAAGTGACAGCACCTGAGTTGAGGGGCACACACTGAAACACAGGAGGTTCCCTCTGAACATCAGGAAACTCCTTTTCCCTGTGAGGGTGACTGAGCACTGGCACAGGTTGCCCAGAGAGGTGGTGGTGTCTCCATCCTTGGAGATACTGAAAAGCTGTGTGGGAGTGATCCTGAGCTACCAGCTCTTGGTGGCCCTGCTGGAGCAGTGGTTGGACCAGATGACAGCCAGAGGTCCCTGCCAGCCTCAACCATTCAGTCACCCTGTGAATTTCACATGTCATGTTTTGTGCACTCTTCATACAGCAGCACTGTACCAGGACAAAGAACTGAAGGTGTCTATTCAGTATTTATCTGTGGTGGTGTCTTTTTAAATTTTTCTGCTCCACCAACATATCCAGCTGGCAACGAAATATGGAAGAGGGAATGACCGAAGTGCAACACAGTGGTTCCCCCAGGGGAGAACTGCAAGTACTGTTCATGAAAACTTGGAAGAGTTAAGAGTTACAGGGAATCTTCAGAAGGAATCAGGGTGGTACAGATTAAGAAGTTATTGTCTGTTCAGGTTTTTGAATGATGAGGAGTTTGTTGTGTTCAGTCTTTGCTCTCATTCTGTCAGAATGAATGCACTGCACAAAGTACTGCAGCAAACACGAGCAGCACAACTGTGTCGATCAGCAGGACCAAGCAGCTCTTGGAAGTATGATTGCAGCTCTCTGGGACCAGCTCAGCGACTTGGCAGCTCCTCACAAACATGACTCAACAAGCTCCTCAGCTGAAAAACAAGGTTATGTAAATGAGGTGTGCTGGTTATGAAGGAAGTTTTTGCAATACTTGTCCAGTGCTAAAGACAGGTTTTTGAGGCTTATCTCCAGATTACATTGAAACTGACTGGTACAGAGGAGAGTGTAGCTTTCTCAGAGATAATCCATTTACAAATAATTACTTAGATATTTTGTTACCTAGCAACAAAGCGTTCTCATCTTGTTAGCAGTAGCTTGATAATGGATTTCCTGTGCTTTTCTTTCTTTGCAGAGTGTTTTTATTTTAAGTCTCCATTCCTTGCACTCACTTGTCTTTCTATTGAATGACTTTTTATTGAGATCCCTACCACCTAAGAGGTGTCAAGAGCTGGGAGTTGTCCTTGCGAGTTGTCCTGTCGTCCAGGTTGTCACTGCTTAAATCTGTGCATCAGCCAACATGGGCAGAAGTTTCTTCTGTCAGCTGCTGTCACCTGCTTTTAGCAAGACAGATGTGGGCTGCCAGGGAGGAGAGGGCTCCTGTGTGCCTCCATAGTGTGTGCACAGAGTGGATGTGGACAAACCAGGTACAATATATTAATTGTCTCTGTGCAGGCATGAAGCGTGCGGGGCACATTCATGATCTGACTATTGCATGAAACGTGGTCATCCTACACCTTGTTACTGCCATTTGGTTTGAACAACCCATGCATTGCCCTTTTTTCCTGGGTCACAGAGGTCTGAACCCACCAAAAGGGTATAAACATAAACCTCTCTCTGCAGGACAGTGCTCTAGCAGGGTTTGAATCAAAGAACAATGGAATCTAATCTTTTAGGAAGTAATGCTAAGAAATATTTATTTGGCATTGCCACAGGTTCATTTTTAAAAATTGAAAAATAGGCTGAAACTTAATTGAAAAAATACTAAAATTTACTCCATACTATTCCCTTAGATTTCTATAGTGGTTTTAGTCTCTCAGATTGTAAAGCAGTCTCCTCTGGTGAAATCTCCTCTGGTGCATGAGAAACAGTGCTCTGATATCATGTTAAAGGCAGTGAATACAGCTGCAGTTTGTGAGTACCATCGTTGCTTATTAAGATTGCCCTCAGTCAGTCCACCTAATAGAGAGCACTGAGAAAGGTTTTGTGTATTTTAATGTTTTATTATTTGACAGTTGCATGTTATTTTTTTTCTTCAAATTCACGTAGCTTTTAAATACCAACATATTAATGGCTTATCTTGGAAAAGAATATTTAAATTTAGTGTTGCGAAAGATACATAGCGTGTGTCAGCATTTGTGAAATAGAAAGGGTACGAGGACAAAAGTTATTTTCCACATCTTTTTCAGATGGAAAAATAATTAAAAAGTTGTCAGAAATGGAGTTAGTAGAATTACAGACTGGATCACACGGCGAACATAACTGACCACACAGGGGAAGCATGAGGTTTTTTTCTGCAGATCTTCTTATTACTTACCAATCTCCTTTGTAGGTGCTAGAATTCACAATGTCTTGAAACCAGGATGCCTAAAATGAAGCAGTGAGTAGAGATATGTCAATTTAATCCCCATCATCACTGTAAAATGACTTCACTGAGTATATGGCATCCAATCAATGCATTTGTTCTAGTGCCATAAGAAATACATTTCAAAATTGAATTCTGCGTATTTCCAGCCTGAGGAGTTCAGAGACAGAAGTAGGTCACAAAGCATTCCAGCTCAGGCATGCTGTAGCTGCATGCATTTCCCAAGTATCTGCTGGCCCTGGACTCAGAAATGGAATGGAGCACTCAGCGCCTGACAGGTTTTAACCAATTTAAAGCAGTATGAGGAGAAGGTACAATTGCTGGTGAGGGACAGGACTTGTACGCATCTGCAGCAAAACAGCAAGACTGCAGATAATGCCTTTGGAGAGCAGTAACAGGGATACTGGTCTTGGAAAGCTGTGTATAACTTACTGAGGTTATTCCTGTGTCTGTCGCCACTGCAGTGGAAGGGAAAGGGCAGAGAATGAAAATTACACTATAAAACCCTAAAGCAGAGAATTCTGCCTCTGTATACACTGTCACCAGCAAGTCAGGTGTCCTGACTGAGACTCTGTTTTTACTGTTAATGGCTTTTGAGGAAGAAAAATAACAAAAAAAAAATCCCCAACAAAAACCAAAGAAAAAAACCCCTCAAAACTCAAAGGAAACCCTTCAAAAAAACCAAAACAACCCAGCAACAAGAGCCCTTTACAAATATGAAACAGCAATTCAAAGTGGTTGTGATAGATTGCTGCAATTCACGTGGGGTAAATGCAAATGCCCTGACTGGAAGTGGGAGCCCAAGAAAATGGAGATGATTTGAGGTGACACACAGTTTTACTGGAAGTGTCACATACACCTTCTTATTCAGACATTGCATCCATGTTCAGTTTCTTCTCACTTGAGGCTACACTCCATAGTCTAAACATGCTAAAAATACCTATATAATAATAGGACTAGTGAAGTTATTCAGGAGAAGGCAGATTTTCACCTAGATTGGTAGAACAGGGATGCAGAGTGAAATCTTGATTTGTTCAGTGGTCACTGAAGGGAAGGGAGCAATATGGGAAGGATTTGCTTCAGAGTTCTGTAAATGAGAATTCCAGAATGATATTTTTAAGTAAAATATAAGGGCTGGGAAAAAACCCACAAAACTTTAATAGTGAAAAATGCTTCATGAATTATGACTCAAGTTGGAAGTAACAGGCAGGTCCGTCCAACAGTAAATTTTCAATAGCATAGACAGAAAATGATGCTTTAATTTAGTTTCATTTTGCTGGTATTTACTTACCATGAGACTTCAACATGCAGAATTAATCACTAATTGCTACTTTTACAAGACTGTATGCACCATTTTCCCAAAGCAAGAGGTGTCCTTATGCATGGCAGAGTTTCAACCCAGAACTGAATGATTTCTAAGGTCCCTTTCCTACTCAAGCCATTCTGTGATTCTGTGATTTTAAATCCATAGACTGCCTTTCAGTTTTAATGATCCAGAATCCTGTCTGCTACATAAGTGTTATCAGAAGATAGAGGCACTACCTCATGCCCATACAGAGAACACCAACACCAAACATTCTTTATGAATCAGCAGAAGCACCAGTTCTGTTCATCTCAGTGGCAGAGGACTATAAATGTCAATAGCTTGTTTAAGGAGTGTTGGATGTTCTAAAGCCACTTGAGGCTTAAATGTTTCAATCTGTGAAAGAGCTGCACCACCAAGAGCAGCTGAAAAGTGGCCTTGAAACAACCAGCCTTACTATGGTGTTTAGACCTAAAAGTCTTTTGGATTATGTCACCTAGACCCAAAATTGACTTGCATGAATTAATGTACAGCAAACAGTATATACAGTGTTTCACTGAGATCCTGAGGGTAATGCTGGGCACCACAATGCCAAAATTTTATCCAAATCCCTATTAACTGGCCACAATGGAACTGGCAAAGTGGAAAACCATGGATTTCTACCAATCTCTCATCCCTTCTGATTGCAAAGACTGTATTTCTTAAGTATGGAGCTCAGTTTTACACCCATTCTTTATCTTTCTGTTTTAGCTTTGTAAAGCAGCTGACCGCTGTGTAAATTCACAGCTGTGTACAGCCAGCTTCCAAGATCAAAAGAAACCATCAGTCATCTGTGTGTGATACAGTAATGCAGGATTTGCTCTGAATTCCTAGCTTTCACTTCAGCTAGATTTTCACTTCTAACAAGTCCAAATGATTTATGTTCTGGTTTTGGCTGGGATGGTTAATTTTCTTTCTAGTAAGTAGAATAGTACTGTGTTTTGAATTTAGTATGAGAATGTTGAAAATGCACTGATGTTTTTGTTGCTAGAGTAAGTTTCTCATGCCTTGCCAGGAAGAGAGCTGAGTGGCACAAGAATTTGAGGGAGTCACATAAACCAGCAAAAATGATAGTTCCAGACCTTATGGCATCATGCTGAGGATATACCTGTGGAGAAGGTGGGCTGGAGGCCATGCTCAGGGATTGCCTAGAAATCAGTCAGCAAATGGTAAGCAACTGTATCGTGACTCACTGGTTTTGTAGATTCTCTATTATTGTTATTATCATCATCATCATCATCATCGTAATTTTCTTCCTTTCCTGTTTATTCAACTGTCCTTATCTGAATCTACAGTTTTCTAATTTTTACTCTTCTGATTGTCTCCCCCATCCCATAAGAGGGGAGTGAGTGGCTGGGTAGTGTTTGATTGCCAACTGTGGTTAAACAATGTCACATAAAACACTTAAAAGTGTCAAATACTCCATCACAGCCTTTCAGCTGCTCAGTGTAGTTGGAAAAAAAGGATGCCAATTCCTTTTCATCATTCAGTGGAATAACAAAATTCTACTACAAAAATAATAAAAATTGGGAGTTTTCTTATAACTCATTTTTATGGCTTAACTTTTACATCTATTTGTGTGTTCTTCCACAGTTACTTCCAGTGTGAATGTGTGCCATCCCAGACCTTAGCAATAGTCAGGTAAGATGTACAAGTCCTTCCCTGCTACCAATGTGCTTTTTGCATAGAGGACTGTTAGAGAAAAAAGGGCATAATTAGGCTTAGCCTACCTTCATTTGTATTTAATATAATCATCACTCAAAGTCTCCTTGTTTTCGTGATCCCTACTGATTTTAAATTGCAGGTGATAATTATAATGCTTTTAAAAATCTTATTTTTAATAAAACATTTAAATTTCTGGCAAAGCAATTTTCTGCAAATAAACAAAGATTTAAGTGCTTTTTTTTTTTTTTCCTAGAACAACTTGAAAATCAGTCCTGAAATTAGTATATATGTGTATGTGTGTTGGGAATTAATCAACTTAGGTCCTTTAATAGTCTAATCAGGGACTAAAGAATTCATTCTTTACAGGAAAAAAAGACTTTTGTAATTAGTCTCTGCTATGCTTATAAGTCATAATGAAATAAGCCTTGTGAAACTTTGGTAAGTAATAGAGGGATTATGGAATTATATTGTGTCAGAACTAGATTTTGTTTTGTGCAATTCCTTCTAAGGTGAAACATGGAAGAGAACAAAGAACTCTACAGGTGAACCAGGTTTTCAAGGTTCTTTTTTCCACTTATTTATCTGAAATGCAGGTATCTCTAAAATGAAAATGCATGGGGTTTTTTTAGAGCATTTGTTCTGATACACTGAATTACTGAAGTATCTTAAACAACAAATTCCTTTTTAAATGAAATCATATTTCTAACACAGTGGACAGACACCTAACTTTCAGTAGTAGCCAAGAAAACAATTCCACTCTGACAAGGTGCAATCAGGAGGAAATTTTATGTAACACTGCAAGTAATAAATAAATTATGCATAGCAAGACTAAATTCAGAATAAGTATACTGTGAAACAAAATACATTAGAATAATTGAAGAAAGAATTAATTACAGAGTTAGGATATAAACAGTAATGCATCTCAGGCAGAAGCAAACAACAAAATTGAAGGAAAGATAATTGTGGGCCAAGTTTGTTCAAGAGAAACAACACTTACAGGTGGGCAAATTCATCTGATCTCAAAGGATGACAGTTTACTTGCAGAGAACCAGCACAAGCTTTATTCATGTTAGATCCTACCAGAAAGGATGGCATTGGATATACTGTGTTTGTACGTATGGCTTGAGCTCTGGACAGAAGTGCATTTTACTGAGGGAACTAGCTCCCTCTACACCTTTCTGATATTCTAATTGCAATTCTACAGCCACTTAAGCAGAGGATGTTTTCACAAAAGAGCAAAATTTGAATAATTTCTTTAAATCTTGAAGTGGCAGAAATTCACTAATACATAAGCCTGTAACTGTGTGGAAATTTCTTAAGAAAGGTAATTTGCAAAACTACTAGGGAGGTGTTCCCCAATCTTAGAGTAAGTAAACAGCATATCTGGTAAACTGAAACTTCACAGCAGAAAATTCATCTTGGCATCACAAGTTAATTGACACCTGCATTAATTATGTTGTGAACTCTTAAAGCACCACACCACATTCCCTTGCACTTCCAATATGTAACCAAACACAACACACGTAAGCAGTTAACTTACCATTCTGACTAAAAACTCAACCTTAGCTACGTAACATTCTCTATAAACACATTTACAGATACAAACTGTTATTCTGCATATAGGAAACTATGATGCAGGAATCTTATTTCTACATGTGATCTGAAATGAAATTAAAAACGAGCATCTCTTCTGGTTAAATGTCAAAGTGCAAAGGAGATGGCTGTGGAACCAGAGAGCGAATACACTTGGGTAATTTGGTATCGAAAAGTTCCTCAGTTTTAAACATGTGGAGAAAGTCATGCTTTACATTAACTGACACTTCACTTCTGATTCACAGCTTCATCCAAATCACACATCTCATCAAGAACAAAGCTGTCGCACAGGTGGGTCTAACTTTGCAAGGCATTACAGTAGATGTAGGAAGTTATATTTAGGTGGAAGTCTATACGTGATTTTTAGTGATGCTCCTATGGCTGTTTGTACTATTTCATGAAAGTTAGATGGGAAGGACATTTGGGAGGCATCTAGTAACTAGTAACTACAACTTCCTTGTATGAAGAGTCCACCTAAACATTTTCCAGATCATCCCTACAATACTGACCTCATTAAGAAAGGGAGATGTTATCTCCCTCTTCAAGCCTCTTCTGGGAAAGAAATAGTTGCAATAAATCTTTTCACTGGAAGGATTTACTGATTTACTGCATTGAATTTAATATTGCAAATCTAAAACAAGTCTCCCAGAAGTTTACAAGTGGTAGAATTTTTTTTGAAGGGGGGGGGCAGATTTTTGATGAAGAAATGTATCTTTTCCACATCCATATACTGATGTAATACTTCTGAAGTTAAGTTGTCAGAATTTCAGGATTGAGGATTTACCCGAATATAAGGTACTTAAATGCAAAGCACTAGAGGTCATTAGGCAAAAATTCAGTAAAAAAAACCCCAAAAAACCCAAACCAAAAAAAAAAACAAAAAAACCCAACTTCAATTTGCTTTTGCTGCATCAAAATGGGTGAAGGTCTGAAACTTGGCACATAGGCTTAAAATTGCCTGTAATGGCTCAATCCAATGATCTCCTATAAAGTAAACTATCCCAACCTCTGTCAACCAGCCCTAGCTGTTTTGTTTACTTTTTTGCTGGCTCAGGTGGCACTTGTCCAACTATGCAGTGAGCAATTTCAGCATTTCCAAGCAGCACTAATCCTACTAACCCCATCAGGGTAGAAGGTAAGAGGTGAGCAAGTGAATGGTCATGTAAGAGCCAGGATTCATAGCCAGAAGCATGGAATGCAGAAGAAAACTTCTTTGAACAGCACATGCCATTTCTTCAGTTCTAGAAATAGTATGGATTATTATCCTTAAGAAGAAAGAGGAAGCTAACACAGTTATCTTTGTTGGTAATATCAACTTCTGTTAAGGGGATCAAGGGGATGGACAGCTATGAAGTACTCCAAAGTAGACATCAAATAATTCAGTTTTCAGATTATCAGGCAAGGGTTATGCAGTTTTGTGGTCTACTGGTATACTTCAAAATAATGCCTCATTAATTTGTGCATAAGCTGTTCTCTCTCTGGTACAGCTTATGTAATTTACTGAGGAAAAAAGGAAAGTACATCCCTAGGACAACATGACTCACTGAAACTGTCCTTTTTATCTCCCTCCTCCTTTACCAAAGACAGTGCAGCTAACCTCCCAAAGCCATCAAAGGTATTTGTCTATGTTGAAGAATACTGCAGCTTACTGACATTTATAGCATAAACTATGCTTGTATTCTGCAGCCAAAGCCTACTTGAAATAATACTCCAGTCTCATCCAGAAACCATGGCAAGGCTTTCAATTTTTAAGCTGTCATATCTGACAGAGCTGTATTATCTTTAATCTTTCAAGAGAAAATACTCTCAATAGAGAACTGCACATGAAAAATAGAAATAGATTAATTCCCCTTTAAAGACTGCAATATTTAGTCAGAAGAGCTTACACAGAAATTGAGCAGTAACCTTAACTGTGGCACACTGCAAGAAACTAAAATGGAAGTACATTTTAAAAAGTGAACTAATTACAAATTATGGGGAGGTCAGATCTCTGCTTTTCACACCAAGAGGACAAAGCTAGAAGACAGTCTGAAATGAGCTTTATGGTTATTTTTCAGTATAAACTAATTTTGAAGTGTAAGTTTGGTATGCACTAGATACAATAAGCTAATTCAAGGACAAATAAAGGTCTGAGCATAAGTCACAAAAAATTATACCAAAATTGGTAGAAAGAAAGGCAGTGCATCCCAGAACAGTAAATTGAGTCTTGGTTTCCTTAACTCCTTGCTATTCTTTGTTTTGCCTTGACATAAATAATGTCCTCTTACCTGCTGTGGCAACTTCGTACAAATAAAACCAAGGAACAAGAGGTTATCTTTAGCAGCATAAATCAAATCTGACTATTGTGACTCTGACATCATTAACAAAATCCAAGACCAAATATACTTATTGCAACCATTTTTTGTATCTTTGATTTTATATTTCTTGGATCTGTTTTTTAGTTAAGCTTAAAGAATATAACTTTATATCCCCATCATAAATCAAACATCATGGATGTCTTTAAATATTCTGAAAGGCTCTTAGTGGATACTAAGTATTTTAGATAAAGAATCAGAGAAATGTAGATCTGGAAGAGATTTCAAAAGATCACCCATCTCTGCACACAGGCAATATGAAATATACTACAGTCCATCCCTATGAGATGTTTCATAAACCTCTTCTTAAAACTTCTATAATGGAAATTTAACAACTCCCATGGGAAGCATATTTTAGTGTATCACTACCCTTATAGTTGGAAAGTTTCTCTAGCTTGTCTTTGCTACAAATATAGGTTTACTTAAGTGGATACTAAGAGAAACTTTCCAATTATAATGATCATGAAGTATCCCCAAGTCTATATCAAGAAGCCACTATAATTTTCAAAGACATTCTGGTGTTTGATACGCATACAGTTATTTATAGTTTCACGTTCTTCTGATTAAAAAAACGATTTCAGTAGTTTTTCAGTAACAGAACTGAAACCAGAATTTCTTTTCTGAGACTGAGTTCACCTTTAATTCTTTAATTGACAGGACAAATATGTAATGCCGGTGTTAAACAACTATTCTGGATTATGTCGTATATTTTTGTATTAGTTGTTAAAAGCCCAGCACAAAATAATGATAAAAAAGAAAAAAAATCAAAACATGTAGAACAAAAGTGGTCTTTCATTTAAAACTCAAGGATGGAGCTCCATATTCTACTCCAGCAGGAAGTCCTGACTTTAAACACATGCCATAATCTGTTTCTATCTCATCTTTAAAAGGACACTAAATATTCATTTATATTAGAAGTTTAATGAAGATGCTTGTATGCAAAATATTTCAAATGCTAACACGAGGAGTGCTGCTTCTTAACAGGTTCATAAGATGATACAGGAACATGGCATGTCTCTAAGAAAATCTGACAGGAAGCAAAGAACAAAAGAGCAAGTAAGATACCACTTCTCCCAGATAGGTATTTTGGTACTGGCTTCTATATAAATTGACTTCTGTCTGCTCATAATGTCTTGATTGTGTTCCTAAATCAGTGCGTGATTTATAATGAATTAAACTGATTCATTTCAGTATCAGAAGTACAAAAGCCACAGAAGTGATACACTCTGCAACTGTGTTAAAGCTACCATAAAGGTAAATTGCTCTATTTCAGGCTTCCTGAAATCAGGGCATTCTGACATACCAGTTATTTAGAAAGCTACCTTTAGACAATCCAGTCGAGATACAACGAAACTGATATACCATTTCATTTCATGGTTTGTTTAAACATGCACAGAATGGTTAATGTTCTGTTCTCTCATGTTACTACTTTGAAGTAATCCTCATCTAAATTCAGACTATATTTATATTTTTAAAGCACAAATCTGGTTTATTTTCAGCATTGTTCTAGCACAGTCTATATTTGCATCAAAAAGGCTTGAGGCAGCACATGTCATGTTTTGCATAAAATTATTTTTCTACTATGGTAACAAATTTCTTGCTGCCATGGGATTCTTGTGATATTTTTCCCTTCATAATTTTTTTAAAAATAAATAAATTAAAAAAAAAAACCCATAGAGAGCGCAAATAGAAGCAAAATTTCATCTTATAGTCACTATTTCACATTCTACATTATATCCCCAATCAAAAAATGTTTTGTTTTACAAATATTATTTGTATAGATACAATATTGTTTCAGGCTTTCAGTCGTGAGAACAATTATACTGCGTGGCTACTGGAAATACCCTGCCTTTAGCCTTGTTATGCACCTGAGATGTGTGAAACTGTTTCAATTACAAATATATTACAGAAGACGTAGGGCCTGATCTTGCAAATGTTAAAAGCATCCTACAACAGCCATTTGCCAGTGATAAGGAAGAACAGATATTGGAGGTGCAGGATTATCCCAAATCAGGCCTTAAGTGTTAAGTGCATACAACCACATTATATGGTGACATCTCAAAGTAAAATCCTGTATTTTTATGTAATGCAGAAGTAACACACACAACTTACATATAGTAATAATTTATTCTGAAATGTTCATTTTAGTCTCTGTTGAGACATCACCCACGTCTCATTAATAAAAGAGCAGCCATCTCACCTCAAATACCAGAATATACAACAAGTTACAGCATAGCAAAAAAAATCTACCTACTTTAAGATAAAATCTAATTCAGGTAAAATAATTTTGTTCAAGGTTTTACAGTTACACAGTTGTTTTTTTGTTGTTTTTTTTTTCTTTTTCAGAGCACAAAGAAAGTGTAAATTGTTACACCATAACTATCTATGCACATTATGTGACCACAGAAATGTTAATCATTACTTCATAAAATGAACCATCAGCTCCATTCATGCAGAAAAGCAGGCTAGGAAAGCTTGTTCAGCGGAAACCATATTACTGTGAATTTCACAGCCACATGATTAATTATTGGGTTAGATGAACTCACAAATACTAAACATGAATATATTTTTTTTTGCATAAATAATACCAATTCTTCCCTGATGTAGTTTAGTTGGTCTGTAATCTAGAAATTATTGGTAAAGCAATATGACTGCATCATTTCTATTGTGCTATTCTATTTCAATGATAAGCAATATTCAAAGGATAATGGGATGAGATGCATGTTAAACATGGGAATACATGTTAAACATACTGTACAAATACACTTGCTTTAGCAATTTTATTCCAAACTGTCAATCAGGTATTCCTGCAAAATATCACCAGTGGAGACAAAGTATACTATCAAATATGGCTTCCAGAACAAGGACCATCTAACAGGAATCAAAGCTATTTACAACAAATAAAAACAAAACAAAACAAACAAACAAACAAAAAAATCAATCCCCATTTTTCTTGTTTCATTTGAAACAAAGTTTCTAAGTAGCTGCTGTATATAATACATCAGTTTTGCTTTTTGTTGCACTTAAACAGAAGTTACCAGGTAAGAGCCAGAGTGACGTTTAGGGCTTTGTGTTCCACTGGAGTCAGTGTTTTCAGACTTGGTGTCACGTTTCTTGGTGCTGTTATTCACCGGGGTTGGTATCTGTGAGGGCCGAGCAGAGCTATTGTCCATGCTGCTCTTCCTGCGGCTCGGGTTGTAGTTGAAAGGAGTCACCCTTGCTGCCACAGCACCGATGGGGGAGCTGTGCTTGCTTGAGCTACTGGAACTGAACGGAGTACGCTCGCTAACAGTACTTTCATTAATTTCTGGTGCAGGAACGGGATTATTCTGCAGAGGCTTTGTTTCAGTGCCTTTCTTGTCTGGACTGTCTATCTGAAAGAAAGAGTTCAGACGGTTTTCTAAGCCAACGGTACGAACAGGACCACCTCCATTCCCTGGGGTTTGCTTTTCTTGAATCTCTTTAGGATCTTTACCATTCATACCCCCTTTCTCTGAAATACTGTCAATAACAGGGGGAGTATTTCCAGTTGGGGACCTTCCAGATCGAGGGTTGTTAATTGGGCAGTCCTCTATCCTCACCCACACATCCTCTGTCTTAGAGACAGCTGGAGCCATCTGATAGATGAGGGTTTTGGAATCAGAGCCATTTGCAGCACCTGAAGAAGAATGCTGAGGATCATTCATTATCTGAGGAATTTCATTTTCTTTTATTTTTCTCCAAGTACCTTTTGCTGGTGCTTGGCTTTCTTTGCTTTGCTTGTGTCCAGGGAGAGAACCTCCATGCTGCTTTTCATCTTCACTTTTTGCCTTTTCACTGGATTCTGAAGAAGCTGACAGAATTGAGGAGGAACTTCCAGTTCTCCGCCAAGTGCTTACACGAGGAAGTGATGAGGAATGCTTACTGTGCTCACGCTTCCACGTTCCTGATCTGTTGATCAGCAGCCTAGATGGACTCTCAGAATGGGAACGAGCTATGTCATGACGCTTTGCTGGTCTCCCATCATATTCTATGGTAGGGCTCTGATTAGGGGCTAATTTTCGCCAACCACCACTCTGGACAGGTGAATGAGTGGATAAAGACATATCAGGAAGAGAAGGACTTAAAACTGGGGTCTGTAGTTGGGACCTTGTGGGAGAATCTGGCCTGGAAGGTGACAGAGATTCAAATGAAGCTGACTCTTCTAATTTCCGTCTCAGAGTAGGGCTTGGAGCCTCTTTAATGAAAGTTGACTGACGAACGAGAACAGGTCTCTCAGATCTGTCAGATTCACTTCCACTAGACTTTGTGGATGGCATTCTGGATAGGTCAGTCTTTTTGTTTGATCCACCAGCACTGAGAGTTTGGTTTAACCCCTTTGAAGCAGATTCACTTCGTGGAATGCTACTGGTACTCTTAGGTAAGGCAGTTTGCTTTGTAAGGTTTTGCTGGCTCATCTGCCTGCCTGGTGGTGTGTATGACATTCTACCTGAACTTGAGGATTTAGTTGAAGCCGTGCTAGGAGATGATGTTCTTGGCAACTGTGATAGTTTGTTGGGAGGACTAATACCATTTCTTCCTGGGGAAATGGAGCTTCGTCCAGGAGATTGCAGAGGCCTACTTAATGGCTGCTGTTGAGGTCTAGAAGGAGTGGAGTCTCTAGATCCTGATCTAGAAGGTCCTTTACTTGATCCACTCTGGTTCAACCCTGATGGCTGCCTAGTCACAGGAGCTGGCTCAGGTTTCACTGATGATTTGGCTCCTCTTGGAGAACTAGTCAAACTCTGGCCTTCACTGGGACTCTTGGAATTCATGTTTTTGAGAGGGGGTCCTTTTTTCGAAACAGGACTAGTACTTGAAGAACTATTTCGAACCCCTGGAATATGGATCATTGTTCTGCCACGTGAAATTGAAGGCACACTTGTCTGTTGTGGTTGCTTCAAACTTGAAACTTCTGAATTAGAGCGTGCTTTTCCTGTGATCATACTTTTATACACTTTCTTCCCTCCTTTGATTCCCCTACTTTCTGATTCTACTTTTTTAGACTCCAGTGTACTCTTCTCTCCTGGCTTAATAATTCTTGGACCTTTATTACTAGTGAAAGGTTTTTCTTCTTGGTCTGGGGTAAGATGAAATGGTGACCCTAGAGAAATACCAGATTTTAATGAAAGGATAGAGTCAGAGTCTGATGAAGCTTGTCTAGACAGCGATGCAGCAGCTGCAGCTTGATGCAAGCTACTAACTATAGAATTTGCACCTTCTTGTATAGCTTTCCAGTCAAAGTTTTCTGAATCAGGTGAAAAACCATGTTCTGAATCTGGCCTCTGTATCTCTCTTAAATCCAGTGTTAAATCTTCTGCTAGTATACCACCTGTGTTTCTGGAATTATTTTTTTCACTATCACTCTTCATTCTTGAGGGCTTTTTCTTTTTAGGCATAGCAGAACTAATGCACTCCTGCAGAAGATCATCTTCTGAGTCAATGCTAAGAGAACTCAGAGAGCTGTTTCTAGAGAAGCACACAGGAGTATCTTCAACATGAAATGATTTAGGTGCATAACCAGAAGTCTGTGGTCTGTTGGATTCCACCTGTGGCTCAGGAGCCTCAGGACGTTTTGGAGGTTCCCCTTCTTTGTTGTTATTGTTTTCTTGATCAATATCACTGAGGGAGCTAAGAGATGAATTGCGAGAAAAACAAACAGGTGTGTTTTCAATAGCAAAATTCTGCATTTTTTCATCCGTAGCTGCTCCTCTGTCTGGAATATCTTTAGTTGACTGAGAGAAAGTCTTTGTCTGGCTTCTGCCCATTGGGTGTTTTTGACAAACTTGTGTCCTATTACTTGGCTGCTGATTTGAAGACTGTTCTGCATTAGAGCACTCTTTACTTTCAATTTCCTTTCCTTCTTTTCCTTTTCTTAATTCTGCCTTCTCCCTTGAAAGGTCAACATCATCATCATCAAAATCTAATGAACTCAGGGAATCATTCCGTGAAAAACAGTAAGGAGTTCCCTCAATAGGCGTATAATGATGAGGGGAATCAAATGCAAAGCTTCCTCTTGCACGCTCTTCATTATTTGGCAATTTGTCATGAATCTCTCTTGAATTATTTTTAAGGTTCTGTTTCTTTGCATCTCTGTTCTCTAGATAGCCTCTTTCATTACTAGCATTGCTTTTGGGTTCTATGCTTTTTCGCACACGTGCTCTGTATTCATTGTTTTGGGAAACAGGCTTTACTGGTGATGTTGGCTTCTTTTTCTCACCTTCTGGTTGGTTTTTATTACTTGGAGATGAAGATGCTTGTTGAATTTGATCCATTATCTTCTTCACTCTGAAAGGTTTATGACTTTTTCCTTTTGGCATAGCTGAGTTAATGCACTCAGCTAGAATATCACCCTCTTCTGTTTTGTCGTCATCCAGGCTAAGGGGAGTCACAACTGAGCTTTTTGCTCTCTGAGAATCATCAGTACTTCTGCCTTCTGTAGGAATGGTGTCCCGCTTTTCAAACTCCCCTGACTCCGCTCCCACACCCACATTGTCTGCATTGGCCAGCTCACTTGGGGGGGATTCTATTGTCAAGTCACTCAGAGATGTAGCTGTTGAAAAATTTATTGGTGTACCCTCAACACAATATACCCGTGGCATATCATCTCCTGGTGTAAAAGTCACGTGCTTTTGTGATTGCAGTCTGCTTTGTGAAGGCAAAAGTTTGTAAACTGGCAACTGGCTAGGCTTTCTGGCTACAGGAGGAGGTATTTTCGGAGCAGACGCTTGAGAAGGCTTTTTGGCTTTGCGTGAAGACTTCGTTGGCATTGCAGAAATAATACACGCTTCCAGGATTTCAATATCATCATCAGAATCATCCAGAATGTCTTTTTCTGCTTCAGCTGGCTTCTCTGGTTTCTTCTCCTGGTTATCCTTAGTATCATCTGACTGTTCAGGTTCTGCTTCATTTCCATGCTCATTTTCATGAACTGGAGGCATAATTCTTAACTCTGCATCCTTCTGTATAAATGGCTCATCAAGGCTCAGAGCACTCAGGCTAGAAGAGCAAGAAAACCCATCCGGTGTGCTTTCTGTGGCAAAATGTAATAGTGTATCAGCATCTGGCAGTACCTGAACTCTTTGAACAGCTGCATTTACAGCTGCCTGTCTAGGACCAGGCTCTCTTTTCTCTGTAGTAGATGCTTTTCCTTTAGGTACCTCTCTTTTAACTTGACCTCCTTGAGCAGGCGGTGGTGTTTTACTTCTACTTGGAGGCATTGTTTGTCCAGGGCTGTCTGGAAGGTCACTGGGACTTATAATACCACTTACTATTCCACTGCAAGGCTCACTTTGAACTGAACTAGCAATTGAACGGCTTTCAAAACTATCCAGGGAACTTACAGAAGTACATCTGCTGAACATGAGTGGTGTTTCCTGTACATAGTGTTCTGGTGGGCTTTTAGGAGTTTGGGCACCACTCTTTGAGGGAGATTTGGCACCTGAAGAAAATTCAACAGCTTTATGTCTAGAGGAATCAGAAGGAGACAAGCTAGAAGTCTGAAGTCTAGTGGATTTTGTTCTGATGTGTTGTGCTGTTGATGTGATTTCACTTGCTGCACCTTCTGTAGGTAGAGCCCCACTGTTCTCCTTCAGTTCTGCAATCTGCAGTGTGTTATTGGCATCTGTGCCACGTGCAGATTGATCACGTCCTATTTCATCTTCAGCTGATGACAAGGATGACAAAGAGCTACACCTTGAAAAACATATTGGTGTATCTTCCACACAGTAAGTTTGTATAGTTTCCTGATTAATAGAGGGAGTCTTACACGAGGCGTTCTTCTGTGCATGACCACTTCTGCTCTGTGCAGAGCTTGGGTGAAGCTGGTTCTGCCTCTTTGAACCAGCTGAGGGGGCTGATGTGCTCCCACTGCTTGGGGCAATATGGTCAGTTTTACTGAGTTGCACTGAAGAAGTCTTTGGAATAGTAAAAGATGGCTTCTGAGAAGGTGCTGGAACTTCTGTTGAATATTTTAAACTATAATCAATAGGCTGATCAACATGCTGTTCCTCTTCATTGTACTTTATGCTGTAATTAGTTGGTCTGTCTTCCTCTTCATGTTGTTCCTCCTCAGAATAACGTTCACTATAGTTGGTTGGCTTATCATCATCATAATCATCAACCTGGCACAAAGACTGGTTTACTTTCTGATTCATTCCAAGAGCTGGGCCTACTCTGTTCTGATCTGAGCCACTGGATCCTCTTGATCTAAAGGAAGAAACACACTCTTGCTGTCCAAAAGGTGTCTGATATTTCATGTGTTTATCCTCTCCACTTTCAGTATACACAGGGTAGGCTGCATTTTGGTTCCTTGACTGTCTTTGCTCATTTTGTTTTATTTCATCATCTATTATATGCTTAGGCCTTGCCCATCTTTCATTCTGGGAGGGACTTTGCCTTCCAGAATTTAACTGCTCATCTGAATATTTAAGACTATAATTAATAGGAGTGTCTAGTTCTCCATCATTGTCATCCATGTGATTTGCACTATGAATCTTGTGTGCCAAGTCAGCTGGATATTGGCCATAACTACAGAATTTGCTTTCATCATCTTCGGAGTAAGACTCAATGGAAGGTTTCATTTGGCCTCTTTTACCATAGCCATCGCTGCTGCTGACACTATTTAAACTATCATTTGAAGCTCTTTTGTATTCCATTTTTGTATAAGGCACAGGACATGTCCTGTTTGAGTTCTCAGATTTTGGAAAGTATGTATTTGAGTGAGTATGGGTAGAGGCTGATCTCCTCTGGGCATTTCTGTCTTCTGTCAAACAGTGTATTTCAGAAGTGGAACCAGAACTTCTGTCTTCCTGTGGAATGTGCATGCTTGTTACTTCTTCCATAACTTTGGCAATCTGAGCTGCAGCAGTAGAAATCTGCATTCCTATTCTCTTAGAGGAACTCCCAGTACTCTCTGCAGCTTGATGATAGGTATTTAAACCTACTGTTCGATCCCTTTCAACACTCCTGTCTTTCTCAGACCGAGAATTTTCTGTGTTTCCTCTATTGGAAGAGGAGGAGGCAGGCAATACCGTAGTATTTACGGTATATGGTGAGAGCACAGTCACATTGCCAGCATTAAAGCTCTCTGACCTGCACACCCCATCGTCGTGGCGGCTGGCATCCAGCACATACTCACTGTATATATTTTGCTTATGTCTCTGCTTATTGCGGTGAGATGCTTTCGGGCTTAAGTTATCAATGTTGTCAAAAGTCTCTGATAAATGCTGAGCATCTAATTCTGCTTCTAGTGCCTTTTGCTTTCTGACATGGAGGGATGGGAGGCTTGATCCTGGAGACATGATGTTAGCATCTTTGTACTTTGCTGGCCTGTTTGCCATGAGGTTCCGTAGAGCTGCAGCACTACCCATGGCTATCATTTTGTGTTTAGAGTGAATCAGGTTTTTCAGCATGCTCACGGCTCCCATGTCCCACAGCGCCTCCTGATCCTTTGCATTTCGAGCAGAGAGATTCCACAGGGTCCCACATGCGTTACTAACTATTGTCAAACTGTGTGACTTCAAGTGTTGTAACAAGGTTTGTAAGCAGCTGTTCTCTCGCAAGATTTGCCTGGGGTTGAGTAATTGAAAACAAACATCTGTAAGTGGCATTTCAAAAGGATAAGAGACAAAGCAAAACAGAAACCTATTCTTCTAGAAATTAGTTTTGCCCTTACAAAGGATAATTAGGAATTCTCCTGTGCAAATAACTTGTATTTCCACTAGCTTTTATCTGAATGCTAACAAAATCCTATTACAAATATGAATAGTTAGCTTTTAGTACAGTTCATCATTAGCAAGCAGCAGCTCTTAATCTGTTTGCACATTCCTGTTATCTAAGTGAAATACCCACTTCATCAAATGTACTACAAATTAACTGTTTTTAATTACTATACTTAATACATGCATTCATATTAAGGCTTGGTCATAGAAACTATCTAATAAATATACATGTAGAACAATTAAAATTGTCAGAAGTGTACCCACCTATGGTCCTCATTAGTAGCAATTAGGCTAGAAACATTTCTTAGTATTCCTCCTCCACTTTCTATGATGGCTAAAGTGTTTGTTTGGCTCCGGTATGTCAGTGTGCCAACCAGAAATGCAAGAGCACCATCAACAGCACATATGTCAGCTTTATTCCCAGTGCAGTGAGCTGACAAATTCCATAAGGCACTCAGAACGCTTTTCAGGGTGGATTCCTAGGAAAACAGCAACATGACAGGAGAAGTTTTGAGCTATTGACCTTAAGCTCTCAGAAACTTCATTAAGTTAGCTTCAAGGAGCTGTGTACGCTCCAATTCTGTTTTCTGGGGTGGTAAGGTGCAGGCAGCAGTGCACATGTATTTTGTTTACTTTGCTCCTTCCTTCAGCCATGGATTTGGTACTGCCTGCCTCAGAAGTATCAGAAATATGTGCCTCAATACTTGTTTGCTGTCACAATGATAGAAGGGCTTGAAGAACAGTTGGCAGCAGTCTCTGGGATGGAATATACTCTCATCTACATACCAAAAAAGTTGTAGATGCCTACTAACTAACTCAAAAGAGCTTTTATTAAATGACAAAATTATAAAAAAGACTATTTTAACAGCACAGCTCATGAAACTGAAAAGCAAAAGCAGTCAACCCTCATAAATAAAATCAGATCAATACTAGTTTTGAGGTGACATTGCTCCATTGTGGTCTGCTGCTATGTTAAATCAAACTCTTCTTCCAGAAAAAATTACCTGAGCCACATCAACTGTTTCAGCAACTGCTGTTATTAAAAATGGTCAATGGTCATATTAGCGTTTTGTGTAAAATAAATGCAATCTCTCAAAAATTCAATTTAATAACTTATAGAAGATACCTTTTTAACTTCTAAAGCACATTCCATCAATGCTTTCACACTTCCAACTTCTCTTAGAGTCTTTTTACTGTTTACATCTGCTCGCCAGGACAAGTTCCTCAATACACTTGCAATGACCTGCAAAATGAGAAAGAAAAGTAACATATTTCAAGGTAGGTATGTTTTTAGCAGGTTATCAGACTTTCCTCCTGGACTTATCAAAATGCTATGTTAATTAACAGTGGTCATGTTCAGTTACTGAACTAAAATTTGCTAACATCTGCTTTTTGTTGTATTGTCTGCTAGACTGTCTAACGTTTCAGCATCAAGTTTGATCAAAGGTATTGGCTTTTGTGTGTTGGTACTTAAAACAGAGATTGGAAGTCAGGTTTCCTGCTTCTCTATTCTTATGTCTGTTTTAGACTTATATTATCTCAAAGGAGAGATTTATATAATATTTTTTTCACTTTTTTCACTTAGAACAATACCACTTGCCTGTCTCTCATGTGGTATGATTATTTTGATGTTTATAAAGCTCTTTAAAGTATTTTTAAAATACACTCTGCCTTTTACAAGCAGAATAGCTATGTCCAGAAGATGTCCTGGTACTTGGCAGCAGTTAGATTGAGATAGGTTGTCACTGTAGTGGGCAGTCATTACACATTAAACTCCATCCATTCATGAGCAGCTGTAAGCATGCATATTCCTCATGAAATTAATTTGATAGAAAACTTTTGCTTATGGGTGTTCTCATTGTCACAGAAGTGCATAAACTTTTCAGGTTACGTGGTGAATGCTCCCTTGCTCACCCACCCAGTGGAGCACAGGGAGCCAGTGGCACATGGAAGAACCTGGGAACACCCAGCCCTGGCTGCTCCCAAGGAGCCACCAGCCCTTCAGAACCCACCTCAACACAGCCAGAGCAACACAGGAGCCCAAAGCCAGGTGGGAACTGTGCCCTGTCCAGGCTCTTCCCAGGACTCTCCCAGGGAACCCACCACCCCGTGGCATGGCTGTGACACTCAAGGGAGTCAAAGGGAGCAGCTGTCTGCCCATTTTGGACAGAGGGGATGTGGGACACTGTGGGAACCAGGGGAAGAGCACTCTAGAACTGTAGAACTTATTGCGGGATGGCAGAACCCAAAGGTTTCAAGTGCAGGAAAACAGATGGATTGAGGTGATCTTTCAGCACAGGAATGCACAGGGGACAGAAAGGCACAGTGACGTCTGAACAGCTGATTGGCTGATACAGTTGTGTGGACATGCCTTTTGAGTACACTGATCCCATATTCTTACTAAATCTCATTTATAACTTGTCCTGAGTGGAGGATTTCATGCTCTGTGTGTGTGTTTGTGTGGTGTCTAAGTGTCAGTGGCTGGAGACATCCCAGAGTTCAGAGGGCCCATGGGGCTGTGACTCTCCTTTCAAGAATACTCAATACCTGTCCTAATACCACATCACAGAGTTTATCCAAGAGTCTCTGTTGTAATTCTAGTATTTTCCTCAATTGTAACTAGTGAGCTCCTCCTGTTAAGGAGAGAATATTTTGTTAACAGCATTTTAAGAGGTAAGGTCAATTTTATTTAAAATTGCTCTTATGTCAGATGATTCAGTCAGACTGCAAGGAAAAAGGTGGTTTTATTTTAAAGAAGTGTTCCACTTTGTATGCAATAAGCATTAGTTAAAGTTGACTATAATTTAATATTTAGTAATTTTACACAAGTTCCAACAGTTCTGCTCTCTCAGTTCTGAGGATTATCCTAAGCACTTCCTAAAGGCTTTATTTCAGGCTGTTTTCCTTACACAGAAGGACCCATTAGAACAGACAGTAACAGATCAGAATCATAAAAAAAAAATTTGCAGCCCATGCATTATGATTTACAAAAAACGAAACCACAAAAAACCCAGACCGTGATCCCACAGATAAGAACATTTTACAAGAAGAATGTACTTCCTAATTAATGAAGTATGAGAAAAATTTTACATCAAAGTTAAGGCAGATAAGACAACAAAAAAAGTATTTTATCTCAAAAGAGCATTACCTGCTGTAAGTCTTCGCTTTCAGATTTCAGCTGGGCTACAAGAGCTCTCATGCAGCCCTTCATGGAACATAATGTAGCCTGTTAGGAATCAGGATCAAAAAAGAAAGTGAGTAGTACTAAATAGCAGGTTAGATGGCTGCTTCTGCACAATGTTTTGATATTTTAAGCAAATCATATGTTCATATCTATTTATCTTAGTAAATATGTTGTCAACAATAAATACTTGGTTTACAACTACTAAAAAATTTCAGCACAGCTATCAGTGTAAATACATAAGTGGCAAAATTGTGCTAAAATTTTGTATTTATTTTTTACAGCACTTCAAGGATGTGATCTTTACTGCCTTAGAAGCCTTCTTTCCTTTGCACCACATAAAAACCCCTGTGAGCCAGCAATGTGTTGTTACCTACTGCCTAGTGAGAGAACAAATCCTGAGTTCTCTGAAGTCTGTTATTTCCATTTACTGCTGAAATCTCTTCCCTCTAGAGCAGAAGGGTAGGTCTTCAGTATTGAGTTATTTTAAGATACACAGACTGGCAAATCTATTGGAAGTTTCTAGAGTTTAAAGAAATGTCTTTGTCAGAAATTAGGGGAACCAATTTTCTTTTATAATGATTGAAGTGGTGCCCAGTGTGATCCAGATACACTCCATATATTTAAAAGCAAGCTCTACCCTGAATTGAGGTTGGAAAAATTTCATTAGACAGTAATAGTATTGTTAAATAACTGAAAACTTCAGAAAACGACCCAATTACATATTTTAATTTAACATTCTCAGAAAGAATCAGTTACTATAAAATCACTGTGTGCTGTTCTAACCTAGTTCTCATTAAAAAAGCAGGTCAATAGATAAAATCCTTGCTTTCAGTGACAAAAGTGATTTGAGAGCCAATACCATAGATGTATGATGGAACATTCTGTTTGTGCTGCTCTCTGTCAGCAACAGGATGGAATAGAGATAGTATATGAACTCAACTGCCTTGAGTTTAAACTCAATATCCTATCCTGGAGATTTTAATCACCTGTGTTGAGAGCTGTAATTCAAACAGCTATGAACTGAAATTACTGCAAGTTTACAGTTCTGTTCTCACCTTGTTTGCCACATCTCCAAAAGTCAGGTTTGTCAGAGCCATGCCAGCATACCTCCTTAGGGTAACACTGTAGTGATCATTTGTGAGTCCATACATTTCACAATCCACTTGCAGCAGTTCAGCAATGGCCTGCAAACCTCCTTTAAAAAGATTCAGGTAAGAAAAACAGTCATACCTGTACTCTAATGTTGTACATACAGGACATATGAAGCAAGGAACAAATTGCATTTTTATGTACAGAAGAAACCTCAAATGTCTGAAAACCACAATGCTCAGAAAGAAATACGAATTGCTAAAATTACATGCATGGAATTTATTGAGCATGGACTAAAAAAAATTCAGGCTGTCAAATAAGAACATATGCAGGATAAAAAACGCCACTAAAACACCAATCAAAAAACCACCCATCCTGGAAAGTAGTCTCAATTTTAAGTCCAATACTTGTAAAATTGCAAATATTTCCACAATAATATTACTCTTCAGAAATTCACAATTCATGCCAGAAAAAACAGTAACTGACGTAATAATTTATGCACTGGGAAATGGTATAGTTAATTTCAACTGCTTTCAGCACTTAGGGGGCAACAACTGACACAAATGAATTGCTGTTAATAGCTTAAATTGTTAGTAAAAAAAAGCCATATATGCAGTGACATGCACAAAGTTTCTAGCAATGGCTTCTAGCAAGCTTCACAAGTCCAATCTTACCAAGCTCATTCATTGCATGTCTGTGTTCTTCATCAAATGAAAGTTTCATCAAAACACACACTGCAGGACAAATCTGATGATCCACTGGAGCAGGCACTGATCCAGAAACAGGTAACAATTAGTACCTTCCAGGTGATTTTGTCTAGATCATAAGTTCTCCAGAGCAAATCTAATCTTAAAAATAAACCAGCTGCAGCTTTGGTCAGGTCTGTATCTTCCCAGTAATCCATGAACACACAATTAGTTAAACCATTACTAAAGAAAGTGTGTACTGTAAATATATTTGATGCTTGAAAACAAATTAGGGAGAATTCTGAATGTATGTGCTGAGCTAGAAACACAACTTGCAGTGCAAAAAATATTACCTTATTACTCTTAGAAATTAATAATATTTGTGAAACAAATCAATATGGTCAAATATTCTGGTGGCAATAAATAATATTCTGTTTCTTTGGGTGCTATATCCTTACGAATGGTTAATTAAACCTTCTGCTTCATAACCTAGAAGTTTTTAAGTTCATACTTTTGTGAGCTAGGTTCTGAATAATGCAGAAATGGTACTGATACAGCTTTTGCAGAGGCCACTTCTGCTGAATTGCATCAGGCAAAAGGCAGCCCTGATTTCAGTCACACACCTGCCATGGACACCTACAGGCTACACTCACGGGATGCCCTCAATTCAGAGGAGCAATGAAGGTAACTCTAAGCTTAAATCTATTTTTCTAACTGTTCCCTGAGAAAAATCCTATTAATTTACATTTCTCAATTTACATTTACATATAACATTATAAACAGCAGTTCATTTTGATAGATAGAGATTATTTAATTGGTTCTCTCTGCCCCTCTCCCAAATGGAAAGTGCTATCTCCTAAACATCTGCATGAAGAGCAATTTGGGACTGTTTATCCATAAAAATGTAAATCAGAATGAGTATATATTCAATATTATTTTACAAATTACAAATATAAACCACTAGAATTACTATCTGTAAAGTACACCAAAGTCCAAGATTTAAATTTAAAAAGCTTCTAAATAGGGTATTGTATCTGTGACACATACTATTTCTCAACAGTAGCTGAACTTAAATAAAGGAGAAACCACGCACACACACATATATATAGATAAGAAAACTTGCATACATTCAACAAGAAGTTAGATTAAAGCTGTACTTTCTGTAAATTCACTCTTTTCAATATATCTTTGAAATGCTTTTATATGGCTTGCAGAACCTACTTGGGTTTTTGTCTTGGTCCATGCCTTGTTCATGTGCCTCCTGCCATTCCCAACACGTTTCACAGTAAGAACGGATCTGCTCCAAGAGATGGAGCACACGGATTTCCCGTCTGCCTCGCTTATCATCGGGCTGGGAGTGAATGATGTTGTGCAGCGCTGCGCTGGCTCTGGCACGGGCCTCTTTACTACCACGGGAGTTTCCTAACAACACAGAGTCCTTATCGTTGCCATGTAAAAGCTGGATGAGGAGAGGAAGACATCCAGACTGACGCATGGCTATGCAGCTGTCCTGGGAGCTAGACATTGCTAGCAATGTTCTTGACATGTCATCTTTATCATGAGTACCAAGCATTGATAACAATGAATACACCATTTCCACCTGCAGGTCAAATGATTTTAAAAATACAGTTACGTTTTAAAAACACACATAAAATTGAAACGAAACTTGAATGGTACATATGAGCAAAAAAGCCCCTTATTTAATGGTGAAAAAAATTGTACTACTTCAGCATTCATAATCTTAATAAATTCCACTTAGTGGTTAAATGGCTGGAAGTGGGGCGTAGCTGTGTGTAACTGTATTAATCTAGAAAACCAATAGCAAAGACTTCCAGATTTCCATCATACAAAAAGATTAAACAATTGTATAATTAAAGTGTTTCATTTTGGGAAACCAAAATACCTTCAAAATTTAATCTTTTTTTAAAAAGGTATCCTGTGTGTGAATTCATTACACTTTATTTATAGTCTACATCATGCTGAAAAAACATCCATGTATTTTAAAGTTTTCCTTTAAAACACCTCAAATTAACTGATAATTTTTTGTTATAATCACTGACTTTTATATGAACCAGATTATTTTGAGCAAATGCAAAACTAAAGAGTTAAATTAATACTTTTTCAAGTTTACAGGGATAAAAACAGTAAAGCAAACAAATGCTTATTTAATATGTATAAAATACTGAGCATTTGTCAAGTTAACTCATGCCATGAAAACCCAGAATTACCCATTTAACTTGGAGTAACCCACTTCTTAAAATTAAAAATAGTGATTTTTTTAGTGATTCCCTTGGCTTTTGTGTAATATTGTGGTCAAGGCACTATTTGTACTCCCACTCTTCAGTAACATCTTTCAATCAAGAAATACATTTGATTCTTCTAGTCAACTTTTAGCAGAATAACAGGATGTAGAGGATGAGCTTAGATACTATCTAAAAAACTCCAAACTTGTAAAGCCAAGATAAACAGGAACACTGAAAGTCAAAGCACAACATAAAGAAACTATCAAAGGGAATTATAAAGTAGCAGCATGTATGTTTCTCTAGAATATAGTAAATAAGGAAGAAATGAGACTTAGAACCATTAGACAAATTTTCCTACTAACAATTAGATATTTGCACTGGTTGCCCTGTCAATGAATGATTTTATTTGGTGTCTTCAGTGACAATTCCAATGTGCCTGAAGATTAATACACATACCAAGTTTAAAAAAAAAAAAAAAAAGAACATCAGCAGGCAGACTAAATAGACTAAATAGTGAGTCTGGTAACATGGACTTCTCTAAACACTTACAGGTTGCTGAGGCAATACAAATCTTAAGAGTTTGTTAAAATGTATGGTCACATGGCAAAACCCATTGAAATAGACTTCTGTGACAGTCTAGCATCCCAGTTTGGAGATCCTGTCTTCCTGGTCTGGGAAACCCCAAATGTAGCATTTAAACAAAGCCTTTGATTCTTAAAGGAGAATGAATTTATTTGCTTTATGTGTATCTCTTTGCAAATGTTTCAACTGGCAGCTATAATACAGTGTTACTTGGATTTGGAAGGTTAAGTTTTTGGCAGATAATAAAGCTGAAGAAGCCACCAAATCAGGCCTCCAAGTTGCAGCTCATGTATTATAGGAAAAACAAACAAATCTATTTGTTTCTCTTGTTTAGACTGACTGCCCACAGACTCATCTCTTTTTGCACCTGTAAATGTACTCCTCCATTTAGAATCTCTACCATTTTCCCTTTTAAGGCATTAATATTAATAATTTCCTACCCCAGAGTACACTCAGTTAAACCTGTGTCTTTGCCTGTATCCTTCCACACTCACTCCTCTTCTGCGTTCAGGGCTTTCCCACCGCTTGTAACTTTGTGGAGTTCTACAGTTTGCAGTGAAAACTGGCAGACAGACAGCTGTTATCAACTCCATTTAGGATGTGCATACAGCGTGGGACTGAAATTACAACACTGTGATACTGTTTTAAGGCCCAAAATCATTAACACTATGCAAAATTAATAGGTCCACCTTCCCAGAGAACTGTTCTCAGCACACCACCCACAATATCCATACTGCTGCTGATTCCAGAGGCAGTATGAGATCCAGTGGCTCCTGAATTTGCCCTTTTCTTCCCCTCTCTTTTCATGCTTCATATGTACTTTTTAGTGCAGTCTTCTATCGGCAGATGCTGTGAAGGGCTTAAATAAATTTTTTTGGTCTGTTTAATTTCTTGGCAACTGTGTCTGTTTTGTGGATTTGGACTCTGCAAAAGTATTCGAAGAAACGCTCTTAAAAAGGTTAATTTTCATCATGGATTATAAAGAAACATCACAAGGTTTTTTGATATCCCAGTAGCTTCTAGGAATTGCTTGTTCCTTACTGTAACAACTCTTAACTCATCATCAACAAGTCAAAAAAAAGATTTCTGTGCACATATTTTCAAAGCTGAAAAATATACTAAAATTTTAACTTAATAAAAATTACTATGTATGGACAAGACTCTTCAGATAATATTAGTACTACTGGCAGAAACAATGAGGTTATTGTATTAGTAAAAATGTAGCATTAGCGACCTGTGGTTTGTAATCTTCGGTTACCTTGGTACCCAGATGACTTGTCAGTCTGCGAGGAACAGAATAGTTACTACTAGAGCTCATAACACTGGCTGTCTCATGGTCCACTCGAGCAGCAGAACCCTACAGATTTAAACAACAACTCATATAAAACAAAGTCTGAGGGACAGAACAACACTGAGTTTCAGCACTGGATGATGCAGTTGTGCCGACAGCAATGAACTATCAACCTGCTTCTCCTTAGGTCCTCTCTGCCCTGACACAACAGAGAGGTCACTGTTAAACTTGGTTCTATTAACCTTTTTTCCTGAGATTCAGTCTCAATAGAACTGTAATTTCAACTGAATGGATTTAATTACTATTTTCACCAAGAAGAAGTAGATTTTGGAACAAACTGAATAATAATTTTGACAGTGAAAAAAGCAGACTCCATTTTTATGTCAGATTTTGTAGCGCACTGGAGAAGTATCTGAGAACCCACCAGTAAGAAGAGACTGATCTGGGCAATGAATAACTCCACCTGAATTTGTTTATTTCAAAAGCAAAGCATAATGGTGTAGTGAAAACTATAGAATAATGCTGACAACACTTGATGTAATTTTCCTAGAATCTAGGTATGCTCCTACCCGTATTAGCAAGACTCAATTATTAGCATCTTTGTCTTATTTTAATTATTTAATGTATTTACATTTTTCCTTTTTCTGCCATTTTTTATCCACTCATATTCTTACGTTTTATTTGCTGTTGTTTTCTATCTGTGATGTTTCCCTTACTATATCACTCCCTTCCCTTCTGCTCTGGGAAATTAAAAATATATTTGTTTAGAGAACACTTCTAGTATCAATAACTATATTCCTGAGGTAGTCACCAGTTTTAATTTGATCCTCTAAAAAAGCTAAAATCAGTTTATGGAATTATTAGCCTAATTTGCAAAACATTTTCGAACTATGAGGATCAATGGATATAATTTTTTTTTCCCAGTAAAAATAGGTAACACTGAAGAAAATTACATGGAAAACACTTTGAAATAATGTCTGTTTCTTCTATGTGCTCCATAAAGAAAGAGGAATTTTGCAGTTCATACAGTTCAACATCTTAAACATGAAATTGAAAGAGACTTGTAAGTACAAGGTAGGAGTAACTTAATGAAGTGTTCGTATAGACAGAAAAGAATCTAGTTATATTGGAATATTTAAACACATTAACATTATTATACTCATTTCACTTCCATGTTTGAATCCAGAAAATGTGATACATGTTCCAGAAGTATTTTATGCTACAAGAGTATAACTGGAATTATTTATATTAACTCCATTTATTCCATTCTATATTTCCTATGTAAACAAACCCTTATTTTCTCTGTTGGCTACAGGGAAAAAATCAGAATCTAAAAGCCTAGGAAGAAAATCACACTACATTTTCTCCATAATTCAGTTAAATAATGTTCAGTGCTATAGTGAAGTATATGGGAAATATTCCCATACACTTCACTATAGAATATGTGACATATATGGGGATGAATTCCTGGAATTTTACACCCTGCAATCCCTTCATATTTCCTCAAACTACATTCAGAGGATTACAGGTTCAACATAATGTACGTACCAAAATTATCCATTATTAAGCTCAGTGTGATTGTTTCATGCAAAAAGGTAAAAAAGGACTCAAGTCTGGGGCACTATCTATTAAAATTCACCATGGTGTAGATGGAAAAGCAACCTCAGTTCAGGTAACCAATTCCTTCAGGGCCATCACATGGCTGGGCCACCTGCTCAGCTGAAGTGTAACTACATTTCTCACTGGCTTGTAAAGACTAATGCCAAGGAACTAATGTCAGGTGAGCAGTCATTTATCCAAGAAAATGGGAAATGACAAGGAAATGTTAGGTGGACCCTTCCTGTATAGGACCTCCTCCTTCAAAATCTTTTCCTGTCTACATCATCTTGTTTCTGGCTTTTATACTTCACTATCTTTCACTCACTCTTTTACCTTGCTATTTACCATGCCAGCTGAGTAATTTTCTCTGTTTTGTGATGTATTTTCTTAACAACATGGTCAATCTCAACAAATTCCTTTATAGAACTTCCAAAATGAAGCTATAAACAAAATTTTAGTCCAGCAGGAAAGTAGTGAGTGCAATGGAAAAGACAGCTGAAAGATGGTGCTGAAAAGGACACACTTGAAAAGTGAAAAATCCTGGATTCAATTAACACTGACTACAAAATCAATTAGAACAAAATAAATTGGTGAAAATTTTTTTTTTTCACTCCACTGAATGATGATTGCTCTAAGTATACTGAGCTGGTTTATCAGAAATAAATGTTATGTCCAATCCATTAAACCTTCTCAGTCTGGACTTGCACTGAAAGTAAATAATCCCCAGATGGCTGTTTTAAAATAGATAGAGTGCCATGGCTCTATCCCCCACCAGGAGGAAGGAATAGCCATGTTTTATATATTTTTACAAGGCAAAGGTCAAAATTGCACAAGTCCTCAACATTAAGGCCTCAACTGAATTATGAACGGATCTTCCATTTGCATAAGTCTGCCAAGACATGTCAATCCCTTTTTCCTTCCTTCTCTGTAAAATACATTGTCCAGAAAAAACTCCTAATTCATTCTCTGAAGATGGATGATAGAGCAACAATGCATCAATTATTTAAATACATTATGCTTTCAGCCCAAAAGCAGCAGTGAACTATTTTCTTCCCAAACAATAAAGCTGTCATAAGAATTAAGAGTCAGAACCACAATAAGATATGGATGATAGAATTTAATTCCAAATGGTGATCAAATGTATTTCAAAAGCAAAATTATGGGCTGTGCTTAATGTTTAATCAAGAGAAATATTCCAGCCAAACCACAATTCTTTCTGATAAATCTTCTACAAGACACTTTCGGAAATATTTAAATAATTTTACTTCCCTGGAGTAACAAAAACATCTTGTATATGAATTCAGCTATTAAATCTGTAGTGTGAAGTTTTAAAAACCCAAATTACTAGTGGGAATGTCTAAGCTACAGTTGGAAATCATGAAAGAAAATAATCATGGTAAATAAATGAAAGTATTTTTAGCCAAAGAGAGTAGTAATAAATATTGATTTTAAAGGATAAGTAAAGAATTTAATGTATACCTCAAAATATTCCACTACTGTATTTCAGTAATAAAAGGAGAAACAGCAATGGAAGATTATTTAGAAGCATTTAAATAACCCTTCAGCCAACTTTCAGGAGATTACCTCATTGATACTTCAGTTTCAAATAATAAACCTGTCATTTGCTTTTCTTCTTTTTTTAAAAATCACCAGCATCTTAGTGGTAGTTTCTAAAATGAAAATTTGAACAATTTTCGTAATTTACTAGCACTTCTGATATTACCGTTCACCTACAATGAAATACTCTCTTGCCATCACTTTCACACCATTAATCACTCTTGCCATCTCTTTCACACCATTAGGCTCATTAATCATTTAAACAAAAGAAAAATGCTCCCTGCATTACTGAATATTTATATGTCCCTTTATTCAAACACTTCCTTACAGTAAATACAATAAATTTCCCAGATATAGATGGAAAGAGGAAAAATATACTTTTTTTTAAATGAGTAGACATGCAAACACACTAAGTTAAATACCAGCATGTAAGCATCATATGTCTTAAATACTTAATTATATTAAAACAAGGAAAATACTCTTACTTACCTGACCAGTACTGATGGTTGCCACACTGATTTCTGCTGCTCCTTGACCTTCATTCTGCCTCTCTGTATCATGGGAACCTGCCTCATGCTTGCTTTGAGGTGCTCTCTGTTAATACAAGAGTTTATGAAATTACAAACAGAAATGAGGTACAATTTACCATTCAAAGCTTCCTTGGCTGTGAGCACATCAATACTGCATCCTCAGAAGCCACTGAGCAGCACTTTGCATTTCATAACCCTGAGCCTCAAAAATTAACAGCAGAGACTGAGCGCCTTCAAAAACTGCGAGATGAAAGAGAAGCATTTCCTCTGAGGATTACAGCCCTGCAAGACAAAGGATCTGCTGTGACACACAGCAGCACCATTTTCCACCAGCTGTGCTCACATCCCTATCAGAAATGTAACAGAATTGGAGCAAACGACTGTCTACTCTGCTGGACACGTGATCCCTGCTTTTACTGGGGAGCATGGCCAGCACTGTTCAATTAAGCTTCACGTTTAAAGATGAATAATTTCTGCTTGAACAGAAGGATATCTCTACTATAAGAATATTCTAAATGTCAAGGACAAACAGTGCAGGAATTACCACTTTGACTGAAAAGAAATTTATACAGCCCGATACTGATCCATCTAAAATTTTGTCAAAATAAATTTAACTGACGTGGCAAGCTGGTACAGAGAGGTTTCAGTTCCTTTAGGAAAACAGATTTTTATACATCTACATAAAAACTAAATTGGTCTTCCTGATGCTGATAGGCATTTAAATGAGCAGTTATGAAATATGTGAAGTATCAAACATCAGCTATTAATAGGTTTAAAACATTTCAGATTTTCAGAAAGACATGAATAATCCATGGAAATGGCTGAAGTTTGGAGTTGAAAGCAATATTATTTTCTAAGTATTGCTTTTGTTGCCAAGCTTCATTTCACATACTGAAAGGCTACTACCTAACAGACAACACAATCTTAATTAATTTGTTTAGCCACATATGGTCTATGTCATCCAGTTTCTATGTGGCTCTGCAATGTTTTTGAGCTGCAGAGCCTAGCATAGCACAGTCTGCCTCATCATGCTTTAAGGATATTTATCTCTGACTTTTAGCAATACCTCTCTTCAATGTACACACCCTGAAACATCTTTGGATACTCTCAGTGATTAAATTCATACAGTATCACTGGCATAAATAACTCTGTTTTGTTCATCTAAGACAGAAGAGTCTCACTTAACATTAAGCAGAATTTCAGAAACCACTAATCAGCACGTGAAGTAATTAATTTAGGGAAAAATTTAAAAGTGTAAATATAGTTTAACTAAATGAATAAGGTATGTAAAAAATGCAGGCTATTATACAAACTAGTAATGTGAGGAAATTGGAAACAACTATAGGTTAAAAATTCCTTGACGTTATACCTTCACTTACAGAAAATAAGCCACAAAGCAAATCTCCAAGTATTTTAGCACACACAGTGTTACTTCTTTCTAAAATCTGATCTAATTTTTCACCCTCTCTGTCACTGTGTATAAAATGAAACTGCTATTGATGCTCATACAGTAACTGAAGAAATTTTGGTTCTCAATACAAGAGTCGGACACTCAGTTAAGATCAGGCCTTGCTGTACATGAAGTGAATTCAGTATAATGCTAAATTCCTGTCTCACAACACACTTCAATCTTGAATAAAATGTAATTATGAGTTTGACAAAATCAAGACAGATTTTTCCAGTCACTAAATGACTGCAAAGCACGAAGAAAGTAGTACTGGACATGCCTAGAGGTGAAAATCTGAATGGTTCATTAGCAGGGCTCTGACCCACTGGGTCACCTGAGAGGGAATACTACTCCTTTTCCAAGAACACTCCTGGGGATTGGGACAGGGTGGTCAAAATGGGGTGTACCTATTAAATAGTTCTGCTGCATCCACAGCACAGAGATATTTCATTCCCTGACAAGAAAAGTTTCTGCTCTCCTTTAACACTTTCTGCTTCTATTAACATACATTTGTTTTCTACAAGCTATTTAAGAATGAGATACTTTCCCATTTCCCCTAAGCACTCTCAAGAATATGCCAATACAAAATGTAGTCAACTCAACGCACAAATTAATTTGTAAGGCAGTTTTTAACAGTTACTAGCAGGGTTTATCTGATTTGAGATGCAGAATGTGCTCACAACATACAAACCCATTACTGTCATGTGAGTTATCAGCTGGACTTGAACATCAAATCTGTGAATTCTCAGTGAAGACTCCCTACCACTTCAGCCACTGAAGTAATTTGAAGTGAACTGTTCTCTTAATGCAGACTGGCACAAAAGAGTTAATAACAACACAGGCAGCAGAAAGCAGGTTATTAGTTGAAAATGGAGTATTTATATAAATATGTATTATATTATTATAATGTATTAAATGATTAAACATTTTTATTTATTACATATGAAAATAGCACATATCCATGCAGATGGATAATGTAAAAATATTTTTGTATAGATACAGTATTACTGTAAATGAATTAATATTCATCTGACAGACTGCAGATTAATGGTTAGAAAGGCCATATAACCACTGAAAGTATATCCCTCCTTCATGGTGCCTTTTAACACTCAACACAGGACCTGTGGAAGAAAATACAGAAGCCACCAACCACATCAGCAAAGAACAGCATGTGAACAGCAGCAGGCTCTGTAAACCCTACGTGAGGCACAGCAGCCAGAGAATGGCACACAGGTCCCCTGGGTTAACCTGTTTTGAAGCATGACTTTTGAGGAGGCCTAAGCTGGCTTTGTAACCCCTGCCATTGCTGAATTTTGGCATCAGACCATGAAAGTCAGTTTGACAGAGTTCTCTTGTTTGCTCTTGCAGCAAAATTGTGGGAGACTGCATGTGCTGATTACAGGGACATGGAGCTACTCCTTCCATCGCATTTGCCACAATGTTCTAAGTGCTTCTGAAGTCAGCAAGAATTATCATTATCAGTTATTAATTTCCATGTATTTATTAGTAGAAAATTATAAACTCTAGCTAGCACACTAGACCTTGACTATTTCTGCTAAGAAACCCAATTATAAATAATTTTACCTAATGCTTTGTCAACCTGAGATGCTGACGCTTATATATTCATTAGGAATTGCCATTACTCCATATTAAACACAATAGATATACATGTATAAGTAAGAGATATATGAGAAAATGGAAAATGCAACAAATGAAACTGTAAGAAATTATTTTGCTACGGTTGATTCGAAGACAAAAGAAACTCTTGTGAGAAAAATGACTGAGAATGCTCTTGTCCATCACAGTATAAAACCTGCTGAGCATAATTTCAGGAAGAAAAAAATCCTTTACATTTTATCTATGGCAACACTGCCCAATGGAAGTATTTTCAAGTTACAGATATTATGAAAGAAGGGCTTGTACAACTACTGCCAAAAATTTCCTTTTTCCTTTTGAATAATTTCATATTGTACCCAAGAGCTGAAAATTCTTTCTGGACAGGTCTAGAATAATTTTTCTAAAATCATTCATGAGACTTAGCAATTTGCCAAACCTTAAAAATGTGATAAAATGTGTGTGAGAATTTTCTCTGCTCATTGACTCTCAAAAGCTGATTTTACGCCACAGCTTTATATTAGGTCTTACTCTTCAAGATATATTGCACTTGGGTTCCACAGTGACTGGTATCACCACAGGGCCTACTGTATCAGCAGACAAGCTGTGATATTTATTATTGTTGTTACCAGATCTTTATAACAGAAGGAGCATATTCAATTTGGTTATTGGCACCGAAAACCAGGAAATAAAGTCTCCAACCAATTTACCAGCTCAGAAAGCCAACATTTCTTTATTACCAGTGCTGAATGCATGGGGAATTCTGCTCAAAGCATGCTCAGTAACAGACTAACAGACCAGGGTATATTCCTGAAACAAATACATATTCATCACATTTCCTGAATATATGCATATATGCTAATTATTTTCATGGACTTATCTGGATACAGTTCAGATTTTCTGATGAATCTTTTCTCCTTGAGAGTATCTCAAATATGTGATCATGCCATAATGTACTTCTCTTATCATTCTTTGTTGTCACACAGAATCCTTGTTCTCAAAACTAATGTATCAGCTAGTACATAATAATTACTGATATAAGTAAATAAGGAAGCATTAGTTGGAACACAACTTATTAGTCACAGATGTAGGGAGTTAACACAAGGCTGTGCTAATTTCTGGCGTTTGTACTAAGCACTGAATGGTACCAAACTAAGCATTAACCACAAATACAGGGATCAAACCCTATTGTGCTAAGGTTAAAAGAATTTTCCAGCTTTTCCCCACTACTGTATAGACTTCTTCTTAAAAAAATATACTTATTCAGTATCAGGCACTGGATAAAAATATAAAAAATGTCTCATGTTTGTATTTTTCAGTTATATGTACTTCACAGTGTTACTGCACCACCAGACAATTTCAGATCTAGCTGTTCTCTGTAGGAGATGGTCATCACTCAGAAATTACTGAAACACACTGTAAAGTATTAGGGTGTGTCTTGTGACTGCCTCCTTTACCACCATCAGCATGCTGGTAAGTCTGTCCTAAAACATGTAACTATGCAACCAGATATCCAAACATTTTCCAGATAAGACACATCATGCAAAATTTCAATATATCAGCCCTTTAGTGTATGAGGCAGCCAAATGATTTGGCAGGAGTGAAAAACTATGAAACAACCTTTTTTCTATAGTTGCATCACAAAATATTGTCTTTCTTTTTCTACCAGAGTAAAAGATAAACACTCTGTCTGACTATATGAGGCAAAAGTATCTGTTGAGAGGCTGGTCAACCAGGCAGTGAGAGCATTATGCCAGAAATAACAGAGGACAGAAGATAGGGCTGGCAAGCAGGAGCCCTGGCTGGTGGGAACACAAGGGCAAAGCACACAGCTGAGATAAGAGCACGTCCTTGAGCACAGGTGTGCAAGGAAGAACAATGTGCAGCACAGCTGCCTTGCTGGGAACACTCCTAGGCCTGTGCTGGGCAATGGGCATGGCTGGGTGCTGCTCTCTGGCACATCCCTGCAGTGCTGCTCAGGGAGCAAGCAGGAGGTGAGGGACAGGGATGTGGACTGAAAACTGCTGGAATAGCTAGCAATCAGGGGGGTGCAATCAGTAGCACAAAGTACAGCTGGAAGCAAACTGAGTCCAATACTGTCCAACATCTGCATGCTGGGACATGGTGCACTCTCCTCAAGCTGGAGAAGCTGATACAGCATAGGGTTCAGCTGCCTTCCAAAGGGGCCTAGATGGGTGGGTAGAATGGGCTGAGAGGAAGCTCAGGCTGTTCAAGAAGGGGAGTACAATGTCCTGCATCTGTGAAGGAACAACCCCAGGCACCAGCACAGGCTGGAGCTGTCCAGCTGGGAAGCACCTGGAGGTCCTGCTGTGCCATCCTTTCAAAGGTCTTGAGGCAAAAATTCCAACACTGTCCTCTGCTGCAGTGAGGGGCATATTGTCAGCAGGGCCAGGGAGGTGGCCCTTCCTCTCCCCTCAGCATCCAAAGTCCTGTTAAGGCCTGCCCAGCACAATAAAGCTGGATTTACGATTGATTCACTGAAACAAGTCCTCTGCAGGGTTCAGCAGTCCTTAAAGGTCCTGAGCATCTCTCACACACAGAGAGGCTGAGAGAACTGAGCCTGTTCAGCTGGAGAAAAACAAGGCTCAGGGAGATCTTGTCAATATCTATAAACATCTGGACTGACTGATATCAATAGCCCAGGCAACTTTAATTTCACACACTACGGTCTGCATCACTTATAAGAATTTATTTCCCCCCCAAATCCTGGAACTATGAAACAAGTGGAAAATTTCCATTTACAAAATGGAAAAATATACATCCTTTAGTGATTCAAATGATGCTCTGAGCTTTTTTTGTAGTTATTTTGGGTGAAGGCAAGTCATAAAATATTCATGTCAAACACACAATTTAATTTACCAGTACAAGAAATGGAGTTGACATTCTAAGTGAATTTCCATGAGAGCAGTTTTTGCTAATGGCAATTACTGCTATGGACTTCGTAATTTACAGGAAACATCCTGCATTTCTTAATATAGAACCCTGTACTTAAACACTAAAATATACCAGGTTTCTATAATGAAGTCTGACAGAAGCTCTATTCATCCTTTTCTTACATCTTATCTCCTTCAAAAGACAAACAAAAATGAAGGTGCTTATCACAGATTCATAATTACAAAGGCATGTGCAACTGATTGTTTTAATTATTTCTAAAACCAGGACTCAGCCTTCGTAAGCACATTGCACATTGACATTTTCAGTGAAATTTCAAGCTAAACTTTTAACTTACAGTCCTCATACTACTGTGGATAGAAGATCCACAGTAGTACGAGGACTAATCCAAGTATTCCATCTTCAGTTCATTAGAAACAGAGCAAGTAACAGTCCAAGAATATTGACTACCTGATTGTGACATCAACGGCTGATGGGAATAATCCTGCCTACCACTTTATTAAAATATTTTGGGTTTTTTAGAGAAAATACACATCCCACAATAAAAAAAAGCAAGTTATTGCTCACTAACCTCTGCTTCAGCTGCTTGTGATTGCAGGAGCTGACGTATACGAAGAATGTCCTTCTCAATTTGTTGAATTCTGGCCACCCTTGCCTGAAATGAATGGATTTTCACATTTAATTTTGTTCAAAAGCTCCTTTTACTTACTGTACAGAGTGACAGCATGAAAAGTTCTTGGCAAATACTGCTGACTACAAAAAAACTTACTTTAGTAGATACAAGCAGAGGAAGGAATTACATGCAGTAATTCATGTGTTCTTTGTAATGAAAACAAGCAAGGGAATAGTTGGGGTTCTAATAACACTGAATACTCATTTGGATGTAATAGGTTGTCACACAGCACACATTTAGGTATTTAAAAATGCTCCCCTTAACTTGCACAATATTCTTGTTTCTGAAACTGACATTTTATGCAGATCTTTGGCATATTACTTCACTTTCATCTATAGTATCAGAATTTTACTTGCCTTTTAGTGATCTGAGAAATATTTTTATTTGCAGAGTGTCTTGGAAGGTATGAGACCCTGACAGATTTTTATTACATTCAGTTGCTCTACTGATGTGAGAATTTTGCTTATGTCCAACCTTGGATGATTCTCTGCTCCTACAAATCTCAAAGAATTTAACAGGCTAAGTATATATATATTAAAAAAAAATCTACATACTGCTTCTTTGGTTTATCTGGGATTTTACAGACATCTCTGAATCAGTCTTTTACAGGCATATTGCTACACATTTCCCACTGCAACCATTCTGTGGTAAGAACAGGGAATATTAAGAGACTCCAAATGTAAAAGGATACATGTACTCCACACAAATTGTAGTGAAGCACAGGATGCATTATCAGTCTGTAAAACAGTTAGTGTATAACCTTGATAATTTAATAAATTCACATTATTTGACTTTAAATGTGGGCAGAAGACCAAACTGATTAAAGCGTATTTTTTTTTGGTGCCATGGATAGATTAATAAAATAGACATATTGTTGAAAAAAGTTCTAATGCCTTTATTTGATTAACATTTACAGTGCTATACTAGAAAAGCAATCTAATAGACACTGCAAAGATCAGCATTATAACCGACCTTATTTGACATGTTTATAATCTGAAAATGGAAATAAGATGAACTTTCAAAAGGTGCTAATGCCAGAAGATGCACATGCAATAGAAACACAATGCTATCTAGAAAATTTAGAAACACAAAACATAACCAAAAAATATGAATTACTGAAACACGCATCAGAAGCAGCTGTGGGGAAAACACCATAAGCATCAACATTTAGCAGAGCTAGAAAGGTATAACTTTAAGCTATACATTTGATTTGATTTTGTAAAGCAAAGTATTGGAAAATACAAAAAAAGCTTCAGCACAGAGGTAAACAGATAATTTATCCCACCCTTTGCTCCTAGTTCAAGAAATTTTTAAGTATTAGAAAGATAATAGAAAAATATTTTGGGAATATCTATATTGGTGACATGATGCATGACTGACAAAATACATTTCTCATTGTCCTTAAGAATTACTTGAATTTAATAGAATTATAGAGCAGTCAGGGTTGGAAGGGACCTTGGAAGGTCATCCACTCCAAACTCTCTGCCAAGGACAGGAACATCTTCAAGTAAATCATGTTGCTGAAAGCCTGTCTGACCTTGAATGTTTCCAGGGATGGGGCCCCTGCTGCCTCTTGGCAACCTTTTCCAGCGTTTCACCACTCCCACCATAGAACATTTCTATCTTGTATCTAATCTGAATCAACTCTCCATTAATTTTAAGCCATTACCTTTCTCCTATCACTATTTCCTGCTAAGAAGTTTCTTATAGGTCCCCTTTCAAGCACTCAAGAGACACAGGTCTCCCCAAAATTTCCCATAAATCGAGTTTCTTTCTGTGTAACCAGCAATGTAGCCAATAAAGGGCATCAAGAATATCTGAGTATCTTTATATATGCACCTAAACACAGGAAAAAAATGTTGTGCAGATGAAAACAATTAACTACTGCATGATTTGCCAAGTATTACTGAGTCCTCCAAAGGGACAGAAATTCTATCCACCCTTTCCAATTTCAGTCCAGAGATTTAAACATCAGATCATACTTCTAATTAACTTTTTTCTAGTACAGGGAAACTGGGGAGTTCCACTAACCAGGACTGTACTTTGTGCCAAACACTGCAGAACAGAAAAAAGGGATGCATTTCTTGCCACAAAGGGGTGAAGCCTACTGGCAAATGGGCAAAACAATGGAACAAGCAACAATGTTCTTAACTTTGGAACCTACTTGAGAAATATCACCTTTGATTTCTATTTGTTCATACTACATTCCCATTTATTATTGTATTTACTTGTAATTTTTATAAACATAAAATAGTTGCAGAAAGTAACTTTACATTTGAAGTTACACATTATTTGGTTTTCACTGCCCCAGTAACATGTCTAACAAAGCAAAAATAAAATTCCTCCACACTCACAGTGAGAGAAAAATAATCACTATATAGAAAGTAAAAACAGGGAATAACATTTTGTTTTTAAAATGTTGTCTGCCTTTTTTGTTTGGTTGGGTTTTTTTCCAAAATAAACAAATATAATAGACAAATGCATTAACGGCTTGGTATATATATAAGACCAGCATATAAATATAACAGTGCTGAAATGTTTATCTGTGTGAAAGTCCAGGAACTAAATTTTCTTGTATCTTTAGTGTTCTGCTGTTTTAGCCAACTTTTAGAGATCTTGGGATAAATTCTTATATGAATGGTAATTTAACATAAGAATTTAAGGAACTCTTAACCTCAAAAAAATTAGAGCCTTTTTGTTCTGGCTTGAAAAATAAATTCTATGTGAACATGAATTCAGTCTTAGAATTGAAATATTTTAAAATATATCTTACAGAAATTAAGTTTGCTTCTACTTATAACTAAATATATTGGCTACTTGCCAACTATTGGTTGCTACAGTAACAACCTTTGAACAAATAAAAAAAGTAAAAATAAAACATCGTTAAGAATGCTTTTTTCCTTTTTTTCAAGTAAGCACTACTATGTGAAATTATTGGCTTCAGAGAATAGTTACAAGTTTCTAAGTTAGTACAAATCATTAAAGTAGCTGATATAAACTGCCAAAACCCTTCTTTTTCATCTTTATGAGCAACTGCTGGGCAAGTAGTTGTGAACAATCTTCATAGAAGACATCAACAGTGAGTTGCTGTGAGTTAAGTTGCTTCAGAAGGAAACAAAGCCAAATCATGCCACACTAAAATGGGAGAAAGCCATTGTTTCAAGGCTCATGAGAAAGGACAGCCACAGAAAGAGCAGTGACTACCTGGGCAACTGCAGGTTACCAGCTCCCTCACAGAATAATCTCTGGGACTCTTAATTCAGAGATGTCTGCAATGCCAGCCTTTATGTAGCTGAAATATTCCCTCCCTGCAGCCTACATTTTGCATAGTATTATATATCACTATCAATTTGGGTGGAAAGAAAATATGGAGCGGAAAGAAAATGGTAAAACTACTAAGCTGAATATCCTTGCCAAATACAGAAGCTTCATTTTGCAAATTTAAAGATCACAGTGAAATAATGCAGAAATTGCTCTTATGTATTTGTACATCAGTGAGCTTCTACACATTTTTGGCACTGGTCCATGGCAGAATGAAACCAAGGGGAATTACCAGTTAAATTCACAAGAAGCACATGTAGAAGTAGTTACTTTGTATTCAATAATCTGTATATAATCACAATAGGCACTGTAATTTCTGCAAGTATGTAAATGTTACACACATACAGAGAGAGAGTGAAACAGCTGTGACAGAACCCATGTCAAACATTAATTCAAAATGTTTCAACAACATCTTGGCAGCATTCTTCCCCCCACCAAATATAAAACCCCCAACAATCAGGGAAGAAGCAAATGCATGGTCAGCTTGATTATTTCCATATAGTGATAAAACCACAGCCAAGTTGTGTGTCTGAATAATTTCTTTTGATCCCTGCCTGAGTGCATTTAGAATGCTGCCAGAAGCCTAGCCTGCTTAGCTTATTTCTATTTAGCTTAATTCATCTTCCTCTCACTTAAGCCTGTTAACAGCAGCAGAAGTTTCCCAGGAGTTTTGCTGCCCACGATCTTCACCTGGGACAGGCTGACACAAAGTGCACAGCTGAAACTGTGGAGGGCATCACCCCTGCTGATAAACCTTGGTAACTGCCTTACAGCTCCCAGATCAGAGCCAGTGACTCCCCAAACACACTGAACCTGTGCCTGCCTGAGAATATCAGCACAGACATTCTCTGCACAGCCCTGCGCACATAACCCGACAGCTGCAGGGTATCTCTTTGGCTAAATACTTTCAACTGTAGGAATTTTTGTAGAAGTCCTACTAGATTACTCACTTTAAAGCAACTATTTTGATTACCTCTTGTAATCAGAACAGCTGCTTTACTTTAAATGTAAACCCAAATGAGAAATGTTTCTCATGTAGCAAAATTTTGTGTTGAGTCAACCTAGTGAGGGAGATAGAGCCTAAGAAGACTTTGTACTGAAAAAAACTGATTATTGTCATTCACCAAAAAAACTCCAAATCTTACTAAATTGGTTATTTAATACGTCTAGAAATGCATGCTAATAAATAATTCAAATTGTTTTCCTACTATGGAGGATTCTTTTTTATAACCAGCAACCAACTGATTATTAATTTATGATTTGCACATGACTGCATTCTAATTTATACTTCCAAATGGGTGGGCCATGTGGTTAGATATGTACATATCCTCATCATGAATGCAAAACAACTCCTGGTGAGAGCAAACAACTTCCAGATATGTATGTGAATTACATTTTACTTGAACATCTTGTGATACATCTTTTCTGCCTAAGGAAAATTAAGAACAGTAGCTGGATTTTATTTGACATAGAAGCATGAAGAAATCCAGCAAAAAGATGAAAAATTAAGCAGTTGCAAATACATTGGCTTTTCTAAAGCTAAAATGGTAGTGAATTGTAAGGAAATTATCATTAAAAAGTATTTTCTCTTGGATAAATTGTCTACATCTGCTGAATAAAAAGAATTATTTACAACAGGCAGATGAGGGTACTTTTTGCCGAGTAATTATTTCCTATGTCCTGATTCCTATTTGTATATTTGAAAGGCTAACTAAGTGCTGCGTTTACACACAGTTTAAAGGTACAATTACCAATAATTTAATAAATATGCAGGAAAACCTTTTCCCTTGCTTTTAATGGTGAAAGACACTCTACCTGTGCTCGCTTCTCCATGTCCTGACAAGTGCCCAGTTGTTCCTCCATTGCAGCTCTGATTTGCCTGGCCTCGTACTCCAGCTGCCTTCTGGTCATATCTGTTTGCAAGGAGAACTGAAACAAGAGTACAGGGAAGGCATTTTAGCAAATAACATTGATGTAACCAATGTATTTCTCAGAACAAAAGGCAGAACTATTACTTTTCTACAACAAATTTCATAAACAAACAAAACATAGTAATACATTCTTAAAACATGACTGCATCGTGAAAAACAAGTACACAGCAATGTTCAACCAGTAGACTATACCTGAGTTTTGTCAAATGACTAAATATAATAAGCATTGAGAAAGTATAATTGCTTACAGGAACACATGGCTGCTACCAACAAAACTGTGATGTGTGCCATCAGAATTGGCATTTTCAAAAATATTCAGATGTATTAAGCTACTGCACATAGTGGTGGTATTCATACTGCTGCTATTTACATTATTTCTAACTACCCCGTGAAAAGAGCACAAGTGTTAAACCCAAGAGCAGCAATACAGCCTAAGGGACTTTTGAACTAAAAGAAATTTCAAGGCAGGAGCAAAGCTCTTCACTGGCTTTGGACAATTACTCAGTCTGTAAATAAATGAGTTTCCAAGAGCAGTCTTTCCAGAAGACTTCACCAAGGTCAATTCAGAAAGTCAAAACAAGACAATCATCTGCAAGGACCAAATGGGACCTCTCATTTTGCTGTGTCTGGCCTAAGTAGTAATGGATATAAATTGCCAAAAAAGACCTTTAGTGTAGATGTTAAGTAATGCATTCTAATCCTAAGAGCAGCTAAGTGAATTCTTTATCCATGGAACAGAGGAGACAAACTTAAAAACCTATGACAGAGTGACACAGAAACAGCTGACAGTGCTTTGAGAATGGGTTGCAGTTCCTCAAAATCTTTTTCAGGCCTTCTGCCTTGGTTCTGGTGCTCTGCTAAGCTCAGCTATGACTCAGTGTTACTTCTGCTCACTGAGGAAGTGTTTCTGCCATCTGTTTCCATTTCCAGAAGGTTGACTGAACCTTCATCAGGTGCGACTCTCTCAACCACACCTTCCCAACTCTATGTGTGAAGGATGCACTGAAGATACATCCATGTTGCTGACATCTAACAGGGAATCCTGCATTATGTGGGATATCAGACATCTTTATTATCCCAGATAACAGTGACTTGACTATAAATAGTTTGGAGACGCCAAGGTAAAAGCTTACAGCAAACACCTGCATAGGCTATAGAATCACTTTACTGATTGTTATAAAAAAACAGCTCTTGTGTACATTGTCATATGCTAATATTATTCTCAAAACTAGAAAAATCCACCAAATAAAAGAACAGGAGAGAAGAGAGTTAAGGAAGTATACTGACATGCAATTAATTTGTCACAATGACGTCTTAATGTTCCTCTCTTTTCACTGACATGTATGAATTTTGATGTGTAAAATTCTATATGAAATGCATTATTTAGGCTAAGTTATCATTACATACTGAATGAAAAAACAATTTGGAACTAAAGTGATAGTAGAGAATGCCACCAAATTAATAAAATACAGACAGCATCTAAACAGAGACTGTAGCACCAGACACCTCATCAAGCACTCAGAAGGTACTTACATTTTCAGTAAGGGGAAGACTATCAATTCTTTTAGTCAGGTTCTGAAGCTGGGCGTAATACCAGTCTTTTTCTTTCTCTTCCTTCTCAAGCTCCGCAAGCAGCAGAGATCTATTAAAAGCAGAAGGAGGAAGTTTCTCACCATTAACACCTCATTTCCATGTGGAAGTTTGAAGAAGGCACTAAGGAGACATTTAGCTCAGTTCCCTGGCCCTGGCTAATCAACCTATCCACTCCTTTGTGCTAAGCATTTCAGGTCCTCATCTATGAGAGAGAAAAATATACATATTTCTCAAAAAAACCCACTTCAAAATCCAAAGCTAAGAGACATTTTGTGAAAGCAAAACCAGTTATTAGTGGTGTGTTAACCTGTACCCTGCTTCTTTGAAAAATACATTTTGTATAGTGCAAACATTTAAGAAAAGGTCTGTCAAAGAAACATGTACAACCATCAGTCCTCAATTACTGAATCGAGAATCTTCACCTTTGCACTGTTCTTTTACTCATCTGTCACCTATAGCAACACTATGGGTAAAGCACACAAAACAAGCCATTTCTATGAGTGTCTAAAATATTTTAAATCAGTATTTTCCAGCAAATGTTATAGACAAGATACGTTTGCAGCTGTTAGAAACTTTATTTTAAATGGGTATCATAAGCACACTGCATACCTGAGTAATAACTGGGAAAGACAAAATGAGTAATATATGCAGACTACCAGGGAAAAAATTATTAAAAATTTCACATGCTACTTTATCAATCCTTCATGAATTGAATTTTATATAATTCTAAATCTTATGAATATAGTAAAATACTCATGTCTACAACACTCCTCAAAATAGATACTAAAATTTTTTAGCAAAATCTGTCTAGTAGGAATAAACAGAAATCCACTCTTTTCAATATGCAAGTTTATTATTTTCTTTCTAATGCTTTCTGTGAGTATTGCTCTCCCTTCTGATATTTTAATATTGCTCATTAACAGAAATTACAAAAATCAACATTTAGCCAGAAGACAGAAAGTTGCATACAAGTTTGCCCACTATTATTTTCCATCCCTTAACTTTTGCATCCCTCTCTGGCTGTGGCAGTTCTGAGCAAGAGCATATGAACCTTTACAAAGCACACAAATACATTATAAATAATTACCGTAAGTCATTAAGGAACAATTACACAGCAGACAACAAAAGTACAAATTTCCCCCGACTATTTTGATCATGCATCACAGACATTATTTGAGATAGTAATCCATCTTCCACACAAAACAAAGAAGAAAGAACTTTAAAATTTGTATTTAAAAGAATCTGTTTGACTATTTCCTGCTTTAAAAATATTTCAAGCTAATTTTGGTGATTTAACATTTAGTCCATATCCTATACAAGTGGCCTGGCCTGCTTGCAAATGGAAAATTGAATGAGAGGATCCCTCCCCTTCAATGGGAGACTGGAAAACCACATATCTAAGAGTGCTAAATGTTTGTAAACATGAACAAAATTACATAAATTTCCAGAATTGATCCAATAGTCACGTTGAAACCTTTTTGTTTTAAGAATGCCATGGTTTACAATAAAAATGATTGAAGAGAAGTAACAAACAATTACCATAATTTGGCAGGTAACTGGAGCAGTATCACAGGACAGCCGTAATTCTTCAGTCACAAGGATGTGGCTGGCAGAAATTCTTAAAGTCCTTTAGACAGACTGAAGGCAAAACTAATAGATGGTGCTTGGGAAAAGCTTGTTGAGAAAGCTTTTTTTGCCTCCCACCTGCCTATTCTCTTGCCACACAGCCCTAGTGCCTAATCTCTGGACAGAGTGGAATTCTGCAGAGTTTCCCTTTTTACCACCTTGAGTGCCCAGGCACCAGTTGTGTTCAGGCTGTGAAATAAAATTCGCAAAAGCACAATTAATGCAATCCTTATAAAAAGTATTTTCACTTTTGAGGACTTGCAAATGTGAAAGGACTGACTAATTCTGCCTCTGGATGTCAAAGAACTGGTAGCAGAAACCGGAGGGATTACTTTCAGCTAAGTAAACATGTGATTAAGTTCCTCTTAAGAAATGCAGGGTATTCAGTATGTGAGACAGTGTGTCATTCAATCTGCTTTGACATGTACAATGGATGCTGGAAGCAAGAAAATAACTTAGGAACCATCAGTGCTGCATAAATAACATAATGCATGACCCAAGGGTGACTTGTTAATTTAATATTGTCATTTTGTCTTCTGAAGTGATGCTTCATTTGGGATTACTAGTTTGGTATCACTGCTCTGTAAGAATGCAGGTTTAACAGTCTTTAAGTTCTCTCAGCACAGAACCTGAAAGGTTGCTACAACAACAGCAGGCTGCACTTCAGTTTTCTTGAAAATAAGCAGCAAGAAACAGCAGTTCTCTGTAGATGTGTCTGATAAGCTGTTCCCCACGTTGAACACTACTCTCAGATACTACTCTAACCAGAAGTACAGCTGCTTCTCAGCCTCCTGGAGCTTCTCAGGGTTAGGAGAGGATTTTAAGTGGAAGAGCTGCTACTGGTAATGAAAAACAAGATGGAAAAAAACCAGTGCAGTTATTCCATCTTTTTTATACCCCCAAGATGTGTACATTAGGACTTTTACTTTTTTCATCAGAGAAAATTCTGTTCTGTGTCATACCCTGTCAAGTTCACGGAGAATTCAGCAAAGCAAATGGAGAAAGCTTTTGGAACTTGACACTATTTTTATGAGTTAACAAAAAGTTTTCAATTTGAGCTGTTCTTCTGAAGGGTGGGTTTTTCAAAGACTTCTCATATGTGGCACTTCTGAAGCTCCCAACAATAGAGGAAGCTGAATGAATGCAGAAAACTCTTGACTTCTTTTGCAAGTATTTTCTGCATAATTATGTCAATATTATTCCTGGCTAAAAGGGAGAATAGAAACAAACTATATGCTACTTTACTTGCATTATGTAAATTACAACTATAATTAATACTTTCACTTCAATTGGTGGGAGATAAAATAAAATCTTGAAAAGCATTTCTGATGCTGTAAAGTTTGAGGTAAGTTTTACCAACCAGCCAAAAGATAGAAAATGCTCCAAATCAACATTAAAGAAATAAAAAACGGAAATGGCATAAACCAGAAGGAATAAAGAAGGCATACAAACATTTTCATATAAAATATATAAAAATATATTAAATTTCACTGAAGACTGTCATCTTTAGTAGCCAATTACAGAATTTAAAAAGGTGAGATTATTAAATTTGCTAAATTGCCAAGGGCAAACACAAAAATTAACCTGCAGTATACTCTGAAAAGTTTTGTTGTTGATATGATGCTCTTACCAAGTATTCCTGGAAATAGCCAGAAAAAGCAAGAGCTATTTCATTATTAGAGTATTCTAAACTGGCAATTTAAAAGCACAGTGCTGCCACTGCCAATTTTTCTCTTCTTTTTTTTTTTTTTTCTCTTTGTTTTTTTAAACTTTAGAATTAGAGGAGAGGCAAGCAAATGAGATACGTGCCAATAATTTAATCTTTATTCTGGCAGATGAATCAATTGATAAACTGTCTTCCTCTCAGAAGTTCACCTTCAGTCAAGTGCGGTGGGTTGACCCTGACTGGATGCCAGGTGCCCACTGAATTGCTGTAAATATTTAAATACATAATTTAGTCCTCCCACAAACACTGTTGCCCATTAATAGTATATATTGTGCCAGCCTGTTAAAGTACTGAATGGAAATGGTCTCCTGCTGCATATGTCTGGAAAGTGTTATTTTATTCCAAATTATTTTAGTCTTGTCAAGTTCAACAAGTTCTTGAAAGTCTGTTTAAGTGCAAAAATCCAAACTTGATTAGCAAATATATACATTTAGATACACAGAAATTTAGTAAATATGCCAAACAAGTTCATACACAAAACACGGGAAAAGAAGTGTTTAATTTTAGAAATGGTAGTGGTTTTAGATGCACAGTCCTATGCCACTCCCCCCTAAGATTTGATTCATTTTTGGCTACCCAGGATTCTTATCAATGCCCTACATGCTTCCACATGTACCCTGAAACAGCTTAAAGAACAGAGCAGTTTTGGATTATCCACCATTTCACTAATAATAAAGCTAGATGTGATCTGGCCATGCCTCCATACATCCATCTTCTCCACAGCACAAATATTTACCTCATCAGCTACAACAGTAACAGTGTCTAAGCTACTCTGAAATTAAATATCCTCATCCCTTTTCTCCAGTGTTATTTGGAACACAGACTGGTTCACTGCCTAAGTTGTCTTCACTGCCAAGAAAAATGTCCTAAAAACTATCACCTTAGAATCCCCCATGATGAGGAAAGATCATAGATCATAAATCAGAGGTGCTAATCACCTTAAAGAACTCTGGCTGCTAAAAATACTGCTTGTTCCAAGTGAGCAGGAGTTCACTGGAACCACACTGGAAGTTCCAACTGTGTTTAAAGATTGTAGCATCACCCATAGTAAAACATAGCACTGGAAGAATATAAACAAATGGACAGTTTGTTAAGACAGTAAATAACAGACACATCAGACTCTTGAAGACTGAGATGAACAAGTAGATAGTTTCCCAAATTCCTAAATATTCTTATACAGCTCCTCAGGAAACTACATTTTATGCAACAGAACAAGTATCATTAGTGGTGGTCCTGGCTAGGAGAAGGTAAAAAACAGTGGTTTTGATAGAACAGGCTCAGTATGGACCCATGGGAAGTTACTTTTATTCTGCTGATAGGACAAAAAAACCCCAGGGACCTAGATCTTGGAAGAAAAGCATTGTCCTTTCAGGTCTTGGCTGTAAAAATTTTGCTGATATTCAGAGAAAATCCTTTAGAGGAGGGGTTTCTAGAGGGCTATCCACAAAGCACTTGTTACCCACAAAGCTTTTCTATTACAACTTCAAATTGGATTTTTCTGCTTGTTAATGTATACTAGGCATAAAAATACTGTGTTCCAGTTTATTTGGTTTTGCAGCCCACAGCTTGGTACCCCATCCATTAAGTAGGACCAAATCTTTAAGAAACCTTATCTTGCAGATGGGCTTCTGAAAACACCTGGTATTTCAGTCAGATTCATTTTAAGAAATAAAGATGAATTCAGTGGAAACAGCTGCACATCTCTTACTTTGCATTTCCTTTGTAAGTGACTGATAAAGTGCTACAATTCTGTATTATGACCTGAAAGTATGTTCTTCCTATAAATGGGTACCACTGCCTTTCAAGAAAAGAAATTCCAGGATTTTATCAATACAAAATGTCTGAACAACACCTTGAAGATAAGAACATGTATTTTGTTTAGCTGATATATTTGCTGAGAGAGTAAAGTCACTAGGTAAATGTCTGCTAATAGTAAATAATTGATAAACCAGTTATGGTACTTAATAAACATTTGCAAAAGAGAGAAAACTATTTCACCATCACATTGTTACAGCTTCAGCATTTATCAACAGTGGTGAGGAGATATGGAGGGGGTTAGAATGCTCCACCCTCACTATTTAAACATATTTCAGACAGTGACAACCTGCTTATCAAAATAAAAGAGCCAACAAAGAGTAACAATGAAATGCACAAATGAAGAAACAGTAGAAATTGAATGATACTTCATTATTTTTAAAATATTTTTCTCCATGTGCATCTAAATAAAATGTAGATTCCTGGTTTCTTACCTGTCAAGGTAAATGACAGGTAAATACACCACTGATCAAAACCATATTCATGATAGCTAAATACTAGGTGTGTCAGTAAGCTTCCACATTAAAATGAGAAGTCAATACATACTGGAGGAATAAACAAATAAATTTACCTTTCTTTTTCTAGCTCTTCTAAGTAACCAGTGCTTTCTCTGCTTCCATTCATAAAGCCTCTTCTTGGAAATGACCCCATGGGGACTGGACTGCACTCCCCTGAGCGGCTCGACACGGACCCTTCCCGGCTCCCATACGAGCGCACCGACATCTTTGGCCTTAACTTCACCCCAGCAAAGCTGGTGCTTTCCAAATTCAGTTCTGGATAATAAACAGCAAACATTTTTCAGAGCTGAAAGTTCAGTAGCACAAACTTAAAAGATCATTTCTATCTTAATTTCTTACTTTCTGAACAAATTCATGAGCTTTTTTACAGCAGCATTTTGCACAGAAATGCAGTGAAAATACTGTGAACAAAAACAATGGATACAGTGGACTCGGGGAACAGCAGTTATCTGAGCAGATGGCCAAATTACAATCCTGGCAATCAGAACAGTATCCTACAAAAGCCTGCCTGCCTCCTCCTTAGAGGACTTAAGAAATGGGCAGGGTTTTGCATAAACATCATGTGAATTACCTTGTGGCCCACTTGCGAACAATTTCTTTTCCAGAGGTCCTGCAAATGTTTCACCATCATGTAACAGATGAATACCCTGTTCATCACAGGGGTCTTAGACATCCATATGAAATTTCTGGGTCAGAGGCAGGGATGATGGATGTATACAGGGAGTTAGTGGTCTGGGCTTGCTGGCACTTCCCACACAATGGGATATACACATTCCAGCACGTGCTATAGGGAAGGGACCATAAATTTGCAGAATAACAGAAACAATTTCAGTAATATGACATGGAGAGGGCAGGATATGCAAATAAATATAGAAAATTGGTAGAACTACACCAACATTGACTGTTTTTTCTGAAGAAACAAATGTGAGTTATATCAAATGCAATTTATATGAAATTCTAGAGTTACAGTAGCAAAAGTACAAATGGAGACTTTTTTTCCCCTGAGGATGTGTCTTAAAATGTTTAGCAAAAATATTTAGGCACTGAGACTATGCCTACTTATCAAGCTCAGCACTGAAAAGAAGATACAAATGACTTTGAAAATGTTATCCCAAACTATAAACAAAGGACAAAGAAACTAACCTACTTAAAGCATAATTCTAGATTTACCTTTAAGTCGTTCCAGTAAGTCAATCTGTCCAGAAGATGTCATTGCCTCATCTTCAATACTTCCTTGTAGCTGTTTCAGTACCTCCTATAAGAAATTAAGCTTAATTAAGAAATCATTACAATAGTAACACACAAGGTAAATGCATCCTATCCTGCCCTAAAGTGCACACTCATGTAACAGCTGCTGAGACACTGATGTAAATTATAATTAAATTATTTATGTGAGCAGTGATCAAGTGTCATAATTTTAATTGCCATCAGATATATTCTACAATGTTTACCCCAGCACTGTCATGATGTAAAGTGTATCTTGCATAAACCTATCTGGCAGTTCAATCTACTGGATTATTTGGAAGTTCTTCTCAAAGTGAATAACAGTTTTTTGAATTAAGCACAAAGAAATCAGTCAGTCTTGTAAAAATAAATTTTGGCTATGTAACTAACAGAAAAGCATCTTGACTAGAAGCAATCCCCAGGATGTGTTTTCTTTGAGGCCCTAGCACCACTGTAAACCCACAAGAAGACTCATGTTATTCTTACTAGAAATGCTACCATTTCCATGCCTGTGAGCAAAAGATTTAGGTTTCCTTCATGGCACCTATTATTTGTATTATTACTACTTCTATTTCAACCACCCTCAGGCCCACCAGAAAGAGATGTAGACTCCTTCATGCAGCTGAAGCTTCAGATCCAAGAATGCTACCATGTGCTGTGCATGCTAAAATTACACATCTGAAGGAACATAGTTCTGATGTACAAAAAAATCATAGTCAATAATGACTGTTACACTAGAGGGGCTTGTAAGCCCCCAGGTCCCAAATGCTCAGTGGCCTAAATTCACATAGAAAATTAAATGCAACTTAATGAAAGTCTTTTCAATATCATCATGACAGATGTATCAATAGAAAGAACAAATAAAAGACTGGCTACAAGGCAAAAAGCCCTTAATGGAATTTAAAGTACCATTTTTCATACTGAACCACAGAAAATATTTTTAGAAGCAGCAACAGTCAGAAGATGAAACCAATTCTGAATAATGGAAGGTATTCTGTAATTTTCATACATAGACCCTGTATGAAAGGGTCTATGTACGAAGGATTGTACTGAAAACTAATGAATTCTAGACAATTTAAAAATATGTCCATACCAAAGTTTTGCTCTTTTAAGAGTCTAGCATACCTTACTGTCAATATTAGAGGGGTTTGCAACTTACACAAAAGGTACCTTTTAAATGCATTTTTCTCTTTTCAAGAGAAAAAAAAAACATATACGAAAAGGCATCTACAAAAAGTCAAGATTTTTTTTTTAAAGCAGTGCAGCAACGAGCTTTTCTGTATTCCAAGTGTTGTTACTTGTAACTAAAAAAAAAATGAGGAGACTAAAACGATTTTGAGTACAGAACTGTGCAGTTCTGGGGAAATAATCTCAAGCCCTAGACTCAGATAAATGGTAGCAGCCCAAGTGCTGCAGCCTCTGCCATGCTGCTCTGGGAAGAAGAATTCTGGAGTACAGACACCCAAATTTCCAGTTTACTGATGGAGTCAAGATGTTTGTCCACATTCATGTCTTAGTTTGGACAAGTTTGATGCCAAACTTCCATCCTCCCACACCAGCTGTACCTGGATTCCCATTGCAGATATCTTGGAGCATGAACCAAACTCCTTTTGGATCCAGTCAAGCCAGCAGTTACACCCAGGACTGCTGATGGGCATTCACTCCATGGGACAAGGCTGAAACTAGTCCAGACAAAATACTCTGATATATAGATTGATTGTGTGCTGGGTCCTCAAGACAATTCACCGACAGAGCTTCTCCTACTGCACTGCCTGTTAATGTCAGCTTTGCCTTTAGGATCAAGCCTGGGATGATAAAATCCATACTCTTGGAAAGACATCTTCCCTTTGCTTGTGCTTATAAGTATGTTCAAGGGCACCCTCATCAGCCATATGGCCCAGCCATCTCTATACGTAACATCTGCCCTGTCAGCAAAGGCAGACAAACAACTGATATGGTGTTTTTCAAAGAAGGGCTCCTGCACTGTGTGATGCAAGAGCAGATCTGCAGACAGCAGTCTTGGCTTAAAGTCTAAAGGGCAGTATGATACATGAAGTGGTCTTGAGAGAGTTTTGCACTGTTGTTGGAAACCTGTCAACTCAGATAAATATAGAAATAACTAATGGATCATTTTTCTCTGAAAACAGCACTGTTTTACAAGGGAGAAACCTAAAATCCCACATCTCCTTCCATTCCCTTTTTAGAAGCCTCTCTCTCAAATGTGTGACACATCTGCTGTTTCAGCATGTTCAGGATACTTCCCTATGTAATGAGTCTTCCTGCTCTAAGAGCCAATATGAGATGCTAAATGGAACTACCATCAGCTTTTCCTGCCCTATCAAATTACATGACTGAGGTGTCCAGGCAGCAAGGGACTGCTCTTTTTTAAATACTGGCAACAGTTAAACACTAGCACACTGGATCACCTTGCTCAAATTTTATGTTTCAATTCAAACTTTAAGTTCTAACTTTTAGTTTTTGTATCATCCCCTTTTTCCTCCAACAGCACATGCACTTTTCTCAAGTTAGCTTTTCTGTATTTTTCTACGTTTCTTTTCTACAGTGCTATTGCTAAGGCAACAATGCCATTACGAGGCTGTGACATCAATTTTAAACTCCACCACAGTACACTTCAAAATCTAAGCTGACCACTCAATAGGCAGTTAAATAAAGGAGATGAAATTTTTAGAGCAGGAGATGCAGCCCCTGGGCCAGGTACTGGTAGAAAATGAGGCTGTGTGCTAAAATGACAAGTCAGGGAATTTGCGCTTTTACTTGAACAAGGAACAGAGCCATTTCCTGCAATAATCCTTCTGGAGGAAACATGGCAAGTTACCTGTTACTGTGCTAATGAAAATTTTTATTTATTCACTATTTATAATCTAGGATTCAACAGTAACGCTGTTTACCTGCATATAGTGCTTTGAAATAGTATTTTTCCATGATAATTTTATATTAAATTTGATATCATGTTCACTAAAGCATAAAATAGTCTCCAAGGTTCAATTAGTATCTGTTTATTATTGCAAATTTCAGTAAGTATTTTAGTAGTGGTTTACAGCATTATTCTAAGCAAACTGTTTACTGACTTAGCAGTGACTTACTGAAAATATACACAAATGTAAATCTATAAGAAAAGGCTCCAAGGTTTTTTCTGCTCTTTTAAAGAATACAAGTCAAATTATTTTAATGGTCACTTAAGTATAACATATCTTGTTCTGTGCAGAAGTACAAAAGAATGTTTCTGGAAATGGAGCAGGCCCTATGACTCATCATCATTTAAAAGGGTTTCTGTCTTCACAGTCTCTGGACTGGGAAGTACTGAAACATTGTCTATTTTTTGTCTGGTTGGGTGGGTTTTTTTGCTTGGACTCTGTGAATATAATCCTGACATAAAACCCACATTATGAATTATTAAATAAAAGAGATCAGATCTGTCAGCATGTAAATGCACAACTATGGTAAATAAAAGCACCTTAACTAAAAGTAGATGCACCCAGCTAAGTGGTAAGGGTTCTTGTAAATAACATGGCTTAAAGGCTGTAAATTTACTCAAGCTGCTAATAAGGAAAGGAATCACAGAGGAATAATGCTTACAATGGTGGATTTAAAATCCCAAGGAGTTAAGACTTAAAGTGTATTCCATTTTTGGGAACTTTAAGTATAAATATGAATACCTAGGACTATTTCAAAATATGGTATATGTAAAAATACATTTTGGTGACAATTCAGATATGTTTGGTCTTCTGTAAACACTATTCTCTCTCCCCCACTCCTTAAACATTAAGCCTTATTACTTGTATTCACTTTTGTCATAGCTATGTGGATTCAGTGAATGACAAAATCTATGAAAATCACAATGAAAATTAAATTTATGAAACTCCTGGATGCAGGACACCAGATATACTCACAGGCCAGTTATGCTGGTTACCACTCTATTTACAACATTTGAGTATAAAACCAGGTTTAATCACACAAACACATGAAAGTGTTCACAATTTCAGAGAGCAATCCAACATCTATTAGCAGCATACAGGAGGGGAATATGCATAATGAATGAATAAAAAATCATGGTTTACCAAATCAGCGTTATTTTTAAATTACAGTATTTCTGACCACATTGGTATGCATAATTTTAACCTGGTATGCTGAAAATGTAACATAAAATTTCTAAATTAAAGTAATTTTTGACCTCCAATGGAGCTGAGTGTAGTTTCAATTACTATTTAGAAAAGCAGAAAAAAAGGTAACATATACTCAAAGAATATCACTCAAATTCCACAAAACCATTAAATGTCAGAACCATGGTGGAGGGCGGGGGGGGGGTAGACATCAGAATACTATTTTTTTTTGAGATAGTAGAAATTTTAAGTTCAAGGTCTTATATGACCTGTCATAACTACATGAACTAGACAGTGCAATTAATTCTGTCACATATGGTAGAACATTCACAGTGGCTGAGAGAGTGCTTGGAAGGAGCTCTTTGCTCCTATACATTTTGGTGAATTATGCGGCTGCTTAATCAGGCTTGCTGGGAGCCCTTCTAGCCCTTCAAGTGCAAAGAACTGCTCAGGCTGCTCAACCCTGTAGCCAGGTCCAAATGATAATATCACCAGTGACAGCACTGCTGACTGAGGTGGAACACTGGAGCAACTCAACTTTCAACCTTGCAGAAAGAGGAATGCATTTCTTATGTGAAATGATGTTGTTCATTTTAATTTCCAACAATGTCATTTTCTAAATGGAAAATATTCACCCAGTGTCACCATGCTCAGGAGCTGTCACTTGCTATAACCACTTACAGAAGACAGTACCAAGTTCTTAGTGCAAGTACACTGTCAGGTCAACTAAAATTATCTGATTTTATGCTCAGAAAGAGGGATGTCTAAAGTAATGGAATTAACTATATGTATCACCAGCTTAATTTCACCTAAATTCTAAAAAGAAAAGTAAACAAATATTTTCTTTAATTTTCCAGCCAACTTGGATCCTGTTAGAAACTTCAGAATTGCAAAGATCTAAAAATATTTCTTAATGTAAAATCATAAAAACACACAGATCCACAATGTAAAGCTGTTGCTGCTTCTTTGCAGATTAAATAAATTCACTGATATTTAAAATATCTGTGTTTTGTAGAATGCTAAATGACTTTTATAAGCACATTTTTAGTTCATGTGAGCCTAATAACATCCCTGACTGCATTAGATGTGCCATCACTGAATTCCCAGAATTCATCACTTGATACACTTTGTAAGAATCAATTTGGCTTATGACTGTTTCTTCCATTAACACATTCGAATTTACTGAATGATCAATACACATCATTATTTTCAAAATTACTTCTGTTTTGGAGGATCTAACTATTGTGCTATCTCCTGCAGTATCTCCCATGCCTATCAGTGTTCTAATTCCCTATGTCACTTTATCCTGATGTGACTTAATGTGCTTTCAGAACAACATCACCTCTTCCCTCCTGAAAGGACTGAGTGCATGGGGCACAAAAAAGCCACAAAAAACATTCTGCAAATGCAAAATCCAGCTAAGAGCAAATAAAATAATTTGAGAATGAAGATGAAGGTTCTCACTAGCGGGAAAAAAATCATAAGTACATATAATGTTTCCTGTGATCACTGCTTTCCCTTGCAAGACTTCAAAAGTTCAAGTGCTTGCATGCTGGGTAAGGATGTGTTGAAATTATTTGAAAACCAGGCAGATATGAAAAGGAAAATACTGGGTGAATTCACACAGCACAAGTTACAGAAGCTCAGAATTTAGCACCTATTTCACAAATGTTAACACAGACAAGGAATGCTACTGCTGAATCAATCCCTTTTCTCCCTATTTGTTCACCAAACAATGCATTTGCTAAAAAAAAAAAAAAAAAGAGAAATAAGCATCATTTCACTCCCAGACAAGACCAGCTATTATCATGTACGCTAAGGCTGTTCATTCAGGCAGTTGAAAACAGCAAATTTGAAAAAATCTGAAAGCTAGCATGGCTACTCAAAGAAGAAAACTAGTTTATACCATATTCTGTCCATTTTTATCACACTTGTTGTGCAGAATGGGATGAATTGAAAGCTAAAAGAAGCTCACACTGAGAGCAGGGACATATATGCACCTGCTGTGCAAGTGCCTGTGTAGCCAGCCCTTTGGAAGGGACCTGACTTTTAGAATGTCAGATACTCTTATGTTACCAATGTTCTCCAATAAAAAGCAGGTAAAATGTTAAATTTCTACATCTAGCTGATTCACAGCTAATGTACTAATTTTTTTAAAAGCTGTATTATTTCAGAGACAAAACACAATTCGGTTACCCTCAAAGCAAAATATTTTGTTAGCTTAGATCGAGTGCATTTGGATTTTGACCACTGTTCAGTGCTGTCTGAGGTGTGTATCTCATAATTCTCACTTATTTCTCCCTGACTAGCTTGGCTGTCCAAAGACAGTGTTTCTGATGGGGAGTGCAATTTCCAGAAAGTATGTGATCCACTCATAATGAGACCACAGTCATTCAAAGAGAGAGTTTAGCTAAGAAATCCAGCTGACAGAGGAAGATGGAGTTTTAGTTTACTTTTAATAATGTGAACAAAAAAAAAATAGTTTCTAGTTAAAAATGTTCAATTCCTCCTGTAGAGTCTATTTCTATAAAGGAGTAACTTTCAAGAGAAATACTTTACTCATTGCACAACACTATATGCCTGAAAAGTACAGATTTAAAAACTTCTTTTGCAGAAGCAAATTAGAAAATAACACTGTTATACAAATATATATTTTCATCCATCCTGGAAGCATTGAGCACATTGACTTTGGAAAATTTTTTTGTAGAATAGGTAAAGTTGTATTATAGAATGTACGAACCAAGTGGCAAAATCAGGATGAGATCATCTGCCTAAAAACCGTAATTTCCTTAATATTTCAATCTGCAAACCCAAATAAAATGCCTTTGTTTATTTGCTTTTGGGGTTTTTGTTTGTTCTGGGGTTTTAAATCTAAAAATAAGGAGTAAAAATAAACTCAGTTGTGCAAATTACTAAGGGTATTTTTGTAGCTAACCTCAAACACAAAGTTTGTTATTGCTAGAAGCAAAGAACAGATCTGGTGGTCAAACTGCAACTGATACAAACATGAATTGCACATGAATTTTATTCATTTATGCTTTTAATTTATTGATTCCCTCACATAGCTTCCTTCTCAAAAGGAGGAAACTTATAGCACAAACTCCTCACTTGTTACAGGATCTTTAGCTGCTCTTCAAAGCATTTCCAAATCCTTCTGCATTTCCCTTTACTGATGGCTGAAATTTATGTTCCTGCTTAATGCTCTTCAAAATGGAACAACCATTGTTGGTGGAATGAAACAACAAATCCAGTGAAGTATCAGAGAAATTAAGACAAAGCACCTCCTGTGTGCCAGACAGAGTAGAGATCAAAACATGCTTTAAAAGAACAGTAAGTTTAAAGAAGAAAAACAAGCTCTGCTAAGACAGCAGAGCCTGCACTACCATATAAACAACTCCTAAGAGCCAGGAGTACAAAAGTGCTGAAAAATCCCAAACCCCTTAACTTTGGCCACATCAGCCATAGTGCTGAAAAATCAGTCAGACAAAATGAAGTTGACTCATTAGAGTTGGCTGGAAGTTGCAAGGAAACAATGCCAGGACAAGGGCAGATTCAACACAGGCACCACTTTGTCAGGTACACTCCTTGCATAGCAATGAGCAAATGAAGAGTGTGCTAGAAGGCTCTCATTACTTGGTGACACATAGGCTAATTAAGGAGGGAAAATTTATGTTCAACTGCTTCAAGTAGGAAGTGAAAAAAAGATGTTTCATTTACTACAGTTGGTATCCAGGTAAACAGAATTCTTCTCTGAAGAGCTGTAAGCCAGGCATGCACAGACAGACCTAAGATGATGGGAAACAAAAAAATACCACAACTGAAGGATGCAGTAAAAGTGGTAACATGTCTGCAACCTCACAGCAGCATAGTACTGACATTACAGGATGATAACAGAATCACTGAATCACTTAGGCTGGGAAAAATCTTTAAGATCAGCCATTAAAGCTACTATTGGGTTAGTCCTACATGAAACCATATCCTTCACTGCCACATCTACACATCCTTTAAATACCTCCAGGGATGGTGACTCCACCACTTCCCTTGGCAGAATGTTCCTTGGCTTGAAAACTCCTTCAGTGAAGAAATTTTCCATAACATCCAATTTAAACATCCACAGTACAACATGAGGCCGTTTCCTCTTAGCCTGTTCCTTGTTACTTAAGAGAAGGGATCTACCCCCAACTCACCAACAACCTCTTGTCAGAAGTTGTATAGAGTAAGAAGGTCCCCATGAGCCTTATTTTCTCCAGGCTGAGCCTCCCCATATTCCTCAGCTGCTCCTCATATGACTTGTGCTCTAGACAAGAATCAAGAACAGAATCAAGAGCAAACACCATCCTTAACACTGAGAGAGACCAAACATCTTTCCAAACCAACCTCCTTCCTCTCCAACAGCAGGAACCTTGAGAGGATACATGAACAAAACCTACTGTTCATTTTTCTTGAATGTCCTCTCCTCAGATTCCCTCTGGCCTTGACTTGCAGACTTCCTAAAACCACATCTCCAGTGGTTCTACCTCCCATGGCAAACACATGATGCAAAACAATCTTTGTTTTGTTTGTTTTCCACTGTCTATCTCACAATGTTATTTGATGCCCTTAGATCTAGTATTCAGGAAAATTACTAATTCCCTAGTAACTTTCCTCATGACACGATCTTTTATTAGAGCTCAACATCCATCCTCTGTCCCTCTCCTTTTCCTGTGTCTTCACCTGAAAAGTCCCATTTTATTCAATCATATCACTTAAGGAAGATTTTCAGATCACTTGATTTTTCTGGCACCTAATATGATGAATTCTACTAGGTCGTCCCTGAGGAGGTTGATCAGAACAGAACATAATACTCATCTTCTGGATCAGCATGTATTCATCCTGGCACAATTATAATCGTTCTGTTTCCCTACTTATGCCCAGTAATTCCCAATATCAGACCAACTTTGTGGATCCAAACTAAGCATTAACTTGACACTATATGGAAAAGCCCTTTCATTTTTCAGGTATTTAGAGTATTACTAATACCTCTCTCTACACTGTTGCCATATTAATTCAGTCCTCATGGTGTACATAAAGTTAAGGCTCTTTTCTAGAAGCTATGATTCTTCTATGCTTTTGCCATGGAATTTTATTTTCCATGTATTCACTCACTCAACACCAGAAGATTCTTTTGACACTCTTCACACTCCTGTGTTCGTTTTTACCATGATGAAAATCACCAGTCAAACTCTTCTATCTCTTTTTTCCACATGACATAAGACTATGTTGAAAAGAAATACAGGTAATGGCAGAAATCTCACTAAGATACTAGTGTTTTTCTAAAGTAAAAAGAAAAAGACTATTTATTCTGCACTTCATTTTCTACCTTTAAGTTGAATAATCATCAAAGAACCAAGAACCTTAAAATTCCAGACAGGGCTACTTAGATATTCTCAGCATACTAGGGAATACCCTCAAGTTCTCTGTGACCAGTTGCTGTGGAGATTTCACAACACTGGTTTTGGTCCATGAAGCAACTATAATCCACTGTGCTATATCTGACTTGATCTCTTAGCAGAAATAACAACATACCAGATAACTCTAATCAGAAATCAGATTCTGGAATCCAGTTCTGGAAATAATGCTAATATTCTTATGCGCAACAGGATACACTAAGAAATGCCTATTGTACTACATTCAGGATTCAAATAAAGCATCTCAGGTTATACAGCAGTTTAGTTACTACATGTAGCCTACTCACTAACAGTAATTCCACATCAAATATATCTATTTTAACATATTTAACATATTGAAACATATTTAACCATTTCATTCTCGTCTGAATGGTTTGTTTTCATAGCTTAATGTAATTTTTCAGTTGTGTTTTTCTATATATGCCTTGGCAAAACATTTCACTGCATGCAATGCCAACCAAATGAAGACAAAATTAAAAAAAGGCAGGATGCAGCTAAAAACACTCTCCCTTTGCACAGAGATGGAAAAGTGATGTTATTGGACACAGTAAGTATTCACAGCAAAATGTGTCATTTCTGGTACCTTAGAAGAAAAACTGCTGTTAGACTTCTGGAAATGCTATTGCAAACCTGGGTATCTCTCAAATGTATTCATCTCCCACCTACCTGAGAAGTACACACACAGACAGATGGAAACTGCAAGCACATATAGCACATGGCAATATGTTAAGCAGCGTGTATTAGAGGTCTCTGTGAATATGCTGGGCTTCAAATTCTAATTTGCAAGCATACAGCTTACCACAACACATTGAACCAAAAATTGCTGTGCCAATTAGAATATCATTGCCAGTACCTTCTATGCTTTATGATAAGGATCAATAAGCACTGATGATCAGAGACAGCTGATCAGAACAAAACATGTTTTCAAGGTTAAATATCAAGAAGTGATGGCTATGCAGACTGTAAGGCCACCAAGTGGGGTTTGTCAATTTAAAAGAAAAAGGGATCACCTGCTTGCCTGATCAGGGAGACATCTGATAAAAGCAGCTACTCATTCCTAAAGAGAGAATGGCCCAGTAGACATTTAAAAGGAAACCTTAAATTTAGTCAAGGGGCATAACAGATACAAATAGTATCTGAAATCTTACTCCTAAAAATGGGTGTGATTAAGCCAAGAGTATACCTGATGTAAAGGATCAGCACTTTTAAAATTTTTCATGTAACTCTTATGACTTAGAGATCACAAAGTGCAGCTTCCATCTGAAAACAGTACAAGACACTTCAGTTAAGATTCTGGAACATTCTGAACATCCATCTTCCCTTTTTTATAGACAAACATTGGCTAACAAGGTTCAATCTGCAATCAGCACATTTTCCAGAGTCCCTCTTCTTAAAATGAGTTAAACAAGCTACTGTAGCTGCTAAATTGCTAGCTTGCTATCAATTAGTCAATTAAATTTCTATCAATTATCAATAGTCAATCTGCTATTCCTGATAAGGATTTGTATATTCATTCTTTCCAATATACATAAAAAATATAATGGAAAGTTGAATTTGCAGGTAAAATACAACTAAATCATATTTAGACATAGAAGTACACTGTAATTTTAATACAATATAAGCTTTCTCACAATTTTTTCAAAGCCATCATGATAGAAGATGAAAACCAGGCCCCATGGCATCTCTTTGGCATTGTTTTTACCTTTAATTCTGAGAATGTGCATATTAATTCATCAACATCCCAAAGTATCCACAGCACTGAAATAAATATGGGATATTATACTCCAGAGACTTAATATTCCTTTTGCTATCACATAAAATTACCATAGCTTAATATTTTACAAACACATTTAAAATAAAAATCCTCAAAATAAAATATCTTCATTCTTGCTTTTTTATTTAGTGAAAATATACTTGAATCCAACATAATAGCATTGCAAGTTTTATTGCCCAGTTGGCTTATTAGCAGAAGAAACTCAAAACACTGTCAACGTCAAAAACAAATCACTCTCTGGATCTGAAATGGACATGATAGTAATGACAGTCCTCTCTAGGACTTTGTCTTTTAAACATTAATTCCTTCAAACACACAAACTAAATAAAAAAAAACCACACAGAAAATAATTACAACTAAAATATTTATATGAAGAAAATGATCTGCCTAAACACCACCCTCCACAACACACAAATGAACAGCTCATAATTTTCTGAAAAGAGTTTAACCACTACCATGTTTCTTTATAGCGTATATTTATCTGGTTAGAGCACTTCTCCAAAAAAATCAACATGTCTGAATCACCTCTAGCAACAGTCTTTTTATTTTTGATACATGTCAACACAATACAGAAGACACTGAATAAACTGAAAAGCCATATGTAGAATAAAATTTTAAGTGCACTACATGAAAACAAAAGAGAAAATGTCTAGCTCACAGAGCATCACATTTACTAAAAATGGCTTTCTTACACATGATATCATGAATTACTGGTTTACTACAAAATCAAAGCATTCAAATATTGAGTGTGCAAATCAAGCATGATATCACTCTTAAGTGATTTCTGGAGGTTAAGGTGAACATACCAGCTCCACCCCAGGTTTTATATGGGGAAAAATGCTGATATTATTTAGCTATGACATTAAAAATAAATGCCATCCTTAAAGAGAAAAAGGCAGAAAAGTCTCACAAAAAGTCTTTTGCAAATGTAGGAGACATGTAGGGATATGCACAAAGTAGTATAGCTGACATTGGATTACTTCTCGTCTCTCTGTGCATTTTACAGGTTTTGAATTCAGATAAAACTGTTAATATTTTTTTAAATCTGTCCTTAGTCTGTGTTTTATGCAGTTACTCTTACATCTGGATACTGACACCATTTTTCTTTATTTATGGTCCAACATTATTATTTCATTGGCCATCAAACAGGGTATTTGTTGATTTAGAGAGAAACTTTTATCATACCAAACTGCTGTATTTCATCTGACAGTAAGCCAATAAAAACAACTGAATTTCCCAAGTTAGTCATAACACTCTGAGGGATTTCTTTTGTTTGAACAGTTAATCCCTAGGACAACACAAATTAAAAAATAAAGTGGAGATTGTTTTACTGATCATTTTGGCACCCCCCCATTATCACATTTCTCTTTGTTTACCCATCATTTTTCTGGTCAGCAAATAGAGTTTTTACTTTTAAATAAGAGATTTAGCTTTAAACAGGAAGCATTCAGAAATAGTTCTTATATAGGTCAGTAGTAGTTTATAATAAATACATGTGCAAGATGAGCTCATGTTAAGCTTTTAATTCCCATACGATTACCTTATAATTCTGAAATGAAGGGATTATAAAGATGGGGCACACTTACACAGCGTTTTAATACTGTTACTTCCAAAATAAAATTCTTTAAATATTGTCTTTAAAATGTCCTTCCTAACTACCGCCCTTCACAACTGATTAAAGAATATAAAGAAATGAGGACACCAACAAAGCAGCAGTCCAAAGAATCAGTGTGAGATGTCTCTGCACTGGGCCACAGACCAAAATTCACATTGCAAGAACAGGGATGTTTGCCATGGAGCCACAGCTTGTCTTCCCCACTGCTGCTCCCTGGCTAATATCTGGGATTTCACTTGGCAGGATGGGTTACAAGGGCTCTGTGACAGTTCTGTGCTCCCAAAGGATCATTTTTTCCAAGACATTTGGGAAATTTTTTGACTGCATACATCGTAGCCAAATGGCTTTCAATCCTGACTGCTCTTGCTCTGCTAATGACTTTGCTTGTAATTATCCCTAATTATGGCACTGGAACTGTACAAACCATGTAGTTTCTTTCAGTGCAAAAAAAGCCAACACATACTTTCTCCAAAAGCCTGCGAAACTAAAATAATCTTCCAGTTTAAGAGAATCCTGCAATTATCCCAACCAAACTTCACCCACCTACTCCAATCTGACCCCAAAATCATTCCCACACCATCCTTCAAATTTTAGTCAAATCAAAACTATGTTGTGACCCTTTACAAAGAAAGGGGTCTGAAACAAACAGGGGAAAGACAGGACTTAGTTCAAGTGCAGGAGCAAATACATCGCAGGAATGAACCCATGATTTCCTAATAGAAGATGGTTTAAAAAAAAAAATCTAATTAATCTGAACAATCTTTTCTCCATCCATCCCCCAAAATGAAAAGAAACATAACGAGTTTGATATTTGAGGTTTGTGTTACATTCCTTAGATCTAGAAGGGAACTTTAGGACAGAAAAAAATGAGACCTCTACTCTGCATATGTTCATAAGCACAGAGGAGTGCAATAGAGCCACTTTCTGTTTGGTGGTCTGCCAGATTTAATGTAAGAACATTAAGCCATTCCACATCCCAAATTAATGCCCCAGAGACCAGCTTGTACAGCTGGACTGGCTTTAGGTCACTGGAAATTTATAATTTATCTGCACAAATAATTATCTGCACAAAAGGTAGAAAAACCTCAAACAAACAACCAAACCCCAAAACACCTGTATGTGGATGAAGAAGAAGGAAAAAAGACATTTTTATTCTTTTTTTGTAAAACTAGCAGTAAGATCATCTGTCCTGTTCTTCCCTACCTTAATTTAGACTGCAATTACAAGGAGTGTAAGGGAGTTACTTATAAATTTGTTGTAATATTATCTTAAGAAAAATAATATAAATGACAGAACTAGTTTTCAGACATGTAACTCAGCAAATGAACTTTTTTTCTGTAGCTGTTAATGACAACCATTTCAAGTACCTAGTGTAGAGGACTATAGTATCCTTTTAATTTAGGTAGCAAAGTCGTTTTCATTCTACACTGCAATGCAATGATTAAATGTATCTGAAATATCTATGCTTTTTTCAAGTGTCGTAACTAGTGTTTCAGAAAGCAGAAGAATTTTACTTCTTACAGTGAATTTTTCTTCTTATGGTCTACATGCTGGAGGAGAAGAAAATTGAGTTCAAATATTTTTAATTGCTATGCTAAGCAAATTACCACATTTTAAAAATTAAACACTGCATGTAAAGGAACAGTAACTCTGTCATAAAATGATTGGCAAACAAGGAAATGGAGAAAAAAAATTTAATTTAAGTTTAATACTTAGAATATGCCTACCCTATACAGGAGTATACAGAGAAATACCAACAATTTCTGAGCCCTTCTACCTGAGGTATCAAAAGCAGACCGGTTTTGCTGCTAGCAGTAGGATTTGTCAGCTTAGGAAGAGTACTGCATTAATGCAGCTCTAAGGCTTGCAAAATTTTGCCATGTTCACTATCATGGATCACACAGATGCAGCTGACAGTGTATCTTCCTACTGATTAAAATCCATCTAAATTCCATTTGAGCGTAGTGTTTGCTCTTGGATGAGTGGCTCTGAAGGTCTACACTCAGCCAAAAAACACCAGCAGGAACTGATCTGGGTGAATTTTTAAAGTATTAATTTAGGCCTTGGGAAAGATTGGAGAACTTGCGGTTTATGTAAAAGAAACTACTCCTGTTAAGACATTAGATATTGTAATTATAGTAAACCCCCAAATTTTTAAAATTACCTAAAACACTGAAAACCTCCTCCACTGAAAATGTTTCCCACATTTTCAAGAGCCAAACAATACTTGCTTTGTCAACCTTGGTCAGCACTCTGGACTTCCTGCTGAGAAGCACAGCTGTGCTAAAATGGTAGTGCTTACCAGAGCATGCTGGGAGCTGTTTCTAGAAAACAATTTTGAAATTAAAAAATAATAATAAAGAAATGTAGCTTTGATAGCTTTTCCTTTACAGCCTGGAAAATGACTTCCATAGGAATCTAAAAGTACACAAAACTCTCCGAGCGATTCCCAGTCCATGACACAAAGGGCAGTGACAGAAACCCCACACACAGGCATAGAGCTTGCAATACCTTCATAGTGGACGCCTCGGTTTCCAATTTTGTGAGGTGATTTGAGTTATCCTCTAGCTCTTGCCGAAGGTTGGAGTTCTCCATCTTTAATGCCTCAACTTGCTTTAACAATTGATCATATGAAGCTGCGGCCATCCTGGGCTACCCTCAGCCCTTAAAAAGGTAAGAGAAGATATTAAATTTAAGCATTTTAGAAAAAAACCTTCACTTCCTGAAAGTATCTAACCACAAAATCATCTCTCTCCCATTTACCACACGTCTTTCAAAACATTTAATTTAAATCCATTGCACCAAACTGTTAATGACTATAACTAGTGCCAGATCAAGACTTTTTTTTCTGTGGGCTTCCATTTGGTGCATGATTAAGCAAATGAAAAAAGTTCATTGTCAATTGCATCAGATATTAGGAGAAGCTAGAATACATGAAAGAAAATCACTGTATCACACAAAAGCATCTTTACTACTGGCACTTCAGTTTCAACACGGAGAACTGCAGATAATAGACCATATATAGTAATTTTTGGGTAGATAACAAGCATCTTCACACATATCTAAAAGATGCTGGCTGCCTACTTATTTTAGGAAATGAATGGTAGTCACAGATGTTCAATGTTCCTAGGAATAGCACACACTCTGAGGGAGATGCTATACTAAAGGAAATCAGTAAATATTGGGGAATTTTTAATTGAAAAAACTCCACATCATCAAATGTAGTAAATATGTAGATATTTTGTAAAAATATCCTTCGAGGCACAAGATTAAAACAAATTTCTTCCACACAAAGTGGTCATACTGCACCATTTAATTTAAAGATGAAAGCCTACTCTTGGTATCAAGGCACCCCATACTGTTTTCAGAAAAACTGTAACACAGTCCCAGAACACCAGCACAACTGCTCAGCCATTATATAGGAGAAAGAAACAAATACTTCGATTTCCATTATGAATTACAAACTGTTCCCGACTTTCCAAACCAAAAGCTGGCAGTTGTTAATCTAACAACATAAGTTAACTAAAACATGGGTAATGAATGTTTGAAGCTCTTCAGAATTAGTGCTATCAGTTTCTTATTAATCAGCCATTACAGAGAAAAAAAGGGAGCCTAGCACTTCACATAAGACAAGTTACCCTTCCAATGTCATTGCAGACTTTTCCTGAGTATGTGGCCTGAAACTCAGAGGAAAAAAAAACAACAAAAAAAACCCCTTACATGGCAACATTCCCTTTCTTTGTTATTGCAGTATATATACTTTGGAAAAGATGAAACAATTAAAAGCTATTATTTTGTATTTACTTTAACCTGCTTGTGTAACCCCTTATAAATCATGTTTCCTCTTCCTGATGAAACTCAATTGAATTACCCAGTCTACCAAAAATAAGGTAAAATTTTTCAAAAACATTTTAGTTCCTCAGTACAAATTTTGAAAATTCTGTTTAACCTTTCTAAATTTAAACGGAATGAAATGTAAAGGAGAGAGGACATCACTGAAGCAAGGAACAGTAAAAAAAGCTGTAGTGCAGTTGATATGACTGGTTTATTTCCTTTCCAAGCACCTGCCACCATCAAAGAAAAAAGAAGACACCTGCCACTTATGAAATCGTGACTTCCATGAATGAAAAGAATCGGTAACATTTATTTTCAAAATTGGATCATGCTTTGCTGAAGACCTCCTTTTTGAGAAATAAAGGCAATCTGAAATAACTACTCTACAATGTGAATTCTGGGATTTTGGCATCAGGCTGTTTCACCTAAAAGTTTGAGTCTTGTCAAGGAGAGTTGTAGCAAAAGCAAAACAAACACACAAACACCAAGAAACCAGTAAGGACAGACTGTTTCTATTTCATGTATGCCTTTATCTATTAAGTAACAATTCCTATTATTATTAAGAAAATTAATAGCTATAGTTCACATTTCAGAACACACTGCATGCACAAGCCCGAGGAAAGGCAGACAGAAGTGAAGAAGAATGGAAACTTTTCCCCATTATTTGTCACGAATTAGCACTATATTGTAATATTGATAGGATGTTTTTACTGAAGTATATCAGTAAAATATATCACATTTATTCATCTACATGTGATTTACAGAAGCTGCCCTGTGCCACACAGGACATGCATTTTGTTTCTAGATAGAGTGTATTTTTCTCCCATTGCTATAATTCGCTACTACTATGAAAGGACAGGTAATAACAAGTAAGTATCCAGTTTTTCACTTTCTGGTCCATTTTTAGGAATTCTAACGTACAGATTTGAAATTTAGAACAGCCAGCCCTATTAACAAGATGTACACACACAATACATTAAATGGAGAAAAATGGACGAGGGGAGGACTATGGTAGAAATACATAAATTGCATAGCTCTGGTATTTCATATGCATAACAAACTTATGTATATTTTTGCTAAATGAGTAAGGATCCTGAAGGAGAGATGAGGTTTGGCTTTCCACCCTTTTAAGTTCCTAAGCTTCCTTTATTCCTGTAACATGAAAGCAGGACATCACTAAGAGACAGTACCCTACCACGGACTAGGAGTTACTTCCTGATTTATTCAAATGTCAGGCTCTGTGGGTTTTCAGATTAAAAAAAAAATTTAGCTAACTACCACAGCCTAGGCAACCCGAAACAATTTTCCCCCGTGCTAAATAAATGCCCAAAGGAAGCGACACTGTCACCACAGTTGCAACAGAGATGAACAGAAAAACTGTACATAGGTAAGGAGCAGTTCAAAGACATCAAGAGGACACAGGACAGTTCTGAGAGCCAAATTATTGGGCTGGAGGTAGGCTGTCAGAAAAGTTCCCCCAAAACCAGACAGTGACAGGCATTTTAAAATGTTTTGCGATTGACTTTGGCACAAGAAGTAGCATCAAAACTTGCTCCCATAAATTCACGAGGTTGCACAAGGTCAGAGGGCTCCACATTATACACAATGAATTTGATGAACTGAGAAATAAAGCAGTAGAAACAGGGTGGAATTGCAGAGCATAGCAACACAGGGTCACTCACAAAGGAATCTCAACCTAGAGCAGTGAAGCCTCTCAGCAGCCAGCCTGCGGGGCACTATGTGCTGCCAATGAGACTGGCACAAGGAGAACAAACACGATTCTCAGAGTTAGCAAATAATTTTACAAAGAGGTGGGTAAGAAAAGTGAATTTAAGCGGATGCAGAGAAAGATCTGAAGTGATCAGGGGATGACAGAGTATTTTAGAAGAGATTAGCCAGGCAAACCTTGGCTGCCTCAGCACATCAAAGGCTGGAATGACACAGCCATACTTTGCTATTAGGGAGCAGAAAACACTGAAGAGGGAGAACAACATTTATGTTGAAACACAATACTGACACAGAACAAATGGGTGTAAATCGGTCATTTATCAACCTAGGCTGGCAACATTAATTAGAACTTGTAGTTCAGTGGGACCCCTGCCAAGCATACTACACAAGGAGCCAGACTTCATGGCTCGAGAAATCCAATCCTAAACTTCAATACAGACAAATGCTGTACTTATTTTTGATATCTCCAAAATATTTGCCTCTTCTTCTGAAATAATACAATGCCAAAGTATTTCACACAAGATACTGTTATTTAATTTTAAAACTGGTGAAACTAACAAAGGTAATGTATGACCACAAAGCAGCTTAGGCTTTCTGATGCTGAACACTGTGTGATCTCTCAGGCACGTGATTTGTAGAGTGAAATCACTGGGCTCCGTTACACATAAGCTGGTCCATGTATGAGATAAACCCCTCAAAATTAAAATCTGCCTCTCTTCTGAAAATACATTTTTACCAGCTGCCTCAAACTTGACACATGAGATCAGAATTCAGGTCCCGAAATGATCCTAGGATTTATGCTCTGAGTAAAAAATAATTATAAATTAAAAATAATTTATAAATTATATATTATAGGTTTTCTAATCACAGAAGCCCCAGCATAAATAGAAACTGACTGTACCATTTCATCCCCTTTTGGAAGTTTCTCAGTGGTTAAATTACTAGCCATGAGGAAAGAGTTAAACTCTCAACCCTCTTGGCCACACAGGTTTCCCAGCCACATCACTCTTCATTTGGAGCAGAATTAACCAGCCCATGGGAAAACAAGGACTACTTTAGACATGGCTCACTAGTCTGAAGCTCTACTACTACACATGCAAACATGTTCAACACCACTAGTGTCAGAATCAGCTGGATCAAGAATAAAACATCTCTTCTTTCCCCCTGTAGGAAACCATTATAATGAGGGAGAATGGAGGAGAAGGGAAGAACTCTGACCTCCAGAATCCATTCCACATTTCACCCAGCCCAAGGGAAAATGCATCACAAATGCAACACAAACCCCACCTTTGTGAAATTCAGTATTATGCTTCAAATCAAGCTCCCTTTTACACTCTTAACTGCATTTTTTCTTCACGAAGTGGTCATCAAAGGCAAGAACAGATCCTGAGTTCCCTAGATTTACTCTGAAAAATAACAGTCTCAGAATGCAGAAAGTTTAAAATTCAATACCCTCATGTCAGAGACACCCAAAAAATCTAGCTGTGCTACTTCCCTGACCCATATTTCTCATCACTAAAAAGCTTCTTCTCCATCTCCTATCAGAGTAAGAGGAAATTGTGACAAGAAATTTCACTCTTTACTGAATCAGCACTTTGCATGAATATACATATCAAAAAGGAATTTCAAGCTATATAGAACTCTTTTATGCATTAAAATCAAAATTAATGAGAAGCCTAAATTTATGCAAACATACTGTTAAGATTCAGATATGCATTTTCCTGTATTAAGAAAACTGCACCAGTAGCCGCTGCCCAGACAGGAATTTACATGCAATCATTTTGATCTCAAATCCCAAGTAATAGGAAAAATATAATGTTGCCTGAAAACTTAGAATTTCTTAATAGATCAGAGCCGCCTTCTTTGAATTCAGCAAGCGTTTATACTCAATAGGCCCTGAACAGGTTCCACTTAAGAACCCCAACAATCTGTCATATATTAAATCTCCTTATGAAAATATTTCAGAGTCCTATTATTGCTTTTATCCATACACTCTATCAACACCATCACACTGTACTACCACCAGCAAGCAGATTTACTCCTAAACTCTGTAACTTAGATTTTTCACAATGTTGTTTATCTTGATGTAACAAATTTAACTCTACACATAGATACAATGCATCTACATGCTTATAGCTTTGATCTTTTTGATCTTTGTATCCAAATTCTGAAAATTTTTTGTATCTACATTTAAATTTTTTTTCTAGTCCAAAATTCATGACTATCTAAAATATAATTTAGTAAGGCTGGGAAGGACCATCTGCTCAGATTTCTTTCTACATCCACAAATTCTATGCAACTCTTCAGTCCGTGGCCCAGGATCTCATCCTTGTTATTCTTTACCGTTCTGTCAATTTTTGTAATTCGTTTATAGGAATGTGTCTAATGGGGAATTGTTTCTCCAAGGGCACACTACACTGAATTCAGGGAGGAAATGCTGACACTGTCATGACATTTTTCCTATTAGTTACGCTAAACCCCCTTTAAAAACAGATTATTTTTAAGCACTAGGCCTAGGGGTTCTGAGAAGCAGTGGTTGTGGCTAGTGGCAGGGAGGGCTGTGCTGGTGCCTTCCCAGCTGTCTGCTCCACCCATCTCCTCACGGTTCCCACCCAGGGAAGACCTCAGCTGCTCAAGTGGCAGCTGCTAAACCACTGCAGATTACTGCTCGACTGCCAAGGTAATCTGACATAGGTGTCAGTTTAAGCTTACTTCGCTGGGTCATTAGCCACGATGCTTCAGCAGCTGTTACAGAGCTATTTCCAAAAGAGGGGCAAGGCTGACAGGAGCAAAAAATCCAGCACAGCTGTTCCAAGCTAAGTTCCTTAAGTGGACTATTTTCATGCAGCTTCCTTATCTATACAGTCATAAGAAAGAAGTGGGGGGGGGGTTTTGCTGTTCTTATTTTGAACATATCAAACCACGCCAATTTGCATTAGTTCAATTTCTCTGTTGACTGAATACTGTATTGAATTTTCCATTATTTTGTTTGAAGCTCGCCTTCAGGTTTTCAGCTCTGGCAAAATATCAGCACTCCAAGTGCTGTGTTCAAGAACTTATCAAAAATGAGTATCACTGTGCCAGGGATTGTCTAATCCATTTCAGTATGGGCAAGGTTTCAAGGTTTGCCAATCTAAAAATGTTTATCCTTCACTGGCATTGTCTAATTCTCTCCTTCCCTACTCACTGAAAAATACTCCACTGGACTCAAATCATAAAAGCCCATTATCCTAACTCCCTCTGAACAGCAGAAAAAATATTTCTGCCTTCTCCAGCATCACACTGAAAAACTATGTTATTTCCATCTGGTGCTAAATCCATCCTTTACTAAAATGGCCTTTGTTGCCAGCATATTTGGTTCTCCTATCCCCACCTGAATGTAAGAACAATCCCCCAAATTTGAGTCAGGAGCAGCTGAAAGGGAAGCCATTTTGTTTGGGTTCTCTTCAACTGGGCAATGTGGGCACACAAATATAATGAGGTGTCTGTAAGTGGCTTTGAATGTGGTCAGAGACAACTAAGAAAATACTCAGCCCAGAATGAGAACCATCCATGAGTGGAGCAGCAGATCTGTTCATGTTCTCATTCACTCTGCTTTAGCACACTTAGGTGATTAGAGATGGAGGAAGGAGTATAAAAAGCAATCATCACAGAAAACTGCTCTTCATCCAGTTTCTTTCAGCAACAAGGGCTTTGATAACAGAAAATTAATTGCAAGTTATGTAACACTACTCTTTTTAATACGTTTGAAAAGGATGACGTTGAAAAAGATGGATAACAAATTACAATCTGTAGATTTTGCGTACTGTGGATTCCTGGGGTTTTCAACCATGGCAAAGGGTTTTCAACCAAAAGGCAAAGGCCAGATGAAGAGCCATTACTGTTATTAGTTATCCGAACACAACTTGTGAAAGCATTAGTCCCTTTAAAAGAGGATCGCACAATTTTCTCTACACTTTGGTAGCATGAAGAAGATTTTTTTTTTAGTTTTTTTATCCACTTCTGCATGAAGGCTATTTTTGTGGACAGCAGACTAAAACAAATGTTAATATACCCAACCTTCCTAAATCCTTTTGAGTGGTGATTGGATAAAGACTGTGTTTTTGTGTTTAATTCTTTCAGAAATTAATTCATAACTTGGCAAGAGCTTTCAACCCATCATTATATTTTGGGATACTTCAGTAAATGCAATACTTGGCCTGTACTCACCAACCATGAACAGAAGCATCATCTATTCATTTTAACCAAAAGTGATAAGTGATCCATGCTCTCAGCATTCCGTAAGAGAAAAAATGAGAACACCATGGTCTGAACTCTTGTGTGCCTCATGACACGTCAAGTATGATAAAGGTCAAGTGTGTGTTTGTGTGAAAAACAAAAATGATTTATTGCTTGGAATGCCACTAAAGAATGCTAACAATGAAAAAAAATTCTTATTAATACAAAAAGAAAAATCAAGAAGTTGTATGTTTCAGGCTATGAACTGTCAAGTTCAGCTTCTTTACACTGTCAAGAAAATTCCCACTTCTTCCTTTATAATTCAGGGTTGGGAAGTTCCTTAGCTGGTTAGTCATGCTGTATTCAGAATATGACTGTGAATATTCGAACCATGATTTGCATTTAAATACTATATTGAACACAAACAACTCCAGACATCATTTGAATCATAACTTACATTGGATCAGGAATGATTCATAAGCCTGAACACTCATCCTTCAAGATGATCATCTTTGCAATTCATGACTAATTGAGTATGCCCTCACTGCACATGACTTGCTCTTGTTTACTTTTACATTTCTCGTAATCTTTAAGGATTCAATGCTAGAAAGTTTAAGCTATTAAAAAGTCTGAGACCAGTATTTCTTTTCCTATTTTACCTGAAAACAAACTCAAAACAACTAACATGAAATAGATCAGTTATAATTAAAAACATTGTACATACTATAAAAATTCTATTATATATTATAAAAATAATTTACAATAAATATTGGGTGCTCTATCAGGGCCATCTTCAGGGTTCCCTTCAGAACTTTTAAAGACCAGAAGACAATTTGTCTTGCAGGAAATGTATCAGCACCTGATCATACAGGTGCTGCGTGAATTTTGGAAAACCATGAGTGGAAACCAGATCTTTGCTGACAATAACTTACCATCACAGCACACCATTAATAGTATGGCCTATTTTAAACAGGATTTTGCCACACTGATAATAAAAGAATTTACCATATGTCATCAACATAAATGTTTTACCCACTAAATCAAGATGCATACTGAAATCCAACATAAGAATTTAGAGATCAAGGGAACCAATTGTAGCCATGTGCGTTTCCACCTTGTGCTGTATCATTCCATACTGATATAATGATATAACAATGATATAACAATGGCAAAGTGTGACAAGATGTACCAGAACATTTATCATAACCAAGTATTTTATACTTCAGGGATGATGTTTAGTAAAGTTTGCACCCATAAGTAAATTAAAGTATTAAATTAAAAAGTGATCTTTTATTCAAGTTATCATTTTAAGAGTGTGGCTTACAGAACTACTACAGTGGTTACATAGAACGATACTATTTAAGAGCAAAAAAAGTACAGGAAGAAGCATCACCATAATAATCATCATAACCACTACTGTGCTTATGTCACTCTTTCCTTTTAGAAAAAAAGTGGTGAAAACACCTCTGCATCTTCGTTTCTTTTAACATTTAAGCAATTGTAAAGAACGCCAAAACAGAAATATCTATTGTCACCAATTTACCTCTTGAAACCAGTTATTCCAAACAGTAAGTTCTCAAGTGATGTTTTAAGATGTAATATTATCCAAAGCCTCTGTAAGTGATAAAACAGCAGATTCATGATTCTAAAAATAATGGTGTATGTATAGAAAATGTTTTGAGGGCTAGTATAAAGCAGGTATTTAAACTGATGCTTTTCTTTATCAAACCTTTTTTGCCCATCACTGTATTTAACAGAACTGAGGAGATGAGCTTTTTATAGTTACTTCAAGTCTCCTTAAAAATACAGAAGAGTTGGTTCCAGGAAATGGCTTTCAGAATACATGCTTATGTACATTTTCAAAGAACTATAATCTTGACAAAATACTCATAAATCTATTACCTGTATTAGATAACAGAAAAAAATAACCATATGGTAAAAAGACAGTAGGGAAAAAAAATTAAGAAGCATTTTCAACAGAACAAACAGCAAAGGGTGGAAGAAGTACTTAAAAACGGAAATAGATCTATATCGTGCTATTCACGTATGAAATGAAATTTACTGAAAATACTTCTCTGCACACTAAGAAGCTGTGTGTTTCTTGGTATGCTTTTAAGAGGCATTTTTCAGGGTATGACTCTCCAAATCAAGTCAAAACCGGGCCCTACTGGTCCTCTGAAGAAAATCCAATCAAACGAAAAATGCCCCTTACAGCCCACAGACAAGGTCCTCCATGTGAATCGATAGGAAGAATTCCGTATCTTGACAAGAAACCCGAATAGGATGAAATGATATATGTGTCCTCCAAAAATCGCCACACATTTTTGCAAAAGCAAGGAGCGCTCTGCTAGCAATGACCTAATTACTAGCATAAAAGCTGCGTATCTGACAAAGGGGAAGAAAGGACCCACTGCTTCATACATAATTTATTAAGATTTCCCACAGCATTCAGGTTAAGTCGCGGACCCAAGCACCTCTTTGTGATGTTAAATCAATCTGTGAGAAGTCAGCGGATCCCAGGGCGCGCTGAGGGCGCAGCGCTGCTCCCCGAGCGCTCCCGCCGGCCGCCCACCCGCGCGTCCCCCGCGCTGCGGCAGCGGAGGCGCCGCCGCCGCCCGTCCCTAACAAAGCCGGGCCGGTGCCACCCGCGGGCAGCGCCTCGCCGCCCTGCGAGGAGCGCCTCCACGGCTCTGCCCGCACCGAGACCCCTGCCCGCCGCCGCTCCCCCTCCTCCTCCCGTTCCTCCCGGCCCCGGAGCCCGCGCAGGGGCTGCGCAGGGCTTTGTGCCTCCGGCCGGCGCGGCGCACTGCGCTCGGTCCCGCCCGCGGCGGCGCCCCGCCGCGCCCGCCCGCCCGTCCCCGCGGCTCCGGAGCTCCCTTCCCCGCCGCGCGAAAGCCCTTTCGCGCACCCCCGTTTTTTCGGTTTTTTCTTTTTGGTTTTCGGGGGGAGAGGGGTTGCGCTTTTTTTTTTTTTTTTTTTTTTTTTTTTTTTTTTTAACCCGCGAAACAGCTTCTACCCCGCTACCCTTGCCCGTTCCGGGCGCGGTGAGCCTCGCCCGCGCGGGAAGCCGCCGCCGCACTCACCCCATGGCCGCGGCCGCCGCGCCTCCATCCCCGCGCCAGCGCCAGCGCCCGGCCCCGCCCGCGCCACCGGCTGTGCCAGCGCCGCGCGCACGGCGCGGCCCCGCGGGTCACGTGCGGCGCAGCCAATGGCGCGCGCGGCCGCCCCCGCCCCGCCCCGGGCGGAGCTTCGCGCGCGGCCCCGGGCGCGGCCCCGGCGCTGCCCGAGCGCCCGGACACCGAACCCGCGCCGCGCAAACCCTCCCGGGCCGCACCGCTGCCTCTCAACCTGCCCGCCAAAACACAACATTTAACACTTTCCGTGTAGAAATGAAACGAGGTTCTGCGTGTAGTAGCATTAAAGCTGGCACAGCTCACCCAGAAATAAATTGAGACATTGCTTATTAAAAAGGCAGAAGGAAGCGTGTCCTTCAAGGGAATCTCAGATTTCTCTGCGGTTCAGCAAAACATTGTTTCCATGTGCTTTTCAGATATGAAGTTGTTACTGCAACTTGGTAGCTTAATAACAAATCAAATATATTTAACATTTAAGCGATGTTAAATCAGAACATTAAGTACCAGTTGGAAAAAAAAAATCTAAAAGACAAATGAATTTATGAAAGAAATCAATTTATGAAACTATTTTATAATCTCCTTTCAGAAATTATCTCTCGCCAAGGGTAAGGATGTAACAATGTGTTCATGAGGATGACTTAAAATCTCACAGAAGCACACTAATGAAATCCAAAAGACAGCAGAAATTAAGCCGTATTTCAGCTATGTTTTTCATTTTATAAAACAATTATCTATATAGCAGGTACTATAGGAATCTTTTAAAAAAACTTTTATATCAAAGTCAGCTTTGCAGAAACAGCACAGTATTAAACCTTTTTAATCCCCTAGAATGATTCAGGAATAGATTTATGAGCACTGCAACCCATCTCAACAAAATAGGGCATGATAGAAGACATCTGAAAAGGTGCAGTGGTTCCCCACCTAGAGCAGAACAATGCCCTTCCCTGTGGTCTGTTACATAAATTATGGCATTGTATGCTTATACAAGGGGACATAAGGATAGGTAACTCATTAAAAACATATGTTCTGATATGCCTTCTTATAATCCTTCATTTGGCTTATAATAATCTTTTTGATTTGCATGAGACAAGCAAACATGTAGGACCTCGTGGTTGGGATGAGATTAAATTAAAGGCACTGGCACGCCTGTGCATGCATGCGAGCAATTGCACCACACATTACTTAAATGCTACTAATTTTATTTCGGCTGTTTCCTCATACCTCCTTTTTCCAATCAGAGAAGGCAACAATCCACACTCAGGAAAGATGCCCTTTACCAGATTACCTTTTATCAAACTTTTCACGATTAAGACGTGTGACACGTCATCTGCTATCTTCAGGACACTTTTGCACAAAATTCTCTATAACTTCATCACTCAGGCTAACTGCAGAGGTACTGCCACTCCATCTGTTATGGTAAAACACTTTAAGCCAAACTTAAGTGGGCCATTAGTTAAGAGTGTTCCAGGCTTTATGATTTTTTTGCTCTAAAGCTTCTATTAATTACAGTAATCATTGACATCCTATGGTTTATGGTGGTTTATGATCCACTTGATTCCATTTCACAGCAACCAAGTTTATCCTATCCTACTGTAACAAATTGTCACAGTACTCTTTACAGTTCAAATTTTAGAACCTAGCTAGTCATTCGACCTAATGCCATCTTACTTGATATCTTAGTGATATACACCACTGCTCCACCCCTCAGAAAAGCAAACGAAAATGCTCTCAGTTGTTATTGTGAAGCTCTCTCCATCCCAAAATTCTTTACGTTAGTATAAGCATACATTCAAGCGTACATACAAGCGTACATACAAATAAATACAGACACCACTCAACACCTTCATTATCAGTTCGCAAATTGTTGCAATAGGAGTTGTAGCTTAATAACAAACCAGGATACTCCAGTAATAGTTTTAAACCTGAAGAGTGGCAAGTGTTCAGAAGTGGCAAGTGCCACACAGCCAGGAATGACGATGTGTGCAAAGATTACACCAGAGAACCAAAGAAACGGAAATACTTGGTACTTTAAAACTAAATTCCATACTTAAAAGTGAAAAACTAAGCTTTGAGAAGTAATTTACTAGAACCCAAACCAGGTGTACTAAAGATGGAAGGCTACATAATGTATTTATTTACACACACCATAGTTCATTTTCTGCAGCTCTGAAAAACTAACTGTAGTTCCCACTACATGAAAAGATTTTGCTACTCCTGGTACTTGTTAATACTTTTTGAGTCTGGGAGTCACAACCTGAGCAAATTCACTATTCTGTAGCCTGAAGTCCCACATTTATTTGCAGAACAAGCAGAAACACAAATTTTTTAATGCTTTATGCCAAGATGACAGCTGAGTGGGAGGGAAAAAGCCTTCCCTTCCTCCCTCATTGTAATGCCCATTCTGTTATGATTTCATAAACATGGCCTGTGTCTGTGTCACATGTACTTGCCTCTGCAGCAATATCCACTATTAAGTCAAATTCAGTCTAATAAACTGAATAAGCATGCTTTGACCCTTCCCAGATTACATCTTTCAGTGGTGTCAAACCACTGCCATACAGGTGAATATATTCCCTCAAAAACTGCTTTCTATGTGCAGTGCTGGATTTTCTTAATAAAACTGATACCAATGAAACACTGTTTGAGAAAAAAAAAAAAGGGTCAGGCTCTCAGGAAAAAAGAAAGGAATTTTACAGGAAAAAGTCTTTAGACTAAGTTTATTTTTGGCTAGTTATTTCCTATCTGGCAGATGGAACAAGATGACTTTTTCATTCCTTGAAAGAAACCATTAACAAGTCAGACTTAGCAATACCTGCAAGATATTACATAAACCCACCCTTTTAAATCTATCAGAAGACTCAAATCTCTGCATGAATCCATGTAAGCTACCAAATCCAAAGGACAAAAACTTTAGTATCTAAAGATACCTGTTCAGTTTCAAATTACTTCTATGATTTTGGACAAATTCCCTGCAGCCTACTCAGCCCAGCATTCTCAAACAGTCAGATGGGAATTTGGGCTCAGAAATGGAATCAGCAGTATTTTTAGGCAATTTTTGACGCAATCTCTATGGTATCTCCCACTGCATTTATAAAAATATATTTTGTGACCAAATGAAATTGTCATTAACTGTTACAACCCACTACTAAGTAGTGCTAATTAGAATCTCGGAGTAGGTTAAGGTCTAAATTTTTAAAAACATAAGGTACATTCCCCAAAGTATCTATTTGCCACATAAAATCACAACTACTGCAAAAGAAATTTCAAGAGGTTTTCTGGTTTTAGATAGCTGGCTCATAAATGGCAATTCTTTCAACCTTTGCAGCCTCACCCTCTGCAGCAATACTCTTCTCTGTAGAAGCTTTTCATACTTAATGTAAGTAAATCACTTAAAGTGATTGATATTTCATTATTAGTCATTGAACATGTACAGAACTACCTACCTCAGAAACCCTGGGCAGGGAGTGGTTGGGTAATGAACTAAATTCTCCCTCTGGTGCCAAGAACTGTTCTGGCATTGCCTGCAAATGTAAAACAATAGTGCTGCTGAGATCTTGCCTTCAGAATTTTCTAGTGCAAGATTTAGGCATTGACTTGTATTAGACTGCACTTTTTAGAAAGATTGTACTTCATAGATTTCATTAACAAAATAAACTGAAGACATTTCATATCTGTTTTACATAGACCAAAGTTTTTATCTCAACACAAGACTTGATGACAAATTTAGCAGCTGCTGTAACCAAAGGTTGTCCTTGTGTCTTTCAAGTTTACATGGGGGGAAAAAAAAATCAATGAAGCCAAACATTCTCTTTGTTTCTTATTTTCTCTTCAGTATGTGAAGATACATTTATGTCTCCCACTACCACACAAAGACCAGGTTTCCTCTGAGGTCTGTCCTTACCATGGGACCAGGACCAGTGAAAGTTTGTATATATTCACTTGAGAAAATGCATAACTTGCTCCCATTGGCATTAGTATCACTGTTTTGGCCATTAAGAGCTGTAGCCCTGCTTTCTCCATCAAAATTCTCTCACCTATATTGCATATTATTTCCCCAACTATAGGAACTTCCAACTATGAGCACTAGAAAGGTCATCAGAAGTTTTCCTGAGGATCAAGAACCTAAAGGACTACCTTTCTCATGCACATGAATAAAGAATGAAGAAAATAACTCTGTCATTGTTCCCAATGCATCATCCAGAACATATGCAGTAGTCCTACAAACCAGGAATTTTCTGTACTGAGAACAGATTTTTTACTATACTAATGTACAAAATTACACGTTGGTTTTTTTTTTTCCCCAGGAAGCTGTGCTACCAGTTCCTGAACTTCAGAAGATTTTTCCACAAGCAATGACAAGGTCTGTCTTTCCTTGTCTGTGGGGTCAATTAATTACCCCACAGATATGTACCATAAGCTAAATGAGAAAAGTAGAAAATGCATGCTGTTTAGTTATTTCATAACTAAGTCAGAAGTACAGAAATACATTACTTGCTCTTTAAATCCTTTACTATTTAATGCTCTCTACTGTTTGCCAATTCCTAACTTTTGTCCAGAAGTAGTCTGCTCTCTGGAGCATCTCCCACTCATACTTTCTTCCCTCTCACTAAGTTTTTCCATCTGCATGAAGCTTTCTTGCTCTAAATTAAAAAAAACCCAAAGAACCAAGGAGAAATACTGCTTCCTTCCTCACATCTGTTAGCTCTAGTGTGGAGCCATAGCCCAGGCTGCAATATTAGTCACATTTTCTAAAAACAGTAAAGCAATAATGAAGAGTTTGTTTAGAAAACCGTTAATCCACTGTATTTCACCATCCACTCTTCTATCTCAGCTACATAATAAACACCACCTGACAAAACTTTGTGTCACATTACCTATGATTTCCTCCTCCACTAATTAAGAACATCACACTATTCTGGCATTATATCACTTCATTTCCTCTGCTGTAGCTCTTTCAGGCTTGTTAGGTAGTTTACTGTATCTGCATATTGTAATTTTCACTTCTTGCTTCATTGATAGTGCTTATTCAATCCACTAAGTGGCTCAACCTTTGAAGAGATTTGGAAGCTGATTTTAGAGATGTGAGCTAGGAATCTTTGTCTGTAATCTGCAGAAAGTGAGTTCACAGTGATCAGATAAAGAGCTGACTTTCAAGCGTAGCTTAGCCCACTGACCAGGCTGTGTTGGTATGTGCCAACACACTCATTCCAACTTCTTATCTGGCGAATTTGAAAACTTGTAATTGCACCTTTTAGCCCATCTGTAATTCTGTTTCAGTAGTCTGTTAATAGTATTGAAGGCCAAACTTCAATATTGGCCTTCAATATAAAAGCCCTTGGTCAGCATACCTCAGGGATTCTCTGCTGATTATTTTTCAGATGGAAGATTATTCCCAGAGGTCTTTTTTCAAAAAGACATATTTTTTATCTTTTCTCCATTGGGGCCATAGACTAGAAAAATATGTTTAAAGAAAGATAAAAACCAGTATATATTCCCATGTTTCTTGGGAAGTCTCAGACTCTGGATCTGTCTGATGGCAGATCTGCTCTGAGTGCAGACTTGGAACACTTACTTGCAGTGGCCTGGATTGCAAGATAAACCCCTGTTTTGCTGCTTCTTCATACTCAGCATTAACCATAAGAAGTCACAGTACTCACATGACACATGGATGGCTGCATGTGCAAGTGGATGGTTAGATTCAGTTTCTTGTTACACTGTGGTTGACAGAGGTCCCTGCTAAAAGATGGATGCTACATGGTTATGTAAGCTTTATAGTGCCCAGGAGCATCCCAGAATTCTACACCACTCTGACAAATGGAAGGTCTATCAGTAGAATATTTACCTTTTTCTTCACAATCTTTTTTTCAGTCCTCCCTTTGTTTGGTTTGAACCAGATGTTCTTAATGCAAGAGCTGATTTCTTGTAAGCATTCTGACATTTTAGTGGTAATAAATCAGTTAGCTGAAGGTCATCTATTTAGCTAAAGGTCATCAACACATTTTTTGCCAATGGTATTGAAAAGGAGGGAAAGTAAATTTTTGTGGAGTCCTGTAAGCAATGACCTTTTCCAAAAAACATACATTAACCATGACCATTTTCCAAGTCTGCTAAGATTAAAAAAGTTCCAGCTAGACGCAAGTTTCTTAAAACCTACTGCATTAAGAAAGGCTGTGACAACATCTTGAAACACAAAGATCTTGCTAAGTCATGGCTGTGAGTTCTTTCACCATAATTATAATCTTTTGAACACTTAAAATTAAGGCTCAAGCCTTAGAGGCTCTTAGCTACAACAGGACAACTGTATCAAATCAATCTAGAAAAACTATAATTTACAAGATAAAGTGCTGGCAAAGAATCTGAGGACACATACATCATACTCAGATATATAAAAAAATTCCACATTTCAGTACATAAAAGTAATTACTAGGGAGTTTGAAAAAAGAACACAAATAAAAATGGCTTGTCAAGGAAGATTTATGCTGTATGGTTTAAGGAGTACAACGTAGCTGGTTTAGAAAAAGGTAGGCTGTTTTTTATCACTGTATACTGAAAATATTTTTAAGTGTCACAAGTTTAAAGAGATCCATCAGCACAGATCAGACAAACTGGAAATTAATTTCTCAACATTACTGCAGTTAATCAAATCACAGAAGTTCAGTAGGAATTAAGCCCACAAGTTGAGACTAGGTATTTAAAAAAATACCAATTTTTACTGTTCTACAGCCTCTAATGTAAGGATCACACTGAAAAGTGCTGGAATCCACTGCAGGTCCGAAATACATGAAAGTTTATTATTCAGTTAATTCAGAATTTAATTCCTTGCAGTGTGCATATACTCATAAGGTCTTGGAACAATTATAATCAAGTCTCACACCACCAAGATCGAGCTGATTGCTTGGTAAGGTTAAGAAAGAAAATCCCCCAGCTCATTTCTCAGGACCAATACGGAACTTCACCATTAATTGATTTCTGTGCATGCAAAGATCAGCTGCTGTGGGAGGCAGCATTCCTGCAGAAAGAAGAAAATTAACTCTATCTCAGCTGAAAACCAGGACAAGAATGGACTTGTGCTCTCAGGTAGCACAACCCTCCAAGACACCTGGCCAACATGTAGTTTTTCTGCTCACTGCCATATTAATCACTACAAATAATGATTCATGTCATATTTTTGGGTTAGCTTTTGTTTTGGAAGCATTTTTACTCCCTTCAGCTTATTTATTCACCATAAAAATGTGTCATTGGATGATTTGGGTCTCACTCCCTTAGGGAATTGCCATTACACAATCCTCTAGGCAATAGCGGCATACTAATTTTTTTCCCTCCTCATTTGGCACATTGTTTAGTCAGTTTATTAAAGTTAAAAATACATAACTTCAATTCAAAATACGTGTTGCTGGTGTGGGTGCTAGGAGTTACATTCTTTTGTTGGGGTTTTGAATGAATGATATCTCTAAATCTTAATTTCAGTAACACTAGAGAGGGGGGAAAGACTTTTTTTCCTTTGATTGGAGAGGGAAGTGTTTTAATAAAAGTCTAAGAAATCTGTAATATCTTATGATATATTCTCCTAAAAATGAAGGTCCAGCTTACTGAATAGCCAACAGGGGGTAAAAATTCAAGCATAAGCTGCTCTGCCTAGTATTCACGCAGCATGAATACTTTTTTTTAATTGGTCTATCTGTGGAGTAGAAAAGGAATACAAATTTGAAATATTCATTGTATTTCCAGGCAAGCTGCTTCCAGTACCAAGCTCTACACATGTAGCAACAGTGCTCTGTGATCCACATTTTTAGGAGTCACACAAAACTGCTCTTTCTTTGGGCCATTCATCATCTTAGAAATTACCATGCATCTCCAAAGTAACAAAACCACCATCTGAGACAGCTACTACTGATAAATTTATCACTACCCAAGTTACTTTAGTACAGTACTGGGAAAAAGCAGTTGAAGAAAAGGACTGATATCCATGCCCAGAACAAATAAAGCATCAGTGGAGCAAAAGAGCTGAAAAAACACATTTAAGTCTGTCAAAAAAACTGAGAAGGAAGGAATTTCTTGATCTAGATAGAATACATACTTCAATTCCAGTTTCTCTTCCCAGTTTGAATTCAAGGTCACCAGCTACTCAACCAAAATACTTAAATTACATGCACTAAATCTTAGAATCCATAATATAAATGCATGATTGAAGTATACAATGTTGTAACTCTGCAGAAACAGTCAGATTAAAATGTAACAATTTAAAACTAACATTACTGGTGTACTTTGCATCTTAGATTTCAATCCCTATGGATATGAGACGGAAAAATTTTAGTTAATCACAACAATACCTATAAAAGCTCTCCATCACTAAGTGTACTAGAGGACTACTCTTCCTCCTAATACATAACCCAAATACTTCAATCTTAAATGAAAAGACTGTATTTTCAAAAATCTCCAGGACAAGTCAGTTAGAACACCAGCCTTTAGTCATATTTGACACAAACAGTCCTTCTCAGCATGGGTTTGCATTTCACAGATCCATGACTCTTTATAAATGTATATATTTCTAATCAAGTACAGAATCCCTTGCCAGAAGTAATTTGTAACATTTCAATGATAAAATTCAAACTATTCAAGTTTAAAGTGTGTCTTGCAAACTCAAGTAAACTGAGCAATCTCAAGAAAACTCTGGTAAACAAACATAATACATTCTTTCTACACAAAGAAAAAATCCAAATAGAGTAGTCTTGCAAGGAAACTTAATGCCTGAAAATTAAGGTAAACTGAGACCTCAAAAATTTTAAGTATTTCCCACAATACTGAAGGAGTTAATTTTGTAAGCTAATTACCCCAGGTGGCAAGAGAAAGGCAGAAATCTTCACAGTAGGTAATAATTGTTCTAACAAGGAAGAAACAATAGGAGAGATCCCATGCCATTGACAAAATCCCTTCTGTCACTCAAACAGAAAACCAAAGTCGTTCTCCAGAAACACAATAGGCAGTAATTGAAATTTTCTTATTCAAGACTATGAATGACCTGTTGTCCGGTCTCACTTCTTTATTTTTCTGCTTTACTTGATTTTTTTTTGCCCCATCTTGTGACTGGACACTGGGAATTTTGTTCCACATTCATGTCATGGCACTCATTCCTCACATTATCACACACAGGTGTGACTAAAGTCACCTGGATGAGTGACTCGACCAGAACTGGCTCTGTGTGCCCAGATGTGCACCCACCACACAGAAGGGTGGGATAGCACGTGTGACTCCACAATGTCCAAGCACTTCCAGGAAAGGCTGGAGTCACAGCATGACTTCACTGAGTGAGCTATAAGAGCAGGGGCCTTCTAGTCTACACCTAGCTGACACTTTTCCTGGTGCTCTCCTATTTACTGACTTTCGCTCCTCCTTCCCCCAAGGAGCAAATGCTCCCAAGTGCTGGTAATGAGGCTCATGACAACCTTATTGCTCAGTCCAAGGGCCTGGTAGTGCTCTGCACTGCGGGCTTTGAACAGCAGAATTGCTTTAGCACAAAACCAGTGTCTTCTTAAGGATTTGAGGTTTCCATAACATAAAGCAGTTCTGAAGCTTATGGGGCTTCTAGAAAACAGAAGCAATATAATTATATTTAGAACTTAGAAACTTCTGAACAGAGGCAAGAATGATGAAAAGTACTATCCATCCATGTTCAGAAATGGTACACTAAACTTAAAAGGAACACAGATTGAATAAAACAGACAGCTGTTCTTCAAACAGTGAACCAGGTGGCAAACTGCCCACACTAACAATTACTTGGCATTCTAAAGAACTCCATCACTTCCACGTCATTAGTCAGAAAATTTTCAAACAACAGACACTGGCTAAGAAAGTAACAGATAAGTACCTTCCAAAGCCACTCATATTCAGAGCAGTTGACTTTAAGACAAGAGTTAATATACTGGCAGAGAGCAAAAATAAAACAGCCACAGGAGCACGGGTACCTTGAAGGTAGACACATCTCCCAGTATTTTCTGAACAAGTTAAAATATTCTAAACCTGAGATTTAGAAAACCACTGTTTTCTAAATAAGAAAACAGTGAATTACAACCAGGCTTTGTCACTACAACTAGTTTCAGGTCTTCCTGGCTGCATGCATACCAGACTGTCACATGGATTCTTCAGTAGCTTTACATCATTCTGGGCACTATTTCACTTGTGGAAAAAAAAGACCTGGACATCTTGCTCACAAGTAAAATTGAGAGAGTGATTTGGAACAGTATAAAGACAGTCATGTATGGACAACTACTCTTTCATAGAAAACAAAGCAATACACAAATCCACTGGTTTTAGAGGAAGACTAGTTCTCTTTCTCCATTCAATTAATTCTTTTCAGCTTTCAGCACTTGAAACATTTTTTTGGAAAAAGCTTTATGAATCAAGCCTAGTTCTCAAGGTCTTAATGACATTTAGACATTTAATTAGCAAGCCATCACTTGGACTGGCATCTAAAGCTTTTGTCAGAGACCTAATTCCATGCCAATTCAAACATCCCATTAGTCTTATATTAACTAAAAAGAAGCCTCGTAATATTCTGGCTACTTGATTGCACTGGCATACATTAACACAACAGTGGAATGAATTTAACTGAGCGCAAGGATATAGATTTACAATGTATACATGTTAAATTAACAAAGATGTTATAGGACAAAAATGTAATCATATACCATATATGTATATGAATTGGTACTCGGGCATACTTTGTGCTTCTTGGTACCCTGTATGAAATGTAAGAGACAATCAAGTGAAAAAAAGGAAAAAAAAAGCAAAAAAATTGACTTAATTAAAACTGTTTAATTGATTCCAAGCTATGCCCTGCTCTTAAACCTTTCTAGAGCTCACTCTGAACATATTTATACACTTACACATGTGAATTAAGTATCATTATTCTATGTTGTCATTTCTCCCCCAACACATGTTCAGTACATCAGATTTCTAAAAAGTCATTAATGTATATAACAATACATACAAACAAATAAGCTATATCTGGAAAGAAAGAAAAATCACAGTGCCCTTTTTCACCTCGTATTTCTAATTTACACCTGCAGTTTTCACTGAAATAACAAATCAAGAAGTAGAAAAAATGCTAGAGCAAATACTAGAAATCATTTGCATGCATTCCGTAAGGTTTTTTTCCCTGCTTTTGTGGAAACTGAGTCACTGCTTCACTACAATGGGCTAAAATTAGAGTCCTATACAATGAAATGCTTGCAGTTGAACAATTTGAATACCATGGAAAAAAACCCTAATGCAGTAATTCTGCTAAAATATAGAGGAGAAGGAAAATTGGTACCAAGAATGATTAAAGAAACAGGTATATAAAGAAATTGGGAAGTATTCAGTTGTTTTTAATTTTGGTATTTATAAAGTCTGTAAACAAAATTTTATTATACTAAAAAATTATTTTTAAAAATCAGTTTAACTTTATGTTAAAAAGTAACTGTGTGGAAGGATATATGATCATATACTGGATTTGCTAACCTTGGAATCTCAGGTATTTTAGCACTACCTGCTGACACTATCTCCTCAGCAATGACAGGTGACAATTGTAGCATTGGGGTTACTGGCACTGAAGCATTTACTCCAAAACTGCCGACAAATGCATTTTTGATGACAGAAGTAAGTAAATTGTAACATAATCAGCTTTTTTTTTTTAAATTGGTCTAGATCCTGGTGTATAGCAGGTGCTACACAGCCGTTATTTTTGTTGTACACCACCTGCTGATAGCCAACAATTTAACCCAAACTTCATTCCACATCCAAGTCTTTTACGACTAATACAGAGTAATCAAGGAGACTTTACTTGAGCCCTTGGATTGCAAATTCTTGGGAAACAGCTTAGAAAGAATAGGGATCTTAAATGTAGATCTTTCTGAGCAAAAAATACAGACTTTGCAAACAATCTCAGTGAGAAGAGGCAGGCATTTAACTCCAGAAATCCCATTATTCAAGGCATATACAGCATTTTCTTTGTAGAATGTCTAACTCAAGTACCTGTATCTCTCCCTCCACAACATAGCTGAATTCTAAAGGACACAACAAAAAAACCCCAACGTCCCCCCCCCCCCCCCCCCAACCTCCAAAAGAAAAAAAAAGTATTGAGGAGTTCAAGACGACTTTGGTCTGGTATCGCTTCTACTGCAGTAGAAGCAGCACAGCTACTTAGCCCTTTATGATCTATGCTTTGCCCATCATAAATTGGAATTTTTCACTCAAAGAATCTCTAAACATGAGGATAAGAGACACTCTTTCTTTTGGGCAAGCATTAGGGGTGCTGGAAGGGCACCGGCGCAGGCCTGAAAGTAAAAACTTTTCTTTCAGAATGAAAGCTGATTTCCCTTTGTCATGAAAATGAAGTCTCTACTTATGTACTTGAAGCTTTAACTAAACAGCAAAATGGTAAGATGGCCAGCGTTTTCACTGAAATAATCAAGTTGCTACAGAATACCAAAATTTCAAATCAGGAACTACATCAGCTACAGGAAAAGTATTTTTTACTAAATAGGCTATAAGCAGTGCAAAGGTCACCCACTTGGACCCTTAAAAGACAATAAGTAGACTTCTGACAATGTTTCAAACTGTTGGGCACTAGAACTCACTATTAACTGCATGAAAAAGCTAACAAACGAAGGCATACCAAATTTCTGGTCCTGAGAACAAGCTTACACTTTTTTGAATAGTAAAGACCAACACAACAAACCATCCAGATCAATATGATTACCAAAAGACTTTGCAACACAGAAAAAAGTACTTTCAATGTGTATTTTCAAAACACATCAAAAATTAGGATGGTGTTTTGGAAACAAGTAACCATGGAGAAGACACATGAAATCTGAGCAGCACTAACCAAGATGGACAGTAGCAGTATGGCACTAAGATGTCAGCGACTTGAGACAAAGTGGAAGTTATTTGCAAGACTTGCATCTGAATTTAGAACTACAAAGACAGTGCTACTATGACCTGTGTCCAAGAGGAACAGCTGAGGAATTCAGTATTTTTATTCAGACACTGTACACACAAATAAAACTTAATAAAACTAAGAGATTGTCTGATAAAAGTACTTAACTCCATTTCCAAAATAAATGTCCTGTTTCATAGTTTGATGAAGCTTAGCCTGTTCCAAAGAATGTCAGACTTACAAAAGCAATGGAAGTAACTCTTGATGACTGAAATGACAATCAACACAACTGCACTTAAAAAATGCTGCACTACCCAACAAGTTCTTCAAGCAGGCAAGGAATGGACTGTAATAGTAAACTACACCAGAAATTGGGCAAATTTTACTCCACTTTTTTTTTTTTTTTTTTAATAAAGAAGCATTTTAAGAATTTCGATTATCAGCGACAACTGAATGTTTCAATGTTTCCAATAGAAAGAAAATGAAAATAAAAGTGGTTGTTACATCACAATAGTAGAAGAAACCATGACTGTCTATGATGGAAAAGCAGCATGACTGCTTCTTGTAGAACATGAACATATCTGCTCAAATTCTTATACCACAGCCTCACAAAATGCTTTCCCTATAGCTAGTCAATTACAGGACAGTCCTGTTACTATGTTTGTTTCCATACAAAGTTACATTTTTTTAAAAAAAGAGTCTATGTAGCAGTGCAGGAAAATGTTGGAAAATTCTTATAATCTTCACAAAATAATGTTTGATCCCTAGCCAGGACTAATGCTTAGTTTTGTACCATATGTGCTTCGCTAATGATATAACTTTCCCAATAACTTTTCTAATTAATTGTTCGAATTAACTTTTCTAGTTTATTATTTTAATTAATTATAAGTAGTGTAAATTTCTGCTCTGTCATCTGTCACTGTAGCCAGAATTTAGCAAGGTTTGTCATAGCCTGCTGTTGTGGGAACAGAGTCTGGGAAAATTACTGAAACTCTTCTAAACCAATTCCAATTAACCTGGATAAGCTTCAGTGATCTCAGTCCTAGGAGGAGGTTAACAAAGCCTGGGAGAGAGATCTACTGCTGAAACTGGACACAAGGAAAACAGAATTTATGGACCACAAGGACATTTTGCAAAACTCTAAAACAAGAAAGTAACAAAGAAAATTCAGCAATTGTATTGAAACCCTCTCTTTCTGGGATAAAGATAATAAAATGAGTGAAAAGGTGGGCTAATTAGGATGAGAAGCAAGAAAACAATAACCAATGGAAGACAGAACACTAATTAATGAAGATAATTACCCTATTTATAGACAATGAACATTCATTTCTTTGCTACAATGCATAGTGAAAAGTTCTGACAATGGGTGCGGATGTTGGGTGGAGCTATCCCCATGCACTCAGCAAACTGAGTAATGTTAACATCCTAACCTAACAAACTGGTTGGAGAGTCTATTCAAATAACAAGTCTGAAACAAAGAACACTTCTAAAAAAATTACAAACTAAACCAGTGTACTCTCCAAGCCACTAAATTCCAATGTCTCAAAGTAGGTATCAACATGGTAGATTTCCTTCCCATTCCATCTTGCATATGCTTCAAAACATAGCCAAAGGTTAATTAATGTTAACTATGCAGCAAGACTTTCTAAAATATATGTTCAGTATTTTAGTAATTTGTACACACTAGCTGTGAAAAAAGTATTATCCTCTTGTATAACAAAGAGCCCGCATACCTGTGCAAAAAGCGATTTTGATAGGCAGTCCTCTTGTAGTAGCATATATGACTGCTTTTTAACAGACTGTGTAAGCAGGTCTCTGCTGCCAGCAATAACTAAACCTTCCCCTTCTCCTCCCTGCAAATAAAAACACTGAAATAGAGGTCTAGCTATAAACTCGCCTAAATTTTCCCTTTCTCTGCAGCACTAGCTTTTTTGTAGTTGTAAGTTTTAATTAAGAGAAACCGAGGAGTCGCATGAAAAACAGTATTAGTTTCATCAAACTCTGCTACTTGGCAAATGAATAATTTCTGAGAACAGAGATCAGTTTCAAGCAAGAGCTTTCTATGCACACAACTACCTACAGCAATCAGGAATACCATCTTTGTAACGACTTGTGTAATGAATTGTAGAGAAGAAAGAGTCTGCAACTCTATCCCAACTGAGAAGGACACAAATTTATTACAAAACGACTTATAAAAAACCTATTAACTATAAAACCCAAAAGCAAGAAACACTTATCATAACAAAGATCTCAGTACACTACATGCCGTGTTTCTTCATTTCTAGTAACACACTGGAGTTTCCACTGAATTATTCCAACACGAAGCCACATGACATATAACAAGAAGATTGGACAAATTCCTTATAATAATTTTGATGTAGTAACAATTTGCTTCTATCACTCTGAAGTTTTTTCTGTTTCTTCAAGCATAACACAAGCAGCAACATGGAATACTGCTTGTGTACAGATTTGTACATTCTGTATATATCTGAACATGAGGTCTGTGACCAAAGATATTCACACAGCTTCTGCACAAAAAAAGTCTTGCAAGACAATGGTGGGTAATATCCACTGAAATTATATGGATACATTTAATGTTACAGTACTCTTAATTTTCACCTCTATGTTGGAACCTCATTTCTTATTTCTATAACCAGTATGGTATTTTTATTCACACTCTTACCTTTCCATATTACCAAAAACAGTTACAAAACAATATACACTAAAATCACAAACCCCAAAACCAAACAATTCAGATGTTAGAAGACAAACCAAAATGAGGAGCAGGAATCCACTTCAGCAAAAAATTCTATCCTGACACGTTTACTCAGGCATTCATTTGCCATTTTTTAGGATTAAAGAATCATTTAGGTTGGAAAAGACCCTGAAGATCATGAACACCAATAACACTGCCAAGACATCACTCACTAAACCACGTCCCTAAGTGCCACAGCTACATGTCTTTTAAGTACCTCCAGGAAGCTGGAAATGGTAACTTTTTCTACCAGTTTGTGATATTCCATAACTTCCCCTGGCAGCCTCCTCCAATGCTTGACGACCCTTTTGGTGAAGAAATTTTCCTTAATATCAAACCTAAGCTTCCCCTGGTGCACCCTGTTTCCTCTTGTCCTATCATTTGTTACCAGACTGAAACAATGTCCTCACTACAACTTCCTCTCAGGCAGTTGTAAGGAGGTTACCATTAAGTTACCATTAAGCCTCCTTTTCTCCAGGCTACACACCCACAGACCCCTCAACTGCTCCTCATTTGATTCGTGCTCCACTCCCTTCCCCAGCTCCATTCCCTCCTCTACACACGCTGCAGCCCCTCAAGGACTTTCTGCTGGACTGTGCATTTGCTCTTTTTAAACCTCAGGCCGTTGGCCTCACCCACTGATCCAACCTGTTCTGATCCCTCTGCAGATCTTTCCGGTTCTCTGGCAAATCAACACTCCTGCCCAACGTAGTGTTGTCTGCAGACTGACTGAGGGAACACTCCATTCAACAGGACTGGTCCCAACACTGGACCCTGGGGAACTCCGAGCCACCAGCTGGACGTAACTCCATTCATCGCCACTCCCAGGGTCCAGGTGTCCAGACAGTTTTTCACCCAGACACCGCAGCTGTTGAAGCCATGAGCAGCCAGTTTCTCCAGGAGAATGCTGTGGGAGATGGTGCCAAAGGCTTTACCAGAGTCCAGGCAGGCAACAGCCACAGCCCTTCCCTCAGCCACCAAGCAGATGACATTGTCATAGAAGACCAGGCTGGTGAAGCCAGACCTGCCTTTCATAAATCCATGCCAGGATCCCAGGCAGGCAGGGCCTGATCCCCGGCCATCCTGCAGACATATGGCACTCAGCACAATTTGCTCCATGGCCTGCCCTGGCACTGAGGTCAGCTTGGCAAACCTGAATCAGAAGTCACCTCACTACCCACACAGAGTCCTCAGCCCACAAACTCCAGCTGAGTCTGTAACACAACAAGCCAGTAGGAGCTTGAGGGAAATACTTCTCATTCATCAGCTGAATTTGAACTTATAGTATGCAAACAAATTTAAATGTTATTCCAAGAAATAGCAAAGCACAGCCAAGTACCACACTGAGTTTTATGACTTATTTCACTTAAAGTGAGAGAATGAGATGAAGTAGGCATATTTGCTTCACACACCTAAGTAAAATGTGTTAAATTGGACTTTTTAACACTATTCTGTAAGAAAATATATTGCTTAGCTCTAAAGAGATTCTTGGCTGAGGTTCTTTAAAAAGAAGAACAGCAGCAATGTGGACTCTCCATAGCAGGGGTTTCAGAGAAGAGAAAAAGCTCATGTGATCCTGAGAACCTTTTTCCATTAATAAAGGGAAAGCCAACTCACGCAATTTATGCTTTCATGATTTCTTTGCACTCTTGTCACACAACAATGACAAGTCCTAGTTTCCTTCCAGTTCTCTCCACATGCCAGTTACTACAGAAAAAGGCCAATCTACTAAAAGCCAAACTCAGCTTTGTGAAACTCAGCACATTTCAGAATCTATTTAAAGCAGCCAACAATCATACCATTAACAGCAGAAGTAAGAGCTTTTTATTGGTATCTGATTTCCAGAAAAATAAGCAACTTTCACTCCAACAATTTAATCTATGTGTGAAAAGCTAAGTATTAAGTAATGTTTGACTATGCCACCAAAATTCTGTTATAGGGTAAGAATATAAAGTTCGTAGCTTCAAAAAATCACTGTATTAAGAGTGGCATCACTATACTATTTTGCACAGCATAAATTCTTTTTATTTTGAAAATAAAAGTCTACCTGAATAAGGTTTCTTCTTCCATTACTGATTAATGTGCTATCAGCTTAGGGTTAAAACACACCCCCGAAGAATAATACTACACCTATGAAAGCCATATCAAAATGCTATTGCTACTTAAACTTTATGCTTTAGTTTAACATCTCCATAGAGAAATCAAACTACTTGTCCTGTAATACAACTGTATTTACATATTCAGACCATAGTCTTGTCTACTGAATTTTATTTCTTATCTTCTTAAAATCCATGCGGAAGTAATGGCAAAATGCATTCTCTCTGATCTCAAAAAGAATTAATGCTTCTAAAATGTGTTATTTCCACTAGAGATGACTAATATTTAATAAAGAATGACTGCTTTAAGACACAAATGAACATACTCATGAACCCAATTACTCTTTGGCAGTTGGTTCAAATTAGCATATACTATCTTTGTGACCATGACCAGCAAGCAGTATCAGAGGTAGTGTCAGAGTAGCACATGGAGATACCAAATCCAAACAAGTATTATCTTTTTAACCTTTCTTCCAACCACATACCTCTCCCCTATCCTTCATTATCCCTGTTAAATTGAAGTAGAATATTGAGGAAATGCTCACTGCCCAGTAGCTTTATCACCCAGCTACAACTGATGCAACTCAATGTTACCTTTCAACTAAAACTGAACAGCAATGAGGCAACAGTTCATGTTCTATGACAGCACACCATGATTTGCTGCTGAAATAACCATCATAGTTATTTTTAACACTATTTTATCCAAAGTTGTATTTGTAGTGATAATTCAAGTTGATTAGAACCAAAATCCCAACAGTTTGAAACAGTACTGAAACTTTTTAAATTGGGTATGTTAATCTGAAGGGTGTAAGAGGTATGGCTATGAAGTAATAGGGGTTTTACTTTACCAATACTGGTAAAAAAAAGGATTATGAAAATAATATAAGTTTGAACAGCAAACAATTAGAAGATTCACTGAAAAATGAGATACAACTATTTCCCAGCAGAGTTCACATACATTCATTCAGTATGTTTCATACATACATTTTTAAACTTACAATGGGAGATACACTTCAATGTATCCAAATACACTCCAATGATTATAAAATAATCCTGACACTTTTTTCTTTTAACATACGTAATACTGATACCTCCATTAAAAGTTTAAAAGTCTGTATTTTATTAACCAAGTCCATTACCTAGAAGCTAAATGATTGCTTATTGTAGCAATATCTGGTAAGTTACTAAAACCATACTGTGAAAACATGGTAACTTGATATAAAATAACTACATACTGCTTTCTAATGTCCAAATTATACTGAGATAACTCAAAGAAGAATATGAGGCACAACACAAAACCCAAAAGATTCCTACAGTGAATTTTAGGTAAGTGTGATTGAAGACCACAGACTTAACAGATTTCTACTGTACAATGCTATGGAACAACTTCTGAGAAGTTGTAGAAGTAGAGACAAGATGAATACTACCCTAAATCAGTGGTGTCTTTTCACTTCCCACTCACAGGATGTGTAAGGGCAGAAGGGACACAGTAGCTCAAATGGTCCCACCTCTCTACTTAAGCAGGGTCATCCTAGAGCACATTGCTCAGAACTGCGTCCAGGTTCTGGAATATCTCCAACGAGGGAGACTCCACAGACTCTCTGTGAAATCTGTCCCAGTGTGTGATCATCTGCACAAAGAAGTTCTTCCTCATATTCTGGTGGAACTTCCTGCGCATCAGTTTCTGCCCATTCCTCTTTTCCTATTGCTCAGCACCACGGAGAAGAGTCTGGCTCTATTCCCTTGACACCCTTCCCTCAGACACTTACAGACATTGATGCGACTCTGGTCTTGTCCAGACTAAAAACAGGCCCTGCTCCCTCAGCCTTTCCTCCATGGTGTTTCGTGCATTCATGATACTTCAGAACAGCTTGCTAATATTTCCAAAAGCATACATCTGACACCTGTGTGAATAATTCTGTTTATTGTTATTGAGTTGTTTGAAAGACACTACAAAAGTTAACCATTAAAAACCAATTCAACCTGTTTTGCTTGTGCAGAAAGAAGGAAATTTTAGAGTTTAGCCAAGATAAAGTGAGCCAAATCAAAATTTTCTTTCTCAATCATGACAGGATTGAGGAAGATTTATTGTTAACTAAGCTGTTCAGTTTTAAATACAATGACAGAGAGATATAACTGCCTTACTCTAGAGGTTATCTAGATAGAAGACTTTCTAAAAATAACCTGAAAGTATTTATGAAAAGTAAATTCCTACACTGAGTTGTAGACATAAAATATATATTTTTGTGTATAAAGCATACTTGAGATACTGCAAATACAAAATGTATTTGTTTGTTAGGGTCAACAGCTACTAGTTTAGCATTAATACAAACCAAAACAGTATCACAAACTCTATGCATACAGTGGCATAGCATACTGCTGATGGTATCTATTGTATGTTCCAGAAAAATTGCATTTGTGTATTTGTGATGTCAGTTACGTGGGGAATATTTTGTGCAACAGATTTCTGGGTACCAACACTTGACACATCTGAGCATGGGTTTCATTGCATGGGGGATGTGCATAAACAAGGCAGGCTGTAATACATGTTTTATGCTCAGCAGAGTTTCTTATTGTATTTCTTAGAAATGAAAAACAGTAATTCAGTAACTAGATCACCATATGGCAGTCCACAATCTTTTTTTCTCCTTTATGCAACCGAGTACATATACACCCCATACCAAGTATTATACTTTTTTGACACCTAAAGCATCCAAGGAGAGAAAGTACATGAAAGGCCTTTGTCAATGGGCACAATTACGCTATAAATAGTCTTCACTCTAACTAAAGGAAAAAAACATATCAAGGAAGTTGAAGCTGAAGCATAACAATGATCTCATGATGTCCACTTCAATATTTCTTGAGTGCTTAGGATTGGACAAACCCATCTGGCATACAAGCTTTTTTAAAGTCAGCTTAAAAAGGTAATATTATAGCACCTGGAGAGGAAAAGGTTCTGTTTCTATGCATTTCAATTAATGACCTAATCTCACTTAACTCTTGATGTAGCCTTAACTTAACAAAATGTTAGCAGTACTTCTGAAGCAAAGTTTGCAAACCTGTGCTTCTCCACCTGTACACAAAACTATCTCCTCTAGTTCAACCACTAGCTGGTAGAAGCAACTACATGAAAACAGATTCTGCAGAATTATGTTTTATTTTTTCAAAAAGTTAGAAGTTTCTGTGACAGCCTTAACAAAAGGCCTGTCTTACAGCTCTACAGGTCAGCACCATTATATTGTTTATAGCTGGGAGGGGACATGCAAGGCAGCAGCAAACAAGTCAGTTTAGTACACCGGAATCTTCATTTCTCTGCACTTACTCAGCGATGTCTGATGTTTACAGAAATCTGAGCTATTTTGCTTTACATCCAGCCAATTCTGAAGCTGTGAATGGCTGCTAAGGCTAAAACGACTACAGAATCTGAGGCTGTGGTCAGAGACACCTGTACACAGCCACCCTTCATCACCGGAGGTCAGAGGGCACGTAACAGAAGAAACAAAACCTCTTAACACAGAGTTTCGAGGTTAATTACTCGTTTAATAGTGGAGTTTTTAACTATGGTTTTTGGAGGTCAAGGCTTTTAAGTATCTTTTCACAGGAGAGAGCGGCTCAGCTCTTCCTAAGACGCAGCCTTCATACTCCAGGAATATTCTAGCTATGGAGTACGGGAATGCTTTCAGACTTATTTTGAAGGACCAAACCACTAGGTGATGTCAAATTACATCGCGCTACCGCAAAATAAAATTTAAAAAAAGGAAAGCAAAGCAAAGCTGCTGCACGGGCTTCGAGTGACACGCACTGGACCGGACGGGGGCAGCGCCCCGAGGGCTCATCCCGCTCCCGGCACTCACCTGCTCGCCTTCCTCTGCCCCCGCCAGAGCCGCCGCGGTTCCTCCGACGCCTCCGCCGGACCGCCGAGCTACGCCCCGACTCCGGGGCGGCGAGGAGCGCCGGCCAGCCGCGCATACGGAGCAACCCCGCTCCCTCCTCACCGGCTCTCTGCCCCGGCTTCTCGGCTCCTCATCCCCGCCGCGGAGCTCCGGGACACCCCCGGCCGCCTCCTGCCCAGCCCCTGCCGCTGTCCCTGCCCAGCAGCCGCCTTCCCTCAGACGCGGCGCCGGGGCCGCGTCGCCCCCGTCTCTCACTCGCCGCCCCCAGCCGGTGCCCCCACGGCCGCCATCTTGTCCGGGAGGGGAGAGGGGCGCGCGCAGGCGCGGCCGCGGCGATCCCGGGCCCGCAGCGGCGGGCGCGCGCACGCGCGGGGGCGCGCCCTGCCCCGCCCCGTGAGCGCGCATCTGCCGCGGCGAGACGGGGTCGCGCGGCGGTCGTCCAGCACCCGGGCCCGGTCACTCCGGGTCAGTCACCTGGTGCGGGTCGGCCACCCAGGGTCAGTCACCTGCCGGGGACCGGTCATCCAGGGTCAGTCACCCCTGGAGGGTCAGTCACCCGGAGTTCATCCCCGTCACAGGGCCCGTCACCCCGAGGAGAGTCACTCACTCAGGATCGGGGATCGGTCACCCGGGGTCGGTCACCCGGGGCCGGTCCCTCAGGGTCAGTCTCCCGGGGCTGCGGCTGCGCTGCCCGGGCCGGGGAGGCACGGTCCGAGCGGCGGGCGGTAAGAGCCCGAGGCTGCCGGGGTGAGAGCAAACAGATGTCCCTGCTGAGGGGTGAATGCGAACAGCTCCCGGGTGTGTGTGGGAGGGGATGTCGGCGGAAAGCTCAGAGTGCCCACGGGCACTGTGGAAGCTGAAGGAAACCAGGGGAAGGACCCTCGTGGTATGTTTCTCGAGAGCCTCACGCAGTCGGGCAGTTTGCCTTTTAAAAATCACAGTCACGGGATGGACAAGGTTGGAAGATATCACAGCACCTCATTTGGTCCAACCTCCCTGCTTAAGAAGGGTCACCTGAGTGGCACAACATTGCGTGCAGACAGTTCTGGAGTATCTCCAGGGAGGGAGACTCCATAACCTCTCTGGGCAGCCTGTCACTGGTCACATGAGGATAAAATCTTCCCTGGCAGCCCCTGCTTGTCCATGTGCTCAGTGAGCTTTGCCACAAGCGTTTCAGCTTCACAATGGACAAGCTCAGACTCTCCAGTTTCTCCCTCTCAAGCTGGGCTGTCATGGCCTCGCTTGGCAGTGACGCTTTGGTGGTCACCTCCCAACTGTGAGGATGGGTTCTTTGCGACAACCAGTAGTTCCACAGTTTGGTAGCTGAGATGTCTCATCATTTGTGCCTCAATGTCACCTGTTTGGATTACTTTCTTCATTTACAGGTGAAATGTTTGCACAGCCTGTATGTCTCTTCCCTATTTAGGCTTGTATTTGCTGTGAGGTTACTTCAAGTTGATGTAGATCCCATCTTCAGTGGGAGGCAGATCTAGTGCCATGAATTCCCAGCATATCCAGATGCAGCCTGGGGCAGACAAGTTTTTGAGCTTCTCTGCTCGCTTTGCCATCCTTGATCACACCATCGTACTCCCTCCCCCAACTAAGACATTTGTTTTTAACCTATCTTATGAGTTCTGTAACTACTTTCTTTCTTTTGATGTATGTAAAGACCTTTTTACTACCACTTTGAGCATCGTTAGCAAGATATTCTTTTCTAGTCCTCATTTCCTGCCTTGATGTGACCTGCAGTGTTTTACAGCTTTCTGGTCTCTTTATTTTGGTCTTGACAAGTTCTGCCCCCTCATTATCAAAGGAATTGCCTTGGACAAAGATCACACTAGAACCTCTCACAAGAGGCTGTCAAACCACAAATGTTTGTGAGTGTTAAACACATATTTAAGAAAGCTGGTACATACTGATGAATAGCTGTGTCTGTGCATTTTAAGTTTTTATATTGTTTTTTCTGCTTAATTTAACAACGAAGTTTTTCTAGGATTTGAATATAATTTTTAAATGCAATTTCTATCATTGCTGTTTCATCATTATGCCTGTTTCAAGTGTCATAAAATTGTATCCTACAAACCATGATCACGAAAACCTACATTCAAGCTGATACAAATTTGACCCATATTATGAAAACTCGCACAGTTAAATATATGGAAGAAATTCTTTACTATGAGGGTGTTGAGGCACTGGCACATGTTACCCAGAGAAGCTGTAGCTGCCACATCCCTGGAAGTGCTGAAAGTCAGGTCCAGACTGGATGGGATTTTGAGCCAGCTAAGGTCTAATGGGAGGTGTCTCATGACAAGGGGTTTGGAACTGGATGATCTTTGTAAGGTCCCTCCCAAACCATTCAATGATCCTGTGATTCAGCTGTTCCAAGTGGTATCTTTTACAGAGTCATATGATGTATCACACTATTATGGCTTTTTGAAAGACAGTTTTTCTCAGTAATATTCTGGTAAATTGAGTCACCTTTAGTTTTGCTAGCATATTGCCCAAAAGTTGAAGGATGAGATTAATAATAATAATTTTATATTCTAAGGAATTTGGATTAAATCAAAGAATGTTCAGCTGTGTGACAGTCTAAATAAAGACAATTTTGAATGTCTCTGTGGTACACACAATAACCTTCCACTTCATAAAAAGAGAGAAACTTTCAACTTTTCTTGAATCCAATTTATGGGAATGTCTTCAAACAGATTTCCTCCTGACTAACATAGTAGCCCTCCACAGTGGAATAACTGTATCAGGACTGTAGCTGGACAAGGAAGAGTTATGGATGTCATCTAACTGGGCTTCTGTAAAACTCTTGGTACAGACCCCCCCACAACATTCTTATTGGAGAGATTTGATCTTGATAGATGGACTGACTGTAGGATGGAGAAGGAAATGCCTGGGTGGCCATATCCAATAAGTTACAGTGAATAGCTCAGTGTCCAAGTGGAAACCAGTAATGAGGGGTGTCCCTCAAGGGACTAAGCCTGTTTAATGGCTTTATCAATGACAGACACGGTGGGAGTGAGTATACTCTCAGGAAGTGGACAGATGACACCAAGCTGAGTGATGAAGCTGACGTGCTTGAGAGCAGGGATGTCACCTGGGGAGACCTTGTCAGGCTTGAGGGGTGGTCCCATGTGAACCTCATAAAGCTGAACAAGACCAAGGGCAAGGTCCTCACCTGAGCTGGGGAAATCCCCACTATTTACACAAGCACAGGAATGAAAGAACTGAGAGCAGAGAAAAAGGACTTGGGGGTACTGGTGGATGAAAAACTGGACATGAGTCAGCCATGGGCACTGGCAGCCCAGAAAGCCAAGTGTGCATCCAAGGCTGCATCCAAAGCCCTGCGGGCAACAGGGGAGGGAGAGGATTCTGCCCCTCTGCCCTGCTCTGGTGAGACACCACTCTGGGCTCCCAACACTGGAAGGACATGACATGTTGGAGTGAGTCCAGAGAAAGGCCCTGGAGTGGTTCAGAGGGCTGGAGCACCTCTCCTGTGATGAAAGGCTGAGGGAGCTGAGGATGTTCAGCTTGCAGAGACCTTGTCCAAACAAGTGTAGGAAAATGAAACTACAGTAGTAGTCATTTACAATTTGCACACCCTTGGTTCCTTGAGGTAATGAAGTGAACATATGCATTTAAGTATAAGCTGCACCTTTGTGCTGAAGTGCAGCACGGGACTGTTGCCACAGGTGAAAAGCAGAGAATGTATCTGCCCCAGCAGTGTAAGCCAGCTCACTGGTATGCTGAGGGTGCTTCAAGCAGCTGCTGCAGAGCTTTTGCAGCTATAGATCCTCCCTGGCCCCTGTGGCTGAACACCTGTAGCTAGTGGAGAAAGAAACTTTGGCTAATACACCATCTGTCTTCATGAAAAGGGAGAGTAAGGGACTCTCAAGCTAACCTGCCTCACAGGGGATAAAGACATACAAGAGAGGTAGAAAAACAGTAATTAGTTAGGATTCTCAAGGGACCTGGCTGTAACCTCTCTAAATTGTGCCACAAGGAAATATATGCCATTAGAAATCAGTAGGAATTAGCCCTAGCTATTTGCCCTAGGAAAAAAATATAGCTGTGTTGAAATCTGTCTCTCTTCTTCTCTGTATAGGAGTAACTTATTGCTACAACCTAGCTATGACCTTTCCTTTTCCTCCCATTGTGCCTTCTGCTGCCGAGTACCTATTCCAGAGGTAAACACAGGATTTGTCTGTGTGCTGGATGGGGAATTCGCTGAATAAAGGTGAAGGGTATACTGTGGTAGCATGAAGGTTGTGGATGTGTTTCTCAAAATAGTCTCTGAAACAATCTGCTTTCTTGTCTTTTCAGCTTGCTGGCTAGTTATGCAATTGGAGGTTATTACCACTTGTTTAGTTTTTAAGACAATGTTCAGATGATGATCAGATTAATATTCCATTGCACTTAAATGTTTGATTCATGCACATAAATCAATTTCTGCCCTCAATCAGTAAACAACATACACAAGAATAAGCCAGAACCTACTGAACAATATAAAGTGGCAGCAGCTCTAATTCAGTAACTTGACAGTTGAACAAGATGATTATACTGAAGATTCACTCTGAATAGTTCTAATTTGCCCACCAAGATAAGCTCTCTAGCTATTGGCCCATATATTCAAATGTTAGTTGGAAGATGGATGTTTTCAGAAGTGCTTTCATTGGGGCAATTCTACAGCTCACTGTGAAAAACTTTTCTATAGAACTACATTTTAAAGGCATGAAAAATGTCAATGTTGTTAACTATAATACTAAGTATAATAATATTATCCTCACTCTGGAGAGTATAATTACAGGAAGAAAGCATATCTTACAATTGGCAGTTTGCTGTGTGGTATATTTAAAGAACATTTTGTAGGAACACTTATCTTTCAGGACAAAGGCCAATCTGGAGAACCCCAAGTAAATAAAAGCATAGACAAAAAAGTTTAGGTAGCAGTTTTACAGATGTTTGCTACAGAGGGACTAGCCTTCTCTATTTATGGATTGCCAATTACAAAGAAAATTCACCCTTAAGAAGAATGACTTCCTGTAATCCTAAAAGTATAATTAGAACTGTAAAGGTTGTTATTTTTTTATAATTTTATTTTTGGTGTAGCTAAATATCAATGCATTAGCTAATTACATCAGAGAACTTGAAGCAATGAAGCATGTGTTGGGTAGTCTGGTTCATTTAAGGTTCACATTTCTAAGAGAAAGCAAAGGAAAAAAGAAAAACACTAATGTCAGAAAAGAAATCCCAACTTGGGATCACAGGATCAAAAACCACATTATTTTTAGTTAATCTTATCCTGTCAATATAAAGGAAAGGGATAGTTGAATGGAATATGTCCAAGTTTCCTGTGCTGGAACTGAAACAGGAAAGAAAATGAGCTATGAGGGTCTTGAATATTCATGAAAAATGGCTTTGAGTGTAGTCCAGAGAATGAGTAATTTTGAGTTACACTCAAGTCCTGACATCAGAAGAGGTCTGAACTTGCACCCTGAATTTCAGCTTTCTAAAAAAAGGGTGTTTTTTCCACAAAAGACAGATGTCTGCATCTTTAAACAACATTGTTGCTTCCCTTGGGAGATAGAAGGGATAGAGATATCCTAAAGGTGAAGTTCAGTTGATGGGTTTTGCTTACCCAAATCTCTTAAACCAGGAAGATTTTAAATAGTTCTTGCTATACAACAGGAGATGTCATTAGGCAAAGACACAGAGTAAAAAATTTTTCTCTTGGATTACTCAAAAGTATTGCAAAGAGTAGAGAAGCTGGTATCTAACAGATGGGCAAGGGAAGCTCTTGAGGAAAGGTTGAAATAAAAGTCGGCTATAGCTACCAAAGGTCAGGACACAAGTGACAGAATCTTTGGAGAAATGAGAATCCAGTCATTGCATCTAAAAGATTGCCTTTGATAAATAGAAGAATTACATATGGTGACCCAAGCTACTCTGATAAGAGCAGACAGGCAGCCATCTGCATGATAATGTTCCACCACAGAGCAAACAGTAATGGTAAACACTTCACAGTGAAGACACTAAAACTGCACTTGAAAAATAAAAGTGGATAATTTTTGCTCATGCGGTCATTTCTAAAAGTGGAAAAAAATATAGCTGTGTTAAAATCCGTCTTTCTTCTTCTGTGTATAGGAGTAGCTTACTGCTACAAACAGCAAGAATAATATGGACTTTGTATGAGCTCTAAACCCAATAAAATTAGCAATGTTACTGAACAATTTTTTATGTATTCTTCCAAAAGAAGCAAATCTCTGTTATCTTCCTCAAATTTTTCTTATGATCAGAATTGACTTCTTTACCAGGGAAGCAACTGTGTCAGCATGTGGGCTTGATAAACTTTTCCCCTCTATTGGTTTTTATGTAGAATAAATGAACTAACATTGCTGATACTTGTACTTGCAATTTTCTTGAATGAAGAATTAAAAATTTTTGATGGGGAATGGAGCAGTACATTTCAATGTTCTCCAGATTATGATATTTTATATGAAAATCTTCATACTTTGTTTTTGCATGCTTATGCTACAGTACATACTAAAAGAAACATTTCCATATTAAGCCTTAATTTCTGTAAAATTTCAGTAAATATGGCAGATAATACAGAGTGCTGTTAGGACATGGTTTTGTACACTGTATTATATATATATATAATATAAGATTCAGTTTATATATAATAAATATAATATATATATAATATATTATATATATAAATATATATATTATATATATAATATCTTTTATATATATATATATATATATATATATATATATATATATATATACACACATATATATATATAAGATTCAGCTCAGCCATCTGAAGCTGGGTTCACCATATCATATGGGGCAATTATTCTAACTTATTTTAGGCATTTAAGAAAAATTGCCTGCTAGAGTTACCTGATTCTGTCTACTGATTATAAGTAGAGTCAAAAGGGACCAATATAAAGTCATAGTTTAGCATTCATGTTCTTAAAAGAAAACATGATAATCTTGTATTATATATCAGTACATTATAAGATATGATACAATCCAATGAGTTAATGCAACTATTACACTTCTAGAAACTATGAGAGAATCAACAAATGTAGATAATTTTGTCTAAAAGACATACATTTTAAAAATCTGAACATCTGAAATGTTTGCATTTCTGATTGCTTCTGTCATTGGTATTTTCTTAAGTAATATATCATTTATCTGAGATATTACTACTGTTTCCCTGGGAAAAAACCCAAACCAACACAGAAGCCTAATTTATTAGGTCTAGGTCAGATATAACTCAATTTAAACTAGCACATCAATGTCAGTGAGATTAAATAGCCACACTCATGACTATCTTTACATTTTTTCTTTCTGAAAGTCTGCATCATAGCTCACCAATAGCAACAGTATTTGCATTCCTAAAGTAAAGTTCAAAATAACCATGATTTCTCTGTCCACACTCTATGCTGGGAAAAATCTTTGAAGGCTGCCTAAATGAAAAGCTCATTATTATAACTACATCACTGATGCAAGTTTTGAGAAAAAAGTGTTAGAATCAAGTTGTTTCCTTGAAAGCTTGTTGAAAGCTTGACTTTGTGTAGTGTCCAAGCTTCCTTCATTTGCACAGTTCATTTACTGAAGTTCATATAAAAATTTATATTATTTACAGGGACATTTACTGTGGAGGGGTGTATTAGGAAGCAGAATCTATATAATTAGAATTGATTTGGTTGTTGAGAAATAGTAGGAATTTAGGAAAAAATATTTAATTTTAGATAAAGTGACATTTTAATAATACTGAGTTAATAAATTTTCTGAGAAAAAATAAGAGAGTTGGAGTTGGACTTTAGATATCAGTATTGCTACGTTCATCACTATGGGAAAGACCACACAAAAGGTCACATCTGAAACCACTTAAAAAATTCCTGGCATGTTACTAAAACTACATGTGATAATCTTATTTTAGAAGCAAAATAGATATTTTTCCAATTGAAAACCAATGTATTTCAACTCAGCTAAGATATCTACTGTCCCGCTCTCACACATTTCATGTTTTTGTAGAAGATAAACTGCAGGAGTTTTAATAATGATTCAGAAATAAATACTTCTAAATAGCTACTCAGTTACTTAAAAGAGAAACCTGTTCTGACATGCCCATCAGTCTAGACCATGAAGTGGAGACAGTGTTTCCACATTCACAGGTGTAGATTTTTTGAGGCACTGGTCAGTCATAAATAGTGCTGCTCAACTTGTAAATTCCAGCACCAGGACAGCTGACAGAAGCTCTCATGCAGAATAAAAATCACAATTGAAAATCAGTTCTGAAACAGATGAAAACTGCAGTGGGGTGCTGCAGGAGTATTGGAGAGAGATGTATATTTCTTCAGAAATATATCTATCTAAATGCTGTCATTTGCAATAATTTCAGGATCTGTGTGTACAATTTCATGGAGTGGTAGAGCTCTTAGGTAGAATGTACAGACAACCTTATAAAACATTATTTGCAAAGAAAAGCACTTAAATATTAAGAAATCTAAAGGTTGCCTGTGCAGTATTAATTAATTTGATTCGTTCATTTGTTTTATTCCCTCATGCTGTGAATCAGTGCTTGTTCATAAAATCATTATATCTTCTCTGCAGGGATCAAGAATCAATCAGCAAACCACATCTACTGAAAATATGAGAACGTGGTGTGTCTTGGTATTGCTCTCTGTGAAAAATGCATTGTTCTGTTTGCTCTGAATGGGTATACTGTGAGTTTTTTGTAAAGCCACTTAATTATATGTGTCCAGAGAGATAGTAAAGCATTCTCTAGTAATCCTTTCTGATCTGAAATGCCCTGTCAGTCATATTTTTTCCCAGGATGAACTGTCCTAGTTGAGCTAGTCAGTCCCAATATGGAAGGTGTACCAAGACTTTCAGACTCATCTGAGTTCCTCTTTGAGTTTTGCTCTTTGCCTTTTGAGACAGAGACACTGCCATTGTGCCTAAACTTACAAAAACATGGCTACATTATTTGAAAATTGAAGTAGACTGTATCAGCAGGACTTGTCTAATGCACATGATTTTTAACTCCTTCGAAGAATGCTGCTGGATTTGTGTGTAAACTCATAAAATACCCATACAGATTCTTTCCCAGTCAAGATAATCCACACTACCGTCAATTTTGGATTGTCCACACGACCATCAATTTTGGACTCCCATTCTTTTGGATGGTTTCCACCAACTTGTCCTGTGAAGAATTCAGGTTTACTGCTCTTTAGTTCCTCTTCTGCAGTTCTTTTGGAAGCCTTTTAAAATCAGTGTCATATTGATAATTTTGCAGTTGAGCAAAGAGAAAAAAATTAGAAAAGTCTTTGAAACCTAAGGAAGTAATGGAGCCAAATCTTGCAGAACTTGATAGTCCAAGAAGAATTGCATGCTAGTGAATCTCTGTTAAGCAATATTGTCGCTACTGCATACTTATTTGGTAGTTCAATAGGATAGAATTAATAAGAACATATTCCAAGTCCATTTGAAAAACTTGAATGTGATAATGTCAAACTGCTGAATTTAAATATTTGTGACTTTTAGAGTGCTTAAACTACTTTGATAAATGTAATTTAATATTTACATCACAGTTTAATTTTCTAAGTAATTGTTATCTTAGATTTCTGTTCCTGGTCAGTTTTGGTTACCTGAATAATTCATCCAATGTATTTTTCTGAAGTTTTTGGTGAAGGTAAATAAAACCACCTTCTGACTATGATGAAGCATTTTTAGTTGGAGGTGCGGAAGATAACATACCGATTTTTAAGCAAGTACAGAAAGAGAGACAACTGAATAAACTGAGATCTAAATATAATACTGGAGTCGTTATGTACAAGTGAAGGAAAAACTGTATTTAGTGTCTATGATTATAGCTTAAAATCCCTATGAGAAGTAGCTCCAAAACATTAACACATATGCCTGTATGTCTGTGTGTTCAGGTTGCCCTTAAACTTCACACTAAAGGACAGTGTCCCTTAAGTGAAGATTTTGATTATGAAAAACAGATAGAAACTAAGAGACTGTTCAAAGAGAGGTAACCTAAGCAAGAGAATTGGCTTCTTCTACCTGAGTGGCTGATTATTATCGTACTTGACATTTTTCAGTTGGTAACAGCATTATAATACCAGCACAGGAGCTAAACTCAAAGTTGTCAGAAGCTTAACTATACGTGGGGACCTTGGCAGAAGCAAAACACAAGTTGGTTGACTTGATTTTTGTTATTGACATGAATGCATAACAGGAAAATTCCAGTCTAAGTAAAATTTATCAAGATAAATTTACATAATTAGCAATTGGAGGAAAAATCAAATATGGGATGCAGCACCATGCACTTTTAAACTTATTTTTAGAGCCTGAGTTTAATTACCTCTGGCACTGTCACAGCTGCTACATGATTCTTAAATACTTTAACTGAGCATTTGCATCCTAATAGAGAGGCTGTCTCCTGTACATATTCTGTCCACATTCTGATGCAGTTTCATGAAATAATCTAACTGGCTGGGCTATAAATACCCTATGGGGAAAAAAAAGGCATGGTTTGCTTCTTACACAGTTCATTAGATGGAGATAATAAGGAAGGGCAGAATAGTACCGGAAGCCAATTTTACCCTTCTTCTTACCTGTAACTCTGTAGCTATTATGGGTTACTTAAATAAACAACCAGAATAGATTATCCATTACATATTTGAAGAGTGGGTAAGTAACTGTGCCTTCAACTCTGACATAAGCAAAACCTCATCTGGTAAATTCATTTAACAGTTATTAAGAAATTGGCCTCTAGCAATTCGGGAACTCACATATAATGTTTTATACATTCAGAATCCCTCAAATTTATATGATTTATGATTTAGATATTCAATCAAGCCTAATATGATTATGTGAGACGTTCTGCCAGTTTCTGAAATTAATCTATTATCATATATTATTCAAAATATCTCATAACACACAACTTCATCAAAAAGCAGTCTAAATTCCTGTTTTGTCAACAAAGAATATTAAATTAAAGAAATTTTAAAATAACTAGAGTCAGATTATGATAAATAGTTAGAAGTAGGCCTGAAAGAAGACCTTATTTTGAGACATTGAAAACAAATGACTGCAGGCTTACTTTTTACAAATCGAATTGTTTTATGCATAACTGTTCAATATCTACAGCTTTATGTTTTCATGATATTAAAGAAAAAATATTTACACCATTTACTTTGACTAAAAGTTGTGTGGTCTTAAAGTAGTTTGGGTAGTCTAAAGACCCATATATTGCTACTATCTCCACTGTCTTCGTTTCTCCTCTAAGTTATTCCCTGATGTCTTTCTGATTTTCTCTGTTCACCTTATTTACAGAAATCTGCTCTGCTAAGGTGCTATGATAGGAAGCTGCTATGTCTGGAAGGAGAGAGACAAGAAAGAGAACAGAAATGCTTTAGTTTAACCATCAAATATGTGGGATTGAAAGAAATTCAGGCATCAGTCATGGAAGTATTTGATCTTTTACTTAAATGTATTTCATAGGAGGAATAGTGCTGTGAAAGATTATGGGTTTATGCAAGCATTTCCATGATTACAGCCTATGGATTATGGATTAGAATTTTTCATGGTGGAGTCAATAGAATTCATTTATTTAATTCTTCTGAGGTCTGAGCTTGAAACTATTGCTGAAGATGGAAAATATGTATAAACTTTCATAGAAACAACAATTTTTAAAAGTCAAATGCAGAGGATAAGCTTTACAAGCATACCTGTCTCTTCATGTCATGTACCTGCCTGTTCTGTACTGGGGTGGAAGATAAGAGTTGAAGTGAGGGAGAGATGATGCAGGGCTTTTTCTGGATCAATAAAAAAGGCTTTGACAACGAATGGCTCAATAAGATAGCTCCATTTATTAGACAAACTAAGAAGAGTAATATAACTAGGAGTGAAACCTGATGGTCCATGAATGGCTGGGGCACCCTGAGTTTGTGCACCACAAGATGTGACCTGTATGGATTTTCCGATGGCACATTGTGCAGAGCAGATCCTGTCTGTGCAGAGAAACTCTCCCTTTCAGTACTGGGAGATATCCCATTGTTTCATTACAAGAAAACAGCACTGTTCCTAAGGGATTATAATGGGCAGTCATTGCTGTACTTGTAGTAAAGGTGAGGCCAGGCAGGTGGTGAAATCACTGGTACCCAGTGGGAGCTGCCTGTGGGCTCCTCTGTTCCAGTGAACTTGCTGTGTTTAATCCTGCAGCCAAGAACTTTGTGCAGCACAGAACAGCCCTGAATGCCACCCTGTATATTCAGCACAGCCCTCTGCCTACTCAGGTGAGCTGTTGTGTGGATCCCTAGCTCCTAAACATGGAATGCTGTCCTATCTGGACCAATACACTACCTAGGAGGACCAGGCATAGTTTCTTTGAGAGCTCTCTGTTGATGCCTTCTGGAGGCTGACCTAGAACAGAGGCTAGACAGAGTCAAAGAATAAAGTAGGTATTTATTAAAAGGCTTCAGTGGATACACCTTGGGCAGTACAAGAGCCCAGAAAGGGCTACACCCAAGATGGACCCAGAATGGTTGGAAAATGGATGACCGGTCATGCAGTCTCACACTTTAATAAAGTTTTGGTCCATTTGCATATTGGGGTTAATTGTGCAACTATAGCTTTAGGTTATGAAGTTCCATCCTCCTTGTTTTTCTCTCTTCAATTCATTGTTGTTTATACTTTTTGGGCTTGGAGCTTGTAACAGTTGTCCTTGCACAAGCTGAAAAAGGATTGTTTTGTCTACCTACCCTGTGAAGAGAGCTTGCTAACACCCACCATGGAGCTCAGAGTTACACACTAAAGCAGCACAGAATCTGAAAAATATAAAAGCTAAAACTTAAGCAAATCCTCATTCCTTCATGTTTAGTTTGATGGGTAAATTTATGCTTTTAAGGCTGTGAAAGTACTCTTCCTTCTAATGAGGGGCTGTTGTATTAAACAGTGTTGTCTAAGGAAAAAGAGGAAGAATAGATAGATTGTCTAAAATAAATAAAAATTCTCAAATTTAATCTTACCATCTAACATCTTGTAAAGTAATTTCAGATCAATAAACTAACCACCTAGCAAATAGCCAAAAATAATTTTCAGAGTATAATACAGGTGCTTCTGTGTGTGCATTCTAAAAAGGATGTTTTCTGTTTGAGAAATTAAATGTCTTCTCCAGCCAGAAATGAAAACACTGCTTGGAAGAAAGTAATCCTTCTCCTATCTGCTAAGGGGTACAGTAGATGCACCCTTCTTTAGCTCCTCCTGGTTTGGATAACATGGTATATACTTCACTGCACATCCTATCACATGACCCTGGGCATTATGCCATTGTGTGACCAAGTATGGTACTTTCTTGTTGATTAATGGGAAAAAAAAAAAGAAGCAAAATAGAATTTATTCTCATATTTTTTCCTTGAAAAATTAGTGGGATACCACAGCAATTAGACTTCAGTTGCCCTTGTTGACATCAGCTCAGGTATTTGTGAAGATTCCTACCTCCAAGCTTGCATGTGTGATTACATATATTTTTTTAATCTGCCTTATGAAAATTTTTCTATTTAAGATTAACTTTTTCTCTCTCCCTGTGATAGCAACTCGCTCTACTTTTTACAGATTAGTAATGCATATCTGTATATTAATGATATTTTTACATCAGAGGCTTGGCTAACACACAGACTTCTGTTTCAAGTGCAGTCTTACTGTCATGTCAGCATGATTTGTGGTGGAGCTAATAAAAAGTGACCACTGTAAAACAGGTATCTCTGTTTCCAGGCATAAAAATTTACACTTTTGAAAGCAATCCCTTGGTTGTATCTCTCCACTGCTTACACACTAACATTGCACCTTAATTTCTGGAATTCAAGTTAATTTAGTAAGTATTTTAGCAATAAACACATTAGAAATTGTTTCTTGCATTTTTAAAATAGAAGCAACAAATTCTAAAAGTCTTTCTGTACAGGAGGGGAATGGTAATGTAAGTTAAAATAATAAAAGAGAATCAAGCTTAAATATGAAAACATAAGGCAGTTTTTCACATATGAGTAGGTTCAATTTGGGCCCATCTGAATCTAAAAATATTTTGAAACTAATTATTTTATTTGTCTTAAAATAATTGGTAAAACATATGGGATAATGTGTACAATATTTTTCTTTCTTTCCTGCCATTTAAAATTTCTTAATGCTAAATGGACAGGACAGGGTATAACATCTCCGTTTCTATGTATTCTCTATCTTCTCTCTAAATAGCCATTCTTAAGTCGAACTGTGCAATAAACAATGCTCTTAAATAATGTGAAACCGAATAAAAAAATTGAAGGAGTAGTGCAGGCTGCCCTGAGAGGTGATAGGTGCTCCATCCCTGGAAACATTGGAGGTCAGATGGGAGGGGGTTCTGGGCAATCCTTCCAGTTGAAGATGTCCCTGCTCATTCCAGTGGTGTTGGACTAGGCGACCTTTAAAAGGTCCCTTTTAGCCCAAACCATTCTGTGATTCCATGAAAAATTAGAGCTGTTGCATTGTCACTGGTTTATTTTAAGCTTCTAGGCTGCAATTAGATCCTCATCAAGTTATTCTCAAGCTGTTTCATCCACATTCTAACCAGTAAATGCTACACTGAATTTACCACATCAGGATAGCACTACTCTCATGGAGTTAAAGCTTGAGATCATAAGGAAGTGTGGATTTTGGACACAGACAGGGGTGCAGACAGAGCTAAACTAAACCAAGAGGACCATGGAGGCTGCGCAATGTAGAGATTTGTGCTTGTGCTGTATTCCTGTTATGGTATCAAGCTCTGTTTACTTTCCAAATACCAGTGGGGTTTAGGTGACACAATATGCAAATAATGAAGGGGGGCATGTCTGGGTAAGTGACATTTCCTCTGAAAAACAGGTTGTATTTTTCTAACAGAGGGGACTGGTGTTTTAATTTCCCATGATGGTCACGTAGGTTTCATCAATCCTGTTTTCCAGTGTGTTGCATTGCCTCAGGCAACTGGATTGGTTTTAAGAGAGTCACTGTCAGCAGAGTGACACTTTTTGTGGTGTTGTTGTCTTCTGTGCCCATACACCATGGACACATGCATATCCCCTGATGGCTTTTCCTCTAGTACACACCTCCTGCTTATTCTAGGTTGCCATCTAGTCCTTTTGTAATGGCTCCTCATCTGTATACATTTTACAAATAAAACATCCCCTTAGGCATTGCCCTTTACATATTCCAGTTTCTAAATACCTCCTAGTAAACATGAATACAAAATAATAGCATTCAAAATAATGTAACTAATATCACAACTGTATTGAGAGTGATTGTATAGGAACATTTGATGGTCAGGCTTTGCATCAGTAAGCAGAATATTGAACATGGAATTGCCTGGCATAAAATCTTTATCCTGGACACTTTGTAAATAAAAATATGCAGCACTACTGCAATCTAAGGAATTTATTTAATCCTTTATGGAGTAAATAAAAAGTACAGCAGAGCAACTTTTTCTTATTAAGGAAATAGAAATGAAAAAAAACCCACAAAGTGAAAGTGGACTGAAGCCCTCTGGTTTAGTTAGTCCAGTCTGTTCTGCTTTTTCTACAGTCTCCCTCTTCCAAAGAAAAGGCACTGAGAAAAAGTTTTAGGGAATGTATTCGGACCTGTTTGCTTTACACATCTGCTTTGCAATATTTGGTGCTCAGGATCCCTCTCTTGACTGAGGGAGTGTGGGGAGATAAGTAGCCAAGGTAGAAAACACCAGTAACCCAGTCTTAATGCTTCCTTCTCGTCCACATGTCTTTCAGTCTGCTTCTTTCACTGCAACCACCCATCTCTGTAGACTGGTGTGGAGGGCTGTAGAAGGAAAAAGGCCACAGCTCTGCCAAATGAATGCTTCCTCCTGCACGTACATGTTCACAGAGTGGCTGGACAGGGGCTGAACCACCCTCAGAGCCACATTTCTGATTCAGGCAGCCTGAGTGCACTCACTTGGAGCAAGAGGCACTTTCCCCCATTGTTTGTTTGTGTGAGAGTGTTAGTGAAAATCTGTGCCTTGTGGTGAATCATTTCCCAAAGGAAGTATAGGGATTTTTTGTTTGTTTGTTTTTGGTATATCCTCCTTGTGGAGTTGATGAGAAAAACCAGAAGCTGGAGTGTTATTTTCAATGGGAAAACAATAGGAGGGAAGTTAGGTAAATGAAAAGGAGGAAGGATGGACTGAGGAAAGGGAAAATACAACACAAGGAGAACGAAAAAAAGTAAAGAAACCTGTATCTTAAACAACTCCAAAACAGCAAGGGAGCATTTAATTATTTTGTATTTATCAGTCTCTCCATATTGGCACAATCACTGTATTTCACTTCTGTCATTGATACTCTACAGCTTATAAGTGAACTCAGCTATTCTACATGAGAAAAGTAAAATAGGAAACAGATCTGCATTATGAGGGAAATTATTTTATTCAGTGAGTGAATGAAGGGAAAGAGGGAAAAGAGCTTCACTGCTTTAATTTATGCCTTCTGAGCTATATGATCTGGAGCTTTGCCTCAACAGAGAGCTTCAAGGTGGTGAAAAAGGGGAATGTTACTGCCCTCCATAGTACAGAAATCATAGATCTGTTTCCTTTGATGGGATGTCGAAGTACATTTTAGAAATAATATTCAAATTAAAAAATATTAATTTTTGTAGATACTTCAGATTTCTAAAAGTTAAACATTACATAGAGACCGTTGTTATAATTTTGTTCACTTGTCTAATTCAGTGTCAGGTACTCCTGTAGTTTCAAATCTGACCTGAACAGTTAAGAAAACTTGAGAAAAAAAATTCAAGTTTTATTTACTTCTGGAGTTCCTGGGGGAAAAAAATAATTTGTCTATATTTTCAAGGTTAAAAAATGTAAAGCATACATTGCTTACAGCAGTATTTCACCCACAGTTTTCTGCTGGGTTGATTTGTCAGAGAGGCAACTGTTAAATGGAAAAATAATAAGGTCAAGAATGAAGCTGTTTTATTTGTAGCATGAAGACATTTGAAATTTTTGAAAGTTGTTAAAATATGATTCTAACCAGAAATGGCATTTACTAATAGCCCAAAGGATTTTGGCCAGTATCTTGTTGTGTTTCATAGACATCTGGAGTGGTCACAGCCAAGGAAGAGGCTCAACCCTGAGGTTGTTTACTTTCAGCACTGATAGAGCATTGGTCAGAGATTCAGTTGTTTGTAAGAACATCCCTATTAGAGACACATTTCAGTGTGTTGCTGTGGATGTATAAACTAGTAACTGGAGTGGCTGGATTGTGGTGATAATCACTGGTCATTGTGATTATCTGTTCTGGACCTCTTTGGGGCTTATTTCTGTTTTGTGCTGAGTGTTTATCATAAAACACATAAATGGTCTTGGGAGGACAAGGTAAGGGTACAAATCACTGGGCTTTGGAGAATACATCCACATGATGTGCAGCACAAACACAAGCCTATTTCAGCTGTTTGACCAGCATCCAGCCACTATGAGTCCTGCAAAGCTACACTGATGTGCAGTTAACTTAAAAAACCACCAAAACCCATTCTTTAAAAAAAAAAACAACTTAGCTATTTGTCTTTTTTTCCCACATCTTAATCTCCAAGGCTCTTATTTTTGGAGTCTTGTCTATAATAACTCATTCTAATTAGTGTTGTGGTTTTTGCTTTGGATAAAATTGTTTTTCCCCACAGGCCAATAGTGATTGACAGCTTTCTCATCTTAAATACTCCAAGTGCTATAACCATTTTTGCTTTGTACAGTCACATGCTGTTCTGTAAATACATCATGCACAAAATGTTAATTTATGTAACTGCTCTATCAGATATTTCTTCGCTCTGCATAAGTGACTTCAGCAAAATTCATGATATTAAGAATTAAATTTATATTAATATTTTGGCAGTGCACTTTGGAATATACTGCATTTTTAGAGATATCTATCTTTAAAAAGAGAAAATTCTACCCCTATATTAAAACACTTGGTGTTTCAAGGCTGGCTGCAAAAGCATGAATTATGCACCATATCTTCCCTGTGCCAGATTAGGAAATAATGATTTCCCTCTTATTTGAGTGGTTATAACTGGAGAACTAAATGAATGCAAAATTTAACTTTTAATTTTGTTTCAAAAATTCAGCCTTTAGTTTTCGAGGCTGAAGGAAGTATATAGGGGTATTTTTCCCCATTTACTACTCCATATTGAAACAGTTGTGACTACAGGATTTCCTGAGCCTTTTAACTACAGGTCAGATTTTTTCTTCTATGAATTTGTCCAGCCGATCTTTATGCATTTATGGTTTTGATATTCAGAATATATTGTATTAAGAAATTCTGCGATTTAACATTTGCAGTATGCAAATTTACCTCTTATTTTTTTAAAAATTCTTTGAGTAGTAATACAACTTGATACTCCCTCAAATAAAATAATACAACAAGATTTTGGGGAAAGAAAAACAGTCATAGAAACATTAAAAGGCATGTATTTTATTTAGGTGCTATTAGTGGAGAATTGTCACTGAGATAGCTTTTGTCAAAGCAGTGTCCAACTTTTAAATATTGTATGGTGAGCTACCTGGATAATAGATTGAAGACTGCTTTGAGCATATTATAGTGAGAGTATTTCCTGTATACATGACAAGCCTCATAACCATTCCTCAATCTCTGCTTTTTCTCCCCTTGAGAAAATTAAATAAAAAGGTTCTTTTTAAATGATTTATCTCTGTATTGTGAGAGAAATGTGGTCAGATGTGGCTGTCAAAAATTCCATAGAGAACCATTACTTTATGGTAATCTTCATCAGGCCCTATTGATTTCAACTCCTTACACACACTCCTTTCAACTCCTTACATTCTAAACTTTTAAATACTTGCATTTAAATATCCTTTAGCCTTCATTTCCTCTTCTGAAAGATGTGTTCCTACTACCTTGTTTTATGATGCTCCTACTACCTTTATGTGTTCCTACTACCTTGTTTACTTTTTATTTATGAAAAATTACATCAGGATACTTTTTATTTTAAATAGAATAGTGAAAATAGCCATCGAATATTTCTGCTTTGTACCTACTTACTTCAACTATTATTTTGTACCATACTGCAGCAATATGTCATTACTTACAGTGGGTCTTTTTTGATTTTCAAAGCATGATAAAGAGTCTGATATAATAATTTGTGATATACTTCCCGGTTTTCTTGTGTATTGGAATAATTGTTATGTTAAAACATAATTGTTTTTATGTTATCTTCTTTAACTGCTAGTTTGATGCACAATTTCTTCCCTTTTAGATTTTTTTTTTAATGCAAAAAATTACAGAGAGAATGTAGGTCACATGTCACAACAGCTGCTTGCTTCCATGTCTTTGTTTACACCTGAATCTGCAAAGGAGGAAAAACATACTGTCTGTTCTGAAAACACCAGTTGAAAAACTGAAATGAGAACAGACAGAAACCAATGTTTTTCAGCTTTTCTGTAGTTTTTGTAACTCATGGACATGGCACTAATAGCAACAACATTTATTGGTAGGCTCAACATCTGCAACAGCTCTGCATGCAGCAGTGGATGTTATGTGCCTGCCATGTCTCTGTATCTCTGAAAATTGTGGCCCATACATATTCTTTTAACTAAGGTATCAATACAACTGTCCTGACTGTATTACTAATTTTACAGAAAAAAATGGGGGGATGCCTTCAATCTATAAATTGATATAAATTTCATGACCCACTTTTTGAGGCTTTCTTAATATTCCTACAGATCTGTCTCCTCCTAAATCTAGTTAGTGCCTTTTGACTGGTAGTCCTTATTTTGCTATGTGATCCTACCAGAAAATCCCATTATAAGGATGTACTTTGGATTTATTGTGTGTGGATGACAGCCATGTAGTGAAACTCTCACCAAAAATCAGTAAAAATAAAACTCTATAACACCAATGACGCATTACAAAACAGGTGTTCTTTATTTGGCCGGATGCATGAGGGGGTATCTCCCCAGAAAGCTGTGCATACTGATCTTAGAAAAAGCTCCTGTTTATATACAATATTTGACATATGTATCCATTGATTTTCCTAGAATAAACATGTGTATAATCAACATTTTCTCCAAATCATTAACATGTGTTTTCTGCCCTCTGCTCATGTTCTTCTGTCCCAGGCATCTCTCTGGTGGTCACCAAGTCACACCTGACCTCCTGGTGAACTGGTAAAAGTTGGCACAACTGAGCTAGTTGCTTTCCTGTTCTCCTTCCTACAGAATAAGTATTCTGTGGTTCCACAGGCCAGTGGCTTTTAAAGAATAAGCATTGTGTTAGCCTACCGGGTGCAAACAATTTTTCATCAAAAAAACTCTTCTAAGACAGGCATGTGCTTATCTCAGATGAGGCTGAAATGAGACTATATTCAATATAAATGAATCACAGTCTTGCAAAATGAGTTGCTGTTCAATAGGTAATGTAATATAGTTTCAGTAATGTTGCCCACTTTTAAAGCATAGTTCTGTATGTTAATGTCCTTCAGAGGACAAAAATATTTCTTGTTATTCACCTGACACTGTCATCAGCCTTTGACTTCTAAGCAGTTCTGAAGAAAGGAAGGAGGAACAAGGTAAGTAGCTTAACATTTTAAATATCATTTACCTAATGATAATAATGACATTTATTTCCAAAACAAAATTACTTAGCATACAGGGACAAGGGGGATTACAGTTCTGCTGGGGTGTTAGCATAAATCCCAAAGTGTGATAACTAAATGCATTTATATTTCTAGTTCCTGTCTATACAAAGACTGCTAATATCATGACAGAGACAGCAGTAAAATAGCAAACCCTCTGGGCTAAGGAGCCAGGTTTAAATCTGGGATATTTCTCCTTGAAAAAGTAATACCCAATTAAGTGTGTTCCGCTCCAGGTAAGGACGGTAAATTCTTAAATGTCACTCAGGCAGTCAGTCACTAAGAGATCAAACATACCAAAAAAGGGTTTTAATTCCTATGCAGAAGAGCTTCAGTACTATTTTTTGCCTTAGAACATAGTGATAGTATGAAGAGCTGGGTACAAGATATCATTCCCCTCCCATTAAACTTTACATGACAGAGCTTATGTTTTCTTAGAGCTTTTCAGTTCCCTCAAGGGAAAATTTTTCTCTAATGTTTTCTAATTTTTTCTTCACTGTGAATGCAAAGGGATCCTTATTGCTTTTCTAGAACCTATCTGATCCAAAAATATTACATGCATAAAAAGGCTTAAAAGAAAACTATTTAAGTATAGAAAGATTTTGCATCTCTGAAAGACCTCCCTGTACTTATGATCAGAAAACACACAGTGTTCAGATAAAACAGGCTTCATCTTGAAAGGTCTGCTCCAAGTGCATAGTTTGAGTTCTAGTGAGTTCAAAGCCTGCTGGGCTAGCTTTCTGAATTATAGGGAGATTAAAAGTTTCATCACAGGCTGATGATTCTTCTTCCCTGCTTCCACAGAGTTCAGCAAATCAGCAGAACTGCGCATGAACTCCAGTCCAGCAGAGCCCCTGATCACTCAAAATGCAGTGTTCAGCTGCTCAGCATGACTCTTCTTGCTGCAGTGTTGCCACACTCCCTGATTTTTCAGGGTTGGAGTGTTACAGAATTAGATCTTTTCAGCATTATTAGCTCTTTCCTCAGTCTTAGCAATGACACAGGACATTTTGCTTAAAAATTTCTAGGTAATGGAAGAATGGATATTTATGTTTTGGTTGGATTGTGACAGTAGTGTGGCCTATTTTTATTTCCTGCACAATACACCAATCCTAGCTTTAAAATAAGATATGTAAATCTAAGCAATTATCTACATAAAAGAGATTGATCAATATCATCAGTAAATTAAGGATTTTTAATGTCTTTTGTGATTCAGGAACGAGAAATTATATTGCTGCTGCTAGGACCTATGAAAGTTTTATTTCTTTGTATTTGGTTTTGTTCTGTTTATTGGAAAGAGAAAGTATGTTTTGAGAAAAATTTATAAAAGGAAAACTGCTTCTTTTTAGTCAAATATAGAATTGAAGATATAGGGGAAATAAATGGCTCCAAATACTTTAAAAATCTTTTCATTGCTAACCATTGGTGTGAATCAAAAGCTGCAGGGTCAGACTGATGCTCAACAGAAGCCTAACTTGGGATACCTGATGGGATGCTCCATTTCTCCCTGCTCTGCAGACAGCTCCGTTTCTCAACAGCCAGACCTTAAATCACTAATGCTCAAAGCACAGCATTAAATGAAAAGGAACCATGAAAAGGAACCATAATCAGCCCCACAGTTCAGAAGGTGCAGCTGTCAGATATTTGTGCCACTGGTAAAGGATGGGCAGATGACAGGAGTACATTTTTAAACAGTCTTTACCTGGGGGACCCCCTGGTTACAAATCAGGATCCAGAGCACGAGGTTTGTACAATGGTTGTTCAGTAGAATAAAAGAGTATCTTTTCTTGTCAATTGTAAATGTGACACCTGATGTGCTAATAGGAGCCCTACACCAGTGGACAGCTGTAGGGAAGGAAGGCAGGTTTAGAAAGAGGAGAGCCTAAATGCACAACACTTTTATGACTGGTCTGCCATGTATGGTCTCTTGGGAAACCTAAAACGCAAGCCAGGAGTTAATAAAATGTATGCATAATCTTCCTCGTACTGTAGTATTTATAAAATTTTTGGCAGACCTGAAGCTGTTAGTGAATTGTGGGAAGGTCCCTTAAGATGGAAAGATATGGTTCATTCGTTCATTACATATGCAATCTGGGAACTCTGGGTTTTTGTGGGTTGAGCTAGATGCCATAAGTTATTAAGTCTTTTCTTTGATGTCATAATTATTTTCTTGGTAGGAAATGTAATAGTTCAGCAAAATTATTGCTGTGGATGGAAAGGAAAAAAAATCGTAACATTCTAATCTGCTTCTCTTTAATGCTAGTAAGATAGTTTAAAGTTGTAATGACTTTCAATTTGCCATTAAGTATAATGGCAAAAATCATAATAAAAACTGGTACCCTTTTCAAAGATGGTCTGATAGGACTGGTTAGGTAAATGACTACAGACAAAAATGTGAAGGCATGCAAGTCTTACGCCAAGCCCTGGCGTAATAGGCCCTGGCAACACATCCAGAAACATGCAATGTCACCTATTCATGGACTCATTGAATCATAAAATGGCTTGGGTTGGAAGGGACCCCAAAGCTCATCCAATTCCATGGACAAGGACATCTTCCATTACCCCGGTTGCTCAGAACACTATCCAGACTGGTCTTGAACACATCCAGGGATGGAGCAGCCACAGCTTCTCTGGGCAAGCTGTGCCACTGTCTCACTATGCTCACAGGAAAGAACTGCTTCCTAATATCCAAGACCAACTTTCTCCTATAGCAAACAGAATTTAAAGCTCATTGAAGTAATTTTGTTCACTGAAGTATAATGACAAACAAAACTGTAAGGACAGCTATTTAGAGATGAAAACTCTTTCTATTTTTAATGCTTTGCTAAATTATGCTTGAGAAATTCATGACTAAGGAATTCACCAATAACATTCTAGTTAAGTTTTCAGTTAGCACACCATATTATAATGTTTAAGACCTACAAATTCACATTTTTAATACTGTCGCAAAACTGGGTTAGCAATTTGAGAAAGAAATATAACTTTAAATATATGTCTTACAAAAATTAAAAATGCCTGCAAATGGGCAATCTAATCAACTCCTATTTTTAAAAATCTGTAGAACATATTAAGATCTTTCTAGAAACAAGTGATCTGTGGGATATGCCTAATCATATGTGCCAAGGCTTAAAATTTTAAATATGATATATATACTCAAGATTCACAAATTCTTTGATGCTTGAGGAAAATACATCACAAACCCCTCAAAATCAGGTTACACTTACCTATACTACTATACTTTAATATATTTTTCAAAATGTGAACTGGATAATTAAGGGAAGCAAAAGTTCAAAGTTAATTTTCATTTTACCTAACTATGTAATGGAATGTTGACAAACTTAACACAACTACTGCCATCTGTAAATGGTACTTAGTATTAACAATCAAACCACTTGGTTTCAGTCTCCTTTTCAATGATTGGTTTTCCTAGACCATTTTTGCTTCTCCCATGAAAATAACAGAGCAGGGCCTGGGATTTTTTTTTTCCATTGTAAAAGTAGCAAATTACTTTTTGGAATACATTTGTTATCTCCATAGCTCAAATCACCAGAGATCACATGCAAATATCCATTCCTTCCGTCCAAGTCAGTAATTGATTCCACTGTTTTGTCAGCTGAAATAGGAACTAGTATTTTGATGTCAATTCTTAAATATGTGTTCTATTCTGCCAAGATACAGGAGATTGGAAAACACCACTACTTTATCTGAGGTGACAGTCAAGGGATACTCATGGAGACTCTTCAATATTTAATGCCAGTTATGGCAGAAAGGAAGATGAAAACAAACACTGGACTTGACTGATGTAGTTCGAGGGATACCATTTGTCACTGGAATTCACCAGTCTAGCTTACCTCTTCAGTTAATCCTCATAGAAAATTTCACAAGGAGTGTATTTCCCTGTTGCTAACTGTAATAAGACACACATTGTGTCAACAAAAAGCCACGTTGATGAAGAAGATTGCTGCCCACCAGGCTCTCCCCATTTTCTTGGGATCCATGTGTCAGAGTTGCTGAGGAACTACTCCTGTGCTCATCACATGAGTGTTTGGGAAGAGGTGATACAGGGCTGAGGGCAAGGCACTGTTTGAGTTCTGGGAAAAACAGTTCCACTGCAGCCTTCATGTTACAATCACTGGTAGGGACATCCTCTGCTTAGGTCTTTTCTTATACACAGAAAAGGCAGGGATTAAGTTCAGTTTAGGCTGAATTCTTTCTGGAAAGATGATGTGCCTGAATTACATTGTTATTAAAAAGCTACAACTAAGTGGCACATGAATTTAAAGGATTAACCTGAGCATGTAACTGTAAATTAAAAAAAACCTCAAAACTAAGGCACAAAATGAGGCAGAGTGTGTTGCAGAGGCTGAAAAAATGTGGAAATTTTGTGGAAAAAACTCATGTGTGGGGCTTACAAAGAAATTTATAATTCAGCAATTTAACTAAGGGGAAAGGAAATAAAGGAGAAACAGAGAAGGGTGCAGCATTCATCTCTCTCTTTTGCTTCTTTCTTCACAGAAAGGCAATTTGAGCTTATTTATGATTGTTGCCTGAACGAAACATAGCTTTAGCTAGGAGTCAAGTAACTGACAAGAAAATGGGAGAAGAGCCTTGAAAGAATACCAAACGAGTTATGTGTATTCCGGTCAGCACTCTGAAAACCCCAGCAATTATTTCCAAGATCTCTTCAAAGAAAAAGGAAGAGTGGAAGAAAGTCCACTGTGTTATTTATCTCTAAAAAAGGCATGTGGAAGGGACAACCTGAAGAGTTGCAGAGCAGTCCCACTTGAAGCTGATTCCTGGGAGGAGACAGGAAAAAATTATATGTGACTGTTTCAAAGATTTGGATAATAAAGCAGTAAGAGAGCCAGCATGGATTTATCTAGAACAAATCATGCTAAATCAATTGAATTTCATTCCTGACAGAGGGACAGTAATAGTAGACTAAGTAAGAAACAGCTGTTGTGTCCATGGCCTTTTATGAATACTTTACTGCTACTGCCTTTCCCAGTTTGTAAAACAAACTAGTGAAACATGTTCTAAATTAAATTACTGGTTCATTCATGTACCACTGGCTGAAAGGCTGCTCTCAGAAATCAGCAATTAATAAAGTCCTCTGAGAGAGAAAGAATTTCAGGCTGGGTTGACAGATTACTGTCCTAAACCCTTTCTGTAACTCTATTTCCATTCATAGCTGAATATGTACCAGTGCAGTTTCCAGGTAACACCATGATAGGAGAGTTTGCAGTCACTCTGAGGGGCAGTGTTAGAATTTAGACTTGAAAAATGATTTGCACAGAAAAGTGAATGTAATTTTTTATTATTGACTTCAAAGATCAGACTGAAATCCACCAAAGCTCTCTGCCAGCAATAGGGATCAGAAAACTCTGATTTAAATAAATTAACAACTTTTATTGTCATTTGCATGAATGCCTATTTTATAAGCAGAGACAGTAAATTGCTTCCTGACACTGGGATGCATATACGCTCATCCTTTCCTTTCAAAATATAAAATGATGGCAATATGGACGAAGATGAGATTTTACTCTGTTTCAGAGAAGGACCAAGTTAGAAGGCTGTAAGTTGCATGCAGCTGGTGTTTTTTTTAGTATTTCCCATTGCTGTTATCACCTATAATGTTGTAAGTGAAAGCACAAGCAGAAAATCAGACAAAAAGGGTAAGTTTAAAAGCCGATCTAGAAGACCTAGCTCATACTGAGACTGTTCTCTTAGTGCTGATGTTGATCCCTTTGTTTTTATCTCACCTTTTAGGTTTTTATTTTGCCTCAAAACAAAACCAGCAAAATTCATCCAAATCTTCCATATAGCATCCAGCATTCATTAAAAGAATAGTATAACAAAAAATCCATGGTGTTTTCCCCCAAGAATTTACTTTCTGGGGTATTAAAAGAACCCACAATGTAATGCAGGAAGTTTTTTCATATGGAAGTTAACACATCCGGCACTTCTGTCTTCAGCACTTTACGCGTCTGATGCATTTACTTTAAATCCAAAAGTAAAAGACAAGGAGTAAGATAGATTGGATTTTTTGACAGGAACAAGCCCAGCCAAAAGCTCAAAGGTTAGTAATACTCTTCCAAAATCACTCAGTTTCAATATATGAACTCAATGGGATATGGAGAAAACTGTTAGATAATGGTTCAAGCAACCTAAGAAACAAGAGATTTCATTGCTTTTCTACCAGGAGGGAATAAATGGAAAAGAATGGCAGCCCTGTATAGAGGAAAATCACAGTCCTCACAAGGTGGCTTCATAAGGAGCAGAGTCAGGACCAGGTAGTCTTGATTTGCTGCTGTTAAAATATCCAAGGATTTTGCAACATTGATTTGCTTTTCCCAATGAGAGTTTTATGATCAGTCAAAATTTTTTTTTTTTCCTAGGCTACTACAGCTTTTGCAGAAATATGCATAGGATTTGTAGGTAGTCCAGAAATATGACAGAAATATAAAAGATCTGATATTAAGTTCTATGTATTTTTTGGGGTCTTTTGGTGGGTTTTGTTTTGGTTTTTGATTCTTGTTCTTTCCTTTCTAGGTTTCTTTTTCAGTTTTTGGGTTGTACTGTTGGCATATTAGCATGCCTTTAAACTCACATTTTGCCTTCTCAGTGTACTGCTTTGATGGCATATTTTGTTTTTCCAGTCTTCTCATCTTTTCTTTTCCTTTGACCCATTTTTATTCTATTTAAATATAAAGTATTTTATAACACTTTATGACTGAGTCAGAAGACAGCATTCAAAAAAATATAAAAACCAACTAAACTATCCTATCTACATGGAAGTGTGTCATGGGGACACAGGTCCCAAATATTCTGAGAAAGGAGACTTAGAACGTTTATTTACTGCTTATAGTCCCAAGGGTCACACTCCATGTGAGCAGACCTGAGAATTGTAGTAGCCCTGGGAGGACAGCTGTGCAATCAACAGAAAGAAAAGTAAACCCAGGTCTGCACGAAGATCCTTTTTTTTTAGTGTGACTACCCTGTCATGTATTCCAAAGAGAAAGCACTCCTCTCTGGAGCCAGACATCACAGAACTTCCTCATGTGACTGACATAAAATCTCAGTTTATTTGTGTCTCTTAATGAGGCTGGTTTGTCTGAGTGGAAGAAGGAGCTACACAGCTTGAGTCAGGCACTGAGGCAAAGAGCTGCCAGGCATGGTCCGGGTGGGCCCACACCAGCACTGAGCAGAATCACACTCCTGAAGAAACACAGGAATCTAGATCAGAGCAGGCCTCTCGAGTCGAACTTTTTTTCCAGCTCTTCCCTTCCTCACTCTCTGCCCCAAAAATGCCATTCAAAATAAAATAAAAGAGCTGTTGCCAGGCAACGTCTCACCATATCTTGAAGTCAATTTTTTATGTGGATGCTAGATGCTGAAGTCTGTACGGATGTATTAGGCACAAGATAATTATTGAATTGCTAACGAGAAAAGAATAATCACACCTTTCTTAATTATATATGCCCTAGATAGAGATCAAGCTCATTAATTATTAACTACCTTTCCAATCAGCTTTTTCATTAATCTTCATAGAATGTGAGTTTAAAGTGTAACAAATCCCTCTAAATTTATGGGACCTGATGGGATTAATCTAAGGATACTCAAAAAGCTGGCTGATGTTATTGTGAGGCCTCTTGATTTTTGAATGGTCTTGGGAATCTTGAGATTTGAAAATTCCCAATTTTCTGTTGCCTAGAAGCTGGAAAACATCGTCCCAGTTTTCAGCAAGGGCAAGAAGGATGACCTGGAGACTACAGCCCTGTCAGTCTCACTTCGGTGACTGGTAAAATGATGCAGAATATTATTCTGAGAAGTAGTGAAAAACACCTATAGGACAATGTAACCATTGGTCACAGCCAGCACAGCTTTCTGAGGGGAAAGACTTGCCTGTCAAATCCAACTCCTTGTGCGACAAGGTAAGCCACCTAGCTGATATGCCAACTGATGTAGTATTCCAGATTTCAGTAAAGTTCAGGATCATCTCTCCCATAGGATCCTTCTGGACAAAATGTCCAGCCCACAACTGGGTAAACACATCATGTGATGAGTGAGCAACTGGCTCACCAGTCAGGCACAAAGGGTTACATACAGTGACTGGGGTGACATCAGACTGGTACCTGTCACTAGCAGGGGTCTGCAGGGCTCCATCCTTGGCCCTGTGCTCTTTGACATCTTCATAAGCAACCTGCAGGCAGGACTGGAAGGGAGACTCAGCAAATCTGCAGATGATACAAGACAGGGAAGAGCTGTTGACTCCCTCAAAGGCAGGGAGGCCCTGCAGAGACCTCGATGAATCAAAGGGCTGGGCAATCACCATGTGCAGTTCAACAAGGAAACGTGCTGGACTCTGCACCTGGGATGGGGCAACCCTGGATGTATGGAAAGACTGGGGAATGAGAGGCTGGAGAGCAGCACCACAGAGAGGGACCTGGAGATCCTGGTCCATGGCAAGCTGAAAAGGAGGCAACAGTGCTCTGGCAGCCAGGAGGGACATCCCTGTCCTGGGGGCATCAGGTCCAGCATCACCAGCTGGGCAAGGAAGGGGATTGTCCCACTCTGCTCTGGGCTGGGGTGGCGTCACCTCAGAAGTCCTTGGTGCAGTTTGGGGCACTACAGTGTAAGAAAGACATTCAACTATTAGAGGATGTCCAAAGGAGGCCATGAAGATGGTGAAGGGCCTTGAGGGGAAACCTTGTGAGAAGTGGCTGAAGGCACTTGGTCTGTTCAGCCTGGAGAAAAAGAGACTTGAGGGGAGACCTCACTGGGGTCAGAAACTTCCATGTGAGGGGAAGAGGAGGGGCAGACACTGATCTTTTCTTTGTCATGACCAGTGAAAGGACCTGAAGGAATGCCTGGAAGTTGTGTTGGGGAGATTTATGTTGGATATCCGAAAAATGTTTTTCACCCAGGAGGTGTTTGGGCACTGGAACAGGCTCCCCAGGGAAGTGGTCACAGCCCCTGAGTTCAAGAAGTGTTTAGACAATGCTCTGGAGCCCATGGTGTGATTCTTGGGACTGTCCAGTGCAGGATCAGAAGAGGGACTTGATGATCCTGGGTCTCTTCAAACTCTGGATATTCTATGATTCTATAAATGAAATAAACTGTGCACCAGTCCTCAAGTCAAAGAAGGTCTACCCATCAATACTGGTCAACTGATGACAATAGATTTAAAAAAAGGCTGAGAAGGCTTTTTTACCTCAGTCTCCACTGGCAATCTCTACTCCCACACCTCTCAAGTGGATGTTATGGACAGAAGGATGAGGTTATGTTATGTATGGACAGAAGGATGAGGTAGGGGGAGCCTGAATGTATTTAGCTGTATGGGACTCAATAGGATTCATCCCAGAGTCCCAAGAGAAATGAATGATGTAGTTGCCAAGCCACTCTCCATGACATTTGAAAAGTCATGGCAATCAAGTGGAATCCCAGGTGCCTGAAAAGGGAAAACATTGTACTCAACTTGAAAAGGGTAGAAAGGAGGACCCTGGGAATTTTGAACTGTCAGCCTCTGTGCTTGGGAAGATCATGGACGGATCCTCCTAGAAACTCTGCTAAGGCTCATGGAGGATGGGGAGGTGATTCCAGACACCCAGCACAGCTGTGCTAAGGGCAAGCCCTGCCTGGCCAACCTTGTGGTCTTCTGTGATGGAATGGCTCCATCAGTGTACAAGGGAAGGGTTACAGATGTCACTTATCTGAAATTAAATAAAGCCTTTGACACAGTTCCCCACAACCTCCTTCTCCAAACTGGAGAGAGATAGACTGGATGGACTCTTCAATGGATAAGGAATTGGGTGGATGGTCACATCCAAGCATTGTGGTCAACAGCTCAGAGCACTGATGGACATCAGTGACAAGTGGTGCCTTTCAGGGGTTTGTGCTGGGACCAGCTCTATTTAATATCTTCATTAAAGATACAGAAAAAAGGGTTGAGTGCACCTTCAGCAAATCTGCAGATGACACCAAGCTGAGTGGTGCAGCTGACACTCCTGAGGGACAGATGCCATCCAGAGGGACCTGGACAAGCTTGAGCAGTGGCCCATGGGAATCTCATGAGGTTTAACAAGGCCAGGCTCAGGTGCTGCACCTGGGTCAGGGCAATCCCTGGTGCCAGCCCAGGCTGGGCATGAACAGATTGAGAGCAGCCCTGCCCAGAAGGACTTGGGGGTGCTGTGGGTGAGAGCTGGACATGAGCCAGCCATGGGCACTCCCAGCCCAGAGAGCCAAGTGTGTCCTGGGCTGCACCCAGAGCCCCTGGGCAGCAGGGCAGGGAGGGGATTCTGCCCCTCTGCCCCGCTCTGCTGAGACCCCACCTGCAGAGCTGCCTCCAGCCCTGGGGTCCCAGCACAGGAAGGACATGGAACTGCTGGAGAGAGTCCAGAGGAGGCACCAAGGTGATCAGGGGGATGGAGCACCTCTGCTATGAGGGAAGGCTGAGAGAATGGGGATTGTTCAGCCCAGAGAAGAGAAGGTTCTTAGGGTTACCTAATTGTGGCCTTCCAGTACCTGAAGGGACTCCACAAGAAAGATGGAGAGGGACTTCTCACAAGAGCTTGGAGTGACAGGACAAGGGGGAATGTTTTCAAATATCTCTTGAGAGAGAGTAGGTTTAGACTGGATATTAGGAAGAAATTATTTTCTGTAGGGGTGGTGAGGACCAGGTTGCCCACAGCAGTTGTGGATGCCCCATCCCTGGCAGTGTTCAAGGCCAGGTTGGATGCGGCTTTAAGCAATCTGCATAGTGAAATATATGCATAAGTGAAATATATGTCCTTCTATGGCAGGGGGTTTCCATCAGGAAACCAGATGAGCTTTAAGGTCCCTTCCAACCCAACAATTCCCATGATTCTGTTAGATCAAGTAACCATTCTCCTGAATAATTCAAAAAGGAGAACAATAATTGAGATTCTTCGCTGCAACATTCAGTCCTCTTACTGCCTAACCATTAATTCATCAGTACTTAAATAAGTATAAAATATTTTCCTTGAAATGCATGTTTTAAATCAAATAGTTACTACATTACTCTGTTTTTATTTCTCAATCAAAATTTTGCATTTTAGTTCAATAGTCTGTTGTAACAAAGCTCCCTCATTTCAGATGGAATTAGCAACTAAACCAGGTACTTTTATTTTAATCTTAATAATGAGGAGAGGAACGAAATAAGAATAGGAAAGTCTAATTGTCACCTAGGGAGAAGGAGTCTTCTTTATTTCATTTCTTTTTTCCTAATTAAATAATGTAATAATGAGTGAAACAGGTATATGGTGGAGATGGCCCAATTATCAGCACAATGTCAGTATAAAATGATTGCTTTCCTTCAGTTTTAATTGCAAAATTGTAGCGAGAACAGGAAGCATTTATTAAAAACCATACTAAATTAATCAGATTTGAAACAGCATGTTTGCAGGTAGTCTTTCATTTTGCATTTAATTTTTTTTTTGGAAAGTGAAAACTGATAATGAATATTATGAAAAATGAGTCATTCAAGCAATTCTTCAAATTAAAGGTACAATATATATGGAGCGTAATTCTGAAAATGCCCCAGTGATTAGATGCATGGATATTCCATTCTATTAATATTCCTATTTTGGAAGCAGAAATGGGAAAAAAAAACACATCAGAAATATCACTGCATTGCCATAAACACCTGTTGTTGTCACAGGTAGTTTGTTTGCTATACTAGAAGCAGGGTTCTGCTGCTGAGTGCCACACCTTTCATTCTGGTCCCTACACTAATTAGACCTCCATAAGCTGATTTAATTCACTGGTGTGTCAGAAACCACCAGAGCAAAAGGAGGGTGGTTGGTTGTTTCATCTTTTGGTGCTGCTGTGTTGCATCAGAAGTGTCTGGCAAGAGGAGATAGAAGGGCATGGGTGAGACCATTTGGCAGGTGGGCAGAAAACCAAACCAAACCAAACCAATAAAATAAAATAAAATAAAATCCCTCAAAAAACCACAGACATGTTTTGACTCCCCTTGTGCTCTGGGGGGTTACAAATATTCCTGCTTCCTGCACAGCTCCTTTAGCAATTAGTCTGCTATACAAAAGGTGACTTTCCCTGCCTCTCCTCTGGCTCTGCACACAGATGGTGCTGGGATTCAGGCATGCCAAGCAGCTCAGCCCCTGCAGGGGATGTGGCTGTGGTGATACCCACCCACAGGGTGAAACCTGGCCCCACCTAGGGAACTGGATGATCAGGTGAGGCGGAGGTACTCAGAGTCCTACCCAAAAATCTGAAAAATTTAAATGCATATAGGGTTTGGAGTATTTTTTTTTGCCAAGAAAAATAAATTCAGACAGGATACTGAAGACACTGAGCCATCTCCCAGTGCTTGCGGGAGCATTATGAATGCCTTCTTATAAAATGGATCACAATGCATTCAACAAGAAGATTATTAAGCAGTACTGTTTAAGTCATAACTAAGTTATAAAGTTGAATTTGTGCTTTTCAGCTTATTTCTCATCTCAGTAATTCCTGTAGTAAATCAAATGTGAAGCACTGGGCACTGTGATATTTATGCATTTTTGTGTTTTATACATTGTGTTTAATTGTTTAGGGAAAAGAAAAGTAAAACAAATATATGTTGCATGCTAAATTAGCAATTACATTTAGTTAGAATTAGGGAACATTAATCACTTTTAAATCCCTGTTACCATGTATTGTCAGCAGTTGGAATGACACCGTGTTCCAGTGTGGCCAGTAACATGATCTTAAAGCAAGTAACTTCATCTCCAGCAAGTATTATGAAACTTAAAAATAGCTTAAGCAGCTGCTTCTATTGAACATCCACATAGGTTGCACCAGTGGAAATGAACAAGAAATATTTGTAGTAGTTCCTTTTGTTGACTGTCTCCCTCCACATCTTCTCCAGCTGGTACAGAAGACAAGTTCATATTTTAAATGCTGTATATTTGCAAGTGGTTTTATTCACCTTTAATCTTCATCCATTTTCTGATTTGACCTTCAGTTCTCTTGATATCCAGTGAACTGGAGAGAACACACACACACACAAACACACTCTTTGCACACTTTCTAAATGATTTCCTTCATCTGCAGAACATTCAGCATCTAAATGTCAGAGAAGATGCCGTAGGAGCTAGCTTTAGCTGGCACTAATAATGAATTTCTTCCTCTTTCTGCAATTGATCCATGGACACAGGCCTTTTTTCCTGATTTTGGGTAACAGTGGTGCAGTAGGCATGTAGAAAGATTTGAAAACTACATAATGAACTGCTTCAGTTCTGAAGCTCAGTACCCCTAAAATCCATGTCTAAGACACCAAACTCTCAGATATCTTAATCTGCTTTGTTGTGCTCACCCAACCTATTTCTCCTAAGGCTGATTAAAGCTGTAAAATGTGTGAGGTACATGGATGACCAACACAGGTCTGATGAGAATCTGCACCACATTATTTTTGTGAAGAGGACTATATTCATATGCCCTCAATCCCACCAAATGGCAGGACTAAGTGGCCAGCTGCCCATCAAACTAGTAAAAAGATTCAAAGGAAAACAACAGACAGATGAAACACAAGTAAAATTTTGACCCACAATATGATGTTAGTAATTGAAAGATCATGGTTGAATAATATTTTGCTTCAAGTATTGTGGGGGTGAGTATCTGGATCAAAACAGATCCTATAAGCATTTGGTGTGGATATTTCAATGTCTTGAATAAACTACACTTTTTTCCCCCCCCTCAGGTTAACCTCTGGAGTTTAGCAGTTTCCTGGGTGTTGGTTTACCAGCCAGATGTGTTGTGGTGCTCTTATTTTATTTGATGCAATTCTTGGAAACTCCTCCACAGAAGTTCCACTTTGAAAATGCAGATGTGTGAACAAAAGCAAACACATTTGTGTGTGCTTAATAGTTTTCTCTAATCTTCTAAGAACCAGCCTAGAAAGATACAGGGAGGAATTAAAAAAATTTCTATACATCTGTTTGCTTTTTACGTGTGTAAAACTGTCTAAATTCCCCATTCAAAGATTTTATTTTAAGCAATGGGATTTGTTGAAGAAGGGTTAGCAGCCAAAAGGATAGAACAAAGTCTCTTCAAATGGACTGGCAGTAGAAAACACAATATCGAAAAGCTGGCTCAGCCAGGCATAGCTTCACAGATGAGATGCACACACACATCTGCTGCTGGATTTATTGGTGATTCAGTACAGCATACTGCACTGGAGATATAGGATGCTATAAACCAGAATGTGATAATCTTACAATAAGCTCAGAAGCTCCAGATGTTAGTGACACAAGCAACAGAAGCTCAGCAGAAGAAGAATACTTTCAGGAGCTGCCCTGTCTTTTCTCCTGCAACCTTGCAGTGGCAGAGACTGATGCAGTCTCTTCAGGAACTCTCCCCTGCACTCTGCCACAGATTCTTCATGCTGAGAAGGAACCATCCTTCTTCTCACACTAAAAGAACAGAGATGTCCTCTCCTGTGCCTTTCTAGTTGTTCCCTTTGCCTCTGGTGATCTGGGATCCATGGGGTATCTTGGCAGTGCAGTATACGCCAACAAAACCAGCATTTTCCAGGATGGAAGAGTATTTCAGTGTTTTTCTGGTGAAACTGGTGTTTTGGTGTTTTTCAATGTTACACACTGTGCTAAAAAATATTTAGAATTAAATAAATAGACAACCATAAATAAAGAAATTGAATATTTAGGAGGGCCCTCCCCTAGTCAGCAAGGCATATTGAATATTTCCCCTTTAAGGAATGAAAATGCCGTTTCCATTCTGCCCCTGCCTATTTCTTGTTCAAAGTGCTTTAGCTTCTTCCCTCTTATCATTCAATTTAATTCACCATCTGTTCACCCAGGACTTAGTATTTTCAGCTGAGATTTCAAAAGGAAGACCACATTAATCAAACATTAGTACTTTTGAAGCAAGTAGGATCTAGAAGAAACAGATGTATAAATCACGACACCTAATTACTGATCACATTTTTCTTTAACTCGGCCTGTAGGAATGCATGTGCTTCACAGGTTCCTACATTATCCAGAGATTTAAGGACTCAGGATGCAGAGGCAGGAGAATTAGATTTTCTTGGCGACATTAAGAGGACTCAGGGGTAACTCCCACTTACAGCTAACAAGCTGAAACCAAAATTAGTGCTGTGTCAGCACGCTCACAACAAATCAAAGTAAGGTTAATAAATACACCCAGGGAATACAAAAAAAAAAGGTCAGAAAAGACATCATTAGAAGTCAAGCTGTCAAGAACAAAATGGCTATTTTTGAAAGGGTTGAGACAATAGAGACAATCATTGTTGAAAATGGCATTTTGAGATAAAATAGGTCAGAAGAGGTAAAGAGTGAGAAATAGTAAACCAGCTAAAAGGGAGAGATGATTTCCTCATAAGCAATTATTTTCCACTCCAATTAACACAAATACAGTTTTTCTGATCTTTATTTTTTGCTTGTCACCAATCAGTTCAGAACCTTTCTCTATAAACTGTCCAGCTTTTAAATTGCCATTTAAAAACTAAATTTTCTCAAAATTTCTGATTGAAAAGTCTGGAATAATTTAATGATCATCTGATATGCATTTTTCAGTTAAGTTACAGAAAGGTGTTGTTTAAATATATATAGTTCAAGAGACTATTACAGTCATTTATAAAATACATAACTTATGATAACTATTTAGATTACTTCTGTAGGAAAGTCCAGCTGTTTTCAAAGTTACATTAGACTGGGATAGTGAGGAGCAGTTGAGCTACCTGTGTAGTAGCTGATTTAAAATTTTTATAATACAGTTTTTCCTGCAGCAGTTTTCTATAACCAGTTTCCTAATGTTTTATCTTGTTTTCATTGGAATTTAATATAATTGCTTTTGCCTGCATATTCTCTTTAAATAAGATGTTCCCCCTTTCTTGGGACACTTTGAACTTTGCCTCCTGAAGGTGTTGTCTCTGATATTGGAGCTAGACGAGTGTTCACATTGCAGAGCAGAAATCACCTCTCCAAAGGACTTCTCCAAGGACCACAAAACCACCACCACCAAAAAAAAAGGTCCTGGCCAACCACCATAGTTAAGTGGTATATTCAAGATCTTTCCTTTAACATTTTAAGAGCCCCATAATATATGAGGATTGTGGTGTTGAAAAATTGCCATGTTATATACAAGTGTTTTTGCTGTGTAGCGGAGGATGTAGAAAGAAAATCCCATCTGCAATCCAAATTGCCTGTATTTATACAGGAAAATATTTGAAATTTCTTGAAAAAATGCAGTTTCACTTAGCTTTCATCTGCCAGACCAGACCATGTGAGGAGCTGCTTTCCCTGTTCACCATATCCCGAGTGGTCCTCATGCCCTGAAACTGATCTCATTCCTTTTGAATTTTGCTGCTACCTCCATTAAGCTCTGTATGAGTTTATGTGGCATTCTCAGCTCCCACTGGATCAGATGCAGAGGTCAAGACAGAAAAAGGTTGTTTAGATAGTGGTGTTTCTATATTTATTCACTATATCTCTTTAAGTATAAACCTTGAAAATGGTGAGTTTTCTTTTGCTTTGTTAAAAACTGACAATGGGATCTCACTCTGATTTTATGTGTACCACAGTTCAGCTAATTTCAGCGGATTTGCCCCAGATTTATGTTGCTCTAGGAAAAGGGTTGGTTTTAATGTCTGTCATCAGGACTGACTTTAGGAATTCCATCCACTGTAAAGACAGTTCTAGGAAACCAATTCAGTGAGTCAGACTTGTTGATGGGCTGTTCCAGTCTCCTGGCATTTCGGCACTAGATGCTGTTTGAGAGTTCATTTCAGATAATAAACCATTTAGTTTCTAGGACTTAATTAGAGTTCATGACTCACTGGATGTGTTGGCTGCCCAAAAATTTGCCTTTTATAAATTTCTATTATCAGAAACTCATAGCTATTTCTCATCCATGCCAAGCAACATCTTCAAACTGTGTGTTTTTAGAACAAATTGGAAGCTGTATAGTGAACCCAGGATCTTCAAGGATGCCTTGTGGCACCACATTTAAATTTTTGCACTGGTTAATGCAGGAAAAGGTGTAAAAGATATAACATAGTTTTTCCCTGTCTTGGACCTTTGGACTTCGCAGTAAAAGCTGGGCTATGTAGAAACCTCAGTCACAGAGAGGTCTCCTCTGGGTTGAGACTGTTTGCAACATGAGGCAATGTAATGTGACATATTCATCTTGATGGGAGTTGTTAATTATGAAGAGAGATGTGCAGTAATTTTGTGTCTTCAGAGGCAAAGAATAGGCTGTGTGCAATGGCAAAAAAAAAAAAACGGACTTCATTCTGATGTGGTCAGAAACAGCCTTAGAACAGCAAGGAAGCTGTGAGTCCCAGAGACCACTTTTGCATTTCACACTCATCAAGGAGTTAATTTATTTAAAAACGCTACTGTCACTAGTTGCAATGTAACAGTGTAGTTCTCTCAGGCTTGTGATCAGCAAATGTATTTTTCTGATTATATAATATTGGTAATTCTTGGTGCTGGAGCCAGAAAAAAGGAGGACTTTTTCTGAAACTTCTCACAATGCAATTAGTTTTATTTGTCTGGTTTACTCATATAATTTTATTTGACCCCAACGTAATTTGCAGTGTTAATAAAAAACTCATTTTCATAACTTGCTCTGCATGAAAATACAGCATTCCACTATTGCATCTGAGAATAACCACATGCAGTTTTAAATCATAAGTGCAGCAACAGATGAATCCTTAAATTTTTTGCTATCTCTACATGTTATATTTATATGTGAAATTGCGTCATATATACTCCCCAGTTGGCTTTCTAGACAAAGGAAGTAAAGAAAATGAAGAAGTAGGGAAGTAAATTGAGGCAAGGTAAAGAGGAAGGTTACAAGGAAAACTGAGTGGCAAAGAAATCACAGCTATTGTTTAATGGATTTGAATTTTCTTTACTCTAGACAATGCACCAGGGCACAAGACTGAAGGCTTCATTACTGAGCCCCTTTCCTTAAAAAGTTGTGGATAGATTTCCACCACTGCTAAAGGGTGGTGCACTGGACCATTCCCATTGACCTCTTGAGGGATGCAAGCCTTGCAGCAGAAAACAAAATACACATTTTCTTACTGTATGGAATTTTAAATATTTCATCCTATTTTTATTTACCACATTCTTCATATGTTCTCATTCTTGTAATAGCTGAAATTGTCCATTAATTGTGTGAGAGGAAATAATGTCTAAATGTTGGCCCCAGCCATAAATTTTTCACATTTTCTCTCTGCTTTCAGTGAGGAGACCTTCCTGCTCTCTTTATGCTGTATTATGCAGTGTAATGCAAATTAGTGAGTTCCTATACCATCACTGGATTAATTCTTCCTGGAGGAAAAAAACCCCAACTGGCATGGAATACTAAAAAGAGTTTCATTGCAAGTTGACACTGTGGATGACTTCAATTTTTTTTGTATTATTGGCATAAACTTGGTGCTTCATGGGGGAAAAAATGAGACTGTCAGTTTTGTTTGCATGCAAGTTATTGCTTCCCTTGCAAAAGCAATCTCATTCTCTGTGAAAAGCTGCTGTCAAGTCAAACAAAATGTTTTTCTGTGAACAGACAAGGTTTGTGGAACGGGAGGTTACCCCATTACTGTCAGTGACAGCGAGGAGGAGTTGTAGCAGCAGCGTGGGGCTGCGGCACTGCCAGAGGTCTCCCATCTGATGGGAGGCTGAGCTGCCCCAGCAGGGTGTGAGGGCTCCCTGGCCGTGCTCCTGTGAGGTTGGTAGCCAATTACAGCATGAATCAAGGTGATGTATGTGCTATGTGTTAGGGCTGCAAATAGGATTGTGCTGAAGTTAGAGGTTCAATTAAAGGATTGTCTGCAGCTATGTTATCTCATGATGTGCATCAGTCTGGGTGTGATTGCAATGGAGTAATTAATCTATAAAATCATTGCATTCAACAAAGGGGAAAAATTAACAAGCAAGAGGGTGTATTCAAATATCTTTTATTTATTTGTTACTTGAAGACACCTGAATTCATTTATCCCACAACTGTGTAAATGAAGGAAGGAAAAATAACCCCAAGCTATTGAATAGTAACACCAGTAAAAAAGCTTTTAAATGAAAGGTTGTAGTAGATGAATATTGCTGCAACTAGCAACTAGGTCACACTGAAAGAATTTTTCTACCAACAAAAGATTTTTCCATTTGAGGTTAAACTGGCAAGAAAGCTCAGTAGGTCAGTAGAATATCCTGAGGGGGAATGTTGACCAGCCAAAATCTTAATAATCAACCTGATTTCCTAGAACTATTTCCTAGAATAAATATCAAGGGCTACTGCTTGAGAAAATCTGAAGGCTAGAGGTGACCAGAAGGATGACTTCTAAGTATATTTTTAACTTATTGAAAATACTAATTTATTGTCAGGGTTTAGTGGCAGAGGAACTTCATTCATCCAACGCTTAGATAAACAAGCTGGAAAACTTTCAAATGAAAATGAAGAAGCCTTTTACAAAAGCTGACTGTAAATAGTAATTTCTGTTCTGTGAGAATTCCAACATCTGAAAATTTAGTTTCATCTCAATGGAATGAAGTCCAGGTTTTTAATTTCCTACTAAGACCTCATTTTTATACAAATACGTAAAGAAACCGCAAACCAAAAAAAAACATAAAACCCCAAAACCACAGAACATTCTGTTTTGACAGAAACAAAACATTTCTTTCAGCTTTTGACTTTTTTTTTTTCAGAGCAACAGCTGTATTTGGGGATGTTGATAGATTAGTGTTTTCTGTGGAGAAATATGAATCATGGCAAATGTTGACTTTTGAAGCAATTTACTGTCTAATAAACTAAGTTTGCATAACCTATAAAATATACTTGGACAGCTGCTCTTCTGACTCTTTCAAGCAAAGGAGGAAAGACTGGGTCATGAGGAAGAAACCAAGGACCTGGCAGATGCTCAATATATCATCTTTTCTTCATGAAATTCCTTATCATAATTTCTTGTCATGATAGATTACACAAGGCACTCAGTTATTCTGCTTAAAAAACTCTGCCATTACTATCAAGAACTGTTATTAAAGATATTTACTGCATAATATTTCTACATTGCTTGTTTATCTTTCCCTAATCATGACCTCTTAATCTTTCTGTTCCTGTACCTGCTCACATTGCTTACAATTTGGGTTTTTTTGGTAAAGGAAAAAATTAATTGAAACAAAAAAATTAAAACAATAGGATGAAACACATGAGTAAAAGTTGTGAGGAGATTAGAGTATGATATGATTCATGATCTGTAGCCTTTTAATATTATTGATCAACATGTGCCAGAGATTACTGCTGTGAGCAGCATGAGAAGTAATAGATTATTAAGAAGTGTGGTGACATTCTTCTGCAGAGCTCTGTAATATGATGTAGCCTCAAGACACATGTATTTCTGCAGAAAAATAAGCCTCCTCTTTACTTTTACCTTTTAATGGGAAAAGTTCTCTTTTTTCTTCCTGTTTTCCAATGGTATTGTAATTTGAACCTTTGCCATTGACACTTTTCCCTTTATTTTCTTACCAAATTGGTGGCATACATTTCCTAATGCTAAGAATGGCACTACTTGCATCCAAAATTAGAGTCAGGCTTGCTACCGCTGGAAAAATATGAAAACAAAAGCATTGGCTGAGTCAGGGAATTTACTGATGGTTATGAGGGCTGACCACAAGAGCTCTTCTCAGACCTTGATCCTAGCTGGGTAACAGCGTCTGGTGTCTGCACATTGCCTGTGCAAAATTAATTAGAAATCTCAGTCACACCAAACTTCAGCTTCCTGCTTTTTACTTTAATAAATGATGATCCTTAAAACTGGCAGTGTTGTGCCATTGATGGCTTGGGTCCACAAACTCATAGGAATGAAGGGCATGCTCCTTGTTGTTCCCAAGGATGTCCTTGTGCCAGAAATCACTTGTATCTCATTGATATCCTGAGGGCTGGTTCTGTGTCAGTTCTGGCCCTAGACCCAGCATATTTTAATGCATACTTCACAAAAATACAGGGCCATAATCACAACTGGGTCAAAACAAAGACCATCCAGTTACCCATCTCAGACAGAAACTTAGGAAGCTATATAATATTACTGAAAGTATGTAGCATTGAAGTAAGGAGTATCTGGCAATCTGAGATTAAGGAACTTCCTGAACTAGAGGTTGAACTGTGTCTGTTGTGTTCAACAGCCACCCCTGAATTTGTCAGCTGTCAGTTTTTCTAATCGCACTCCCACTCCGACTACTTGATATTTGAGGATGATTAATTCCCCGGTTTAGCTGTGTGCTATGTCCCTTTTACTTGTTTTAAGATTGCTGCCTGATAACTTCATTATGTGCCCCCCATGCTTGAGCTAAGAGGGAAAGTAATCAACTGCCTATTCTTCAGCTTTCCCTTGCCTTCTCTTCCAATTTTCCAGACTAGAGTCCAAATCTACTCGGATTAACCTGCTACCAGAAACTTAAAATGGTTGTACACTTCTAATCATCACTGTTACTGAGTCCTCCACCTTCTGTTTTTCTACTACACACTTTCTGTGTACAAAATGCAGTAGTGATGGAGTTAACGAGGGATATAATGGTATTTTTCAGTTTATCCTCTACTTATCTCTTGGTGTATATAATTATATTTTATAATTATTTTTTTCCCCAGGAGACTGGCACTGAATTTCATGTAACATTTTATTACCCAGTCACCCATCTCTAGATGAGACTGTCCTGAAGTTTACTATAATTGCCAAAGTTCCTTGCCATTGTATTTAGCCTCCTTTTCAATTAATTTTTGGATTTATTTGGCAGTATAATCATCCTTGATCAGTATTGGGGACCCTGCTAATAATTTGTTTTTCTTGTGGATCTTTTCCACTTACAATGAGGGCAACAATGAAACAAAATGCAGGAAAAAAATTAATCTAATCTTATGTTGTTTGAACTATTTCTGCTTGAGCCACTCCTTCGTTATTGGGAAAAAGGAATCTAGCTCTCTACTGTTGTTGGTTTAGTGTTTTTAGAACATACTTAATCCATGCATGTGGAGACAAAAATAGCTTCGAATATTTCCTCTCTGCTTATTATCTAGAATAAAAATAAGGAACAAGGAAGCAGGTAAAAAGGAGATGCCTGCAGCATGTTTACAATGAATGACATTGCAGCAATGCCACACTACAGCATGTCACACTTATTTATGGATTTGAAGCTATTTTCCATGTTAGAGGAGAATCAGCTCAGTAGAGGGAATTTGTTATTCACTTCCTAAGTCAAATGCAAATGAATGCAACTCAGCCCAAAGTTTTTTTAACAAAAATCCTTTTGATTTTCTTTCATTTTGAATGGAAGAGCACTATCATGACCACAGTGTACTTACAACAACACTGGCATTTACTGTACTATCTGATTGTTTATGGAATATGAAAAGGTTTTTAGTAGAAAACTCAGGCATAGTAGAGAAAGTTTGACATGGTCAGATCCCTCACAGCACTTTAAAGGTAGAAACAGCAATCTTTCAAATTAATTTCTTAATGAAGTCAAAAAAGGTAGCCTAGTTAGACTGGTTGTCAATAATTGAGCTTTAGTTTATGCAAGTAAAGTGAAGGAAAACAGAAGTGAATTAGATTTTTCAAAAGAAGTACAGCTTTCTGAATCTAGTGAGCCTATTAATGAAACAATGAAGGAAGAGACTTCTATAATGAAAATCACTTTGAATTTTCAAAATCCAGTGCAAGGTAATGCAACTCAACAGAATTTTACAAGAGAATGGAGAAATGAAAAGTAATGTCAGTTTGAGAAAATCAAGTGTTACATTTTTAGAAAGGAAGTGTTCTGAAAAAGTTGAGCAGAGATGATGTAAATTGGTTTTGCCTGTGGACTTGAAACTTTCATTGCATGGATCTGACCAACAGGAAATATTTTGCTACTGCTCTTTCTAAGTTCATCACTACTTTTTCAAGACTGAGCTGGTAAAGGAAATGTCCTTTAGTGTGCCCCAATCTTTAAAGCTTTTGAGAACTTGTAAGTCTCTGTGAGTCAGCAGTGGGTTGCAGAGGCTCTTCGCTACACTAATCCTAATGCCTAGTCAATGCAACAACACCACTCATAATACAGTGCCTTTAGGAATAATTTATCTGTGTCTAAGTACAGTATTTTCTGAAAAGGTAGGGAGATGAGCTGACCAACCGGTTTAGAGAGGACTATAGAGTTTTTCTTGTTCTAAAAGTGCCAGTAAATAAAGTCAGGTAATGAGATCAGCTCACATACTCACATATGTTGAACATGACACATTTCCATCCTGTCAAATTCCAAAAGAGAATTAAGTTTTTAAGATCCCTGTTTTAATACCTACTTCAAATTGCACTCTTTCTTTTACAGCATAGGATGTATCTCAATACCAGGCTTAATTAGGAACACCTGAGACAGGATTCAGAAATTGAGGTAAAGAAACTTCATGTGGCCTAATGTTCACATTCCTCCCAGCTGAGGAGTGGCTCTTTAACAGCAAAATTTTAAAAGGTATCTGCATTATTTGGGACCTGCTGTCCTTTTAGAGATAGATTTTTTAGATAAAAGATATCTAACCATTTGGATTAGAATTATCAGAAGTTGTTTAGAAATTTAATCTATTGTAAAAATTGAGCAGGGGCAAAAATTTAAATGTTCCTGTTAAAAAGCTGCCTTTCTCAGCCTTAGCTTCTAGAGCAAACAAAACAAGACCTAAAGCAACAAGGAAAAAAGCTGGTCTGAAATATTGTTTTGAAGTTCCAAACTCTTCTTTCTTTTCAAGAAAGAAAATTAGTAAGTTGCATAGACAGTCAGAAGCTTATTTAATCCACACTGAAATGAAGAGGGAAAGGACAGTGAGTATACTGGAGGGTGGGTATGGAAATCAAAATGATTTTGACAAATAAACTAATTAGGATGGCAGTCAGAATGAGCAAAGACAAGGTAAGTAATTGTCATCACTAATAAAAAAATGAGGAAAGGTTTTGAGGCAGCAAACCTTCAGAAAGGAAATGGAAGATCAACAGACTACAAGATAAGCTTCAGTTAAAAAAACAAAAATCAGTGCTGTTGTCAGGGAAACAGTATTCAAAGCTGTGTACAGGTGGGAATAGTGAAGGGTGAAAAATATGGGCAGTCGGGCAGCTGTCCCTAGGGCAGCCTCCCCCCCACCCCCTCCCCAGATGTTATGGACACAGATGTGAATGTGCAGCACAAAGTTGTTGGCCACACTGCCTGGAGCCCTGGCAACCTGGAGAAGGATCTGTGCTCATGTGCAGCCTCCTCTAAGCTAAGCAATCTGCAAAACGTTCACCTTTCATTTGCTCAGCCACTTTGCAGTTTTCCAGTTCTTCATTTGCACGTGGTATTGCCTTCACTTACCTCAGTTGCTCATTTATCTGGACTCAATTGGTGCTTTTTGTTTCCTGTATCCACTTTCCACAACCTTCCTTATCTCTTTCAATTCTGCTTAGATGGCAAATACTCTTCTCACTAATGGGAGGGAGTTCAGCCACTAGTTATTCCTTTTTGCTGTTGCCCATGGCAACAACAGGATACTTGGGATATAATAGAGCATTAATCTCTCTGCTCAACACAGCTCTGGTAAGGCTCAGCCAAAGTCTGTCCCAGGCTTGGGTATTGCCCTTAGGAAAGATGTAAGTAATTTAAAAGAGTCTGGAGAATTTAATATGATCAAATATGACCAGTAAGGAAAGACCAGAGGATCTTGCATTCTATGGCCCAAAGAGGACTCAAAGGGCCACATGATAATAATCTGAAACTAAATAAACGGTTGTTATACATCCAAACATGTTGCTACCTGTGCAAAAGGGGGATGATAAAAGTTAATGGGCTTCAATCCAAGCAAGAGAAATTTTAGCTGCATATGTTCTAATGGGAGTAGAAGTACTGGGAGAGGGACTGCCAAAAGAGACAGGAGCAGTCTTGGACAGGTATTTGTTGCAAGAATTACTAAGGATGAAATAATCTCTCAAGAGTCCTCCCAACTGTGCTTACTATGATTCTATAACTACTGTTTCTGTTTCTCTCCTTATTCTATTTCCTTTTGAAATAGTAATATATACTCTACTACCTTAAAGCTTTGGAAGATGATTTTTTAACAGCACATTTATGAAGATCCAAAGAAAAGTTTCTTTCTTGTGGTCACTGTGACACATTTTAATAAGGGAGGTACTACCCTCAATGAGCCTTTCTTGTAGGAAAGGAAGATGTTGATGTTTTATAAATACATGACCATGAAAAAACCATAAAAATATGTATGTGTGCTGCAGTTAAACCTTCATTTAAACAAAGAGAATGATGTTGGCCTGAAGCCATCTGGATCAAACAGAAGCAAGAATGACACTTGGTGAAAACTTTTCAGAACTTCTTGGCTGGGACAGGGAGCAGCAACCTGAGTAGGGAAGATGCTGAGATACTGAGAAGGGCACAGGAGCACGACAAAGAGCAAATGGCAGTTTAGGGACACAACTGGGATGAACACAGTGGAAAAAGCAGCGAAGAAGGTGTTAAACCTGAGGGATGGAGAGCAGAAAAATATGTGTGTTCAAGTCCATGTTCTTGCCTGGTGCTGCACAGTTCCACCTCAGACATCCAAGAGCTTTGACAGGTACCAATGAGTTGTCATGGACCTCTCAGCAGAACAGTAGCTTGGATCCCAGAAGAGTAGCCACCTTGGTGCGGTGCTGCTCCTGGGCTGCAAAGTCCTGCACTGGTGCAGTTAGACCTGGAGCTGGTTCACACAGAGCTTGTGTACCAGGCTGGACAGCATGTACCCTGAATTTCACTATTACTTTACAGACAAAAATATCTGTGAAATTCAAAGGCAAAGTATCTTGTTCATTCCATAATCATATCCTTCCTCACCTTCTGCAGAAAGCAAAGCACCCTAATATAGAATCAGTTTCTCATCTTGGTCCAGGGGCAGCAGTTTGTGCAGTGGACTAAGAGCTCAGACTGAGCTCTGAGTATTACAAGAAGGGTACCACTTACCTTGCAAGTGCTTCATGAATTTTACTGGTCTTGTGAGGAGTCTAGATACTGTTTCAAGAAAACCTCATAGAACAGCCCATAATAATTGCTCTGAAGGAAGGAAGGACTTAAAATTTGCAGAAACACCACCGTAAGGTCTATTACCTAAATTCTGACAGTGAGTCGAAAAAATAGCGGTTTATTGAATGTCGCCACTTCTATACAGTTGACTTAGGCATGGACTCCAGACATAAGGCAGATGTAACTAAAGGCTGTCTCAGACTTGTGTCTCAGATACAAAATTACCTTAATTCTGACATTTTCTTGACACTCAAAAATTTTCAGCCTCAGTAGTACAGAGACAGGGCTAACTCGAGACTTCTGTCAAGGACCGTAGGCTGCTGGGGGAAATAAAACTGCCTTACCTTTTGGCCTTTGCTGTAGGCCAGGAAAGCCAAATACTCCATGTCCTGCTGCTGGGTGGCAATACCTACCCAGGTCAAAGCACCCACAGCACCTTTCCTTGGCAGTAGGGGAACTGCAAGCCTGGCCTGACAAACAGGCAAAGCCCAGTCACATTCAGTATCAGGGCACTAACACCTGGAACGTGTTGAGGCTGAGGAGAGCAAACTCTTTGGCCCTCACTACACCCAAGCTGCAGAAGCACCAGCCTGCAACTTCTGTCATGGCTCAGGGCTCATCTGTGCAGCTGCTTGTGCAGCCTTTCCCCCACCCCCACCAATTAACCGGGGATTTGACTGTTCCGGTTTGTTTGATCCCTGGTAAAAAGTCTTCTAGAAGAGTCAGGGAATGTGGGAATGCAGAGACAGAGAGAGTACTTAAAGGGGCAGCAGGAAAGGGTAGAGAGAGGGAAACTCTCAGAGCAAAGAGGAAAGCTGAATAGAGAGAGTTTAAGCTTGGAGGGGGCACAGGAAGGGAGATAGAAAAACACAGCTACTGAGTTATGAAGTAAAAATTAATGTAATAAATACACATATTCAGCAGCCTCCTCTGATCAGTTAACTCATTAACTCAGCCAGAGCAGGAACAGCTGGGCTTCTTTATGCCATACAGCTTGAATGGCAACACCTCTGCCACTTGGATGCAGTGCACACTGTACCTCAGAACCTGCTCTGTGGATTGTGCCTGACATACTTGGCTGTAAATAGAGCAAGAGTTAGTGAAGACCAAGGGGTTTCAGAGGTTATTTTAGATCACACAAAGAGCGTGGAAGCTGTTGCTGTTCCATCAACTTTGGGCAGCTTTATAGGATCACTTAATAATTAAAACAGAAAAAAACATCTGGACTAACCTAATCTAAACTTCTTTTATTCTCTTCACTTTTCAATCTATAAAAAGATTCCTCATGAATGGGTTAAAATAAGCTAGGCATGTCCTACCAGATCTATTCTAGGTAACTAATCCACCCTCACACTTGAAATCTACTTGTAAGGAAACAATAAATATTTTAAATTTAGTTTCTAAAAAAGACACAGGGTAAGGTTTCCCTGTATGGCGCTTACATAAAATAACCATTACGAATTTTCCTTTACTTGCAGCATGGTTTCCTATATGTGTTCTACTCCTTCTAATCTAGTTGAAGTGAAAACATGTCATAATCTACTGCTTGTATTCATTTTATTGAAGTAAATGCAACAATGCAATATAATTTCATGGGCCCCTGAAGCTAATGAAGAAAGGTAATATAAATGGTGTTTTACAAAGACCACTGTGCTACACTGATCTGCATTGAACATTTCATCTTTTCTTTTTCAAAAATACATTATTTCAAAAGGTGTTTGAAGGTTTCCATGCTGAGGAAGTGTCAATGCAGTTCAGTGGGGAATCCACTCATCCATATACCTGTAGCATTTCTAAAAATATTAGCATAATGAATTTTTGGTCGTGCTTTGCTCAGAGAGTCAGCTGCACATGAAGTACCTGAATTATTTACATATTTTGGCCTCTGTGTTTCAGTGTAACAAAATTTTTGCAGTCAAAAAGTCTTTTGCAGTCTTTTTGAAGTAGGTCATAAAATATAAATTGTGAATGCTGATTTTTGTGGAAAGGGTTACATATCGCAGTGAAGTCAGACTTACATAAGAAACACAGAGAGCTCACTGTCCTTGAAAGCATTTGCTGCCTACTGAATTTACCAGTAAAGGAATTTAAACCTTTGAAAAATCAAAACAGAAATTCTGGCTTCCTTATTGACCATTTCCTTACTTACCCTGGTCTCTGTTTTTCTCTGTACTCCAGAGGGCAATATGTTCCACCAACCTAGAATTTCATTCTTTTCTCTTCAGCTCCTAACAATCTGGTTTTTGCTCCATGATGAATCAAGACCACTGGAAAAAACTGGACATAATGACCATTGCCATGTCTTCATCCTCTTTCAGAAACATATGCTTATGCCCTTATTTGTGCCCTGTCTTGTTTGTCTTTCTGAGGTATTGTTTTATTCATGTTCTTGGATAACAGACTAGGTTCTCTATTTTGATTACAGGTGCTTTTAATAGTTTATTGGTCAGTGATCTCCCTATTACAACACAAGGGCTGTAACTGATTGCATACAAAGCCTAATAACTCATCTTCATAGGCTCTATAAGAGTTTACATAAAACTATTTTTCCATGTTCTCTTGGCACAGATTGAATTGAGAATACTCTTGGGAAGACAGAATCAGGAGCGGTGTCCCCCTGGTTTTCCCAGTGGTACTGCTAAGTCCGTTAAAGAAATAAATGTACTAAGGTAGCTTAAACTACATCTGAACATGCCCACCTGGCTGCATCTTACATATATATTTGTGATGGTGTGCTTTTTCTGTTATAAGTTCAAAATGGTTTGTTCCAGTTGCCCCCCATGCATGTTTGGTTCACTCCAGAGTTGTACCCTCCCATTTCTCTGTCCATCTCCCGAAAGACCAACCCTTTATTCTGGATCCTTCCTTGCCAGTGAGTGAAACCCTGCCTAGCTCCCTTCTCCATCACTGTAGCCCCACCTTTATTCCTAGAATCTTCTAGGTCTATTCTGTATCCCTTGAAACCCCATTGGTATGTTTAAACTATTCTCCTCCCCTATTAGCCCCCGTTGGCTGTCACAATGTATTCCTCGCCCTGTGCTCCTCCCCAGGTATCCTGCAATTAGTTGAAGTTTGTATCCTCCCCTTGTACCCTCCCCCGTATTTAAGTTGTTGCAAGGCTGTATTTTTTTTTTTTGTCGCTTGTCCTTGGCTCTTCTCAAGAATTAAGTCTATTGAGAACCTATACAAGTGTCCCCTCTTATTTCTTTGCCTCAGATTCTTGACTAGGATTAAAAACAGCAGCCATAGAGAACAGCCCTGCTGCTTCAGGGTACCAAGCAGCCCTGCTCCCACCGCTACCCAGACTGGCCCTAGGGGCGGATAGGGAGCCGCTACTCTTGGCACCGGCCAGGAGATAGGGCTAGCCCGAGATATCGCCTGATGGCCACAGTACCACATATTCTCTTTGAAACGCTGGGTACGTGTATTTTTATTGTGTGAGCCTGAAGAAGAGAAGGAAGAAGAGAAGACAGAGAAAGCAGAAACTTGAGGGTGTTTTTTGCATTTCTGCTTTCTCTGAGAAGACAGAGAAAGCAGAAACTTGAGGGTGTTTTTCTGCATTGTACTGTAATTAGGACCTTATTCTTCTTGTTTTTAAACTATGGTCCCTGTAGTTTCAAATAAAAAATTATTTTCGGTATGACTCAAAAGTAGTTTCAGATAGATACAAAAAATTTGAGCTCACCTTGTCTGTCCAGGCTTGGTTTTGTTTGGAATCCAGGCTTTCTGTTCTTGGTCCTGTCAAGAGACATAGGTGTAGCAATGAAATACATATATGTGCTACAAATTTGTACACAGAATGTACCTTTGCAGCTTGCATCTCCATAAACTTTGACTTTTACCCCCATTTTCATTATTTATTTTTTTCATGGGGACATGTCTTTGTTGTTTTGTATTTCATTTCATCCACAATTCTGGCTTTTCACAGCACCATAAGGAGAGAAATGCCTTCAGGCAGATAACTTTCGTTTCAAGATTCCCTTGAGGCATCAGTATCATTATTTAAGCATTCACAGAGTAAGACACAATGGTCTTTGGGCACATAATTCCTTCCCTTAACTAATGAGGTCAAGGAAATCCTGGCAAGTCTTCAATGAAATTTATGGATCATGCTTTGAATGCCATCTAGTGGTACATAATGTGTGCAGAAATGGAAGAGAGAAACTTGTCCTACTGCCCCTGAGCTTAAAGAGCATCTCTTGACCATGTCATTTGTAGGAGCCTAGCACATGGACTGAGAGCTGAGAATACAGCTAAGTCCAAGCCAGTTTTCAGTCAAAAGTGGAGAAGCTGTATATTTTGTTGGGTTCAAGCACCAACGCAAACAATTTGTTTAGCTTCTGTCCGGAATGTTCCCAGCCCAGCTTTTCCGCCATCTTGAGCTGTCTCTGTAATGTGTCCTGGCAGTGCTTGCATGCCTTGATCCAGGGGGCTCTTTTTAAATCCCCAAGGGCAAATGGGGCAAAAAAATTCCCTGTGTTGTGACCTGACTCCTTTGTGTGACCTCTTTAGTGTGTTGAAGAAAAGTGCCCTAGATAGGAGAAGGCAATGGAAAGGACTCCAGTTAATTAGAGGCATCCCCAGTCAAAGGCTGGTTTGTTGAGCTCAAATCACTCCTGCTTGAGAATTCCAGAAAAGGGAGAGGTGTCCAGTTCTGGAAGTCCTCCAAAGGGCAGTGTCGTATGTGCCACAGTGCAGAGTGCAGCCTCCAACAGCCTTCACAGCAATACAGAAGAGATCCTGAATTTTGGCAGGACTTTGAATGAGTGGATGTCAGGGAGAGTCAGAAAAAGCTTGTAAGTGGCTGGGAAGGCCAAAGGAAGATGTTAACTCCAGAGGCAGGAGCATGTGGAGGAAGAGCTGTCTCGTGATATATTCATGACATCCTACACTGGCTGAGGATTTCTTGCTTCCCAAATAAAACATATTAAGCTGCTGCTGCAATATGAGGAGTGTCTGTTGGACAAACACGGGATTAAATAACGGCATCTCCTTCTTCTTCTTCACTCTTTCTCATAGTTCTGGACTGTTATTTACTTGGGTCCATCCTGCTGAGCCAAGAGGTAGCAAAGTAGAAAAGGAAAAAGTACAGAAGCTGTATGTTTCATCTCTGCTTGTTCGTGTATTGTTTAAACCTTCATTGTCTTTCTTAAGACTGCATTAGGGAACAGAAAGTCCAAACTGGGGTGTGACCTTGTGTGCCAGTGGCCCTGTGTGATGCAGTGGCCATAAGAAGCAGAGGCCATTGTGATGCCAGGCCCTGCCCTGACAGGGAGGGTATTTAAGGGGCAGAGAGGCCCGGGTGCCCGGTCCTAGGAGGGCAGCTCTCTTGTGAGGCAGAGTTCATCAGAGTGACAGTGACAGGTCTGTGGCACAGGACGCCACAAGCCAGCATGCAGGAGGAGCAGCCAGAAGCAGAGCCAGCCCAGGTGGGCCCCGTGTCTGTACCAGCTTCCCCGAGCAGGGATGCAGATGCAGGGACAGGCCAGCAGCAGCAGGAAGTGTCACAGCAGCAGCGGGCAGGGCTGTCTGTGCTCCTTGAGTGCCAGCAAAGCCCTTGGAGATGCGGGCCTGTTTTGAAGGAGGTCATCGTGTCCTTCACGAGGAGGCCTTCAGAGGAGCCGGGCAGGAGTTCCTGGGCCCATGGCTGGCCGCAGCAGCAGACTGGTATGGAGGACAGAGAGACACAGAGGCAAGGTCAGGGTTCCTCCCGTAGGCATTCTGGGGCCCTTGATGACGCACCTGGGCAGGTAAGTGCCAACTACAGGATAGGACAGCCTGAGACTGGACGGAACAGGAGCACAAGCCTGCCCTGGACAATGGGCTACACCGCACCACAGCAGCCACAGGTGACATGTAGGAGGTTCACTGAGGGCACTACAAACCATCAGGTGCTACTGGAGTGGCTGGGAGCCCAGGCTGCAAGCAGTGAGCAGGTGTCCAGGACCAAGGAGCAGGAGTGTGAATGGGCCCTTGATCCAGAGCTGTCGGAGGAAGAGGAGTGGGAAGACGCCCTTGATCAAGAGCCATCTGAGGAAGAGGAGTGGGAAGATGCCCTTGATGTTGAGGTGACTGAGGGAGAGGGGTGGGAAGACACAGTAGGCAGAGAGCTGTGCCGAGGGACAGATAGCATTGAGTCATATTCTGTCCATCACCTTGTCAAATCCTGGGGACTGCAGGACAACAAGGGCTCCCACCCTGGTGCCAAGGAGGGGACTGCCTTCCCCACAGATGAGGCAACAGTACCAAGTGGTGCATGGGAAGGACTTCAGGACAAGGAATGCCCCCCAGCTGAAGAGTATGAAGGAGAAGGTAGCACAGCCATTGCCACCCCAGCAGCTCAGGAAAAGCCTTCTCTGGTGGGGGAGCAGGGAGCAGCTGTCCCAGACCCTGGGCAGGCCATCACCTACACCATCCCTTTGTCTACCCTCCTGGACGCCCTGGCTCAAGAGACCCGGATGTCGCGCAGGAAGGTGCTGAGCGTTCTGCAGAAGGCCTTAACTGCTGCCCAAGGCAAAGGAGAGCAAAAGAGACAGCAGCCCACAGGTGGCCAAGAGGTTGTGCCAGGGCCAGCGCAGTCCATCAGGGCTGAGGACCTGGACAAGGAGCCCCCTGTGAAACAGGGTTCTGGCTGGCAGCTGCTCGAAGCAGAGCCAGACCTGCAACTGAGCATGAAGGAAGCAACAGAAGCAGGACCACCTGCAGGACCTGCCTTCAGATCTCCTTCACCCACAGTCATTGATGCCCTGGCTCGAGAGAGACGGACGTCCATCTTCAAGAGTGTCCCAAGGGCTCTGCCCCAGGCCTTCACTGCAATGCACAGGAGAGGAGGGCAGGAACAGCAGCAGCCCACAGCCTGTGCACGGGATCTGCCAGACACAGCCCAGAATATCAGCAATGAGCTTCTGAGTGAGGCTACCATTGTGAGCCAGGGAATCAAGCAGTCACAAGTGCAGGAGTGCCTGGAACACAGCACAGATGCAACACTGTCAGTAAGAGCCGGAGCAGCAGGGGCAATGAGCCCGGCACATGGCCCGCGCAGCCCCACAGCTGATGGCCCAGCTCTGCTGGACACAGCCCCGTACATGACAGATGAGCTCCTGAGCAAAGTTGTAATTGTGATCCAGGGATCTGAGAAGCACATGGAAGAACAGGGGGACCTGGAACAAGACATTGGTGAGGGGATGATGGTAACAGCCCCAGCAGAAGGGACAGAAGGGCCCGAACACAGCGTGCACAGTCAAGGAGCTGATGCTCTGGAATTCCTGGACTGTATTGACATCGGATGGGTGGAGGTGGTTAAGGCCATGCTTATGGTTCTGGGAGGATTCGAATCCCCAGAATGAGGATGAAAGCATGGAAAAGGATGTGCGGCCAGAGACAGAGAGCCCTACACGTGCCCCACGCAGCCCCACAGTACCTGACCCACCGTTCATGACATAAGTAGCTTTCCCCTCTTTTCTGTATCTTCTTCTTCTGTAAGGTTTCAATTGATAAAAACATATATATATATATGTGTGAATATATATATGTATATATATACGCCTCTATATATATTCATATATGCACCTTCTCCTTATATATACACACATATGTACATGTACATACATATTTATATTTACATAGATATGTATACCTATATATAGATCCACATATATAGTACCACTAGAAGTTAGTTTCTCACAGCACATAGATGATTTAAGGATCATTTATGAATATCTTAGTGGTATGCCAAGGTTGTGTACACTATGTATAAACATGTCTCGTTTTTTAGGGCTTTAATGTAGATATGAATACATGTGTATATACATAAAATATATGTGTATTTTACATACACATATATATAAATATATATGTGTACATATATATATGTATACATACATATATACACTGATAGAAAATATATTCTGATAATAGATACATATATATATTACATTTGCATCCATTAAGTATATACTGATAATGACCTACATATATAGACACACATGTAGGGCTATAGTGACCTATGTATATCTGTGTATCTATAGCTATGTCTATATTGATATCTATGCATTATACACACTGATATTGACCTATATATATATATACACCTCTATATAAGTAGACGTATGTTCATATATACCCCCCCCTAGGAATTAGTCTCAGCACTTAGATTATTTAAGGATCATTTTTCAATATGGTTGTGGTATGTCAAATTTGTCTACAGTGTGTACAAATTACAGTGTGTCTTCTTTTTGTAGGGCTCTAATGGCATGTGTGTGTATATATAATGTGTATCTATGCATGCAGCCGCACAGCAGATGTTACCAAGAGCATCCTCCTCCAGGGAAGGCAGATAGCTCAGGCAAGCAAGCACCAGATGCTCGCACTGCCAATTGTTAAATGCAGGTCCATGGAGAAAGGCAGGAGAGGCTCTTTGTATGAGATTCCAATGGCAGTTTAATAACAAGCACACTGAAGGGACTCACGGACAGAAGAGCCCTGACAGAGGAGGGTTCAGGGGTTATAAACAGTCTGGAGTGGGTGGGGTATGGCAATCTGAGGGCCAGTGGGTAAGGGGATCAGGGGTGGAGCTAAGGTGGGGTCAGGGGAGGAGCTAAGGTGGCATCAGGGGCAAACAACCAACGGGGATACAGTGGAGGAGTGTCTATAAAGGTAAGCCAATGGGGAAATCAGAAGCAATGAACTTCCAGAACTGGGGAGGAGAACAGGGATGATGTCACTGAGGTCCTTAACATACAGAACCAGGGAACTGTGGGGAAAAGTCTCAGTGTATCACTCAAATAAGGGTGTCCTCCCACAGCATCCTGGTTTCCCCCTCACCCACCTGGAATGCTACATCTCCCTCTTTTTTACTTATTAAAAATGCTTCCTCTACAGTTTTCTTAATAAGCCTAACAAAACATGAAACTGTGATTAAGGAGATGACAATAATCACTAAAACCCATAGTAATCCCCTCACAGCTGGGGTTGCACAACCTGGGATGCCCCAATGTCCGAACAAGTGGTCCAACCTTGCCAATGAATTTTTCTTCATTCCTCTGGCAGCAGAATGCAGGCCTCAGTTTGCTTTCACGTGGAGGGGAGTGCAGTATACCTGGAACCGACTGCCCCAGGGAGGGAAGCACAGTCCTACCATCTGCCATGGACTGATCCAGACTGCACTAGAAAGGGGTGAGGCTCCAGAACATCTGCAATATATTGATGACATCATTGTGTAGGGGAACACAGCTGCAGAAGTGTTTGAGAAAGGAAAGGAAATCATCCAAATCCTCCTGGGAGCTGGTTTCGCCATTAAAAAGAGCAAAGTAAAGGGACCAGCTCGTGAGATTCAGTTCCTGGGAGTGAAGTGGCAAGATGGACGGCGTCAGATTCCTACAGACGTCATCAACAAGATCACAGCAATGTCTCCACCCACCAATAAAAAAGAGACACAAGCTTTCCTAGGTGCCATAGGCTTTTGGAGGATGCACATTCCTGAGTATAGTCAGATCGTGAGCCCTCTTTACCTGGTCACCCGCAAGAAGAACACTTTCCACTGGGGCCCTGAGCAGCAACAGGCCTTTGTCCAGATCAAGCAGGAGATCGCTCATGCAGTAGCTCTTGGCCCAGTTAGGACGGGACCAGATGTGAAGAACATGCTCTATTCTGCAGCTGGGAACCATGGTTTGTCCTGCAGCCTTTGGCAGAAGGTGCCTGGGGAGACTCGGAGTCGACCACTGGGATTTTGGAGTCGAAGCTACAGAGGCTCTGAGGCCAACTCCCACAGAGAAGGAAATTTTGGCTGCCTATGAAGGAGTCCAAGCCGCCTCAGAGGTGATTGGTACAGAGGCGCAACTCCTCCTGGCACCCTGACCACCGGTGCTGGGGTGGATGTTCAAAGGCAAGGTTCCTTCCACTCACCATGCCACCGGTGCCACATGGAGCAAGTGGATTGCTCTTATCACTCAGTGCGCCCATATAGGTAAACTGAATCGCCCTGGGATTTTGGAGGTAATTACAAATTGGCCCGAAGGTGAGAATTTTGGTGTCACAGATGAAGAACAAGAACCAGTGACACGGGCTGAAGAGGCTCCTCCATATAACCAACTGCCCCCAGAGGAAACACGCTATGCTCTTTTCACTGATGGTTCCTGTCGCATCTTAGGGATGAACCGGAAGTGGAAAGCAGCCGTATGGAGCCCCACACGACAGGTTGCACAAGCTACCGAAGGAGAAGGTGGATCAAGTCAACTTGCAGAACTCAATGCCGTTCAACTGGCCCTGGACATTGCAGAAAGAGAGAAATGGCCAAAGCTCTACCTCTACACTGATTCATGGATGGTATCCAATGCTCTGTGGGGATGGCTGGAGAAGTGGAAAAAGGCTAACTGGCAGCGTAGAGGAAAACCAATTTGGGCTGCTGATGAGTGGAAAGATATTGCTACCAGGGTAGGGAGGCTACCTGTGAAAGTCCGCCATGTAGATGCCCATGTCCCCAAGAGTAGAGCCAATGAGGAGCACCAAAACAATGAGCAGGTAGACCAGGCAGCAAAGATAGGGGTGTCAAAGATAGACCTAGATTGGGAACACAAGGGAGAGTTATTCCAAGCTCGATGGGCCCATGATGCCTCAGGCCATCAGGGCAGAGATGCCACCTGTAAGTGGGCAAGAGACCGAGGGGTGGATGTAACCATGGACAGTATTTCACAGGTTATCCATGACTGTGAGATGTGTGCTGCCATCAAGCAGGCCAAGCGAGTGAAGCCCCTATGGTACGGTGGGTGATGTCCAAGTACAAGTATGGGGAGGCCTGGCAGATAGACTACATCACACTGCCCCAGACACGCCAGGGCAAGCGCTACGTGCTGACCATGGTGGAAGCCACCACTGGATGGTTGGAAACCTACCCTGTGTCTCATGCTACTGCCCAGAACACCATCCTGGGCCTTGAAAAGCGGGTCCTTTGGAGGCATGGTATCCCTGAGAGGATTGAGTCAGACAATGGGACTCATTTCAAGAACAGCCTTATCAACACCTGGGCCAGGGAACATGGCATTGAGTGGGTGTACCATATCCCCTACCATGCACCAGCTGCAGGCAAAGTGGAGAGATACAATGGACTACTAAAAACCCAGCTAAAAGCTTTGGGTGGGGGATCTTTCAAAAATTGGGAGCAGCATTTAGCAAAGGCCACCTGGTTAGTTAACACCCGAGGTTCCACCAACTGAGCAGGCCCTGCCCAGTCTGAGTCCCTGAATGTAATAGATGGAGATAAAGTCCCAGTGGTACGTGTCAGAGGTTTGTTAGAGAAGACCGTGTAGATCAATTCTGCCTTGAGTACAGACAAATCCATTCGTGGGGTTGTCTTTGCTCAGAGACCAGGTTGCACATGGTGGATAATGCAAAGAGATGGAACAACACGATGTGTACCACAGGGAGATCTGATTGTGGGGTGAGAATGATATGCAATATCACTGTTCGTTGGATGTTACTGCCATTGTCTGTACATTGTCTGTACAGACATGAGATAGAAGGAAATGTGTAAGTGTTGAAGGTCTGAGCAAGTGGAAGATGGAGAAGGAGATGTGCAAGTGACAAAGGTCTGAGCAAGTGATAGATGGAGCTTTGAGTGAGTAAGGTGAAAGGGGTGAAATCCTGCAGCTGTGTAGTATAGGGTGTGGATTCAGTGGTCCAGTGTGGGGATGTGACGAGGGCATGATGGGTATTGCTTGTAAATTTTGGGGGAGCAGATGGAAATTTTGTGTGAATAAATGCATGATGTGTGGTAGTATGTTGATGATATGGGGATAAGGGGTGGAATGTCCCAGGGTGACGTTATGATGCTTGTATCCCCATTCATGTGTTCTGTTAATGTTGGATATTATGTTCTGTACCTTTAAGACTGGCTCTGAAGAGGGAAAGTTTTGTTTTGGTTTTCTTATCAGCCTGGCGGGACACAGAGACTGCAGCTTTTGCTTTTGCTGCTTTTGCTTTTCGCTTTGCTCTCTCTCGCTCTTGCTTGCTTCGCTTCTGCTTGCTTTTGCTCATTAGCTAGTTTAGCTAAACTGTCCAATTTCTTCCTGGACTGTTTCTCCTTCCCTTTTCCTTGACCATTTCGAACCTGCTCTGGACTGGGACCTGGGAAACACCAGAGTCTGCACCTTGTGGCCTGCAGCAGCTGCCTCAGCGCCGGAGGGACTGAGAACAGAGTGACCACCCCCAAGAGAGACTTTCTGAATTTGTCATCTTTTTCAGAGCGGTGTCATCCGGTATTGTTCATTTTGTGTGCTGGGGGGTGCTGTGCCTATTAAATAGACAGGTTCTTCCCACTCCTCTCCGAGGAATCCTTCCCGAACCGGTTGGGGGGAGGGGCTGTGTGGGTTTGCTTACTGGAGGGGCCCTAATTTGGAAATTCTCCTCCAAATTTGCCCTAAACCAGGACAGTGTCATATCTTTTCTACTAATTAATTGGGCCTGTGTGTCTCAAGGCCATGGCTGCTTAGATTGCTTATAATAAAATTGAACACAGAAGACCTTTGAATTGTAAATTTATAGTAAAATTGAACACAGAAGGCCTTTGAAGATCCCAGTAGATCCAGCTCTTGGGGTTCTTGTGGTGCATGTGGTAAGATCTTTGTCCACTCATCCCAGGTGTCCACAAGGTTGGGCCTCTTACCTGTATAGGGATAATCCTTAGATGTCAAAGGGATTCCTGCCAGGCAGGTGGATAAAGGGTCCTCTACGCTGCCCATGGCCATGCAGAAACTGTCCTGTTGTAACGACTTTGCAAGAGTGACTCATATATTTTTCTTGGGCTGTTGGATGATGGTACATCAAGCAGTGATGGTACTGACAGTGATCCAGGGCAGCCACACAAACGTGTTGGAGAACATCTTGATGTTTCTCCGGTTGCTGGGATGTAATCTAAAAGTCGTTATAATGAATAAAGGGATTGTTACGATAAATAAGGCACTTTATATTGATCTTTCTCTCACTCCTCCATTTCATTTTCATCTGGTCCCCCTTCCTCTGCTCCACTTCCCCTGTTTTATTAGTCTAACAAAGAAGGAGGAGGTTAGGGGCTGAAATATAGGGTAACATTAGTTAAAGTGGGAGAAAAGGGGCAAGGAGGTTAGGTGAGATAAGGTATTGTTATGAATCTAAGTAAAGAAGTTAATGGAAATATCTTCTGGTAATTAATGCACAGGTGATGATGTTTGGTAGTTTTTCCTTTTTCCTTCTGCGTCGCCATGTAGATGCAGTTTCTAGATCTTTGTTGCCTTGGTTATTACCAGGGTGGTGTTGATCAAGATCTGACAAAGTGGCTGCGTCTAGATAAGGTTCAACACATCTTCCAGGTATCCATTTGAGGCCGGTACCTGTTGAGACACAAGCATGGCCTCTTCCCCACGTAATTAGTGGAAAAGGTCCTTGGATTTGTTTGGTTTCTGGGTCTTCTATGAGAACAGGGGGTTTTTCATTAAGGGGGGCTTTAGTGTTATTTGTGAAATGTCTTATGATGGGTGGGTTCAGTTCTTGGAAGGAGTTATTGAGAAAGTTGCTAACATACAAGGCTTTGCAAAGCCTCTCGATAGGTGATAATGTTTACGCCTCCTCGCTGCTGGTCAAGCACCTGCTAGATGATACAATGTGCTCTTTCTACTATTGATTGTCCAGTGGGGTTGTGAGGAATGCCTGTATGATGTTTGCTGCCCCATTGCTCTGGGAAGTCTTTAAACCTTTTAGAAATACATGCTGGAGAAATACATGTCTGTTTTTATGACTCGTACCCTAATGTAGCCAATGCTAGATAGAAGTGTTTGATGACTTCCTTAGTTTTTTCGCCTGCATGAGCAGAGGCAAAATGACACCAGAAAAGGCATCAATAGATGCATGTAGATATTTGATGTTTCCGAATGGCGCGTAATGTGTAACATCGGTTTGCCCTAGTTCAAGGCTTCCCAAGCCTTGGGGATTGACTCCTGTCCCCATAGGAGGTTAGGCATAGGTTTGGCAATTGGGGCATGAGGCTACTGTGGCTCTAGCTTGGTGTCTGGTAATTTTAAACATTCGTACTAACTCAGGTACGTTTTGATGATAAAAGCAATGACTTAATTTTGCTTAGTTAAAAATATTGGGTAAGGTATTAGTATTAGTTACAGCCATGGCCAGAAGGTCTGCTTTCCAATTTCCCTCTACTATAGGTCCGGGAAGGTCTGTGTGTGACCTCACATGCACAGTATGACAAAGTTGCTCTCGGTGGGAGATAAATTAATTTCGAGAGCAAACTGAATAACTTTTGATTCGACAACTCCTTCAGTAAAGCATGTTCAGCTCTTTCAGCGATCACTGCAATGTATGCTGAATCAGTGACCAAACTGAATGGTTGTTGGAATCCCTCAAAGGCCCTAACGATGGCTGCTAATTCAGTGATCTGTGGACATCCTTCAACAGTTTGCACGTCAGATGCCTACTTCTGAATGTTTGGGTCCTTCCACGTTATCACTGACTTATGTGATTTCCCTGAACCATCAATAAAGACTGTTAGGGCATTGGGAGGGGTTTTACTTTTCAAAGAATTTGGGGCCAAATGAAAGGTTTCTCTGAATAGCTTGTGCCTTGGATAGTATATTGAAATTTGGCTGGGATACCTGTCAAGAGAGAACTGAAGGTTTTTGTTCATTTGGAGTAAAGCTTCAAATTAGTTAAGTTTTAATGGTAGGTATATGCATGAGAGGTCACACCCAGCGAGGGTTTGGAGGTGAGCCCTGGCGTGGTGATAAGTTGAGCCATTATTTTTTGTGGAGTAGTAATAGTCTTTTGTGGCTGGTATGATAGGAACCAACGCTCAATTATTAAAAGTTGGTCTGTGAGTGATGTGTCCCTTTGAAAAAGATGACCATGCAAGTGAGGTGACTTACTGAGAACTGCAAATCTGAATGGTAAGGTTGGATCGGTATGGTGAGCTTTGTGAGGAGAAATAGCAGGAGCTACTTCCTGCACTTCCTCTCTGGCCTCTGGGGTGATGGCCCCAGTGAGTCCAAGCCATCATTGCCGTGTAAAAGATTGAAGAGAGGGGCAAGTTTTTCAGTTGTCAATCCCAAGAGCGGATGTACCCAGCTGTTGGAGCCACATAGTTGTTGTAGATCCCATAATGTCTGGGGGTTGTCCTTGACAGTAAGATGTTGGGGCATGATGATTCGAGCACCGATCAAAAATCCAAGATACTTCCAAGGGCAGATGTATTGAATCTTGTCTGAAGTGATCTCAAACCCTGCCTCCTCGATGGCACAGACAGTTCTTTTTAATACTAAGTAAGTCTTGTTCTCTGCGCAAATGAGAATGTCATCCATATAATTGAAGATGATTGCCTCTGGAAAGATTTTCCTTATGGGTGATACAATCTTGGCAATAAACTTTTGGCACAAAACCAGGGAAATTTTAATTTCCTGTGGAAGGGTACACCACTGATATCTTTCTAGAGGGACTTGGCAATTCATTGACGGCAGTGAGAATGTGAATCTGGGCGTGTTTCTGGGATGGAGTGGGATGTTAAAAAAACAGTCCTTGATGTCCAGAACTGTGAGCTGCGAACCCCTAGGGAACAATGAGGGTGAGGGAAGACCTGGTTGTAGGGGGCCCATATCCTCTAGATGTCATTAATTTTACGAAGGTCTTGTAAAAGCCTCTACCTGTCTTTTCCTGTTTTTTTTTATTACAAAGACAGCAGTGTTCCAAGGGCTGGTAGATGATCTTATATGACCTTTAGATAACTGCTCTTGCACCAAGGGCTCGACCACTTTTAGATTGTCTTGTGGAAGGGGCCACTGGTCCACCCACACTGGGTTGTCTGTTTTCCAGGTGAGTCATGGGATGGCGTACTCCACAGCGGCCCCAGCTAAAAATACCAGGTGGTCAAGGAATTTCTAGTCTTGCTCCCCATTGAGACAAAAGATCCCTGCCTAGTAAAGTTATGCAGCCCTTTGCAGGGATATTCCCTTGGATGGTGCTGTCGAGACCGGTTCCCTCTTGGTCTGAGAGACCAGCTCCCCCAGCCCACCTTGCTCTCAGGCCCGGAGGTTCTAATGTGCGCTCGACCGGCAGCTGAAAGAGGGCTCTTGACACCATGTCTGATCCAACAGGGTTTATTGAAGGCAGGTCAGAGGGTGAGGTGAGGTGTTGGGTGAGAGTTGTCAGAGTTGGGTGAGGGTGAGAAGAGGAACAGGAACAGGCAGGAGCACAACCACTCTTGAAGGGGATCAGTGGCAGAGCCCAGAACAAGGGAGGGGCCAGGGTTTATAACCAGGGGAAGGTAGGAGGGGTCAGGGTACAAGCTGTCCATTGGGGAAGGGAGTCGGGAGGAGTTGAGGTGGGGTGACATGGGATACACCAATGAGGGAGTGGATCGAGGGTGGTCTTTTGAGGGGAACCAACAGGGGAACAGAAAGCGTAGAACTTTCCAGAACAGGGGAGTAAACCATAGTTGATTGACAGCAGGGCATCAGACAACAGTATATTCCCAGGGCATCTCTGCCCTGTCTTCCCTGTGGCTCCCTACCACGTCTCCCCCTTTTTTGTTTATTAAAAATGCCTCACCTACCATCTTCTGGATGGCATGTTTAAAACAAGCAATGGCGATCACAACAATAGCAATGATGATAAACATCCAGGCAAGGCCTCTCAAGATGGGGGCAACCCACTTGGGGATTGCCCAGCGTCGAAAGAGCTTGTCGACCCAGTCAGCTGCCTTTTTCTCCATCTGAATGTCCTTCACCTGCTCTTGGAGTCCTTTTATATTTGCCTCGATGGAAGTGCTGTGTGAGGACAGGTTGAAGCAGCAGAGTCCCTCGAACTCTTCACATCCATGGCCATGGCCAAGCAGCAGAAAGTCAATTGCTGCTCAGTTCTGTAGTGTGGCATGTCTGTTGGTCTCCTCATCCACCAGCAGGTCTGATAAGGTGGCAGATGTAGCATTGGCCTGATCCAACCAGTGGTCACTTGGATGGTCACGAAGGCGCAGATGAATGTGGCAGTGCTGGCGACACTTGTGCTGTTGTGGGGTATTCTCGGGGTTGTTGCGAGGGGGGTCATGTTTTTCCACTCTCTCACAGTGTAACTTTAGGGTGGGAAAAAACATGTCAGTTCGTCTGTCGTAACATTTTTTCCCTATTCATGCTTTTTCTAACATAGCTCTCTGAACCTCCCCCTTCTTTTTCAGTGGGGAAAGAGGGTAAGCAGAAAAGGAATGGAGGGATCAGGAGAGAAAGGGACAAGGATGGGGGTTAGTGGTAGCAGTAAGGTGGGAAGCGTAGGGGTATGTCTGCATTGATGTGAGAGCTGTCTGTGGGACATACCTGCATGTTATCAGCGTCCGTGCAATGATGTTTGGATAAGACAATTTCTTTCTCCTCCTCCTCCATGAGAAGGTGGTTTCGGGGGCATGATGTGCGATGAGATTAGCTTGGTGTCTGTCTGGGAGGTGGTGAGAGCAGCATCACGTGGTGTTCTAGTAACTTAATCTCTTTGTGTGCCCTTTCTATGATCAATTGCCCTGTTGGGTTGTGGGGGATGCCGGTGGTATGGGCAATTCGCCACTGCTGAGTGAAATCTCTAAAGTGCTTTGAGACAAAGGCAGGACCATTATCTGTCTTGATGTTTTTGGGGACTCCTAGGGTTGCAAATGCCATGTAAAAATGTTTGATAACATCTTTCAATTTTTCTCCCGCCTGCGTAGATGCAAACACCACCCCTGAGAAAGTGCCCACAGACACGTGTATATATTTCAGCCTTCTGAATGGACGGTAATGTGTTATATCTGTCTGCCACAGTTCAAGGGCTCCTAAGCCCCCTGGGTTGATGCCAACTGGCATTGATGGTAGTGAAAAGGACTGGCATGTTGCTTTAATTTCTCTGGCTTGTTCTGTAGAAATTTTGAATTTCTTCTGCAAAGTGGGAGCATTCTGATGGCAAAAACGGTGGCTCAGTTGAGCCTGTTGAAAAGTGTCCAGTATGGTGTGGAAAGAAGAGTCTGTATGTATCAGCATGGCTAGAAGGTCAGCTCTCGGTTGCCCTCAGTGATGGGGCCGGGCAGGTCTGTGTGCGACCTGACATGCATGATGTGGTACAGTTGCTCTTGATGGGAGAGTAGCCAAATGAGTTCCGAGAGCAAGGTAAATAATTTCCTGTTTTGGACTTCTTTGAGCAGGGCATGCTCTGCCCGCTCAGTAATCCCGGCTACTTAGGCCGAATCTGTAACTAAATTCAAAGGTTGCTGAAATTTCCTGAATGCTCTCACAACTGCAGCAAGCTCCTATCTGAGGAGAGCCCTTAACAACTTGGACATTGGACTCCCACTTTCCGGTGTCTGTGTCTCTCCAAGTGATCACTGACTTGTGGGACTTTCCTGACCCATCAGTAAACACAGTGAGAGCATTCTTGATTGGAGTAGGGCTTTTAAACATCCCTAACAGCCTCCTCCCTGATCTGCACCCAGCTGCTACTGGGCCTGGTGTTATGGCCAGGAATGTTGCAGTCCTCATCCTCCTCAGAGGATGAGACTGTGCAGGCTAGAGTGTGGGGTCTCCGACTGACTGGTGCTGCCTGGTGACTGGGGCCCCAGCAGGCCAAGATGGGGCCTTACCTCGCCTTCCGGTAAGACCTACTTCTGGGTCCGATACTGTGGGAACCGGAGGGGGCAGGAGATGGAGGGGAGTGGCCTAATGGGAGGCCAGACTCACGCACCGGGGCGTGGCTTTCCTAGGGGCTGGGACCACCTATGGAAGATTCACTTGGGGGAGGAGTGAACGGGACGGAAGGGGCGGAACCCGACGCACAAGATGTTGACACGCGGGAAAGGACAGGACCCGATGCAGGGGCGGAGATCGACACGGTGGAAGATTCCGGTGGAAGGGCAGGAGGACTATTGAGAGGAGAAGGGGCGCCATTTTGCAAACTAGGGTGGTCAGCCACGTGGTTGGTGCCATCTTGAGGGGCTGTCTTGCAACTACACAAACTAGGGTTTGAACTGGGGACAGGGGTCTTAGGATCAGGAGGGTGGGTAAGGTCCGGACTGGGGTGGCCAGCCCCAGGCCAGGAAGCGGACTGAGTGGGACAGGAGGCAGCAGGGAGCAGGTGGCAGCCCTGTGCCCTTGGGCAGGATCTGTGTCTTGCCCCACTCATTGGGGAAAGAGGTCTAGGATTGGGTGGGGAGGAACATGAGGAAGGAGAACTGGGTGCCCCAACTTTCCCCCTCTCCTCCACCAACTTAAGAATAGGGTCAAATAAAGAATTAAATTTGCCCACTTTAGAATTCCCTTTAACTTGCTCTAAGTAAATGCATTTCCCAACTTTCCCCCAAAAGGAAACCGAAAAGGAATCTTCTCGAGTGATCTCAGGGAAATGCTTCAAGAAAAACTTAACAAAAGTCTTGACCTCCCTTTTTGAAAAAGAAAAGTTCCCCAACACAAGGATTGACTGAACTTGGATGTAAAACTCCTTCTGGGCAAGGGAAAGGCATCCCCCCATTGCCCCAAGTGATTTTCCCCAATGAGGTAAAACGAGAACTAAAATAAACAAGCCTGAGTGGGGTGCTTTCCCTTAGCACCCAAGTCACTCACCAACTACGAAGACTCAGACAAAAAGAAAACGTCTCGTGGGGCTGGTTGGCTCCTGCCAGTCCTTCTAGTTTCCCAAAAGCTCCCCCTGGAGCTGCACGCAGGTCTTCACAGGCAAAGTCCAGAAAGCTGTCGGCAGGCCAGGCAGAGCAGTCCTTATACAATTAAGGTGCAACTCTCCCTAGAGCTGAGTCTGAACTGCACTTGATTTCCAGGAGCAACAGCTCACAGAGCTGCTGCGCCGAGGAGCCGCTCTCAAAGATCTGGACGAGTGGACAACTGCCCAGGTCCCTGTTCAGGCGCCAGCAGAGGGGATATTCTCTGGGCAGGTGTGTCAAGAGCGGTTCCCTCTTGGTCATAACATGACACATAAGGCACCTGTAACCTGCTGGGGAAGCCTCAAGTCTGCTCAGTGACCCACCTGTGCCCTCGGCACTGGGACACCCACCTTTCCCTCAGTGACCCTCACATCCCAGGGTCAGCAAATCAAGAGGCACCAGCCATCCTGTAGGTGACTCAGAGCAAGTGCAGTGGGTCATGGTGGCCAAGGGCCAGAAGCAGGCAGAAAGCCATCAGGGCTGGGGAAAAGGCTCTGCTCTGCTTACAGTGTGGGCTGAGGGCCCAGAGAGCTCCATTTCCCCCTTGAGATGTTGGAGATGGGGCCTTTCACCCTCCTTATACGGCTGTCCCTTGCTGCAGGCAGCCAAAGGAGTACGATGACAAAAGGCTGAGAGCAGCAAAGCAAAGAGCCAGCCCTGCACACAGGGAGGTGGCCCAGTGCAAAGCCAGTGTGGCACCCTCAGGTGCCCACTGCACTCTCATGTGTCCCTGGCATGGGAATGCCAGGAATGCCCTTTGTCCAAGAGGGCCTTCTGTGGCCCCTCAGGGCTCCAAGCTGCTGCTCTTCTGGCTCAATGGGGCCTAAAGCCACAAAGCTCGGACTCTCCCACAGCAACAGAAAGAAGACTCGGCAAGCAGGCAGTGGAGCTCAATGCCTAAGGCTGAGGGGCGGGGGGGCTCCAGTCTGGAGCACAGGGAGGGCACACACCCAGCCCCACAACTGCTGGCCTCACAGCCCTGAAAGGCTGGGACCAGGGTTCCACACCTGCTTCCAGGGTGTCCCTCCAACCGGCCACCAAAGAAGCGCCAGAGCAGCCAGCTGTCAGGATCAAGGCAGCTGCCAGGGGGCTGATTATGGCCTCTGCCAGCCAATTGCTTACCAGTGCCTCAGCCCCTCAGGGTCTCCCCCAGCCTGGCCAAGCTTCCCGGCAGCAGCGCTGCAGGCCCACAGCAGCTCCAGAGGAGCCCCATCCAGGGGCACCTGGGAGCCCTCAGCAATGCAGCCAGCAGCACACGGTCAGGACACAGATGGTCCTTCCTGCCTGGCACAGGGACACAGGCTTGTGGCCATCTCCAGGCACTGCTCTGGCAGGGATCCCCGCAGCTCCGGCCCCTGCCCAGCCGCTCTGTCGGCAGCACAAAGGCTTCAGCAGAACCACCAAAGGCTCTGGGGCTTCTAGCCATTTTCCCTGCAACACTGCACGCCTGGGCAGCTGGCTGAGCACAAGCACCCTTTTCCCCCTCTTCCCCTATGCCCTATGGACCCTGCGCAGGAAAAGAAAGATCCTGGGACTCTGTGTATTGTAAGATACTCTATATTTTCATACTCAACAAAAATGAAAATACAAACACAAAAATCTTGAAGAAGAAAAAGAAAACCCCTGCTGGCTCAAGTGGCCCCAGCAGACAGAGTCTTCCAGATCATCTCTCCGGGGAGCTGCATCAGAACAGCAAGGCAGTGCCACACAGACGAGGCTGTTTCTTCCATGCACTGCGGAATTGATCTCGCAGCTTACACCATGTGGAGTAGGGAGCTCTCTGTACGGCCCGGAGAACCAAACAAGATTCAATTGCAGCATTTCTGATTGCGGGACTGCTGTCATATGCCATTTCTTCAAGGGCTGCAAGAGAGAGGAACAGAGCCAAGGTCAGATCCCGGATGTGCAGGGAGCCGAGGAGAGCCCCCTGCAAAGGCCATCCCGGCTGGCTCTTGCCATGGCCCGGAGGGAGCAGGGACCAAGGGGATCAGCCCGAAGCTGCTGGCCACGAGGGCCACACGTGGCCCTGAAATGTCTGTGTGCACTGGCCACGGGAGCAGAGCCCTCCGCAGCTGCGACAGGGCCTGCAGCTTCCCCCGCCAGCCCCCGCGGTCAGCCCGCTGCCCTCACTCACTCACCACTGCAGATCAGCTGCAGCTCTTGCTGCTGCCCCCTCAGGTGCCGCCCGGCTATCCCTGTGAACACAGAGCCTGTCACGGCGCTAGCGGCACAGCTCCCTGCCAGCGGCGCTGCCGGCGCTGTGGCCATACAGACTGCTGGCCCGGCAGGGCTCAGCCCGGCCCTTGCCGCAGGCTGCCGCCCAAGGGCACGGCTGCCAGAGGGCGGCAGCAGCACCCAGGCCAGGCGGGGCTCCACGGCGCCGGGCCCGGGTGGCGCTGCCGGGGCAGCAGGCGAGGCCGGGGAGGGAGCCCGGGCTCGTGGCTCACCCATGAAGCTGACAGCCGCCTCTCGCAGGGGCTCCTGTGGGCTCTGCAGGTAGGGCAGGGCCCGGCGCAGGTGCTCGGCCGCTCTGCTCCTGTCCTCTGCCAGCTGGAGAGAGCGGCAGGAGGGAAGGGTTGGGGCGGGTTCAGCCCCTGGGGCCGGGCGCTGCCTGCTCCCAGCCCCGGCCTCCCCTCCCCGCACAGCCCTGAGGTGCGGCCAGCAGCCGCTGGCCAAGGGCTCCCGAGGGGAGGGGGCAGAGGGCCGGCTGCTGCCCGGGGAGCCGCGGTGCCGGCCCGCAGCCCCGCCGGGCCGGGGCTCCATGGGCACCCGGCTCGGGCCCACGGGAGCCTGGAGAAGAGCAGCGGGCAGGGGCACAGCTGCCCGCCCCGCACACTGAGCACCGCCCTCAGGGGCCTTCTCCAGGCTGCGGCTGCGAGTTCTCGGCCGCTCTTACCAGGCACTCGCCAAACCTCTGATCCACCTGTAGCATTTGTTCGAGATCCCTCCTCTTCAGGAATCTGGCTGAAGAATGCAGCGTTTCCCGGGAGGCCTGGAGAGCAGCAGAGACGCACAGATGGCCCCACAGTCCAGCGCACAGGAGCATCCCAGTGCCATAGGCTGGAGGAGGCTGCAGCCCGCAAGGTGCCAGGGCAGGAGGCAGCGCAACCCCCTGCCAGGGGGACAGCAGCTGGCCACAAGTCCTCACCTCAGCAACAATCTGATTCTCATCGTGGCAGTGGAAGTAGAGTGGGAGCAGGCTCTGGTGCACAAGGGACTTCAGGGCCTTTTCTTCCCTTTTCTGTTAGTAAGTCCAGCATCTCTTGAAAAACAGACATGGAGCTCAGCTGCACCTGGATATCATCCTGTATGAAAGGGAAGGGCAAAAGACCTCAGCATCAGCTGCTTCAGGCCCCCCAGGGCACAGGCCTGCATCTGCACAGGGCACCAAGTGTCCGGGCAGCAGCCAGTGGCCGTGGCTGTGGGCACAGAGCCTTACGTGGTCAAAGAGTGCCAGGAGCGCCTCAACCAGCTGCAGGGCGATGGCGGTGGGTATTGGGGCACCATTATCCAGGAGCAAATATCTGAGTAGAAGAACGGTCATCCTGATCATGTCGCTATCATTTTCCTCCAGGAGCCCCACAAGACTTTCAGTTAGGCTCCGCATTTTTTCGGCCTGTGTGGAACCCAACTTTGTGAGAGGCCACCCTGCTGCTGCAGGACCCAGAGGCCAAAGGCCTGTCCCGAAGCACTCGGGCAGCTGAAGCGGGAGGCAGGAGAGCTGGGAGCAGCTGCCCCAGCGCCCGAAGCCCAGGCAAGGCCAAGCGACTGCCTTGCCCAGCCCCACGCTGCCTGCACAGCTTCAGCCACTGCCCCCTTCTCATCATCAAGGGATTCTTGCCCAGCACTACGAGGCCTCTGAGTGCCAGGTAACGCCTTGCCATGTGCTCGCTCTGCAGGTTCTGTGCCATGATCTCCAGAACACTGTCACTGCATTCCCTCAAGTCCAGACACTGCAGGACCTGAAAGGCACAGGGCAGTGACAGGGGAGCTGGCTGACAGGAGTCCAGAAGTGCACAGGGCCGGGCCCAGGCAGCAGCACAGGGCACGGGCACTGTCCTAGCAGCTGTGGCTACAAGAGGGCAGAGAGCTGGAAGGCAGCTCAGAGACGCAGTGCTAGCCTTGAGGCTCACCTCCACAAGGAACGCCAGGGCAGGGAAATCCCTGTATGATATTTCTTAGTCGAGCAGGGCGAGCAGGTAGAATGCAACCGTGGAACAAAAGTGTATGGCTAGATGACAAATTTCTCTGAAGAGGGGAAAAAGGAAACAAGACCCTGAGCCAGTGGGGCAAACCTCTCCCAGGAGTGACTCACTCCAGTTCTCATCTTTCCCCAGCACCCTTCCAGCAAGGGGACCTGGGCTATTTGGGAGTTGGTTGCTAATGGGTGAGGGTGAGAAGAGGGACAGCAACAGGCAGGAGCACAACCACTCTTGAAGGGGATCAGTGGCAGAGCCCAGAACAAGGGAGGGGCCAGGGTTTATAACCAGGGGAAGGTAGGAGGGGTCAGGGTACAAGCTGTCCAATGGGGAAGGGAGTCAGGAGGAGTTGAGGTGGAGTGACATGGGATACACCAATGAGGGAGTGGATCGAGGGTGGTCTTTTGAGGGGAACCAAGAGGGGAACAGAAAGTGTAGAACTTGCCCAAACAGGGGAGTGAACAACAGTAAAACAGTATCTTCCCAGGGCACCTCTGCCCTCTCTTCCCTGGGGCTCCCTCCCACAGCCCTTCACCACGAATGGTCTCACCATGGTGACTTGTCCTTCTGGCCCTTCGATGGTAATGAGGTGTTTGCTCCTCCTAGAGGTGACAGCTTCCCCGATCCCAGAGACTGAGCCCCCAGGGGATACCAACTCCCAGTGGCTTGGCCATTTTTTGAACAGAATCAAGGTGACATCTGCTCCAGTATCAGCCATTCCTACAAGAGAAGGAGACTTTATAAGACAGGGTTACTTGCACTTTTGGCTTCTCCTTGCTGAGTATTTGGGATAAGTAAACATCATAATTATCTGTGTCCAAATAATCTTGACCACTCAGGATATACATCTGGGCAAATGGTGCATTCTTAGTCAATGAAAGAGGAGGATTAGTACATGTTATGGAGACAGTGATTTCTTGCCCAGGATTGACCAAGACAACCTCTGGGATGACTGTTATTTCATCAGGTGTATGGTGATTGTCTCCTATTAGTAATACACTAGTAGGTATTCCATCTGGGTTCAAAGGGAGGTATCCTGCCGGGACTCTTACAATACTTTCATCATCCAATAACAAATGTAGGGAACTGTATAACACACGCCGGGTCCCTTGGTTTAATTGGTTAGTTCTCCTGAACACGTGGAGTCCCTCTGTGCGGGCTCGGTCCTCCAAAATGTACTTTCTGGGAACTGGGTCTCCTGGATGGTGGGGAGACTGGGGTGATACGACCTCCCGTTTGACGTCATGGTGCGGGGTCGTTTTGCACTCAGCAGTCCCGTTTCCCGGCTGATACATCCTGGCATATGATGACCTCTAGAAGGCCTTAAGGAAGGGTGAGAACTTGAAAAAGGGTGAGAACAGTGCCCCTTAATGTGCCCCATTTGTCCACAGTTGAAGCATCTGATGGTATTCTGAGCTGCCATGACTTCCCCCACCCCTTTGCTGACTGCCAAGGTGACTGTGTGTTCTAAAGAGGTTACCTTGGAGCAGACTTTTATTTTTACCATTTATTGAATCGTAGGCTCAGGTTCCTGAGGAAGTGTCCTGATTACCTTCTTGTATTCAACGTTGGTGTTGGTTGTCTCCATCTTTCTCAGAAATTCTTCTTGGACATCAGGGTTATCCATCTGTTTGTCCATTGCGTCTTTGAACTGTCTATGAACTTAATGAAAGACTCATCGGTGCCTTGGAAAATAGTAGAAAAGTTTTGCTGGGGGAAATTACTGTCTGGTGTTTTCCATAAAGATGCTGTGCGTGCAGCATCTTTAATATCATTCAGCACTGGCAATGGCAACTGAACTTTGTCTTCAGGGCTGCCAAATTCCCCTTCCCCAGACAACGTATCCATGGCATCTTTTGCCTCTCCGTACCCAACCTCATGTTTATTGATCAATGGCTTTAACAACTTCTACTGTACCTCCCACAGCATTAATTCCGTGGCGGACAGCAGGATAGTCATCAGGTACTGAATATCATGTGGTATTAATACGTGACCTGAAAAGGTAATTTGTAGTACGTTCTTAAAATATGGTGAATTCCTCCCATAGTCTTTTGCTGCTTTTCGCAATTCTTCTACCTCGGTGTACAAAATTTGTTCCCACCTATGTTTCCCTCCCTAATTAGGATCACTGGTGCTACCAAATGGTCTAGATCTTCGGCTAACTCAAAATTTCCCTCCCTTAGGGCTTCCTCCTAAATTTGTTTCCAGCCCCCTCCAGGCTGGGTGTTGCGGCCTGGGGAGTCACAGTCCTCATCCTCTGAAGAGGATGAAGGAGGACTGGCTGGGGTACAGATTCTCCTATTGGCTGGTAGAGTCCGATGACTTGGTCCCTTGAGTGCCAAGACGGCCTTCTTCCACCTAGGCCCCACTTCTGATTCTGGTGGTGTGAGAACCGGAAGTGGTAGGAGGTGAGGGGGTGTGGTTAGCTCTAGGTGTAGAGCTGGGGAGGAGTTTATCAGTGGGAGTGACCAGTAGGGGAGAAGGGGAGGGTTCCAATGCAGACACCATCGACATCATGGAATGGGAGGGATCCTGTTGCAGTGTCCACCAAGTGACCACTTGGTGCCTCCTTGCTAGCCCTGACACTGCTGACTGCAGGGGACAATCTTCTGTGCTCAAGAGTGCAGAAGGGCGGCTAAGGGTGTTAGCCCTTTCTTCAGAAAGACATGGCCGATGATGGTGAAGGAAGGGAGCAGACAATCTGGAGGGTATTTAATCCAAGTTTTATTAGAAACTATGAAGAGCTCTCAACCTCAGGGGATACAACTCCGAAAAGCCTCCGAGACAGCAGGAGCAGCACCATTTATTCAGGGCTGGGAACAAGGGAGGAGTCCAGATATCTACCAATAAGGGGATAAAGGGGAGTGAACCGAGAAATAACTGACAAACAGAGCAATTTATCAGGGAACTTAGTAGAAGGGACCCCTGGCCCTTGACCAATCACTTGGCACCATTTGTGGAAATTTCCAGAGACAGGGACAGGAAGCTGAGTGATAGACAATGTGTCAGGGAGGGGATATGAGGATTGGCAGGGAAGTTTCCAGAGACCTGGGAGGAGGGGGGATAGGATTGACATTTGGGGAAAGGGAGGCAACTTAGGATGAAACCATAAACGGGGGAAAACAAGAACAAACCAAATGACACAACACAACAGGACCCAATGCAGGGGCGGAGCACAATACTTGGGAGGGGTCTGGTGGGAGGCGGGGGGCATCATTCCAGCCTTGATCTTGTTGAGGCTGCAGGGTGGCGGCCCCTGTCATGTGGCTAGTGCCATTTTGGAGGGGAAAGAACTAGGGTAAAGGGGAGGAAGAAAGCAGGGATAGGGTTAGTGCTCGGACTGGCATGGCCAGTGTCAGCCTGAGGAAGGGACAGAGGGGGACTGGAGGTGGCAGAAGGCAGGTGGCTCTCCTGTGCAACAGGACAGGTTCCACATCCAGTCCCACCTTTAGAGGAAGAGGGAGTAGGATTGGGAAGAGAGGAATGAGGTAACTGGGGAGAACTGGGACCCAAACCTTTCCCTTTTTCTTTTGACAACAGTAGAATTAAACAAAGGATAAGATCTCCTTGCCTTAAAATTTCCTCAACTTGTTCCTCATACAAACATTTCCTAACTTTCCCCCAGAACTCAATAGAATGAGCATCTTCCCGAGTGATTCCCAGGAGGGGTTTGAGTAGAAAGTGAACAAAAAATTTTAAGTCCCTTTTAGAAAACTGAACATCTCCCAGAATTAGGGTTCCTTTAACTTAGATATAAAACTCCCACTGCACAAGGGATAACCTCAACACCATTGTGGATGTAATTTCCCCCACCCACAGGACAAATGTAAAACAGAAAGAGAAGAACTTGTGTCAGCACCTCTCCCCGGTACCCAGCAGCAACCCAGCTACCACACTCACCCAACTGGACACAAGTGAAAGGAAAAATCTCATGGGGGTCTGTCAACTCCAGTCAATATTCTTGCAGACCCACTCCCAGGCTCGTGTACAAAGCGCTCAAAGAGTGTTGTTGGCTGGCCGATTGAAAATTGTCTCAGAGAATTGAGACAATCTTCTTCCAGAGCTGAAGCTCTGAGGCGACTTGTCCAGGAACAGGGACTCACAGAGTCGAAGCTCGCTGGAGACACTCTCAGGGAGTCTCTAAAAGACATCCCTGTTTGGGCACCAGCTGTAGCAGTATGGCAGATGTTACCAAGACAGCCACCTTCCCAAGAGCATCCTCCTCCAGAGAAGGCAGATAGCTCAGGCAAGCAAGCACCAGATGCTCGCACTGCCAATTGTTAAATGCAGGTCCATGGAGAAAGGCAGGAGAGGCTCTTTGTATGAGATTCCAATGGCAGTTTAATAACAAGCACACTGAAAGGACTCACGGACAGAAGAGCCCTGACAGAGGAGGTTCAGGGGTTATAAACAGTCTGGGGTGGGTGGGGTATGGCAATCTGAGGGCCAGTGGGTAAGGGGATCAGGGGTGGAGCTAAGGTGGGGTCAGGGGCGGAGCTAAGGTGGCGTCAGGGGCAAACAACCAACGGGGATACAGTGGAGGAGTGTCTATAAAGGTAAGCCAATGGGGAAATCAGAAGCAATGAACTTCCAGAACTGGGGAGGAGAACAGGGATGATGTCACTGAGGTCCTTAACATACAGAACCAGGGAACTGTGGGGAAGAATCTCAGTGTATCACTCAAACAAGGATGTCCTCCCATGGCACCCTGGTTTTCCCCTCATGAAGCAGCGGCTGATAAAGAGCGTTCCTTTGGGATGTTCTGGCTAGACAGCCAGCACCGCTAGCAGCTGTGGGACACTCCCGATTTCCACTGGTAAGAAGAGTGTCTAAGGCTCTTATCTTGTTCAGGGACGCAGCTTGCAGCAACAATCAGCAGAAGAAATGAGAGTGGGCTCCAGCTGGGGTGAATCTGGGTTTATCGAATCCCAGTACAGAGACAACACCCCAGGGGAACCAGCAGCCAAAGCCAAGACTGAGGGTGTTAAAAGGGTTTATAAAGAGGGGAGGAAATGGGGGTGGGGTTGGTCTCCAAGCGAATAGGATTTCAGGGGGGAGTGGGGTACAGAAGATTAACTTTTGGAATACACCAACAGGAATAACTTTAGGGAGGGGCCCCAGCCCCTGAACCAATCACTTGATGCTCTGACTGGAAGCTTCTAGAGAGAGGGGTTGAGTCGTTGAGTGACGGTCAGGGCACCAGGATACATTGGTTTCCATGGCAACTGGGGAGGAGCCAGAGTGATTGACAATGCAAGGGACGGAGGAGAGAACCAGGGCAGAACCATTACAACAGAGGGAGGAAACAAAGTAGTCCAACCTACAACTTATACAACCAATGCACAAGCCAATACCCTCACCCACCTGGGATGCTACATATACATGCATAAAATATAAACTGATGACATAAATATATATATATATATATATATATATATGTATGTATGTATGTATGTTACACACTCCTTTAAGGCTGTAGTGGCCTATCTGTATCTATCTATCTCTATGTATCATATGTACTGACATATACATTTATATATATACACACACATATGTACCTATATATATATGCACATATATGTGTACCTATATGTATATATACACATATGTACGTATAAATAAATAAATAAATAAATAATACACATGTATATAGCACCCCCAGGGGTGGGTTAGTCTCAGCACATAGATCACCTAAGGATCATTTGTGATTTGTGAACCGTGGAAGTGGTATGTCAGCTTTGTCTACACTATGCACAAATGTCTTATTTTGTAGGGCTGTTATATAGATTTAGATACATGTGTACTTACATAAAATATATGTGTATGTTACATATAGAAAAATAAATATACACATACACGCACCCACATATATATATACATATGTATGTATACATAGTATATACACTGGTAAAATATTTACTGATAATATGCACATATATATTACATTCACATACATAAAATATATACTGATAATGACCTGTGTTTATATACACACACCTGTAGGAGTGTAGTGGCCTATGTATATCTACATTATATCTATATCTATGTATTATTGTATGTACCGAAAATAACCTATATACGTGTATGTAGAAAAATTCTTGGCAGAACAAGGGCATGCTGCACTCTTACAGGAATTGGACAACCCTGGCCTGCAGATTACAGAGTTACTTTGAAGACCATGTACTGTTCTCAGAACAAGATAGACTATGTACCGTCCATGTACCGTCCTCGAATAGATACAAGAAGGAAGAATAAGCATTATGCAAGGACACAATGCTGGATGCCAAACATGATATGAGAAATGCTAATTTAGCACTCCTTAGCTAAAATGCTTACAGCGTAGCAACCAATCAACAATTAACATGTGTGATTACAGTCATTTAACCAATAAACATTAAGCAGTAGTGGCATGAAACAGTGTATAGACAAGCATAAATATGCCAAAATTGCTTAATAAAGTAGAACGACGTGTAGCCATATTGGTGTGATTGTCATTACTTGGGACACTGCAGCTCCATGAAGTCACTGCTACAGAATCCCCGTTGTCCATATGAATTTGGATTAAATTTAAGCTAATCCTCTAGCTTTGCACATCCAGCAAGACAGGTTTCTACCCTTCAGAATGCAAAATAAATAAATAAATAAGCCAAAATGAACTGTTTTCTACATTTTCTAACATTTCTTCCCTATATCTGGAAAGATACAGAAATATTTATTTCTTCAGGTTTATCTTCCAAATATTAGCAAATGTGAACTGTGAAATGTGAAATAAGTAACAGATAGTTTGCTGTGAAATACAACAAAAATTTTAAAACATTTTCTACTGGAAATATAATTAACATTAGAAAACTAAAATTGTTGTGAGTATATCAAGCTCGTTAAAAGAAGTTGGCATGACCTGTAGGATTTTAGAATTTTGAAGAATTTCTGAACTTTTTGGAGGTGATATGACTGTTGAATACTATCCCCGTAGCCACCTGCAAATACAAATATTTGCTCATGACAAACACAGCTGGTTTTTTTTTTTTTTTTTTAAACCGTTTGTGAACGACACACTCTCCCAAGTATTTGAAGGAAAAAAACGTGCAGGGATATGAACTCCTGCCTAACCACGAGGTGATGCTATTGCCCTTCCTAGCGAATCCGACCCCTCCTACCCCAGGCCAGGATCCGCCCAATAGATCCTGTCACAAAGCAGGGAGGGTGATTTTTCCTGTGTGCTCGTTTCAGAGGCACATTTCAATACTCCATGACTCCACTCCCACGCCTACCTCAGCATTTTCACAGCCAAGTTCAGAATTACGGTTTGTGCAGTGTAGTTTTTCCAGCCAGGATTTGCCTATATGCTCAGAATCCTACTTCTCTGCACGTACTAAGACCACAATTAAATCTCCTTTCATTTTATAACTCATTTCATTTTAAAACTCAGAATAACTAAAGGAGATTTAAACTGGGCCTATAAATACGCAACACAAAAGACTGCAATGCATTCAAAGTCATCATTTATAAACCCAGATATTTCTGATGTTCATCTGACAAACTTAAATGAATTAAGCTTTCAATGCAGTCGAGTCAAGGACAATCAAGATGTAAAATTTTTTTTGTTTCCCAGAATTTTATAATTATACATAACATAATTCTAGGGTGATGGGCAGGGGAACAGCTACAAAAGCAAAGTGGAAAAGTGTAACATTTTTACTGCTGAAGGCAGGTTAGGGTTTGGCACCTACCAGTGAATCACATTTTCCTTTCAGTGAGTTTTGAAAGTCCTGAAAGACTTCTGAGTTCAGTGACATCAAGATTCTGAAACCCTACAGCTCACTCTGGCCTGTTTAATGAGCTAGATGCATTCATGGCAATCTTAGTCTACTCATGTGAATTACATTTCCTACAAGTTTGTAGCTTTAATACATTAACCAACAAAACCCCTTCCTCTACAACCACTGTCAGAGAACACTGATATGGAACTGACAGAGAAGACAATGTCCTGAGCCATACACTGCTCCTTTTGTCCTTTTTCAAGGACAAACATCACTCGACAGAGCATGGCATACTTTTTCAACACTGATTTTTGATGCAGCATTAAACTCTCTGAAGGTAGCTTCTACAAAACACTGTGCACAACAGAAGGCAATACCCTTCCAGAGCCTCCGCAAACTAACTCAGCCACTCACTGTTAGGCAGAACTCAGAGCTGACCCTGCTGCCCCTGGCAACTTAAAAAAGAAAACTCTATCTAAAAGTAGGCTTCTTCACAGCCTATATCCTGCCCTACCTTTACAAGAATCAGGTTTGAATAAAAACTGGCTTGTTTTGAGAAGGACATTAGGTCCTGTCCACAGCTCCTGTCCTGTCCACAAGCTCCTCTGTTTTTCACTACCACTGTGTACTGATAACTTGGGTTAGGCGTTTCCCATGACAAACAGGCACAACTCCTTCCATCAAAGCCCCAAACCAGCATTACACACCAAGTGTAACTTCATAATTCTGTAACTTCATGACTTCTGTAATCTTCAGAACTATTCTGCAGTATTTAGCTATTTGGGGGATTTTTTTTCTCCCTTAAACCAGAAAAACTCCAACCCACCGCACACTTTGCATCAAAAAACTTTCAGCCAGCATCTCATGGAACTTTCCATCTATTACTACATCATACCTGAAAAGCCATTTCTGCTTCAGCTTTTTCTTTAAAAAGGAATTCTAGCTCAGCAAGGTGTACTCTGCGGATGTTATCTCTCTCCACTGCAAATCTTTGTTGCTCTTCTTGAAACTGCCACTGATCACTTTGAACTATTTTCTCAGTCTCTGATGCTTTCTGCTGATGGTTGTCATTCATTACTGTTGTTTACAAAAAAAAAAAAAAGAGAAAGAGAAAAAGAAAAAAATAAGCATGTTCAGAAAAAAAAAGTATAATGAACATAAGTTCCTCTGTGTATTGTGATATCCTGTGAAACACTGGAACAGTAACACTTCCAGTTTCACTACAGAGAAACAATCACATTTTGTGTTCCTGTAGCATCTTTCACACAAGGACATAGAATTGCTTTGGAGATTTCTCAAAAGCATTGAAAAAATTAGATTTCAAAAAATTAAATTTCAAATTTAAGCTCTTCTCCCTTTGGAAAGGAATAAAAATTCAACTCTTTCAAGTGAGGCCTCTATAACATAGGGAACTTAATAACTTAATTACATTTTTCTGTAACACTTGGCTGGCTTATTTCCAAATATTTATGAGATATTTCAGTCTGTATCAATTAATTTCAAGCTCAGTTTAAGTAATAATAGAGACAGACACCTGCCACATGAAAATGATTCTAGGAGAACCTTAGGCAGGTTGGGTTAATGAGCAAAGGCTTAGCTTTTCTGGGGAAATTTACTGCTGCTCAAGAGATTTAAATCTTCAGCCCAATGGCTGCTCCAAGATAGGGAAATACTGGATCTACTTGTCTGTGAAAGCTTAAATGCCAAGGAAGAGTTCTTTTCTAAAAGCAGTTTTACTAGGAACTTTGCTTCATTTCACAAACTCAGTCAAAATATTTTGTATTATTTTTTTATGTTACTGAGTACAACTAGCTATGTTGGCATTTATGTGATCACCACTTTCTAATAGATTTTTACTTCAAATTCATCCTGTTCTTCTTCAATTTCTTCCTAGATGGAGAAGGGTGAGAAAACCAGAAGAGACATGTTGGGAAAACACAGAGAATTTGTGGACACAATGATGGAAAAGACCTGTCAGATGCCAGGAAGTCAAACCTCAAGAAGAGCAGCAGAAAAATATCTTGGAGAAAATACTAATGAAAGGGCACAAGTGAGGTGCTCTGTCCAAGAAGTTAAGTTGAGGTTGTATCAAATACACCACATGAGGTGAGCAAGGCTCCAAGGGATAAGGAAGAAGAAGCAGTAAGTTAAAAACTGAAAAAGAAATGAGAAGAACACTACAACTATTTGGCTTCTTTGACATTTGTCACAATAAAAACAAAACCAGGGAAAAACAAAACAACAAATAACAAAACAAACAAAAGACGCCAACAAAAAAAGCCAGTTTGAGAAATTTAAACCAACCAAGATTTCTGTAATTTGTGTGTTCTCCAAATGAATGAAAGTGCAGAATTCTTATTATCTTTTTTTAAAAAATCTGGCAGTTTAAATGCACTTTCAAGTTTCAGAGTCTCCTTCCATCCTTCTAAGGTTACAAACTCCAGGAGTCCTCCAGTCTTTTCAGTGAACACCAAAGATTCACAAATATATTTCCTGTACTGAATTGAAACAGTATTATATTTACTTAGGAAACAAAAAAAACCAACAAACTCCCCAGCTTTTAAGAGTGAGAAATCTCTCTCTGTTTGAGAAAGATTAAGAAAATTTGAGTTTCTGAATGCAAAACTAGTAGGGGAAAAATATGTAGGTAAAACCCTTCCTTTCCACATACTACTGTCATAACCCATGTTATTTGTATAAAAACAAAACCAAAGATGACATGAAGAGGCCAGATATGAGCAACAAAAAGCTAGAAATATCTGAAAAGGTGAAAGAGAAAAGCAGCACGATGAGAACTCCTGGGGGAAAAGAAAAAGTTTTTGGAAAGAGCATAAACAAATAAACAGGATTTGATTTTATTTTTTCCCCCCTGAAAATAAAAAGGAAGAATGGCTGGATATAGTGATAAGCAGGAAGTGGAGAGGGACTCCTTAATTACAATTCTGTACCCACCGAAGGAAGGAATAACAGAAGGTAAGGAGCAAGAGAAAAAAAAAAGGTATTGATAGGTTTAGCAGGTTATATTTAATTGGTACGAGACAGCAAGGGTTTTGCAAACTCTTATGAGCTTATAGAAGCAGATGAGTAAGACATGGGAAAATAAGAAAATTAGAGACTTTCAAGAAACGCTGTAACTGTAAAACCTTGTGCAGTCTCTGCTTTTTTAATGACTTGGGACTGATGTATCCTCTGGCCTGTGGTTTTTGGTTTTTTTTGAAGATTATGTTGAAGTTCCATAACTTTGGTTTTTGCATCACACAGTTCATCCTCTGCAGAATATAGCTGTAAATTAGCTTTTTTTCTAGCAAATGTCATTTCAAACTCCAGATGTTGACGAGGAGTTCTCCTTTCTCAAGTTCCAACCTTAATTGCATTATTTCTTTTTCATAGCGAGACATCTAGAAAATAAATATTTCAGAAACTGCATTCATAGCTGCCATCTTATCCCATCTGATTTTGAAATACAGTCTTGATACCACCCATTTTAGATACTTTTATTTTTGTTATGCAAACTGATCCTGTTCCTAGATCATTTTCATGTACCTTAAATGTACCTCTCTGTTTTTCCAAACATGCTCTGCCTTAAGAAAATAAAAGCTACAATTATATTCCACAGGCAATTTTATGGTAGCTGTATTTAGCAACCAGAAAAGCAGTTGAGTTGGGATACTAGATTATCAGACACCTAGGAACTCAGTGTGTAAACACAAACTTCAGTCCAATGATGTTCAGCAGTCAAGCACAATGCTATTAAACACAACAAGCAAAACAAAGAAAAGGCTTTAAAAAGGATTCTTATCTGGTGTAAGAAAGATAGTCTAGTCAGTGCTGCCAAAAACTGGACCCAGGAAATCACATTCAAGCCATTAGAACTCAAGAAGGTGGAAAGTAAACCATGAATCTCTTCAAAACATCTACAAAGCAGCAGCATCCTTGATGGATGCTGCATTCATAGGAAATAATTTAAGCCCATTATAAAGGTTTTCCCTGATGCTCTCATGGCAAACTAGTACCTAAATGAAGTAGCAGTGAGAAAAGACTCCATCAAAATTTTCTTTAGTTTGAATTTTATTACTGCTAAAAGTAACGATTCTGCTCTTAGCAGTTTGTTAGGGGCATCTGGTGTGGGTGCTCATTCATCTGTTTCCTGCTAAACACAGCCAATAAACCAAGTTTGTTGTTCCCTATCCATTTATTTAAGGATTCCTGCTTCTTACAGAGTGACTTGCCCTTGTCATGATCCCATTGCTCCGTCAGTGGTGGGGTGATGCTGTAAAATGGACCCCTGGAATTCCTGGGATTAAAAGACTCAAACAAACAGACAAACAAACCACATCTTACCTTGAGAATTCCAAATCTGAGGGTGCAAAATATTCTTCTGCATGATTTCACTGTTGTGTAGTGCTCAAGTTTCTTACACACACCTTCAACTATTGGCAATGACGCTAAAAGTGATATCAGTTTCTAGGGACAGGCATGAGATGTCTGTACAGTGCTACTTTGTTATTTTCCAACTACTGAATGTCATTTTGACTCACCTGATGAGAGGATTATTTCAAGGAAACAAATTGCATTTAAGGAAATAAATTACATTTATTCTAAGGGTAAAATAAAGCAAACAAAGAAAAAAAACCTCCTTACCTCTTGATTGTGTTGATTGTTTAATTCCAAATATATTTTCTCCAGACTATGGAGTTTTCTTCTCACAGAATCACAGAATTTCTAGGTTGGAAGAGACCTTCAAGATCATCGAGTCCAACCCATGTTCTAACACCTCAACTAGATCATGGCACCAAGTGCCACATCCAGTCTTTTTGTAAACACATCAAGGGATGGTGACTCCACCACCTCCCTGGGTAGATGATTCCAGTATTTGACCACTCTTTCTGTGAAAAACTTCCTCCTTAATTCTAGCCTGTATCTCCCTTGGTGCAGCTTGAGACTGTGTCCTCTTGTTCTGTCTGTTGTTGCCCAGAGAAAGAGACCAACCCCCAGCTCACCACAGTCACCCTTCAGGAAATTGAAGAGAGTGATAAGGTCACCTCTGAGTCTCCTTTTCTCCAGGCTGAACAACCCCAGCTCCCTCAGTCGTTCTTCATACGGCTTGTGTTCCAAGCCCCTCACCAGCCTCGTTGCTCTCCTTTGGACACGCTCAAGCATCTCAACGTCCCTCCTGAACTGAGCGGCCCAGAACTGGATGCAGCACTCAAGGTGTGGCCTCACCAGTGCTGAGTACAGGGGAAGAATTACCCCCCTGCTCCTGCTGGCCACACTATTCCTGATACTAGCCAGGATGCCATTGGCCTCCTTGGCCACCTGGGCACACTGCTGGCTCATGTTCAGCCGACTGTCAACCAGCACCCCCAGGTCCCTTTCCTCCTGAGCACTGTCCAGCCACACCGTCCCCAGCCTATAATGCTGCGGGGGGTTATTGTGGCCAAAGTGCAGGACTTATTGAGGCACTTGGACTTACTGAACTTCATCCCATTAGATTCTGCCCATCCATCCAACCGTTCCAAGTCCCTCTGCAAAGCCCTCTGTTCCTCTAACAGATCAACACACGCTCCCAGCTTAGTGTCATCTGCAAATTTGCTAATGAAAGACTCTAAACCTTCATCCATGTCATCAATAAAAATATTAAACAGAACTGGCCCCAGCACGGACCCCTGAGGGACACCACTGGTGACTGGCCGCCAGCTGGATGAAGCACCATTCACCACCACTCTCTGGGTCTGGCCAAACAGCCAGTTGCTACCCCAGCAAAGAGTGCTCCTGTCCAAGCTGTGGGCTGCCAGCTTGTCTAGGAGTGTGCAGTGGGAGACAGTGTCAAAGGCCTTGCTGAAATCCAAATAGACAACATCTACAGCCTTCCCTGCATCCACTAGGCGGGTTACCTGGTCATAGAAGGTGACCAGGTTGGTTAAACATGACCTATCCCTCCTAAATCCATGCTGACTGGGTCTGATACCCTGGCCATCCTGTAATTTCTGTGTGATGGCACTTAATATAAACTGGTCCATTATCTTGCCAGGTACTGTGGTCAGGCTGACTGGTCTATAATTACCAGGACCCTCCTTTGCACCCTTTTTTGAATGGGTATCACACTGGCCAGCTTCCAGTCATCCGGAACGTCACCAGTGAGCCAGGACTATTGGTAAATGATGGAGAGTGGCTTTGCAAGCTCATCTGCCAGCTCTCTCATTACCCTGGGGTGGATCCCGTCTGGTCCCATCGATTTATGAACATCCAAGCATTTCAGTAGTTCTTTGACTGCCTCTTCTTGGATAATGGGGGGACCAGAATGCTCCCTGACACCATCAACCATTCCAGGCGGGCAGGTGTCTTGAGGGCAAATCATCTTCCCACTAAAAACCGAGGCAAAGTAGGCATTAAGCACTTCTGCCTTCTCCTCATCTGCAGATGCTAACTTCCCTTGTCCAATAAAGAACAAAGGCTGGTCTTACCCTTCCTTCTAGAATTAATGTATTTGTAAAAACATTTTTTATTATCCTTTACAGAAGTTGCCATTCTAAGTTCAAAATGAGCTTTGGCCTCCCTAATTTTTTTTCTGCATGCTCCAGCAGCCTTCTTGAATACTTCCTTAGAGACCCAACCCTCCTTCCAATGCTGATACATCCTCTTTTTATTCCTAAGCTCCTCCAAAACCTCCTTGCCCAGCCAGGCTGGACGTTTACCCTGTTGACTGATCTTTCTGCACACAGGGACAGTCTGTTCCTGTGCCCTCAAGATCTCTGTTTTGAGGCATGCCCACCTTTCCTGAACTCCTTTCTTTTTAAGGGCTGTTTCCCAAGGGATGCTCTGAATAAGTCTCCTAAACAGACCAAAGTCTGCCCTCCGGAAGTTCAATGTAAGAGTCTTACTGGTGCTCCTCCTGACTTCACCAACTATTGAGAACTCTATTATTTCATGATCACTCTGCCCCAAGCAACCTCTAACCACCACATCTCCCACCAGCCCATCTCTATTTGCAAACAGCAGGTCTAACATAGCCCCTCCCCTGGTGGGTTCACCCACCAGCTGTGACAGAAAGTTGTCCTCCATACATTCTAAGAATTTCCTGGACTGCCTCTTTACTGCTGTATTAAGTTCCCAGCAGATGTCTGGTAGGCAGATGTCTGGAAGTCACCCACAAGAACAAGGGCTGATGATCTTGAAACATTACCTAGCTACTTATAGAAGAAGTCATCTACCTCTTCTTCCTGGTTAGGTGGTTGATAACAGACTCCCAGTAGGGTGTCAGCCTTGTTGGCCTTCCCCTTAATTCTTACCCATAGACATTCAACTCCATCTTCCTTAGTTTCAATTTCTACGACATCAAAAGTCTGTTTAATATAAAGGGCCACCCCTCCTCCTCTTCTTCCTTTCCTGTCTCTCCTGAGGAGCTTGTATCCATCCAGTGCAGCACTCCAGCTATGTGAGTCATCCCACCATGTTTCCGTGATGGCAACTACATCACAGTTCTGCAGTTGCACCATGGCCTCCAGCTCTTCTTGTTTGTTGCCCAAGCTGTGTGCATTGGTATACATTGGTATACCTCAGCTGGGCTACTGACTTCGCCCCTGACTTAGCCTTGCAAGCCTTGGGCCTGCTTCCAGATAGCTCAGCTGCTTCCCCTTCCCCCTTCAAACCTAGTTTAAAGCCCTCTCAATGAGGTCTGCCAGCTCATGAGCTAAAAACCTTTTGCCCTTAACAGAGAGATGTACCCATCTGGTTCTAGCAGAGCAGATGCTGTAAAAGTTTCCCCATGATCAAGAATCCAAAATTTTGCCGATGACACCAACCCTTAAGCCACTTGTTGATGATGCGGATTCTCCTGTTTCTTTCTTCTTTTTCCTCTGCCACCAAAGGGACTGAGCAGAACACTACCTGTGCTCCTGCCCTATCAACTACCTGACCCAGTACCCTGAAGTCCTTTCTAATTGCCTTGACACTCCTCTTTTCAATCTCATCACTGCCAGCCTGGAGTATCAGCAGTGGGTAATAATCAGAAGGCTGAATCAGCCCAGGAAGTCTCTCAGTGATATTTTGTACCCGGGCCCCAGGGAGGCAACAGCCCTCCCTGTAGGAGGGGTCTGGTCGACATATGGGGCCCTCAGTTCCCTTCAGAAGGGAATCACCTACTACAATTACCCTTCTTTTCTTCTTGATGTTAGAGGTAGTGATCCATCTTACAGATGAATCATAATTGGGGGGTTCACAGGACAGACAATTTTTTCCTAAATCATCTAGTTGGGTCTCTAGATCCAGGACTTCATACCTATTTTGAAGTGGTACCTGGCTGGATGATGGGGATGGGGAGGAGTTTTTGCTATTACCTCCCCGAATGGGGACCCATTTCCACTCCTCTTCATCTACCGGGTGCCCTTCTATTGCCTGAGAGCGGGAGGCATAGATCCTCAGTCTCTCGGTCAGAGGCCTCCCTTAAAGATGGAAGGGCTGAGCTCCACCAGTCTATTTCCCTTTCACTTTCCCTGATACTCCTTAACCTTTCAACTTCCTCCCTAATCTCAGTCACCAGTGAAAGGAGGTCATTCACTTGTTCACAGTGCAGTCAGGTCCCCTCCACAACACTCCCTGAAGCCACCGATAAGCTCAAACACTCTGGGCACAGATGGGTCTGTACAGACACATCCTTTTTGGATGGCTCGACTTGGTCACTTACACTTGTACCAGCCACAGTTTTTGACCGTGTAGAAACCATTACGAACAGACACCTCAAACACAACCAGGCAGCAGAAAGACCTCAAAGAACACAGAGGACTCCTTACTAGCAAGAGAGCAAGTTACTAAGCAAGTAACCCTGCCTGCTTGCCCTGCCTGTGCAAACTGCCGCGCAAACTGCCTTGTATACGCCCCAGAGACTCACCACACCCCTGTTTGCCCGCTCCAGGTCGCTGCGCTCCCCAGAGGCCTCTTATAATCAGTCATTCAGCAGCAACACAGGAAGCTCCACCCCAAGCTCCTCACTGACTCACAATATAGGATGATCAGTTTTCCAGGTCAGCTTTAAAGTGGCAGGTTTCGATGTGGTTTGCATCACAGTCTCGCCTCCAGTTTTGCTCCCCATTGGGACAGGACGTCTCTCTCCCAGACGGTGAGAGGCTTCTGAACAACAAAAGGATGCACCATTGCTGTCTTTCTTTCAGGACCTGTAATGTTAATCATGGATGCACTTTGCAAACACACAGTAGCACCTCCAATCCCTGTGTGGGAACCTAAAGGAGCCACCAAATCCCAATCATTGGGCCAGAACATGTGAGAAATTACAGTGACATCTGCACCAGTATCCGGCATGCCTGTAACATAAATTGTTTTACCACAGTGAATCAGGCTACAAGTCAGTTGCGGTCAGTCACGGTTCAAACATTGCACTCAAAAGACCTCTGGACCTGAGGTACTAGATGGCACAGACACAATTGAATTCTTTGGAAAGTTGTTTTGCTTGGGTGTATTCATGGGTAACAGAAATGCAGTAGCAATAGGTGTTTTTGGTGGAATTACTATAGGAACATCAAGTGCAAGAGCTAAATTCACTAGCTCTTCATTAGAATTTACTGAAACAACAGAAGGAAGGATTGAGAGTCCAAGAATTTTGGTATTGGCTTTGCCTAGAATTAAAAAATTTTGTTTTTGTTGAAAAAGATTGACAATTTCAGTAGGAATGCTCACACAACACAAATTATTTAATAGATGAATCAGTTTTGAGGAGGCTAATTCGAACCTTGCACTTGAGGGTATTGAGTTGGAACCATTTGAGGATTGGTTGATTGAAGGATAAATAACCGAGGTACCAACACCACTTGACTGGGTAATTGGTTGCCGGGGGTACCACTACTTGTGTCTGAGCACAGTGGTAATCCGTGCTGTTTTTTAAGTTTAACAACAAATGTCTGCCATCGATGTCAAACTGAGAGTGACAGTACTTAGCAAGACACTTCCCTTTTCGACATCGAGGGCAAATAGAAAGTTGTTTTGGTTGGAATGTTTTCATATGACAATCCTTTTTAACGTGACTTGGTTTACTACAAGCAAAGCAACAAGTCTTTTTATCAGAGTCTAACTGTACAGTGCTAACAGAGTTTCCCCACATTTTTTCTTGTTTTTTTTCAGGAGCTTTTCAAATTTATCTATTTGTTATGTCAAATTATCTTCCAATGTTTTTCCTAAAGCATTGACCTGTATATTATCAAGATGTGGAGCAGTAAGCTTACTGCAAGCTGTTAGCATCTGTGTAACAGTTGGAGGCTGATCAGGCAAAGTTAAAATAATTTTTCTACATTCCTCATTAGCATTTACAAAAGCAAAGTTTTGAACAATACAGGAGCGAGCTTGTTCATCTGGACATTGTTTTTCAACTGCTTGGGTTAATCTATCTAAAAAAGAACCATAGGATTCTGTTTCACTTTGTCTGATAGTAGTATAAGTATTTACATGGGTACTAGCTGGCTCAACTGAAAACAAAGCTTTTCTAGCAGCATCTTTAATATCTGTTAATACTGGCTGAGGCAATTCTACTGCTTGATTTTCCGGTCTGTGGTAAGGTGGGTCACTTGCTAATTGGCTAACATCTGTATCTTCATAAGCAGTATTTGCATATCTTTCAACCAATTTATTAAGAAGGTTTTTCTATTGTAATTCTCATAAAAGATATTGTGAATTGGTTAAAATCAGGGAAGCTACATTTTGACAATCAGCAGGGACTAAGTCATAAGAATTAAAAATACTTTTCAATATATTATTAAAATAAGGAGAACTCACTTTCTTTTAAAGCTCTTTTATATCATGGTGAGAAAGACTTTCAAATCGTGGATTTACATCATTACAACCATATCTTACAGGTAATGTAAGGAGTTGTTTTTTTGAATCTAAATCTTTTTTAAAATTTTGATTAATATTTGACTAATTAGGTAATCGCAATGGAGGGTCAACCTCTAATTTAGATTATTTTTCATCTTTCTCACTGCTCTTTTGTCTGACTCAGGGGAGCAGGTAGCATGGTCACTGACATCAGCTGTTCTGGGAACTCTGCTAAGCTCGAAGTTCTTGGCAGGGGTGTTGCCACAGCAACAAACTTTTCTGGGAGCGTTGCCTGTATGGGCGGGGGAAGAGAACTCTGAAATCTTGGCAACAGTGCCACCTGAACAACACGCTTCTTTGGGATCGCTGCTAGGAAGGGCAGAGGAAGAGACTTTCATGTTCTCAGCAAACTTCATAATGGAGTTATCGGCTAAGGACTGGTTGTATTAGTGCCAGGAAAAAAGCCAGAGCTTGGTTTTTGCTCTTGAACTGCAGATGCTGAATTTCTATTTGTGACACTTTCTAATGCACTGTTACAGGTTCTACACCGCAGCTCTGCCTGCAGGGAATCAGCTGGAAAATTGCCAGCATCAAGCTGCGACCTTAACATGCTATTTTTCCCCTCAGCAGCGAATGAAACAGATTTCAAGGCTTCTAAGCGATCTGTCTGTGTTTCTACAGAAACTTTTCTGAGTTCTCTTGCTTCTGCCCCAGGCATCTCTCTGGGCAGAGCTATCTTGTTCTGGCTCGGCCTCTGGCTGCTGCCTGCTGCTTCTGTCTTCTTTCCTGCCCGGTCTTCTGAAGGCAAAGCTAAATCTAAAGCTCCCTTACTGCCTGTATCTGGAGGCTGGGGAACTAAAGAAAACTCTGGGAGAGACTTGGGGGAGGAATTTACACAAAAAGAATTCTCAGAATTGCAAAGCAATCTGCCTGCTTGAACCAGATCTGAGGGGGTGTCTTCTCGAGAAGGGGAAGCAGTGGCAGGAGTGACTCTCACAGCCTTACGGCTAGGCAGAGCAGACTCAGAGCCCTCCCCGGCAGTCTCTGCCTGCAAAATTTCAGAACAAGCAGCTACTGTATTGCAAAGCCTCTTCAAATTCTCGTCTCTTGGGTCCGCGCGACTTCTACCTTCTCTTGAACGCAATCTCTGAACTCCTACATTCCTGGAACGCAACGAAAATCCTGAATGCTTTTCTGGGCATGGCAGGAGTGGCTGCTTTTGCGGAAGGATGGGAGGACGGCTCGTCACAGCAGCAGGGACGCAGGGAATCTTGGAAGGAACGGAGGGCACGACTGAAGCTGAAAGCTGATCCGATTCCTATTTCCTGGGGATCGGGGTGCTGCCCACACTGCCTGGAGAAATCCCGGGCACCCCAGAAGGGAAGGAACTCTGAACAGAACTAGAAATCTTCACAGAAGAGGATGACGGCTCAGCATCACTTGGAATTAAAGTCTCAGAACGAGATGTTCTGTTTTGGCATTTGAGAAAGTCGCTGTTATGATCATTTTGTTTAAAGCTCTCCATTAAAGCTCAGGAGAGGCATTAGTCGGCTTACAGTCTCTTCCTTTTTGAGAGAGAATAAATGATAAATTTTCTAGTTTATCTAACCTCAAAAATCAAAGGTAAAAGCAGACTGCAAGTCTGTATTTTGAGTATTCGCATTTACCCAGATTAATAAATCTTTCAGTTCATTTTTTGAGATATCTGAACGTCTTTTATCTTGTAAAATTTTCTCAGCTGGTAAAAAAAAAAATCCCATTCTGTTTTAGATAAATGATTTCCCATGGCATAGTTCAAGAGCCCCTTAATAAAGTTACTTACACGGACATCAGGTGCAGTTGGTGAAGGGGATGGTTTATTCCTCCTTTTTAACAACTTGGGCTTCTGGCGACTGAATTTGCTATGATTTTCTGTATTCTAGTCTAATGTAACTCCTCACAGAGGAAGCACCATTTGACGCTGGCCAGGGGCTATTTACAGACACGAACGAGACGGGGCTGCTGCTGAAAGCGCCTCGAGCTGTTTTATTTTTCAGCATCAGTCTCACTGCATGATTATGACAATGGAAAGATGCCAGCAGCTCACATTCCAGGCAGCAAGCCTGAAAACTTAATGTTACAACTTACTTTATAAGCTTCTTGACCAATCAGACAAAGCAAAAGCATACTGACAGTAGTTCTATCCAATCACCATAAGCACACGAACCTTTGGTTAAAACAATGCTTGCTTATTTGGAATACAATACCTACTTGTAAGCCTTAAAACACAACGCACAGAGCTCCATTATTAAGCTTTAACCTTCCTAATATCTTGCTAGATAAACTTTCTGCAGCTTAGACAGCTATTCAGACAAGCATCAATACACAAGCCATTGTTGTATTTGCCCTTGCTTTTCTACAGTTTAAATAATTTTTCTGCTGACCTAACTCATGACTGCTGCATAGCTCTATTCACAGTTCTGCTGTATCTGAAGCCTGCATCTTGCAGCTTTCCCAAAACCCTCTGATTTTGTAAATCCCCACAGGAAGAGGATAACATGCAGCCAGAAGTTTAGGAGGAAAGGAGGCTACATCCTCCAAAACTTCAAGAGGGACCCCATGGGGTAATGTCTAGTGAACTCTCTCCCTTTACTTGAAAAAAGTTGCAGGACTGCTCTCTCTTTCATGGACACTGGCTTTTCAGAGTGTGGTCTTCCGCACACTTTCAACACAGGAAAGAGCTTCCGACTGCTCCTCATTGTAGAGTGGCAAGAGTTAACTGCTATTTTACTTGAATGAAGTGGTCTGGTTGTTCCCTTGATGATACAGGGTGTGTGGAGGCAGTACAAGTTGCTTTAAGTCCTGCAAAAAAGCAGAATTTGACCCTTGTGATAAGCAGATGTTGCATCCCAGGACACGGAGATGTGAAGGCAGGGATGCCTTGGAAGGAGACACCCCTTTAGGTCAGAGTGAGACCAAAAGATGCTCTCTCACAGTTCACTGCCATTATATGTTGATGACCCAAGTCACATCATCTCTGTTCTCCTCCCCAGTTCTACAATGTTCCAGGCTCCTGCTTTTCCTATTGGTCCCCATTCCTTACAGCTCCTCCCCTGAATTCCAGTTTGTTGTCCCTTTGCAAGCCCACCTTTGTACTGCCTCTCTTCCCTCTACCCATTGGCCCACAGATCTGACGCTCTGCCTTCCTTGTCCCATATAAAACCCTAAACCCTCCTTTGTTCTTGGTTCTTTTGTCCCTGAACCTCTTCAGAGTGTTGGCCAATAAACCACCACTGGAACTCCAAAGAAAGAGTCCCTCCCACCTGTTTCTTAGCCATTGACCTTCAAGGTACAACATGTAGTGCGAGTGTCTGGTGTCTATCCCTTTCCTAGAGGAGATGCTCTTGGCAAGGAGGTGGTCTTGGCAGCTTCTGCCGCACGGCCACAAGCAGATCTTTAAAAAGCCAGAGAACACCAGCTGTGTGGGGTTGAAAAGGTCCTTCAGAGCTTTGTACTTGGAAGAAGCTGCATATGGTAATAATAAGGCTCACACGGCCTTCTCCATAGTTGGCAGTCGCTGGTTTTAGACACAGAGCATGGCTGTAATACCAATAGTCACAGAATATTCAATACAACTTGTAAGAACAGCTTTGCTGAGAGTGCTTCATTTCCAGAAGTACATTTGCCGACACGGCTCACCCACATCAAAGCTTCAGGTCTGCCTGTCTTAGATGCTCCACAAAGGTAGAGGTGGAACATTTGCCTTGCAATTTTTGCATATCAGACATTCCTTCTTCCTGTGGATCTTCTTTGTGATGCCCACTGGCAAATAAAGGGTAGCCCCTGCTTCATTCTTTTTTAGAGGTATCCATACTTTTGCTTTGGCTATTGGCATCAGTAGGCTTAGAGTTCTTGTCCCATTGTATAAAAAAATACCATTATGTAGAACATAACTGTGTAGACAGAAATGGTTGGTTTGATTTTGAGAGCATGGAGGAGATCTGCCTGATCAAGGAATGCCCCAAGGAGGGCAATATTCACCCAGTAGGGGTAATAGAGGGATGCTGAGTGATGAGGGCACATAAGCACCAATTTGCAACACAGTACAGATTTTGGGAGGATCTGAATTATCCTCTCTCTTTTCTCAGAAACCAGTGGCTCCCTACCTAAGACAACAAATGCTTAAATCAATTTGGTGTCCAACCTGTTCTGGGCAGATCTGTTGTTATCTCAAACCCTAGTGCTGCATACTGGGTGTCAATTAAGACTGTGTAGTTTACAAAGGGTGCTCTCCAATTTAGTACTCCCACTAAAAACACTGCCACGTCACCTCCACATCCCCTGCCCCCTCCAGCTGAATGCACAAAAGGTAAAGATCACAGGTCAAGATAAGGACAGTTTACGGGAAACAGCAATGAGGTAAGAAAATTACCAGTAATAGCACAGATATTATAATAAAAAGTATAAGAAAAGAAATTAATTACACAGGCATGCCCTGACAATAAACACATGCCAGACTGCTCTGTGTGCCACATTTTCTCAACCAGAAGGGACTCCCTTCCCCCAGAAGAGAGAGAGTCATGTCCCCCACCTCTGGCAAAGACATGAGGTGGTCCTGAAAGTGAGGTGTTACTGACTAACATCTGAGATCCAAGCAAGCCCCCTCCTGGAGGCTGCAAAAATTAACCCTCTCCTGGCTGAAACCAGGACCTGTCCTTCAGCCACACAAGTGTCTTCAACAACATCCTCTCAAGTGCCTCTGTGCACATTTTGCATCACCAGACAGAGATCTTCATCAACAAGAGAGGTGAAAGAAGAAAAGAGTGGCCTAGAGAAGAATGTGCACAGCTGAATTACCTTATGGAAAAAACTACAGTTGAATTTTGCTTCCAGGTCACTTGCAATTGAAGACAATATAATGGAGAGACATTCCTTTTCAGCTAAATACTACTTGGAATCTGCATGGTCTAAGTGAGAAAGGAGATTAACATGATCTCTCCATAATTAGGTCACTTACAACCAGGGCAAACAACCAGGGCTGCAACATTTGTCACAGTGACTCAAAGTGAAGTAGAAAAAGACCCTCCAAAACTCTCAGTTGGGGCACTGCTATTGTTCAGGTCTGTAGCTCACAAAGAAGCCCCTCAGCACTTGCCCAAGTTCATTAGCTCATACGCTATTTTAAGTTATTCTACCGTGGTTTGCATAGCTGTATCATGAAAAAGTATATCATGAAAGTAGTGATGTGGAACACACTCTAGTGCTGGCTGTTCCATGTGCAGCTGCAGTGCTAAAGAATAAAGATTTTATTTTTCTTTCAGAGACCTGAAGCAAAACCCTCCGGAGATCTGTCAGACCTGGCAGCACATTCTTCCAGCAAGTGGCTAACAACCCCATATCAGTTGGAAGAATGATGAAAATCAGATTATTGGACAGCCAGAGGAAAGGTGAGAGTTCAGAAGTCTGTTTGCACTGACATATACAACTTTTATCACACCCCAAACCCACCTTTTAAGTGTCTTCACTTTTTCTATGGAATTCCAGCTTTCAGCCTTCATTTGATTACCTTCTTGCTGAGGACAGATTTCAGCATTAAATGCCAGCTTTGCATTTAATGGGAAATGAGTATTTATTTATTTATTTATTAGGGAAATTAGTATTTGCCTTCGAATCAGCTCCAACCAAGCTCCACAAGTCAAATGCGCAGGTACATTTCACGAAAAAAAAATCTCAAAAAAGCAATGGCAGTCCACTTTTCTTCATCTAGATTAGGATATACATCAGATATGAATGTTAAATTCTTAAGAGGAATTCAGTTACCAGACAGGAACTTAATCAACACTGCCACCACCAACAAAAATAACTTCATTCAGAAGGAAAATGTTGGTTTAGAAGCACACACTGCAAAGGCAGAACATCATACATTCACATTCCTATGCATTTCACACTCAGTATTACAGTGTTGGCTTCTTGGGTTTAACCTTGTGAAAAATGCTAATCACTTGTTTTTAAAATTTTAAGAGTTTAATAGTAATAAAGTGGTTATAAAAATAGCAATAAAATTAGAGTAATAAAAATTTGGACAATTAGGATTAGGGCAATATGAGACAATAAAAACAAAGACTGATGGACAGCCTGGGCACCTTTTTCTGGGCAAAATAAGCTTGAAAAAGGACACACGTTAACAGAGGATTAACTCTTAAAAGTAATAGTTTGCTGTATATTCATATATTTTATATATGAAGCATAACTTTTATTTAAACAAAGGATTCTGTCTGGTTAGTGTTAACTTCTTAATCTTGATGGTGTCTCAGGGCTGAGTGAGGTAGGAAGAAGTTAGTTTCTTTTGATAAGTGTCGTGAACGGCGGAAGAAATGCCTCACACAATATGCGTGAATTGCAAATCCCAAAGTTTATTGAAAGCTCACACATATTTATATTGGTGTTAATGAAGCTTATACATATTGCAAAAGCTGAGCTCATTATTGGCTAAAGCACACTTAGATCAACCACACCTAATTCTATGCTCTAATGATTATTTTGTTTCTATGTTTGCATTCTTCTAGCTTCTCTACCTAGGATATCTCCATTTTCTGGCAAGTGATTTTCTCCCCTGTCTTCCTGTTTCAGCGAAGGTCACCATGACCTTTGTCAGTGATTGGACACTGGTTGCACAATCCCGAGCTTGTTTCCCCTATCCTTATCCAACGGTATCACATTGAAGTGGCCCTTCTCAGCTAGCCAATTATCCAAAAAGCTCTCTACAGATAAGGGAGTAATAATTTTTTTCTCTCTGAAAGATTCAGGTGTCTTGTGGCTGCTATCTCAGTGTGAGTACTTCATTCCTCTCTTTAAAAAAACTATCTTACATAGCATAGTCTCTATTTTAACATTACATTATAACATAAAACTATATTTAACACACCACTTAAGAAAATTAATACAGCATAACTTTCTAACATAACACATATAATATTAATTTTAATATTTGTGAAAAGCCAATCATAAAATACACATTTTTCACAACCTGTAATCCCATGAATGACTATGTACCTTAGAAGAGGCAGAAATACAATGTTCAAATATATATATGAACTGAGAACTGCAATGGTTTTCTTCTTGTTCCTGACTTTACTGACATTCAGGCAAAATATTCGGGGTTTAAAGCAACAATGCAGATCCTACTGCATAAGAGGCAGTGAGATGGAAAAGGAATTGCTTACAGCCAGACTGGTTAGAGGCTGCTTCTTAAAAACTTTGTTTCAAGTGCTACAGAACCAAGTTTTGACTTGGAACAGAAAGTGAAACACTGCAAAGATTTTGAGCCAAATCCCCATCTCCCTCAACCTTAATGTAGGACCTTGTCCATGGGGATATTTTAATGTGACAGAGGGAAAAGTGCTACACAATGCCAATAATTAAATGACCAATGAATCTGAGGCAGATGTTGATCCAGCAAGCTCACACCACACTGATGGTCTGTACAGGATGCCTGTGATTCACCAGCAGAACACCATTTACCCACTTCCCAAAAAACTATTGCCCATAGATCTTGTCAAAGTACAGAATACAAATGTCTTGTTTAGGAGCACCTCTTGAAAGAGATGTCAAATTCATTTTTCACAGGATTCATCTGTAAGCCAGCACTATATTATACCGGGATTGTTAGGAGATCGCACTTGCACAGAATCACATCAACTATTTAAGAATGGGACTTAGAACAGCAAACAATGCAGCTCTTCGTGTCAGAGACTGCCCTTAAACATTTTCACACCACCGTTCACAAGACCAATTCAATCCTGATGGCAGTGACTCAGATCTGCTACAGCCTAAAACACAAAGATCACTGCATACAGATTTTACTCAAATGCTGAGATTCAACAACAGTAATAGCACTGTTACAATAAAAAAGCAACCCCAAATTGGAAACAGTAATCCTTGGAAGCAAGCAATAGAGATCCTTGATGCACCAGCACCAGGACACAGAAAATCTTTTTAAGAATAGTTTGCCTGTACACCTACAATATTTCATTCTTAATGCTCTAGTTATTGAATATTTATACACAGAAGTGATCAACTATATCACTAAATACATTTTTACACTACTACAAGAAAAACTGCAGCTTCCATCATTTCCTGGAATCTTTCCTATTTTGAAGTACCACAATGGGAGCCTCCTATTCAAAACTATGCTAGCTATTCATAAACCATTGGGAAAGAAAAGTCCCAAAACAAAACAAAACAAAATCCCAAAGCATAGAATTAATCAACCCAAACAACACTTTGGAAAGCCACTACTACCTGGCAACAAAAAACCCTCGACATCTCAGTGTTATAGATACATAATGTGATGGATTTACTTTCAGAATTAAGGGATGAAAATTGTATATATGTTAAAATAAGTTTATTGATATGTAGTTATGTTATCATAATCTTGTTTAGACATCCTTTGTTCTACCCATAGTCCCCTTCCCCCCTCGCTCTTGTCACCACCAGACAGCCTTGGCTGCGAAAGACTTGTGAAGGTGATGTACACACCGTGTCCTCCGCACACCAGCAGGGCCTTGTCTGTCTCCGCAGGAGACAAGCTGAGATGAGCAGAGCTCCTCCGGGAAAATCCCGGGGCGCGCCTTGGAGGTCCGTCTTTCCCCTCTGCCCCTGAGGGGACAGAGACGGTCCCATCTGGGTCTCCAGAATGTTTTGCGGAGATACTCAAAACTCCACAACTTTTGTGAAAGTTGTAAAGCCGGTATGTTTATTACAGCACTGGACGCATGTGGGAATCGCTCCCCTCAAAATGACATGCGTACTTCTGGGAACTTCAGGTCCTTTTCTATCCCCCTCTCAGATACATATCTCAGATACATATGCATACAATTTCACAATAGGTTCATACATGTTCATTTTTACGAATTTCGTGTGACATTTGCTGCTAGTTCTTCCTTATCAGGAAGAATTCCTAGGTCAGGTCGATGGCTCTCACAGCAGTCTCTCTGTCTCTCGCTATCACTCTCTGTCCCCCCCCACCCCTTATCTCTGTCCTTCATTGAAGCAGTTTCTCTGAGCCTAGGTTTTGCAGTCAGGCTAAATAGCAATAGCTATGTTTTCTAACCACAGACTCAACTCAAAAATGTACATTTCACCTAAATCAAAATGGATTTCTACCCTGGAAAATTTCTACTTTGCTTCAAAGGGAGGATGAGTACACTGTGCCCTTTGCAGGAGATGGGAAAAGCTTGTTGCTAGCAGGCGCGGCTGTGACACCACCTGACCTCCAATCAAGGCGCAAGAAAGTAGCCTCCACCAATGGATGGTAAAAAAGAGTTGACAGACAGACTTTGGGAAGGGCCAGGTTTAGTGATGTAACCACAGGGGTATAAAAGGCGGAGCAGCCACTGTGTAAACAAGCACATGGCAGTTTGATTCCATGCTTTCACTGGTGCAATTTTTCTTTATTCAGTCTTGTTGTATTTTATAATAAACCTCTGAAATTTTAAAAGTCAGCATCCTTTTTCATGAGGTAGTATTTTCTTCTAGTTACTCAAAATTATTCATATTCAGCAACTATTCCGGCAGCAAATAAACCCACAAGTTCATCCGAGACAAATCAAAATAGGACAGAACCTCCATGGAAAATATACCTGTTTTCTAGGAACTGTACAGAAAAATGTCTCCATGTTCTCTTCACTTAAAAGCCTGGGTAAATCCAGGCTCATAATCATGATACCCAAGAATTTACCACCAGAGTGAACACATCAAACTCCAACACACAGGGACTCAAGGACACAAACTGCACACACATCCCTCACACCCATGCTTGAACCATCTTCCTGCTGCAATATAAGTTAGAAATAATTGATGCTATAAAAGAATGTATTTTATAAAGATTGCAAAATCCAAACGAGTCTCAGACCACAAGCAGCCAGAGAGGTGGATGTCTATTCAAGTTCTGAAGTTCCTGAAGGTGGCAGGAGAATAATCAGCAGTTAGCTCATGAATAGACACACCCAGCATGATGATCACTGTTATCCCGAGCCATCGGAAGACGCCTAAGAGTGATCATCGATCATCGCCCTGTTGATAACATTGATCAAGATAGCCAAAGTCACCAGAAAGATGCATGTGAATACACGACTTCTTGGATTTGATCAACGCTGGCTGTCGACCAGGAAACGGCGATTGTCCAGCTCTGCACAGTGAAAGAACCAACTATGAAAATTTACAAAAGAAACTTGGACTCCTTTGCCTCAGGCATAATAAACTGTATAAAATATCCCCACAAGAAGCGGCTCTCATGAACGAGGGGGGGGGGTCCGATGCGATAGAGGTCGGATCCAGGTTCACCCAGCGCTGATCCCGGGCTCGACGCTGTCTCTTTGGCTGTGGTGGTTTTGAGGATCGTATTTTGGTGACAGAAAAAGATAAATCTTTTCGCATTTTTGATAATTCGGCTTTCGATTGATCATTTATAACACTGCTGAGCTGACGACAAGAAGCGACCAGAATAGCCCGGGCACTCCAGCTTCACTGCAAGGCATCCGGCAGCCTTGAAGGTACAAAGCGAGCACAGGTCGGAGCTCCTTGTGTCCGGAGCGAGGCCGGAGGAGCCCCCACCGCGGAGCTGATGCGGCCCCGGCCCGGCCTCGCTGCGCTCCGAGCGTGGCCCCGGAGCGGCCCGGCCGAGGCGGCGACGGACGGGCGGTGAGGGGCCGGGGGATGGGGCGCTCCAGGAATGGGCGGACATCCCAGCAGAGGGGAGAGAGACCTGGCAGAGGGAGGAGTGAGCGGGAGAGCGGAGAGATGCTGGGAGGAGGGGGAAAATCCCAAGAGAGGGGGACGAGCCTGGGAGTAGGGGAAATCACGGGAGAGAGGGGGTGAGATCCCTGGGAAAGGGTGGGTAGCCTAACAAGAGGGTAGAGCTGGGGAAAGAGGAGAGAGCCTTGGGAGAGGGGGTAGATCCTGGAAGAGGGAGGAGTAATCGGGAGAAGGGGAGATCCAGGGAGACGAATAAAAGCATTGGCTACAGCCTGGGAAAGGGGGGAGCTTGGGACAAGGGGTAGCTTGGGACTGGGGAAAACCCAAGAGAGGAGGGAGAAACCAGGAGATGGGGGAGAACCTGAGAACAGGGGGGAGATCTGGAGTAGAGTGGAGAGGGCCTGGGAAAGGGGGGAAAGACGTGGGAGAAGAGAGCCCAGCGGTGGGAGTTCGGGAGCGGAGGCTCCTGCAGGCGGACCGGGAACCCAGAGAGCCTAGAATCAGGGAGTCCTGCAGCCGGGCCGAGAATGGGCGCGGGTCAGTGCGGTTCGGGAGAGTGTGGCTGCGGGGCTGGCTCCGGAGCCGCAGGCGCATGGAAAGCGCTGCTCGGCAGCCCCGGCGGCGCTGAGAGCACAGCCCTGCCCGGGGAGGCAGCGCCACGGGCGCCGCTCAGCTTCCCAGCAAGGCCTCGGCAACGCTCGCCTTCGCCGCCGTATCCGTGGCAGCTCGGAGCATCAGTCCCTGCCCGGGCCCGAGGCTCAACTGCGCCAGGTGCACCAGAGCATCGCCTCTGCCTTGACAAGCCACAACGAGCAGTGCCCGGCAGGGACTGCAGATCCCCATTGGTGGCAGAGAAAAAAGAGCAAAGATAAAGTCCTTTTATAAGGGATATGGAAGAGATTAACCTTGGGTAAGCAATATGTCAGCTAGAGACAGCTAAGCCATTAGTACTGAGAGGAAGAACAGCCTTGCAACACAGGTGTGAGCTCTGGCTGATATTCAGTAGAAGCAGAACTTAGGCAGGATCGGTTAGAAGGTCCTGAAGAGAGAAGGGTCTAATCCTTTGGTGCAATATTGTATGGACTTTGGATCACCACTCCATTCCAAATGGCTTTCCCTTCAGTCACAAGAGGCTTCCATCTCTTCCAAAAATTGCCTGCTGAAACTTTTCTGCTCCCTTCCAAATCAGTTCATTACTCCAGCATAACCCTTGAAGCACAGACAGACGACTCTTCAACTAATTATAGTAGAAAAGAAGGGTATTTATTGCAGCGCTGGACACATATGAAGAAGTTTCCAATGACATGTGCACGGAGTTGCAGACTCCTGCTCTCTATTTCTACAGGTTTTACATTAGGTTTCTAAGGATCCATAATACATAATTATTACCTGCCCGCTTCGTATTTTTATCAGCTGAATATCTATTACAGCTACACAATTGTACTCCCTTAACTGGGTCTGTGGAATTTTGAAATGAGGGAGTGGTTGTATGGGAGGAAGAAAGCCATCTTCCTCATGGTGAACTCTTCTCCCATGGCCAGTTGGCAAGACCTTTTGACCTGCTGGTCATGGTCCAAGCCTCTCCTAACTGTTCAATTATTCTTAAAGCAAGGTATTTCTATGGTCTCTGCTTCTTCACAATTGCTTCCTCGATCCCCATCACTCCTAGCTTTACATTCCTAATATATTTGGTACTCTTTAACTAAGGTGTGTGAGTTCTGCTAACTTAGCTTCTTACCTCATTTTAAAATCTTAACTAAAATATGCAATCTTCTACTATCCCAATTCTATTCCCAGCTGGCCCCTCAACTCATCTGCACTTTTCAATTATCCTAATTACATTTTCAGCTAAGCCCTTGACTCACCTCAGGCATATCCCCGACTCCCTCTCTCCCAGCAGCTCAGAGCTGCATTGCACAGCGCTTGCTGTGCGCCAGAGAACACAAAGCAGGCTGGCCTGGTGGGCCTGAATATTTCTGCCAAACACTCTGCATCTCACACCTTTGCTCTGGCTGAGTGCAGAACTGCAGGATTGCAGGCGCTTCCTGCCAGAGCTGCGTGAGGCACTGGCTCCTGCAGACGTGCCCTGCCAAGCTGTCCCTGCCTCACGCTGGCCTCGCTTCCCCTGGCAGAAGTGCCGGGCCTGAAGGAGGCTGCCCTGTGCTCCAGCCTGCCGAGCAGCCCGGCTCCCTGCCCCGGTGCCCAGAGTGCTGCACACACTGCTGACCTTGGCCAGGAGTTGCAGGGCAGCCGGCAGAAGAGGAGGAATCCTCAGCCAGACCAGCGTCCCTCGGCTGCCCTTGGCCTTTCTCTGCTCCTGGGCACACTCCAGACGGCCAATGCCTCCAGGCCGGGCTGTGCCCAGCACGGCTGCGCTTCCCCTTGGCAGCAGCCAGCTGCCACCTGGGCTCTGAGAGCGCAGGATTCACCCGCTCCCAGGAACAGGCACGCAGGGCCCGGCTGCTGCCTCTCGCAGCTCCAAGGGCCTCCTTCCAGCCTGCCTCTGCCGGGGCTCAGCCTGCTCCCGCCTCTGCCTGGGCTCTGCTGGGGCTCCAGCCCGGGCAAGGCCGAGTCCGCTCTCACCTCACAGGCGCTGAGAGCTCTGCACCTCAGGAGACCTTGCTGAGCACCCTGTCTGATCTTTCTGCTTTCTCACTTGAGCAAGGCTCTCCTCCAGACAAAGACATTGCACCTAGGGATCCAAATCCAAGTGGCAGGAGCCCAAATGCTCTCGAGTCACAGCTCAATGCCTGAATCTGCACAGGATGTCTTGGCTGCCCCACTCCTCCTCTGGTTTTTCCTGCAAATGCCATTGCTCTTTCTGCCTCAACTAGAAATACCACAGCTGTGCCAAAACCAGCCAGTGGGCGGTATTCCAAAGGCAGTGTGGTCTGGAGAGGATGACTGAAGAAGAGCCTTCCTCACTTATGAAGCTAAAAGTGTGACTTAGCACCAAGAAAAAAACAACTGGTAATTCAGAAGGAAATGTTGAATTTTCTGAAGGGGTAAGAAGGAGAAGAATCTTCCAAATGAGTTGGTGTTTCAGAAACTTTATTTAAATACAACCCTAATCTCTATAATCCTATTCTACAAAATTCTTCAACAACCCTACTCTACAATCCTACTCTAAATTGGTAACAGAGAAAACATCTTGACATGATTGTTACGTTCTTGTCTCCTAGGGTTAGGGTTAGGGTTAGGGTTTAGGGTTAGGGTTCTTCTTCTTCTTCACTGAGTTGATGAGTTGTGCCAGGATGAATGCTGGCTTGGCTGAAGTTACAAATGGATGCTGTCCACCAGAAAATAAAACAACAACAAAGAACAGTGAACCATTACTTTCCAAGCTCAGTGCTTCAGAGACTCAATCAGGATACATCTAGTTCCTAGAAAGACCCAGAAAGAGGAGCAATGGGACCATCTGCTCCCCAGTCATCCCCAATGTGCAAGACCTTGCCATCACAGGCAAATGTGGCCCAGAATTCCACTCATCTGTTTATTGTGATGTCTTCATCATGATGGGATTTTTTCCCTGCCAGTGCTCTAGAAATGGTGCTTTCTGTCCCTGGGATTTCTTCCTTGCAGGAAACTCCAATGACTCACATAGGTCCCTGTCTTTGCAAGACAGGCACTGTGCTGATTCCCACAGGGACAGAAAGCAGTGTCTGCCTTTCCACACCCTGCCCCTCATGAGCTGGATGGCACCTTCCTTCCCAGCAGGGCCAGCCCAGTGGCACTGGGCCCTGCAGTTCCCTCTCTGCCACACAACCTGGCAGTAACCCTGGCACAGTTCCCATCTGCTTGGGCGTGCCAGGCAGCAGATGGGGCTGGGACAAGTCCCTCCCAGCTGTCCCTGTTTGTGTGGCAGAAACCTCTAAGGGTGGGCTGGAGGGCACAAACCAGGGCCCCTCCGAGGCTCCCAGTGAGCCCCCCACAGCCCCTCCAGCCCACAGCCAAATCTCTGACTGCTCAGCTGGGACTGGCTTCCTTGGGTTCCACCACCACCATTTCATGTCTCTGTACCCTGCATTGCTCTACTTCCATTCTTTTGCCATTAGATAAAACTGAACACCCCACCAAATTACAAAAGAGGGCGACAGAAATAGAAAACAGAGCAGCTCTCCTCTCAGGAAATGAGGAGAGAGGTGGAGTTATTCAGTTTTGTGAAGAACAGGCCCGAAGGAGACTTTACTGCTGCTTTCCAAGACTTCAGAGTGGTTTTGAAGAAAGTGGGGACCTCTTTTTTAACAGGGCCAGTTACAATAGGATGTGGGTGACTATTTTTAGACAAAATGGGAATCAAGTCAGAGTAGGTCTAAGGAAGAACTTGTTTACTCGGAGCATGGTGCAACCCTGGCACAGCTTGCCCCAAGAGCTTGTAGCTGCCCCATCCCTGCAACCATTCCAGGTCAGGTGGCAAAGGGCTCTGAGCAACCTGATCTCTTTAAAGATGTCCTTGCTCTTTGCAGGACACTTGGACCAGAGGACCTTTACAGGGCTCTGCCAGCCCAGCCCAGTCTGGGATTCCTCACCATTTTCATTTGAAGAGCACCAAGAGTGGAGGTGAGGAGGAAGGGGGCTCATCTGATGCCTTGGACTTGAGTGGAGGAGGAGCCCATCCCTCAGAGCCTGTTTCACCTGCAGCCCCTTTACATTTTACCTGCAGGAGTTCCTTGGCAGACCAGCGCTGCTCCTCATCTGTCTGCAGGCAGCAGCTCAGGAAGTCCCGCAGCAAAGCTGAGAGGAGCTTGGGCTGCCGCAGTTTTGGGGTCCCTACTGTGGCTATCAGGCGTCGAGCCTGGAGAAAAAAAACCCACGAGGCTCCACCTGCTGCTTTCACATCTCTAAGGCTCTCCCAGATCCCTTTGTTTAACCTCTGTTCTTCAGTGGCAGTTTCTGCCCTTGCAGAGACCCAGAGATGACTTTCCTTTACCAACCAAAAGCCCAAACCCCAATGCAGCCACAGCTTTTCCACCATCCCGCAGATCTTGCCTTGGCAGCTGATTTGATTGACTGACCTAGTTAGTGGGAACTACATCAACAAATGCACATTTGCTTCTCTGAGGATTCACACCAGCTTGAGAGGCTTTTTGGAAGAGGGACTGTGCTATACAAACTAATTTCAAGGGTTAGTACATGAAAGGCATCTCTGCAGTGCTTGTTGGTCCTTTAAGCACACATGCCATAGAACAAAACTCATCAAGCTTTTTGTGCTGTTCTTGAAAACAATGGGAATTGGAAGGAAAGAAAGGAAATCCATCAGTTAATCCCCAGGGAAGGAAACAAACATTTACAATCTCATCTTCAACACAGACACATTAAGATGCCTGCACAAATGTGTTGGGATGAAAATGCCTGCTTGGGCACACAGGAGCCACCTGCAGCTCTATCTCTCAGCAGTCTGGAAATTTCAGCTTCCCATTTTGCAGCAAAAGAAAAATTGTCATGGTCAGAAGGAGGAGAGGTGCCATCCCTATGGTCACCCTCTGCTCATTTGGCTACTCAAGTCAATACATTAATGGTAGGCCCATCCCAGAAAGTGCCAGGAAACAAACAGGAGCTTTTGGCTGGCTCTCCACATCACCAGGCTCTGGCTTGGTGATGCAGAGAACGGGCCTTGGGCTAGGAGAGAAACACGGTCACTAAATGCAGTGCAGCAGCACTGCACAAGAAGCAGAAGAGACTCTGTGGCCTTTACACCCTCATGCCCAGGTTTCAGGAATGTTTCCCAGTGAGAAGAAACTGCACAGGGGATGCAGTTCCTCTCTATAATCCACTGTTTTAGAAACTTTGTTGGGTTTGGGTTTCCTTCCTTCATTTATGGAAAGATAACAGCAGTTCTAAGGTGCTTGTTTCCTGTTACTGGGGCCATCTCCACAGACAAAAGAACTGGAGCCACTTACAACCCAAGGGAAAGTGTTTCCTGAGAATGGAGTTTGTTTGCATATGGTAAGGCTTGAGTTCGACCACTGATGTATCCAAATCTACAGCAGATGCTGATGTGTTGCAGGGACATTTTTAGGAGGGAAAGTAGTGGAATAGAGGGAAACTTGATGGAAGTAGCTCCAGCAGATGGCAATGGGATTTTGTCCAATGGCATGCAGGACATGGGACAGGCGAGAAAGACAGTGGGATCGGTGAGTATTGCTCCTTACCGAGGCATGACTTTGGTCCCAGTAAGGAGGTTCTTTTTCTAACATTTCAATCCCCACAATTCCAAAAGACCATATGTCCACTTTGGGGCCATATGGTTGACCTGTCACCACTTCAGGTGCCATCCACCAAGGAGTCCCGGCTACCAAGCACGGTCTGCTCTGCTCAGGGGTGAGCTGAGTAGAGAGGCCAAAATCAGCTGAGGAGAAAGCAAAATACTGGTTTTATTTGGATTCTGTGCAATTAGGAAAGCAAGCAAAAGAATTCCCCAGTAGAAGTTTGAAAATGTGCTGTTGAATCTCCTGGCATTGGCGACTTAAAAAAATCCCCCCATTTTTTACACTGCCTCCAGCAGTGGCTTTTGTTTTTTGGAAACTTTAGACTTGTAGCTCCCTCCCTCTGGAAGGGACACACACAGAGCAAGGCCACCCTTGACTGCTTGTTCCTTGTCCTACCTCTGAGCATGTTGCAACTGTGCCCTCAGCTCACAGTGGGTGTCCCTGCACTGCCACCAGCACCATTTTTGGGGAGCTGGCAGTCACTTCAAGCAGCCCCACACCCACATCCCTGGAATGCTGCACATAACCAAGAATATACTGACTCAGCTTGACAGAACCATCAGTTCTGAGAAGGATGTTGTCGCACTTCACATCTCGATGGATCACATCGTTTGAATGAAGAAAATCCAGTCCTTGCAGGCACTGAGAAAGAATACAGAAAGAGGAGGGAAAAATGCGTGATGTGATTTCATCACACAAGAAAGGAAACAAAGAATCTAAAAGATTCCCTCTCCAGGGGAATGGGGAGTAATGGCAGTAATGGCCACTGAGAGGAAGAGCTTGCTGCTCCAACACTTGCAGAGCAGGTCCTTTCTGAGGAAAGGCACGTCAGCTTTTGAAAGAGCAACAGCACCTGCTGTTGTAGGCTGTCCCCTGCAAACCAGCCAGGATGACTCCTGCTGCAGTGGATGTGCTCAGAAGCAAAGAGCATTTTGGCTGCACTCCTATCCTTTTTAGCTGAGGACTGAGAGAAATGAGTCTCTCTTTTTTCTTTGCTGCTTGTTTCAAATCCTGCCACCAGCACCTTTGCTCTCACAGGCAAGGAATGCAGTGAAGACAGGCAAAAGTTTAGCGAGGCAAGATGGAGAACAGCAAATACAAGAGACAGAGTGAGAGTACAACAGCAGGAGATAAGAGTACTGGCACTGAGTACAGGGAGTGCAGGGGCACTGGCAAGCCTTTCACTTGAGGTGCTTTTACTTGCCCATAGCATACCAGCCACACAGAAACAAAGCTTGGAACAGGAAATCACTCCTGTTCTGAGCCCCTGTTCCCAGACAATCCTGCCCAAGCCCTCAGAAGCACAGATGGGATTGCTGACCTCCCGACTGATGGCTGCAATGTGGTCTTCAGACAGGCAGGTCTTGTGGATGACATCACTGAGGGCACCTCCATCCATGTACTCCATAACCAGCCAGAGTTCCTCGCCCAGAAGGTAGCTGAAAGAAGGAAACAAGGGCATGGAGATAAACATGCATGGCTAGCTTGACTTTTTGCCTCCAGGTTTCTTGTTTCCAGGTGCCTTTGTGACTAGGACAGAATCAAAGGAATAGACAATCTGCAGTCTGTGCAGTTCTGGAGGAGAAAGACACAGCTGTGAAAAAGAAGATGTCTTAGATGGCCAGCAAGTGAAAAATGCAGTTTAGTAACAGCCCAGGTAAAACCTGTCAGGCATGGTGTTTCTGGAAATAAGCACCTCGTCTTCCTGGCATGCACAGCAATGGCAAAGAGGGGCAACAATCTAAGGGAAATCCACTTTAGGATGGTCCATCAGCATTTAAGAAACTTTAAAAAATCAATCCTGAAAAAATGTGGAGGCAGTGTACTTTGAGGGTATTGACTTAGGAAGATACAGCTGATCCAGGTTTTGAATAAGTTTGGAATAATTTTCAAACGATGAGTGGCAGGGAAAACTCATGCAGACAAGATGCACTCTCTTCTCATCCATTGGAGATGAGTAGAGAAATATGAATAAATAAAAATTAACAGCTCTACTTTCTGCCACTAACCAAAGCAGGTTTTTAACCTCTCATGTTTGCTGTATGTAAATGCCCATTGATGGGATAAGACCATGACCTCTCACCTGTCTAAATAATTCACAACACTGCAACTCCTATACCTCTTCATGATCATGATTTCATTAACAGTTAGTTCCTTCCTCCCCAGTCCTTGGAGATTTATTTTCTTTATGGCCACCTAAAATGACATTGAAAATCAGTAACTTGAGAAGTTGGTGGCACAAGACCACAATGCACATGGAGCGAGTGATTTTGCAATGACACAGCTGAGCTGTGCCAAACTGCCTTGTGATGAGGCACTGCAGTAATGAGGAACTGACATTCCAACAGCCCATTTCTCTGCTCCCTTGGGGGCCAGTTACAGGACACGTGGGGCCACTGACATTTTGCCTTGACCACTTGGTAACAGTGGTGTCTCAGCTATCACCCACAAACCTCTGACCACACTCTCTGCTGCTTTGGATGGGATTCAGAAGAAGTAATCCATGCCTTAATACTCTGTGGATACATCTTGGCCTATGGGCAGGGCTTTTAGGGCACCTTACAGATCTCTCCCTACGTGCAGTTCCCAAGTGCAGCACTGCAGGTGGCTAAGGAACTACCAGTAACTTTCAGATGTATTTGCTGGCAGCCAGAAATGAGGATCCAAGACTCTGAAGCTGTAGCCCCAAAGAGCAGTGAGGTGCTCAAAGGCACCACCTTTGTTTTAGCAATGGAGAGCGAGTGAGCACGTCCTTCTCTGAAAGGAACCGCTGCGCTCCGTGCCTTCCTTCCGAGGAAGGCTGAGGAGGACAAAGTCCCAAATGTATTTTGCAGGCTGGCACCAGTCTGTGCTTCTTGTGCCTTTTCAGCACAGCTCTACCCAAAGCTCCAGCCCCAGCTCACACCAGAGGGGAAAGCCCCTCAAGAGCAGCAGAGTTTGCAGGGCCTGTTGACATTTACCTCTCCTCCTGTGGCATTGTTGAGTGCTCTGACCACATGTCCAAAACCTCCAGAAACAAAACAGAAGCAGAGAAAGGAGAAGCTGTTTAGCTCCTAGAATGAAAGCCAGCCCACACAGGACATCTCTGCTGGAAGTGTCAAAACCTGCAGAGGATGCAGGAGGGCTCTGCCAGAAGGCAGATGATGCATTTTCCTCTCAAGTGCATCGGCAGTGGGCCTGTTCCTGAAGCACTGGGGTTCAACTTCTAAAGGGAGTTTAGTCTTTCCTCTTCAGTTTCACTTTCTAAAATGTGTGGTTCGTCCGGCTAGCTCCCAGCACTGCTAGCAGCACGAGGGGGCACTTTTCCCGAGAGCTGGCTTCGGTATAGCGCCTAAGGCAATGCTCAGCTTGCGGCTGTAGGCACGCCTTGTGCAGGACGGAATCTGGTAAAAGCTGCAGCCAGCGGAAAGAAGAGGGCGGACTCCAACTGTAGCTTAAACCAGGCTTTAATGAACCCCAGAGGGACCACCAGGAGGAGACAGAGAGGGGGGAATAACAGCAGGTTTTAAGGGGTAGGGAGAACAAGGGAGGTGCCAGGCATTGGGCCAATGGGGGTACAGTGGGGAGTGGGGTCCAAGGGACTGACACCTGAGCAACACCAACGGGAAACATTCTGGGGAGGGGCCCCGGTTCCTCAGCCAACCATCAAACTCCCCTGCTGGAACATTCTAGCAGTAAGGGTGGGGATGGAAAGTGATTGGCAGGGTTCTGGGGAGGGGGTCAGAAGAAAAGATACAAGGGTTTCCAGGGAAACTGGGGCGGAGTTTAGGGGATACATTGTTGACTGAGGTGGAGCCCGGGAGACAGACAACTCCAAAGGCGGGAAGGGAGAACTGGGGCAGAACCATTTTCAGACATAGGGGAGTGGAACAAACCAACCTAACAGTGCAACAGTTCCTATCCTGACCACAGAGACTTTCCTTCTGCAAACCAGGGGAAAGAAATGTTCCTGGCAACTGTTATCTTAAAGCTTTGATGGGGGTAGGTTGCTCTTTCAGGCAAGCAAGTTTCTTCTTTTTTCATTAGTGTGCCAGTATGATTTTGAGACATCCAAAAATGCTAAAGAAATTAACACAGAGCTGTCCCACACTTGAGAGACAAGGAGATCTTCCAGGTCCTGTTCCTTGATGCAGGCAAGACCTTGGCAACATGGAGATGTCGCTGACAATGCCTTCTGAGCCCACTCACAAATTCTGAGCAGCACTGAGAGATGGGACAATCTATCCCCAGTGTGTGAATATCTTTGCAGCTTGCCTGACTTCACGCTGGATAGACGTTCCACCAGAAAAACATCTGGCCCATGGTTGTGCAGGAGTAACTGTGGTTGGACTCACCCGCTGCCAATATGTTCCAGTTCAGTGTATTTCATAATGGGATTTTCCTGGTTGACCATTCTCCCTAAGGGAAATAAAATGCAGGATGCTAACTTGAAAGCAGACTGATTTTGTACAGTCCTTTGAATAGTTCTCTTTGACAAGAAACAAAGCCCAGGGAGATGCATTTCCAGGAGAGAAGGAAATCTTCTCCACCTTTCAGCAATTTGCCAAAAGAATTCCTTCCCATTTGTAAACCAGAGCAGCTCATGCTATAATCAATTCCGACAGGACTTTCAGCATCAGGACCCTCACCTGTTTATGAGCAGGCTGAGCTCAAAGATGCCCCTCTCCCAGCTAAGGAAGGCTCCAGCCTCTGCAGTCCCTCCAGCCCAGCCCTCAGGGGCAGGGCAGTGACTACAACAAGGCTGGCAAAGCCCAAGCATGAGCACTGACAAACAGTGGGAAGAAGCCAGAGTGAGCCTGAGCCCCTTATAAGCTGTTGCCCCACTCAGGACACAACAGGATGGGCTTTGAGATCAGCCCCACCGAGGCACAGATCAATGCCCTTTTGGTCCCAACAGGTGATGGTAGACACAGAATCCACTGGGCTCTGGTCTCAGCCCCACCAGGTCTTATCTGAGAGCACAGCACTGGCAGATGTTCCAGGCAAGAAGCAGATTCATTGGGTGGTGCTGCAGAATCACAAAGGACTTGATGTGTTTTCCTAGAGACTGATCTGAGCAGGGCTTGGGTCAATGGCTAGGATTCTAACAGTCATGGGAAAGAGTGGGAATTGGGTATGGAAAAATACCCATGGATTTGAAGAATATACCATGACTGGGCTGAAGGCTCTCTCCTGAGAAATGCCTGCAGTAAAGTTTTATCTGATCATGCCACTTGGATGTGTCTCTTGGACACATCTTAATAAGCGTAAAACTAGAAGATTAAATAAAAGTTGTTCTAAAAGTATTGCTTTTTTCTTTGGGGGCACATGGAAAACACCTTGTGCTCTCTATTTGTCCTGTAACCTGATGTTCTTTCCAAGTAGTTCTCTTTGACAAAAAGATAACATTCTCATGAAAATATAATGCAGATGCAGTAGTGGTAACAGTAACAGTCATAAAAATGCCATCAGTAAGATGTGGGGCAGAAGGGCTCTTTCAGGATGGAGAAAAACCAACTCCACCAAAAAAACCCCACAAACCGTCAACCAAAAAAACCCAAAACACAACAAAAAAACCCCACAGAAACAAAATACCAAAAGGCCCCTACAAAAAATAAACACAAAAACAACCCCCCCCCCCCCCAAAAAAAAAAATCCCCAACCAAAAAGACAAAACTCCAAAAGCAGTCCATTTCTGTGAAGTTTTTTTGCTCTGATGACTGGTTGGAAATCAGGAGTCTCAGGAATATTTAGGAAGCTAAAAATTCTGTTTAGTGTGGCCACTAGCACACAGGATTTGCCTAGATCATTTGCTAGGTCACAGCCTTCTGCTGATCCAAGAACAATCCTTGCTTCAGCCATTAGCAGAGAGGGAAGCTCAGGCAAACCCAAGCCAGTCCGAGGTGCCCTCAGAGGCAGCAGGAACACCCAGAGCACTCTCTCGCTGCCTCGGAGCACAGCACTTCCTCTGGGGAGTCCTAAATGGCCCTGTGACACCAAACTCAGGAGGAGCATTTGGTACAGCTCTGCTGACACCTGCACACAACACACTGTCCCTCAGACAAGAAATCCCCCAGACGTACCCAGCATCTCCAGGTACTTCTCCTCAGTCTCCTGTTCCAGGGAGATGAAGGAACTGCCCCAGCTTGAGCTTCCAGGTTTGACAGAAAGGCTTCCTCGAGATGATGCTGCTGCGGCAGCAGGTTCAGAGCCCATGATGTGCTGCACTTGGAGCATTTCTGGTGGGCACTGTTCCTGTGCCTCATGGCAAACTTGGGGCTCTTCATTGCCAGACATTCACTGGAAGTCTTCGCAGGCTGCCCGGTGAGATGTCAACACTCGCACCTCAAGTCAAACAGAACAAAGCAGTCAGACACTACAGCTTGTCCCTGTCAGCCAGGAGTCATCAACTGTGAGGAAAGGCAAAGAACAGACTGACAAGGGATACAGACAGCTTGTTCCAATCCTCCATCTGGGTCACCACATTCCACTGTAAAAACACCTCAAGAAACAAGGAGAGCAGGAACAGGCCAGCAGGAATCAACTTGGATGACTGCTGGCCAAAAGGCCAAAGGACAAGTTTCACTGTCCAGGGCAGCAGTTGAGATTCAGCACACCAGGAAATGTCATTTAGAGCAACTGTGATACACACTACAGCAGGATCAGAGGCATCACCCCACTCCCTTCTGCTCTGAGTGGAAAGGCAAGAAGGGCAGAAACCACCAGTTTGGTGACTACAGTGACTGCATCCCTCTTTCACTCACTTCTAGAGCCTGAGGGAGGCGATTAAGTTTCTCTCTGATGATTTTCATTTCTTCCTCCAGCCTCTTCTCCCTTGCCTTGTTGCTAGCCTCAGAGTCCTGCAGCTCTGCCTGCACGTGTCCCTTGATAGACTGTGAAGGAGAAGGGAGAGGACATTTCATGAGTGGAGTGGCTGCCACTCTTTCACTCACCTGGTTTTGTTGATCGCTCCTCTGCTGATGGAGATTCTCCTCTTGAATTCTACTCATGTCTTCCTTGTTCTTTCTCTTCACTGCCATGATGGCACTCTGAGCTTCGGGCAGCTCTGCTTGTGGCTCTGCTTTGATGTTCTGTACACACAAATGCAGAGCAAGTGACTGGGAGCTGCCATCAGGCTCAGCTTTTTTCGTCTTGCAGCCTCAAAATCACATTTATTCAGCCCCTTCTTTCTGCTTCCCTCCCCACATCTGCTTCCATTGCAAACCTCCTGTCCCAGGGCTGATCTCTGCAGATTCCAAAGCTCTGTGCTTCCAGTGCCTGTGGGACTCCTGGCCTCCTCAGTCCCAAGAGCTCTGCTTTATGCCCCTCTCCCTGCTCTTCCCTCTGTCCCCTGGCCAGTCAGGCTTACCTGGCCATTCTCCTGTGGCTCTTCCACCTGCTGCCTGAGCTGCTCTTCCTGCTCTCAGGCTGGGAACAGCTCTCCCTGAGTCTGCCATGGCATCTCTGTTGAAGCAATCTGCTCCTGCTCTTTCTCTAGAAGGACCTGCACAGAAAGCAAGAGAAGATGGGTTTCAACTTCCCATATGGGCTTTGTGGGCCAAGACTCAAAGAATGCTGGGCTCACATGTTCCCAAAGCACTGTGCTGCTGCTCTGCTGGGTCATTCTCTGTTCGAGGGGAGGCAGAGATTCCAAAGTGACCCTGGCCCTACAATCAGGGGCCATCTGGGACTGAAGCTCCAACAGCCTCTCAGGCAGCTGACAGGGAAGGTGTGGCATTTCTCAAGGGTCTGCTGAGGGCCTCCCTCTGCTTCTGCCATGTCCTGTTTGTCTTTCAGTAGTGACTGACACCCTGCCCTGTCCCACAGCTCCATCCTGGCTCTGCAGGTGGCTTCCTGGGTGAGCTCACTCCTTGTGAGAGACACTTCTGGAGTTCACGTTCTCTTCAGGCCTGCATCAGCATTCCTGCCTTTCTGACATCTACACTCTTGTTAAAAAAACTGGTCATTCAGGAGATGAGGATGCATGCAAAGATCTCTGATGGAGGTCACAGAGCCTCTATGGCCACCTCAGTATATGGAAGAGGACCAAGATGTTTCTTCTCCCTCTTTTGTCAGCTGAGAATTCTGACCAGCAGAAACAGAGACTCTCCTAAGGCCCCATTAACGAATGCACTTACACAGCCCTGGGGATGCCAGTGAAGGAAACCATGTGTCACGTATGGCATGGCATGTATGACCAGAGTCACCAAACACCACCTAAACATGGAATTGTTCCACCTCTTTAGGACAGGCAGAAATCTACAAATTAACTGAGGACTTCAGGGCACAAGAGGCTGGAGGGGGAAAACAACTCTAAAGGGGAAAACCAACATATCTGGAGGGGGAAATATCTCTGCCTGCTCAGAATTGGTCAAGGGAACATGTCTCTAATCCTCTCCTGAGAGGGATGAATTAGGTGACCTTTACACCTCCAACTGCTTTGGACCAGATCCAGGAAAATTCAATTATGGAAATGTTACATAGATAGATAGGTAGGAAGATAGACAGATAGATCTCTACTATAACCTCCCTTTAATGTTCTCTCTGTTGCTGCACATATCAAAACTTGGTACCCAGTGCCCCGATCACCCGCAATCCTGAGATTGCTCTCCTGTTGCTTCAGAAAAGCACACTCTTAGGGAATCTGGAGTGTATAGGTCCTTATGGAAAGGGATTAGACCCAGAGCATAGCACTGGGAACTGCACTCTTTATGCGTCTGTGCTTGGGTAAGTTCTCTTGGACTCAAGCACACTGATGGTGCTAAAGTGGCTGGAAACAGAAATAAAGCCCAGCAACTCCCCACAAGTGCTATGATCTCTGAGGAGCAGCTGGAATGCAAGGGCATTGACCTCCTGCTCAATTCCCTAACACAACACACACTAATTCCCTGGGCTGTAGAAAGTCACAGGCACTGTTAAACTCAAAGTAATCTTAAAGGCCATGCATGAAGGCCTGGAAACACAAAAGCTCCATCTGGATCAAGGTCCAAAAAGGGTGCAGAATGCCTTCAAGAGCTTGATATGAGCAGGAAAGATGGTGCAGAAGCATCCCTGCTTGCTGGAAAAAGAGAAAATGAATAGGCCTTCACCTCCTAGGAAACCCACAAACCACAAGATGGGAAGTGTAAGCTACTCCAGTGTCTAAAGCCCTTGGATGCAGTGATGGCGTGTTTGGCAGAGAAACAACAATAACGCTGAGCACTGTCATGCAGGGATTGATGGAAGTCTGCCTGAAGGTCCCCCAAGAGCCTCCCACTGTCCAGGCTAAAGCTCCCTCAGCACCTCCTCACTGGCCTTGTGCTGCACCCCCTTGCCCAGCTCCCCTGTCCTTCTGTGCACGCGCTGCAGCCCCTCAAGGACTTTCTGCTGCCCAGGGGCCCACAAGTGCACCCAGCACTGCAGCTGTGGCCGCAGCGCTGCCCAGCACAGGGCCACGCTCACTGCCCTGCTCCTGCTGCCCCACTGCTGCTGACACAGGCCACCATGCCCTGGGCCTTCTTGGCCACCTGGCCACTTGCTGCCTCATCCTCAGTGGCTCAAGGCCAGCAGTAAACCTGGCTCCTTTTGGCCCATGCAGCTCTCCAGCCACAAATTTGCCCATTTCACTTCAGATACAGCAGGCACCATTGTACAATGGCCTTCCTGTTCTGAGCAACACAAGACAGCAGTCAAGGACTTGCAGCTTCACCCGCACTCTGGGCTCCAATGCACTTGCCAAAACTGCAGACTTCATCACTAAACGGATCAGCAGAAACTTGCCCCTTCTGCTGTTTGCACCTTCTCAAAAGCCAAAAGGCAGTTGGGCCAGCAGTGAATTTACAAGTGAAGAACGACTCAAGAAAACTGCAGAACACTTCCACAAGCCACACACCTTTCCAAAAAGGGAAAAGCAAGCAACAAAGCCTTTTGACCTCCAGCACTACCACGTGAGCCCTTGGCCATAACACCGCAGAAGCCGAGAGATGGAGCTTCCCTGAGCCAAGCAGCCAGAAGCTCCGCCAAAGCCGCGAGCTTAACACTGGCCCAACAGGACAGGTCAAAGGCCAATTTAGCTGCAAGGGCACTTGTTTCATCCGCTTTTCTGGTTCCTTTCCCCAACAGTGGCAGATTTGGGAGTATTTGTCTTGTGCTTTGGGAGTATTTGTCTTGTGCTTTGACTTCTGGCTCAGACTTGCTTATGAATGTGTCATAAAATCTTATCTGCTGAAAATCTTTCTAGTGAAAAATGCTTGCAGACTGGTGGGAATTGCTAGAGACAAGGCTTACAAACCAGTCCCCAGTATGATTAGCCCAGTGTCCCTGCTTAAATCCAGATACGCTTGTATTAAAAAGGAACTAACTATTCTAACTCCCCTGCCCCCTACCCTCCACCTTTTTTTCTTTATTTTGTAGCTCTTGGGTCAAGAGCTGTGTGCCATTCCAACTCTTTGTTATCAAATGTGTGAAGTGGCTGCTGTAGCAGCAGGCTGGGTTCAGTGGGAACAAGCCCAAAGCACTGGGTCCCACAGCAGTGGAACGGTGGGAGGCTTGCCTCTGCTGCCATGGCCATCCAGCCATCGGGAGAGCAGCTGCTGGGGCTTCCCCCATTCTACCAACAGCAGTCTGCCTCCAACATGTGGACTGTATGGCCACGATTCTGCCAGAATGTGGACAACACATCATTTGAATGTATTTTGATGTTGTTTCACATCACCTGACTGGAGCAGTTTGGTGGGCAGGACACCCTATGGGCAGGGCCATGGCAGGGATGGGTGGCTGGCACTGGCACTGGCAGTGTTATTTTCCCAGGCAGGCTCCTGATCCAGCTGTGGGGGAAGGCACCAACAGCTGTATCAGCCCAGCGAGCAGCAGCACATGGAGAACACCCTCAAATGCAAAGAGCCCGTCACCCCTATTGCTCCCCCCATGGCAGCAAGAGCAGATTCCAGCACTGGTGAAGGGCTGCAGCAGCCTGGAGACTCCTTCAGCCAGGACGCGTTGCAGTCTCCTTCCTGCAGCTGTGCCTGGAGCACGTTGGCCTGCAGCAGTGGTGCCGATGCCCAGGAATGCTGCTGGGCTCAGGGGGCAGAGTGTGTGCAAAAGCTGCATTCAAAGCCCTGATTGCGAGACCCCAGAGCCGCTGGCAGGTGCAGCAGCTCTTCTTCATTCTGTGCAGGTGAGAGTCCAGCCTTGGAGCCTGTCCCTGGGCACAGGGAAATCCTCTGAGTATAGGTTTGAATTCTCAGGGACAGTCAAAATGAGAATTGTTTTGAGGCAGGTACTGTAATGTTGGTTTGGGTGTGTCTGCAGGAAAGAAAGCAGGAACAAACCCCTGCCACAAGGAAGGAGAACTTTGCATGGCCAGTTTGCACCCTACAGATACACTGATTATATTGGCCCACTGAACACTGGGGGCATCTGATGCGGAGTGCAAAGGTTCTTTGAATAGATAGGAGAGCTCCAACTAGAGCTAATAATTTTGCAGATGCAGAAAAAGGGATCAGACCCACATATCCCGTGGCTCAGGCTTAGTTCTGCCAAATCAAGCAGGATTAGTTTTATCTCCTCTGTTGGGGGGGTATTTTAGAATGACCTGCCCTGTGCTATTTCCATTTAGAAAATTTGAAATTGTCAGGAACTGCCAGGATCAGAAATGTTTTGAGGCAGATCATGTTTATGTTGGGTTTGGCTGTCTCTGCAATAAAGAAAGCAGGAAACAAACCCTTGGAACAATGAAGCAGAGCAGAATTAGAATGTTTGGATGTTGAATTTGTTCCCTACAGCTCTCAGCCAGCTGAATTTAGGAGTCATCTACTAGAGAGTGCAAAGTTGCTTTTTCTTCTACTGCCTGGTGCCATTGTTTGTGTTCAAGCACTTTCTTTGATGGGAAGAGAAAGAAAGCAAATCCCACATCAACAAGTTGCAACACAGAACTGAGTAGGAATTACAGAAATAAAGGCCTTGAAAAGCAGCCTTAGAGATGGTCTACTTCTCAGAGAGTGTAAAACCCTCAGGCCTGGCCTGGCTGGGCTTAGGGCTGGCTGCCCTTGGGAAGGGATTGGAAGGGAATGGAGTTGGGGTGGGGTTTTGCAGCCATGGAAACGAGAGAACCATGGGGAGCGTGTCACAAAGGGGCAGCCTCAGGCTGGGCTGGTGCAGGTTGTGCTTGACACGGCCCCAGCAGCAGCAGACGCATCTGGCTCTGCCTCTCTGTGCCGAGCGCTGGCGCTTGGAGTCGCCCGGCCTTGTTCTAAGGCTGGGACCAAGCTCCCGTCGCTGTCTACACTGAGCGTGTTCCCAGATTCAAACCCTGATACTTCTGCCAGGCAGAAGCACGGCTTCAAAGATGGATTTTACTAGAAAAGGAAAGACCCAGGAAGGAAAAGGTGAGGATAAAAAGGAGCTGAAAGGCTGAAGCTGAATGGAAAAACAATCCCCCCAGATTTCAGGGAAAACTGGTCCATGGTGGTCAGTGCTGGCTCTGTGTCAGAGTAGGTGGCTGGCAGCTACAGATGATCATGCAAGGACACCCATAGCATCACAACATTGTCACAGTTATTTACGCTGCTTTCTCCTTTTTGACAGTAGCCAAATCACTCATACTGTCAACCAGGACAGGGACTGTGGCCACAGCTGACCCCAAATCGGACATGGTCATGAGATGCAAATCCTGTTGCTTTCTCTGCCATTAATGTTGGGTTTCACTACGGATAAATTTCCCCTTCCTCCTCTGCTTGCTGATAGGGTCCAACCCTGAAGATGGTATTATAGTGCTATAGAAACACCAGAAAGGCCTGCCTGCTCTCTGAGAGGCCTTTGTGGTTTGCAGAACTAGCAGTCACAGCTGTGTGGGTCTTTCCTGGGGATTCCCAGTAGGCCAGTTTCAAGAAGGAATATTTTTTCCCCTCTTACCAATGGAGACTTCCACCTTTCCCTTCAGACATGCTAACTCAATATTGTTGAGAGGAACTAAAAACATGCTACTTCCATGAAAAATAAAACCAGAGAAATTTTCCCAATAAATAAAAATTGCTTCCCTCGACTGACACACTTATTAGAGGTGTTGATGATAAATGTGGGAGTTCACGTAACTCAATTCTTCCCTTGTGAGCATGGCTCAGACTCACACAGAGTTGAGGTGGGAGCTGGGCCGCTCTCTGCTGGGAAGAAGGGTCTTGTGGCAGCCCAGAGAGGCTGTGCGCATTGCCAGGGAACAGCTGTGCCCTGCGTGTGCCCCCTGCAAGGAGCTGTGCTGCTGCCAGTGCCCCGTGGAGCTGCAGGGCTGCTGAGCTGTGGGGCAGGGAGAGGAGCAGGAGGGTGCATGTGCAGCTGAGCCTTTCCTGGAGAGCACAGGGCTCTGGGCTCCCTGCTGTCCCAGGGCAGCCCAGAGGCCAGGCTGTTCTTGTGGTAGGTTGTGGGAAATGGGTCAGGGTTTTTGCCTGGCTTGCCTCAAGTTCCTGCCAGCAGGAGCATGTTTCCATGTGCAGCTGTTTAGAAGTTTCCAGGAAATCTGTCCCATGAAATACGGAACTTCAGATGCTTTAGGTTTGCTTTGCAGGCTGTGATACATTCTGTGTTTCCACTTTGCAGACCTGACTGCCTACCCACTTGCCAAGAGGTTTTCCCTGGAAAATCCTTCTATGCTCCTTCCCTCCAAACCATTACTTCCCATCCAGAAGAGCTCTCCTTGTACCCCACCAAGTCAGATACGCAGCGGAGAGCAGGAGATTGGGAAAAATGGCACCAGCTCTGATGAGTACAGGGTAAAAATACAGGAGGTGAGTTCCGAGGGAGAAGGCCATAAGGTAAGGAGACCACGCTAAGTCCTGTGTGCCAAACTTTCACATTATGTGATTTAGGCAGAGCTGGGAGACCTTTTCCCTGACAGGAACTGACCCTTTCACAGTGAAGTTGAAACAGGTCCTGATTTGACTCTTTAGCTGGGCCAGAAATGATGGGATACTAAGGATGGGTGTGCATCTACCCCCAGTGCCTCCACCTCCCTTTATGGCCATGGCATGGGGGCCCTGGAGGGACTTGGGCAGGCAGAGAGCTTGCAGAGAGCAGCAGGGCAGGGAGCTCTGCTGAGCTTCCCAAATGCCAGGGAGCCTGAGATGCTGGATGTGTGGGAGCTGGAGAGCAGCGAGCATGCTGAGAGCTCAGCAGCATCTGGGCTCAAAGGCTGCTGGGGAACTGTAGGAGGGAAGGGCAGCAGCAGAAGAAAGGAGGGGCTTGAGAAAAGCAGGTTTTGGCATCCGTCAGAATGGCTTTGTGGGGCCATGGCTGGAGATCAGCAGTGGCTGTTGGGTGCTTAAGGCAGAGCAAGAGAACACTGATGTAAACCCACTCCCAAGCCATCCAAAAGTGCCAGTGAAGGCAGTGGCACCCCAGAACATCTTGATATCAAACATGTGGATACCAGCCGGGAATGCAGCCACACTTGCAGAGAAGTGATCATGAGGGGAGAAGTGTCAAATATGTGACATGGTCTCTCCCTCACTAATTCCCTTTTCTAGGTCAACTTTCCCTGTCCTAGGCCAATCTGCTCTGTAAGTTTGACTTTTCCTGTCAGGTTCCAGTCAAACACATGTCTAAATGTCTTGAGGCAGGAATGGGGGCAAGGCTGGATGCCTGATCTGAGCACTGTATTCTACTCTTTCCAGGCTGCCTTGCTGTATTCCACTGGTGGGGAAATGAAGAAGAGGTCACTGGGACTGCCTCTGATCCCCCCAATACGCAAGGCAGGCAGTCCCCCTGGGGGCAGTGCTGCAGGGTCCCTGCCAAGCTCTCCCCATCTGGATTTCCAGGAGTCCCAGGAGATGAGGTAAGCCAATGTGTCTGCTGCTCCAGTGTGCTGCTCACCTCACTCCTCCCATCTCATGTGATTATTTTGCACAGTGAACTGTCCCATGTATTTAGGCAAACCTGTGTGTATTCATCATTTTACCCATCCATAATGATCCAGCACAATGTTAAACCCAGCATCATATAACCCAAGAGCCAAGGTGGTGGTGGGGAAGAGGAGGCAGGGATTCAAAGCACCTTTAAGATGGGTCCCTTGCTGGACTTGGCTATTGATTCCCTCTGTAATTGTTGTTGTGTCATTTGGGAACTGTACTGCATGGGATAGGGTCCTGCAGGTCTTTGAATGCTGTTATCCTTGACTGTCAACTTCTGCTGCCATGAGAATATGCATGGGCAAATATTGGCTACAGGAGAAGTGTCTGCAAGTTCAGGAGCTGCTTCTGTAATCAGCAGGTGTAACTTCACTGTGCCACGGCCTCCATGATGAAATGAGATGCCAGAAAAATTTTGGAGTATACATGTATAACCCGATTGATGTTTAATATTTTGATCTGGGCTTAAGATCAAGGAGGGCATGGTGCTAGAGAAGAGTTCTAGGACTGTATCTGAGGAAAGATATTGGCTTGGAGATGCATGAGAAAATGTAGCTATCAAGCTTATCCAAGTGATAATAATAAAGCAGGAGTCCCAGAAGTATCACTCCAATTGAAAATTTTTGGTAGGGCTTTTAAAGTGCCATGTGAATATCCTTCCCTGGCAGCTGAGTCAGAAAAAGCCATTTTGTTCTGGAAAGAGCCATATCATTCTCAGGAGACAGCAGTGCTCTGACCACGTGTAGCACAAGGCTGTCACCAGGGTAAGGCACGAGCAGGCAAAGTCAAGCTTTGGCAGCAGCACAAAAGTAGCTGCCCTCCTTACAGACTCCTGTCTCAGCTCAGCAGCTCTTGCTGCTCCAGAGAGGCTGTAGGAGCCACTTGGCTCCAAAAAGGAGAGGCAGCAGAATTGGGAGTTATGATGCAAACTGAAGAATGACAGCTGTGTTTCAGCCAGAGCTTGGCCAGCTCTGTGTGACTCCAGCACCAGAAAGCTTAAGGACAATTAATCAGCTTTTCATCTTTATGTGTTTATGTGTTACATTTCCTCCTTCATCACAGTGACCATGCTAAAAAGTCATGCCTCCTTTCATGGTATGGCCATTCCCGCCCTTCTCTTTCTACCTCCTAATATGTCCTTTTGTCCTCCATTTTCTCAAGGCCAAGACCCAGCAGCAGAAGCCAAGAGAATTCTGAAGATGCAGGTAGGTAGAGGGCATGTCTTTCCTGGAATGAATATTGTATTCTTGACTCAGAGATGACATTTGGAAAGCTTGGTTAAAACCCATTCTTTTAAAAATTTCATTTAATTCCTTGATGTGCTCAGTGGACTCTCCGAGAGCAGTAGAAGTGGTGCAGTGAAATTCCTCCAGTGTGAAGTGTTGAGTAGCAAGAGCTGGAGTGGTACCTCGGGGCCCTGGAAATGCAGCAGAGGAAAAGGAAACCTTCCTCTTTACCCTGCACATGCCTTTTATCTCCCTGCAATCATTGTGGTGTCACAATTAGTAGGGAAAAAGAAGGCATTTAGCATGAAATGCAAAATGTTCCCACTCCTTCCTCCTGCTTTTGAAGGAGAAAGCCTTTCCCTGGGGCTGTTTCTCAGCTGAACCCTTTGAGATATGATGGAGATTCATGGATATTGCCTGGTTTTGCATTGGCAGAAATTAGGAAAACCTCCTATGATAGAAAGTCCTTTTGATTTTTTCCAGTGAAGGAGAGGGAGACTTCCAAATGGTGCAGCCTAGGCAGGGTGTGAGTTTGTCATCCTCTGACAGCACAAGCCCAAAGCCACCTGTGGCAGGTTCACAGTGACAAATCTCTTCCCTGGCTCTCTCTGCCTGTGTCAGTGTTGCAGGCTGAGGCTGGGGCAGGAGATGCCTTCTGCCTTGTCCCTGTCCCTGCCTTGCCTGATCCCTGACAAGTGGAATTGTGCCAGACAAAATGCTGTGTCTGGTGCATCTGGGTCAGACAGTGCTTTCAAGTTGAAAGCCTCATTGACACTGTTGTTGTTCCTTTGGCATCTCTGGGTGTGTAATGATAGGAGAGATGAGACTTGAAGAAATAATGCTGCTGATGCAGCAAAAGGGATCAGATCTCCTGGTCCCTTTAGGGATCAGGGTTATTTCTGCCAAATGCTGGGTATGGCCCCTTTGGAATGACTCCTTCATTGCTGATATGCATCTGAATGCTTAATGAAGCTAGGGACTAGTACTGCTCAGTAAATAAGGTGATATTTTTTCTGCATTAATTCTGGACTAGAAATGACTTATCTCTTTAAACCTTTCCTGTTTCACTCTTATTACTGACCCGAGCATTCTACATGGTGAAAGAATCCAGTCTTAAGACACTCATCCTGCTTGGCTGCCATATGATTTTATTCTCTGTGCATCCACGTAAAGAATTAGTTCTCCTAGTTTAACAGCTCTCTTGGGGAGTATTTCAGAATGACCGGCCATCAGCTATTTCCATTAAGGACATTTTGAATTGTCACTATTAGCCAGGATCAGAACTGTTTTGAGATAGGTTGCGTTTATGTTGCGTTTGGGTGTCTCTGCTGAAAAGAAAGCAGAGAATAAACCCCTGGAACAAGTAAGTAGAGCAAAAGTGGAACTTTGGGATGAACACTTTGCTCCCTACAAATACAGGCTCACAGAATACTGGGCACATCTAATAGAGAAAGCAAAGCTGCTTTTGCATCTAACACGTGGTGCCATAGTTTGTGTCCCAGAACTTCTTTTGTTGTAAAGAGTAATATAAAAAATCCCCAAAACTGCAAAACCCAACCCAGAACTGAGTGGGAGTTACAGAAACAAAGACCTTGAAAACCACTTTTGAAAACAATTACTTCCTAGACACTGTCAGATTCTAGAGAGCACTGTGAATTCCCAACTCTTTGTAAGGAAAGCAATCCTGTAGTAGTGGGGAGGCAACGGGCACCACAGAGGTAGTAGAGCTCTTCTCTCTTGGCTTGCCAGCTCCATATTGTTCAGAGAAATTAAACTGATGCTAGTTTCATGAAAAATAAAAAAAACAAGCAGTCATTTCAGTAACTAAAATACGCTTTGAATTCCTCACCCATTAGATGGGTTGATGGTAAAGGCATGAGTTCAATTAACTCACTTCTTCTCTTGTACCTGGTTGACAGCTTCTTCTGAATCTACAACAAAAACCCAGAGGAAGAAGGGAAAGAGCACTTGGTGCAAGATAGGACCTGGGATGCCTCTGTTCCCAAGGAAACTGGCTGACCTGTTTGGCTTGGAGGCTCATGTGCCAGACCCCGGCCTTGGGAATGGAGGTCTGGGCTCCCGGCCGGCTCAGGGAGCCTTGGCCCAAGAGCCCCAGGAGCATGAATCAGCCTTACAAAGAGGTAAGGTGGGAGCTGGGCCGCTCTCTGGTGGGAGGAAGGGTCTTGTGGCAGCCCAGAGAGGCTGTGCGCATTGCCAGGGAACAGCTGTGCCCTGCGTGTGCCCCCTGCAAGGAGCTGTGCTGCTGCCAGTGCCCCGTGGAGCTGCAGGGCTGCTGAGCTGTGGGGCAGGGAGAGGAGCAGGAGGGTGCATGTGCAGCTGAGCCTTTCCTGGAGAGCACAGGGCAGCCCAGAGGCCAGGCTGTTCCTGCTGTAGCTCTGGGGAAGTGGGGCAGGGTTTTCCCTCGGCCAGCTTCCAGTGTCTGCCAGCAGGAGCATGTTTCCCTGTGCAGCTGTTTAGAAGCTTACAGGAAATGTGTCCCATGCAATACAGAGCTTCAGATGCTTTAGATTGCGTCATGGCCTCTGTTACATTTTGTGTGTCTATTTTGCAGGCCTGACTGACTGCCATGGTCCCAAGGAGGTTACCCTGGGATCTGTGCTTTCCCTGCCAACTTCCCAAACGCTTTTACCTTCCAAGGCCTTGCCTTCCATCTGGAATTGCCCTCCTTCCTCAAAGCCCATGTCTAACTCTCTTTTTTTATTATTAAGCTGACCATTCTGCAGGGGTAAAAAATCCTGATTTAAGACATTGGTATTTTCTACTCCGCTGCTACTTGATTGTATCATCTCTGAAGCTGTTGTATAGAATGATTAGTTCTCAGAATTTTAAGAGCTCTGTTGGAGAGTATTTCAGAATAAGCCCCAATGTTCTACCTGCAATTAGAAAACCAGCCTTTAGTCAGCCTGGCCCAAAACCCACCCAATCTCACATAGTTTAGAAGGAAAATACTTGGGGAAAATGAATTATCTAGTATCAGGAACACAGTTCACATTTGGGTATCACTTCAGCAATGCAGTGATTTACTTTGAATTTCCTCTAAAATATTCCAACAAAGAGAAGAAAACATTGATCTAAATGCTTACAGGTATTGGAACCTGGGACTTCTTTTAAGAACCAGAAAGAAGATGTTTACTAAAATCAGCATGAATAAGGGCAGATAAGAATCTCTGTCAAGAGCAATCTCCATCTCTGCCCTTCTCTATCAGACACAGAGGCTCTCCAGCATGCAGGGCCTGAGGCCTTTGTCATGCAGCAGGTTTCAGGCTGCTGGCCAACAGAGTAATGTCATGTCTGCTGCCACTGGCCCATCCCTTGGGAGAGGGCCTAGGCATTGTACCTTGCTGCTCTCAATCCCAATCTCTGTGTTTTAGGAGAGCTCTACAATCTGGAACATGTCTTGCCTTTTGGCCAGCATGGCGTTTTTGGGGGCTTGAAGTCTGCCAGAGCTTTACAGGAACCTTTGCTTCCATTCCCAGGCATCCCACTGAGCCAGGCCAAGGAGACGGATCACCCCAGCAGCGATGGTCTTACGAGGGACAAAGAGCTGAGGGACGGCTTTGGAAAGGTAAGGGATAAGGACAGGGATGAGCAGACTTCCTTTCCAGTGGCTGTTTAGTGCTTGGCCCAAAATGTCACTGAAAATCATAATCTTCTCCTCCTGGAGGATAAGGAGGGGGATTCTCTTGGGAATATATTTCACAGCTACAGGGCAATTGCCTGGCTATTTCCAGTGGTGCCAAGGTCACTGTTTTGGAGATGGTGCTAAGGTGACGCCAGAAGCGTTCTTTAGGTGCGAAGGCTGTTTTAGAGAAGTTCTGAATGGCAGAGCAAGCTACACATCTGCGAACGTGGGCAAAGTGCATTCCTTGGAAGCAGAGAAGCAAAGATTCTAATGTTGAGTGTAAGCAAGGCTGCAAAATCAAATGGGAGAGTTTGATTTTTCCTGGTTACCTTTGTGGCTGTATCTCACAGCCCCCTCATTATCAATTTTTCTGCTCATTAACATCAGTGTTTCTGCAACTTGTTTTCACCAAAAGGAGTCCTCCTTTTGGTCTGCTGGTCTCAGAGACCAAGTGCTTGAGAGCTGAGTCCCTCAGAAGCCAGGAAGTGAGAAACAGCTGCAATTGCTGGCCATGAGTGTTAAGCTACAGCTCATTAGCCCTCCTTGCTGGGTATTGCACATGGTTTTCATTCTCCTGCCATGGCCTGTAGGAACTGAACTGCCTGCTCACTGTCATGTGAGCTCTTCATCTGTCTTGGAGCACTCCTATGAGTTTCATGCTTCAAGCAGGGCTTCCTGACATAGGTTGTAGTTGCAGCAGTGGAAGGTTGTGGCACTACAGTGTTCCACCTCACTGTGTGTAATTGTAATCCAGGTGAGGACTGGAGACATTCCTCTGAAACTATTGGAATGTATATGGAGCTGCATTGAAGCCTATGGCACTCTGTGCTCCTGATGAGATGCTGTGTCTGGTTTGTGTGTCTCTGCTTACAGTCTACTGTATTTCCATTGCACCTAGATCCGTGCTGCATTGTGGAAGTTGGCTCAAAAGAACTTAGAGCCAAAGGACATAGAGCATATTGTGGAAGAGATGAAGGAAAGAAGACAAAAGAAAAGATTCTTGCAGCTTCCTCCAGAGATAGTTGAGCCTGGGGATGCAGCTGAAGCAAGTAAGTGGTGGCTACACTTGTGGTGATCCTTTTCGACCACTTGCTTGCCCTTTGCACAATGTTGCAATCAGACTGGGGGGGGCTGTTCCACTTGCATCTGAGTGGAAGCTTGCATTAGGATTTAATTCTGTTTCCCAAAGAAAAATACAGAGGCATGAAGTGTCTTGCCCATGGCCTCACTGAGTCAGTAACAGAAGATCAGCTTCCCACCTTCACCTCTAAAGTCTTTCAGAGTAGAAAACTCTATCTTGCAAAGTACGCTGGGGCTTCAGACTCTCTCCTGGAGAGCAGCCTCCAGGAATGTGAGTCCAAAAGAATGCTTTTCAACCAGGCTGCAACCTGAAAGAAACAAATTCAATTCCTTCTGATGAAAACACCAGTGATCCTTCTCCTGCCACTCCCTGCTGAGGAGCTGGCACTGTAGAGCTGTGCTGAAGCCCCAGCCAGGGCTTCTGTTGTAGCCCCAGGAGCAAGCAGTGCTCCTGACTGAATCCTGGCTGAGGGGCTCTGCCTGCAGGGCTGTGAGCGCTGCCCCAGGGCAGCAGCAGGGCCCTGAGGAGGCAGCACTCAGCCCGAGGGCATCACGCAGGGTTATCTGCACTTTCTTTGGCAACTTGCCCTGCCTGCCTCTGGAACAGAACAAAAGCAAAGCAATACTGGCTTTTCCTGGTTTCCTGGGGGAAGAATCACCACAGTTTGCTTTTAAGCTAGAAGAGGGTAGATTTAGATTAGATATTAGGGAGAATTTTTTGTATAATGAAGGGGATGAAAAGCTGGCAGGATTTGCCCAGAGAAGCTGTTGTTGGTCCCTCCTTGAAGGTGTTCAAGGCCAGTTTACATGGGGCTCTGAGGAACCTGATCTCAATGAAGATGTCCCTGCTCACAGGGGTTGGACTAGATGGTGGTTAAAGGTGCCTTCCAACCCAAATTCTTCTAGGATTCTGTGATTCCGTGATCAATGTCCCATGTTAGCGTTATACTTGGTATAAAGTGGTATACCATTGTTATACTTGGAGTTGTTTGCAATAACAAAGGGACGTTGCCCAGCTCCAGCAAATTTTCTGGCCCTTTATATCATCACCCTGTCCAGCTGCCTCCACTTACAAGCTCCTCTTTGCTCCCTGCAGCCTTTAGCCTACCACCTATCAATGGCACAGCTCCTAGTGTGCAGATGAAACACCCTGGTAGTGCCTTGAAGAAGAAGGTCTTGAGAAAGCAGGACAACGTGCACTTACTGCCCAATAAGCACGTCATCCATGGGGATGGCAGCTTCCCACGCAGCTCCTCAGGTAAGCCTGCTCCGTGGCAGCTTTTTCCCACTCGGGATTTTTCCGGTACAAGGAGCACAAGGAGCACAAACTGCTTCCTGCCTCAGCCATCACAGCTGGGATCTTGAGCCCATAGCCTGTCCTTGGAATGAACAGCAAATCTACTTTTGAGTTACTCCAGTTTGGTAGTAGCAGAGGTTTGGTTCTCAGAGATCCATCAGAAAGTGGAGCTGAATAAAGTCATGGTAAAGGCCTAAGCTCTGGCTTTTGCCCATCCTGGCAGTCCAAACTACAGCACTGGTGCCTGGAGGCAGCTGTGACTGCAGGGATGAGCTGCGGGGCAGTCTGCCAGGGTGTGCTCCCTGTGCACCTACGAGTGCCACCACCATCAGCTGTCCACTCACCATCTGGGCCCTCTGCCTGTGCTGCTGTCCTGCTCTGCAGCCAGCTGTTCTGCTATCCCAGCAAGGGCTGTCTCTGCGTGGCCATCAGCAGCGTGGTGCAGCCGTGCCTCTGCTCCCAGAAGTGCCCGATGGCTCCTCGCTGCCGCCATCCCACGGCCTGCAATGCCAAGAGGGAACAAGCAGCGCCTCCTGTGTCACCCACCCAATACAGAGGCCGTGTGTAGCAGATGGCAGCCAGGAGGGGCTGCCTGCTGCTCCCAGGCTGTTTGCTGCCTGCAGCAAATACCCAGCAGATAGCCCTAGTGGCTCTTGTCTCTCCTTTGTGGCTACACAGCCAGTGATCACAGCCTGTGCTGTGATCCCAAGGAGGGTGAGGTTATAGGAAGGGAGCTAGGAATGATACTTGGAATGCTCTTTCCAAGTGATGCTACTTCATGTTCAGAATTGACCAGAACTAGCCTGACGTGGCTCTCCATTCACAGTGAATCTAGATGTGTGTGTCTACATACTTCTGCAGTGCCATCACTGATGTCAGTGACTGGGGTACATCAGTGACACCCAGATTAGCTCCTGTCTGAATATTTTTGATTTTATGGTTCCTCCATACTTTCTGAGAGCATGCAAGGTAGCACAAAAACCCTCCAGAGTCTAGAAGAGTTCATCTAGGGTCTGTGCAATATTTATACTCCCTCATTTTAGACAGCTCAAATGCTGCCATCTACACATTAGAAAATGAGCTTTTGAGTACATGATGTGAAATTTTTGATTGACAGTGCTTTTCATGACAAATGGGTTTCATAAGAAATGCATTTATCATCTGATTTTTTTCATGCCTTGTAAATTTTTTTTCTTTACCAAGAAACTCATTTAAGGCAAATCCAGGTCAATTGATTAACAAGAGAGTCTGTCTGCAACAATGTGCATCTGTATTTGCCTATTTTTATCCTCAAAATGCATCTGGAAGGCTTTTTTTTATCAACTGTCCCGTCTGGAAATTGCTTTTTCCACAAGAGAGCTTAGAAACTGCTGAGTTTGCAAACACATCCATTAGATGACAAATCAATTTCACCTTAGCATCTTTGAAATACAGCCAGTGTGGACCTCTAAAAGATGAAAGATTCATGATTTTTGGAAAGAACAAAATGCATGAAAGATTCCCTTTTACTGGGAAGGGTAATTCCATGTTACCCTTCCCAATAGTAGGCTAACATGGATGTGCACTCAGCTGCCTCTGTCTAGAATATTTGAAGTCAATGGAAACAGAGGTCAGATGTGAAGGGTCAGGTATGGCTGTTTCCTGGTCGTTGCTCCGTGGGCATTGAGCCGGGCCCCGCAGGGCTGGGTTGTTCAGGCTTGGCTTGGCGCTGTCACAAGGCAGCTGCAGGTCTTTCCTCAGGGAGTTGCAGAGTGTCCCTGTCCTCAGGGTTGGGGGAAATGAGGACACCGAAAAAAGAGAGGCCCCTGAGGGGTTCCCTCCTGGGCTGGCCAGTGCTGCTGTGGGCGCTGTCTCGCAGGGAGCGGGAGCTCTGCAGCCTCAGGAAGCTGCCGCTGGCTGTGGCACCTGTGGCACTTGGGAGCTGGCGCTGTGGGGGCAATTGTCAGGTTCAGCCTGGAGCTGTGCCCAGCTGGGGGAGGCTGGGAGCAAGCAAGGAGCCCCAGGATCCAGGCAGCAGGGAAGCCTCTGACCCAGCGGCAGCGTGTGTCACACAGAGCCCTGGCTGGGAGATGGGGCTGCAGGCCGCGCCATGGCGGGTGCCTCGCCCGGGGCTGCAGCGCCCATGGCCGACCCTCTCCTTACAGTGACCCCGCAGACGGCCACTGGTGCCAAGCGCCAAGAGGAGCCGCTCCGTGGGCATGGGCAGAAGGACAGAGCCTCTTCAGACCCACAGCAGTCCTTGCAGGAGGCACTCTCCATGCTGAGCAGCGATGACTGGTAAGAAAGGCCCCGTTCCCTCTGTGTCCCTCTGAGCGTTAAGGTCGGTCAGAAGCGTGTCTTGCTCGTGCCTCGGAGCCCTGAGAGCCCCGAGGGCCAAAGGGCACAGGTGAAACCCCTGCAGAGCAGGGAGAGCATATAGATTGGAGAGCAGCCTTTTCTTGGCCTTGCTCTGCAGCAGTGCTCCAGCTGCAGCAGGCCTGTGCTGTTTCCTTGCTTTGCCTGCTGCTCCATGGAGCTGCAAAGGAAATATTGAGGGAAGAGAGAAAGCTGTGGCATGAGATGATTTGCTGGCTGAAGGCAAGAAGCAGGATGGCAGCAGCTTTGAGTGTAGAGATTTGGGTGCCTTGGGCCACTGGCCCAGTGGGACTGAGTAAGATTCCTCTGTGCTCCCACTGCTGACAGCAATGGCAGGGACTCCTGCATGTGAGTCCCAGAAGCAGCTCCAGGGAGTTCCTCTTTCTGAGAAATGGACTGAGTTGTGCTTTCAAGTCCATCAGCATGTCATTAGTGGTGAAGCGCTCATGGCAGAAGAGAAGGAAAAAGAAATAAAATCCTCTAGGAATCTTGCACTTTTGGAAGTCAACTATTTCCTTCTCACTGCTTCATATGTTTTGTCAATACTGAGATGTTTTGTCAATACTCCCAATGTGTCCCAAAATTATACACAGGCAGAAGGTGGCCCAGAGGTGATAACCCTACAAATATGAGATGATAATAGTTTTCTTTTTGATGGCTTTTTGATCACTCCCTGGTGGATGCTTCATTCACACAGGGCTTAGGCCTGCATTCACACTGGGATAAGCATGAAAAACTGGCCACAATGCATCTCCTTGTGCAGATCCCTTTGCTTTGCCCTTTCTCTTTTGCTTTCTCTTCCCCATTTCTCTTTGGTGCCCTGTGAGGTACAGAGAGCTTCTGCAGGTATGGGGGGTCCTGATGACACTCAGGGGTGCCCATGGGATCGGTCAGCAGCCCTGTGCTGCAGCCCTGATGCCTCACATACCTTCCTGTGGCTGAGGGCCTGCACAAAGCAAGTGCTGAGAGATGGAGTTGTTTGCACCTCTTAAATAACATGTTGCTCTTGTGGGGGTTGTTTTAGGTAGGAGTGTTGTGGGAAAGCCAGAGTTTCAACAGTTCTTGTCCAGAGATGGAATCTTAATCTTCTGGGACATCCTGCTGCTTTTTTGGGGAATGTGTGAGGTGGAGTGGAGTGGGTGACAGACAGGCCTAGATTGTGGAGGGGGAACTCAGCTCCAGAGTGGCAGTGCTGACTCTCAGTGCTGAACTGCCTGCTGGGGCTGACAAAGAAGGAAAATGTCCCAGTAGCAGCCTGCTGGGACTGTGTCTCAGGGACAGGTACAGGGAGGTGACAAGAAACAGCAGCATGGCCCAGCCTCACAGCTTCTAGGAAGTAGTGGGAGAGGCACTTCACGTGCCAGAGCTTTCAGAAAGGCTGTCTTCTCAAACGTCCACAAATGAAGACTCTGAAAGCCCTCTCTTTGCCTCTTGGATTTGTGTACGCTTTTGACAGCCACAACATCCAGTGGCAGTGTGTTCCATCATTTCATTAAGTGCTCCTTGAAAAGCACCTCCCATTGTTTGACTGAGCTGCCAGCCTGGTCACTTCAGGGGGTGCTGCCTAGTTCTTGGGTAGAGAGGAATATCAATCTTTTTATTACTTGCCTTTCAGGGAACTGAAGAAGAAGGGACTCTTCAACATCACACGCCTGGCTGAGTCCCATGCAGCAGTCCTGCTTTGTCGACTTCGTGAGATTTGCTTGGCAGTTACCAGCGAGGTGAGAACATTGTTCTGAATTCTTCCCCATACTTCATACACGGCTTGTAGAGTAGATATGTGCTAGTTCATCTCCATGTGTGCTCAGGGACTGCCTTCATTTCTGGTTTTAGACCTTCTACTTCTAATGTCTGTAGGATCTGTGTGTACATGCAGCTGTATTTACTGGCAGGTTGGGTATCTGGCACTTGTCAGTGAGGTGCCATTTGAATGCAATGTGCAAATGCAGAAACTGAGACACTAATGATGTTATTTGCCAGAATCCTAATCTCTGCCCAAGCTGTAATTCAACACTGCAAATGAGTCTGTAGACCTGAGCCTGTGTTTTCTGTTTCCTGTCTGAGTGCTTCAACTGCTGGTGTTGCTTTCCGGAACAGGAGCATCCGACACTTTTATCTTTATGACTTGTGCCTTTATGATTTGAAAGCAGCCCTTGTTTTAATTTTCTAGTGAAAGAGCCTAAAATCAATGTAGTGCCCATTGTAGAAAGGTTAAATTTCACACTTAGGTGAAATTTTTTTAGGCCTGCAGTAAGCAGGTGTGAGGTCAGAAATTGGTGCCAGAGTAAGTGCCTTTCTGTGCTTGTGCTCTCCTGCTCTTAATGTACTTTTACGATCCTCTGGACACAGTGGGATGTGTTGTCATTTCCTGGGACTTGTGTTGAAGGCAAGTGGTTTTCTATTCAAGGTGATAATTATATTTCCCCTCACGATTTCCCCAGGTGACCAACCTCCGGTCCAAGGTGTCCTACTCTGCAATCGTCACAGTGGGAGAGCTCTTTGCAATCTTGAAGAAGGACATGGATTCCCAGGTGGATGAGGTTGCTCCAGTCCTTCTCCAGATGGTCTGGAACTCACCAGAGTTTGTTCAGAAGGCAGCCTCTCAGAGCCTAGGGATCATGGTGGAGAACGTGACTCCTGCACGAGCAATGACTGCTCTCATGGACAAGGGAGTCAAGTAGGTTCTTCTTCATTTAGTGCTATTCTTCACCTTCTAGTGTGTGGGTGAGGGGAGGGAAGAGGGAAAGAATGGGAATGCTGGGAGGGAAGGGTCCGGCATCCTGCATCTTCTCTGGACTCAGGTACTCGATTCTCCCATCAACCTCATTTCTTTCCTCTTGCCACCTATTTCTGCCCTCCTGCAGCCCATTGGGTCACAGAATCACAGAACTATACAATATGGGGAGTTGGAAGCAGCCCTTCAGGATCATCAATTCCAGCTTCTGGCCTTGCACAGAACAGCCCAAGGGTCACCCTGTGTGCCTGAGATTGTTCAAATGCTTCTTCAACTCTGTCAGCTTGGTGCTGTGACCAGTGCCCTGGGGAGCCTGTTGCAGGGCCCAAGCACCCTCTGGGTGAAAAACTTTTTCCTGATATCCAAACTAAAGCTCCTCTGAGTCAGTTTCCTGCTGCTTCCTGGAGTTCTCCCAGTCTGTCATAGTTTCCTAGATATGGTGAACAGTGGGGAAATGCAAGTGCCTGCAAAGGCTAAGGATAGAGCCTTGTGCTTTTGTGGGAAGAGGGACAATTGCAATTGCAGCTGTGAGCGCTCTTTGATATTTCACAGCACTAACCACAGAGGCCCTGGGGAAAACCACGTTTTCCTCATGATGCCATTAACCTGAGAAATAAGGAGGGTCCTTGCTGGGGTGTGGAGCACATGGGGGAGAATGTGCTGGGTGTGGCACAGCCTGCACAGCAGGTGCAGCTCGTGCCATAAGGAGCCCTGTGTGACTGTGCTGGCCTTAGAGCTCTGCTTTCTATTCAAAATGAAGTTTCATGTTAGCCTTGAGATGATGAATCACTTCACAGGCCCCTTCACAGGCCGAGTGCCATGGGACAGCTGAAGCAAATGCTGCCCTAAGTGTTGGTGCCTGATAGTTCCCAAGAGACAATCTCTAGATCAGGACAACCTGGCTAAACTGACTGCCCCCCTTTCCTTAGCTTTGCAATAGGGTAAAGCACTCAGATGTATCTGTTGCCAAGCCTCACGGAAGAAAGAGGCTGTATTGCTGGACATTCCGCAGCTTCATGCCCCACAGTGTGTTTTCCCTGCATTTGTTTCATCCCAGAGGTCTGCAGATGTGGGAAGAAATGGGTGGAAAGAGCCTCATCCTGCTGCAGCTCTGTGTAGTGGGTGCCCTCTGATGGGTCTGCATGAATTTTCCTTAATTTCTAAATAATTCATATGCGATCTATTACTTTAATCTTTCTTCGAGTAAATTTTGGGAAAGAAATGAAATATCAGATAGTGCAGGGAGACGGAATTCCTCCCTCTTCCATGCAGGCAGTCCTTCTGTACAATGCTAACTTTGTGTTTATCTGAGGACAGAACCTTCTGCAGGTGCCTGAAGCTGCAGGGAGAGCCCAGGCTCCTTCCCCCAGCAAGGACAGGGAGCACGCTCTGGCCAAGGCCTGTGCTGCTGCTGCTCCTTGTCCCTGTGCCCCAGGGTTTGTTCTCTCCTTCCCAGGAGCCGCTACGTCCAGGTGCGGAAGTGTGCGGCCGAACTACTCCTGTCCTTGATGGAGAAAATGGGAGTCACCAAGCTCGCAGGCACCCCCAGGGCTGAGAGGCTGGCGCACGTGGCAGGGACACTGGCTCAGGACTGTCACAAGGACACAAGGTAATGATCTTCCTTTCACCTCCAAAACCAGGAAAACTGTTTTGTCTTTGGCTTTAAAGGTAAAACTACAAAAGAGTGGAAACTCAAGGAAATAATACGTGACCTCACTGTGTGGATGAGGGTCACAGAATCGTGGAATATGCTGCGTTGGATTGGACTTATCGGGGTCATCCAGTCCAGCTCCTGGCCATGTGCAGGGCACTCCAAGGATCACTCCACGTGCCTGAGAGCATTGTCCAAACGCTTCTTGAGCTCTGTCAGGCTTGGTGCTGTGACCGCTGCTCTGGGTTGCCTGGGGAAATGACTGTAGTGGGAAACCTGAGGTTGGCCAGCAAGAAGGAGCATTGCCAACTTCCTGTGACTTGAAGTATTCTTTACTGAGTTCAAAAGAGCTCATATTAGCCAGTACAAGAGTTTATTATGGCCTTAGGTATACAACACAAAGCCAAAGTGTTCACTAATGTTTATCACTGAAGGATCCCAAACATCTGTTTCTGGGAAAGTCACGAAGACTTTCCTAGAAATATTTCAGGGGTCTTTAGCCAATGTATTCATTCTTCCTAAACCCCTTCTGCAGATTTCTACAATGCTGTTACGTGGGGCACACTGTCCTCCAACTTTCTTCTTGAAGAAAACTGTGGTTTCCTAGTGGCAAAATCAACCCAAACCACCAAGATCCCCTTACTTTGATGATGAAGTTCCCATTAATAGTTGCCAAGAACACCAGAACAACTAGCTGACCCTGTGCATACATATAGTATAGAATAATCAACAGGATGCAGGAGGTGTTTTGTCCTGGCTTCTCTGCCAGTTAAAGAAAGGCAAATTATTGTGCAATGGCAGCAGGACACTGCTAATAGACTCTGTCAACAAAGCAGATGTGTTTTGCTTGATCCCTGGGAACACCCACAGTTTCAGAGTGAATGGTGTTTTCCTGTGGCCCCATGTTCTCCTCTTGCTTCTTGTGTTCAGCTGACAACACTGTGCAGTGTCAAGTGGAGGTAAATCTCCCTCTTTGCTGAGTAGGTTGTGCCTTCTCATGCAAGGATTGCACCTGATGAGTTTAAGGTACCAGCCCCTTCTGTTAACACTCTTCCTTGGTTCACTGTTCTTTTGTTTCCTTCCTGCCTCCCTCTCTCCCTTCCTCCCTTCCTTTCTGCCATCCTTCCTTTCTTCCTTCCTCAGGCATTATGGCCAGGAGATGGTGAAGATGTTGCTGAGTCATCAAAAATTTAAAATGCTCCTGGAACAATCTCTTTCCACGCATGACCTGGAAGATATCCTGACAAGAATTAAGAAGAAAGTAAGTGCTTGGCAGAAGAAATGCCTCCTTTGTCCAAGTATTACCACTGCTAATACGAGACCAAACATACCAAATCTGTCTTTATCTCATTCCTCTTCTGCTGAATCACTTTGCTCCTGGGAATGAGCTGTTAATCCTCAGCCTGTTCATCTGCAGGCCACAAAGGAACTCCTATTATTAGGGGAAAAGTGGGGTTTTGAAGATTTTGAATATCAGTCACAAAGAGGAAAGGGAAAGAGGAGAAAATGGGTTTACATTTAAGCGTAAGCCCCCACCACGCTCTCCCTACTGACTCTGCCCCCAGTAAAGCAATTAAGTGAGAACAGAAGATAAGTCTGAGGATAACAGAGTCTTTGCAAAAGTGACTGCAAGTAACACTGCCAAGAAAACTTCCAAATATACAAAAGATGTCCAAGTCAGTCCTAGTTACTACAATTTCTCTCTGTCTTTTGGGAATATTGCCCTGCTGTCAAGCCCTGTGGAGCTGGAAGAAGCTTGGGGAGTGTGCCTTTGTGCAGGAGCAGGGAGAGTGAGCATTGAACCAAATCAACTTCCAACACAATGGGCCAACCCCCAGAGTCCAATTTTTTCTGCTGCTTCCTTTAAGACCACTCATTGCCTATCAGTTTGCATTGTTCCCATTTATGCTCAAGACTAGTGAATTTGGGAATTTAGACTGCTGCTCGGTGTGCTAGCACCCATAACCTGCCTTGGGCTATTGAAAACAAAGAGTTGGCACCAATGAATCTCTGGTCTGTTTATTTCTGTAAGTTAGGAAGTGTTTCCCTAAGCCTTAGTACTACATTGATCCAGGTTCTAACTTGTGTTTTAAAGAGGGAATTTCCTATTTTATATTCTGAAGATTCATAGGGTTTCTCTATGTCTTTGTAGGGGATGGAAAAGCAGAAGGGCGAACGCCCATCTGTCAAGGAGCCGGTGGAGAAGAGGAACGATGGCTCGAAGGAGCCCCAGGCCACAGTGCCTTCTAGCAAACGGTACTGAGCACTTTTGTCAGATGTGACAAAGCACATGACAAGCTCGACACGCCTCTTCCACAGAAAAATCTTTCTGCTGGAGATGACCAGTGCAAGAGATTGTTTCCTTTTCCTACAAATGCTCTAGGATAAAAAACGTCTCCTTCTGCATTGTGTTGAACACAACTTCTCTGGAGGGCTTTCCACAAAAATTGGGTGACAGAAAGACACCCATTGGTTGCAGCTCAGCCCATCCAGTGCAGTGGCAAGGGCAGTGCTGTGCAGGCTAGGAGAGGGCAGAGTTTCTGCTGCCTGCCTTGAGACAAGTAAATTCAACCAGGTTTTTTTTTCATCCAAGTGGAATGATAAATAAAACACCCTTTTTAGATGGGTGTTTTAATGAGAAGTCCCAGTCTAGAAGCAACATGCCATTCCCCAAACAAGCAGTTCCCATCCATGTGGTTTGGATGAATCATGGTTTTCTTACCCTCAAACAGTGCCAAGTTTGAGTAGTAAGGAGCAAGGCAATTCCTGAGCCATTTTGGTCAACAGGTGTCTCAATGTGGACTTTTGTCTTGGTATTCCTTTCCTTCATAGAGTTTGCTTGATGGACAGCATGTTTGGTTTATTTCCCCCTGTGCTGCAATCAGCATTGAAGATAGGAATTTGGTCCTTGCTGTCTCTTCATGCCACTGGCAGAGCTACTTGCTCCTCTGATAAGAGAGGGAATTTCTTGAGCTCTGTCCTGCTCAGCGGTGGCAGGAAAGTGACCACATGCCTCAGTAGCATGGCTAGCATCTTCCCGTGCTCATGGAAGAGACAGGTTCATCCAAGGGGATTACTCCCAGAGAATTTGTTAAGTTGTGCATCTAGTCTCTAGGGAAGAAAAGGAAATGTGAGTGTAATTCTTGGAGGTCTGGCTTCTGTTTCTATCTCTGTTACTGATTTTCTGGATCCTTCAGATATGCCCCTGTTCACCTGTTCAGATGCATCTGAGCTACTTTTCCAGATTCTCATGCCTGGTTGTTGAGACACTTCTCCAGAGTGATGAGTTTCCTTACTATAAGACACACACGTGCCATATGAGGAGGCATTTAAACTTGGAAGTAGTGTCTCCCTTTCCCCACAAAGCAATGTGACCTGTGTGCCTTGGAAGGCATCTGAAGATAGATCAGGTGCATCTCATCCTTGGTTTTCCTGAGGGAGCAGTGATGAGAATGCCACTTGCAGATTGTCTCTCCCATAATGATTGTCACGAGGTCCACATTGTTCTTCAGAGCTTCATGATTTTCTAGCTTGAAATCACATTGTTAGGAAAACTTGTCAGGATGTTTGGCTCACAATTAACTGAAGGTATTATCAGCAACAGGCCCTAATTTGGTTTTGTTTTCCAGGGTGAAATCTACCTCTGATGGACACCTCCTACACCGTGCAAAAGCCCAGGTCACATTACCAGCAGCTGTGGAAGGAAGGGAGTCACTCCAGAAGCTTTACCATCTCCTGGAAGCCAAGGGGTTTCAGACACGGATGGAAGGAGTGGCACTCCTCCTAGACCTGTCCAAAACCAGCCCCCAGCTCATCTCCACTAACATTGTCCAAGTATGTAGGGCATCTTCATTGCTCTTTTCCTTTTGCTCCTTTCCCAAACCTGGAGAAGTAAACTTAATTCAGTGTGTCTTGGCACTACACCCTGGTTGTTTGGGACAGGCTGGTTCCCTCTTACCCAGACAAATTTAATTCTGGTCCAGGCTTCAGGACAAGTTATTTCAGTCTAGTTGTATAGGTCTGGCAGGTGCCTATTGCTGCTGTTCATCAGAGATGATGGCAGAATTTTCTGCTGGTGTAACTGCTGCTGTTTCCTACTGCTAGCTGGGTGAAGTGAAGGGAAAACCAGCCCTTGAAAGCATGGCAATTATTCTCCAGACCAAAGATGGGTTTTCCTGGGGAAGAGAAGTATCAGGCTGGGTTGGTTTAAACCCAGTTATTTTTAAAAGGATACTTCTGTAAACTCCATTTTGTCTTGCACAAGCACAACTCTGGCTACTCATTTCCATCCTCATCCCTATTCCTCTTGGTAAAGATGGTGCTCACCCTTCTTGAGGGGACCTTTTTTCTCTTTGGAAAAGGAGGAAAACAGCTAAGAACGGATCTCTGCCTTCCCCTCCCAGCAGCTGCTTTTTCCCTTTTTCCAGAAAATGGTGCCTGATGATGTGGCTGTCAAGGCACTGAACCTGCTCTAATGAGAGCTGTAGAGCACATTCCATTTCAGAAGTCCACCTGTTAGAGAGATGGTCTGGATCCTGGAAGAGTTGATCAGAGTCCTGCACTTCACCAGGCACAGGTTCTGAGACAGACAAAATAAAACTTAGATCTCCTCCAGCCACAGTCTTGATAAAATCATAACTGCCCTCAGTACTTGAGGCAACTGTATAGAAAAATGGGCACGGTAAATATCTGCTTCCATACTTGTAAAGCAAAGGTAGCCTTTTACAGTAATAAATGGAATTGATTTAATGATTTATAGATGGAGAGAAATACCATAGGAACATTTCTGGCCCCAGCCAAACCTCTTAAAAACAGATGAAAATCTCTCCAGCAGCATCAGGTTGTGCAACCATTCCAGTGCAACCATTCCCACAGGAAAACCGTGAAATTGTGCAAGCAAGGGCTGACCTGACAGAAAGGACCACTTTCATCTTTTATATTGCTGAGTGCTCATTTCTACATCCCCTCTTCAAACAAGGTCATTTTAATCCAGCTTTCATGTTGTTTGTTCTCTCCACAGATTTTTGATTATTTTGTCCTGAGAATAAATGACACCCACAAGAGAGTGAAGGAAAAGGCGCTGGACGTGCTGGCAGAAATCATTGGACTCCTGAAAGATGCCCTGAAGCCGGTGATGACCCCTTTGGTTGAAGGCATAACAAAGAACCTGAACTCAAAGGATCCTGGGGTTCATGCCGCAGCTGTGAAGGCACTGGACAAATCCGTTGCTCATTTAGGTAAGGCTGAGCCCTGGCATGGACTCTCCTCAGCCGTGTCTCTGTCTGTCCCACACGAGAGAGCGCTGAGTGCCTTGGGAGCTGTTGTTGTCTGTGGAACGCTCCAGCTGACACCCACCAGGAGCTGTGCAGGTGCAGTCCTTATGCACCAGTCCCCAACAGGCTGGAATGTGCAGCAGCATTTCCCAACAGTCCCAGGCTCCCTTGGCTCTGTGCTGCTTGTCTGAAGAGCAAGTCCTGGACTCCAGCTTTGCTACAATTCAGAGGCAAAGGAGTTTTGGAGTTTGCTTGGGCCCTGTCTGACTTCCCAAATGACCAGCTTTGCTGCTGGCATGAAGGGACACCGGCCCATCAGAGCTTCTGCAGAGCAGCCACCTGGAAGGCTCTACATTAGAGGCATTAGCTGCCTATTTCCCACCTTTCTTCTTTGTCTTCTTTTTCCAAAGAGGAACTGATGATTCACCAAGTTCATTTCTTTAGAACAAACAGGTCTAAATCCAGCTGTCAATGATGCCTTGTTCCACATGTTGTTTTGCATGGGGCAAGATGGCAACAGCATATACCTGCCTAGGCAAGGGCTGCTGTAAATTCCTTTGCCACGGAGATTTATGTCGCTCTGAAAATGCCTGAAAAACAGAGTGTTGAAGAGGCAGGTCTTCAAGGGGAGTTTCCACTTTCTCCACTTCAGCTGCTCTGTGAACTCACAAACTGCCTGAGTCAGTGCCTTTCTGTGTCCCAATATGGGCTTCTTCCCTTTTGCTCTGGGATGCAAAACTTTTCTCACTGCTTCCGTGTGACTGAACTGTTGAGGTCCCTGATGTGAAATGTTTTAACATAGCTCCTGGTACAGCAGACAACTTTGGATTCACAAATGTGAAAGGAGAGCTTTTCTTTTGGAATTTAAAACTCTGCCAAGTAGGCTGGAAGGAAAGACAAAAAGGAATCAAAAATCAGCAGAAGTTGATTTTATTGTATAAAATGGGGTTGCCCCTGCTCTTTCCCTCCTCCTCACTCTCCTTTCTGCTATGCCCTCACACAAGTGAGCAGAAACGTGTGTTTCACTTGTAGATGAAGTGTCACTGATGAAAGAGCTCAGCAACCAATGGAGCAAACTGAGTGGCCAAGCCCTGCTGGATGTCACAGAGCGTATCACAGGTATGGCCTCCCCTTCTAAGCCAAGAAGTCTCTGGGGGAGTATTTACAGGGAATGCCTGTGAACAGACAGCAGAGTAGCTCCTCCAAATCAGGAGGTGCTGAGCTTGTCCCTCCTGCCCAATAGCCAAGGCAGGTGTAGCTGGCAGGCATTCCCTGGCTGCTGCAGAGCTGTGCAGCATCTGAGATGGGGGCAGAGCTCGGCCTGGGGGCTGAGCTCTCACTGGGGCATCTCAGAACCCACCTGCAGGAGAAGGAGGGCCTAAAAAGTACCCCAGCTGGCTCCTCTCTTGGAAGCCCAGGGACATCTGTGATCCTTAAGGGAAAAGGGTGACAAACCCTGTTTCAGGGAATCTGTTTTGTTCTCACAGAATCCTTGTTTTTCTCCTGGAAAGTTTTGAGGCTGAACCGTGCAGAGCCTAGGGGTCACAGCTTAGGTCAAAACTCAACACAGCTCTTAGAGGCACAGATTTAGTGCAAGGCAGGCTTTGGGGACACAGGGGCAGAAGCAGAGTGCTGGGGCTCCCTGCCTCTGCTGTCCAAGTGGCACTGGACTGAGCAGTTCAGCGTGTGCAAACAGTGTCTTCCTGTGTCTGCACTGTCCAAAATGCTACAAATGCAGCTGATAATTGATTCCTCAGAGGAGCTTGCTATGTCAGCAGTAGCCAAGGGATGGAAAAATGATAATCTCAATAGATAGTAGAGAAGACAACTGATAGCCTTGCATGAACTGGGGCTAAATCCACTGCTAATTATGCCAACATCTTTAAATGCAAGGTGTAATACACTTGGTGTCTTCATTGGGAATCTCAAAAGGGCATGTTCAGTGATTAGGATGTCAAAGGCCCTTTAAAGAGCATTTAATAAAGTAGATCTCCAGCCATAGGGAATTTAGTTTTGCAGACATTTTGATCTCTTTTTCAAAGAAAGGAATTAAGCATAAATTAGGACTACTTTAGAAAGAGCAGATGTTCTCTCTGAGATTTAGTAGGAACAGACAGCTTGCTCCTCATGTTCAGTAGTCACCAATGTCTTTAATGACATTTAAACTCAAATGAGCTCCCAATATAAAATGGGTACCAAAACCCTTTTTCTGCTTAGCAGAATTGGTTTTGGGTACTTTCAGGAGATGTTTCAGTGTTGAATTGTCACATTAAGGTGCTGGTGGATTAACAGCATAGAGAAAATGAAGTCTCTTCCACCACAGAATAATAAATGGCTACTGCATAACATTTTGCATGATCAGAAAATAAGAATGGACTCCAGAGCGTATTTCAGCTTTTGATCTCTCAGCCAGATTTGCCATGCAAGAAACCTGTTGGTAGTCATTTTTTGTCTGTGTTTGATATAGTTCAGAAAATGAGCAGAGAGCAGATTTCAGACACAATGATGTTAGGAAGCAATTGTGTTTTGGTTAAATTTCAGTCCCCTGTGTATTATTCTTCTCTCTCTATTACCCCTATTTCAGTGGACATTATAAGGAAAAATGCTATTAACATTGAGAGGGGAAATGCCATAAAAATGTGGAGATGCTCAAATGCCAGGGCAATGGGGTCTGGGTAATTCTCTAAGGCACCCTGAGGTTTGCAACAGCTCTTTGCTGGAAGCCACAAAAGCATTCTGCCAGAGACACCAGCTAGCCACTGATGTTTCTCATCCAGCTGTCAAGCAGCAGCCATCTCTGGTGGGCTGGAGTTTTGAAGTGTGTTCTAATACTGCCCTTTGCTGCATGCCACAGAGCAAAGGGAAGAGCCAGATAAGACTTTTGGCCCTTGGCATCAAAGTTACAAAGATGGAATCATCCCTTTTATTAGAAATCTCTCCATTGCCTCTCTAGGGTGCATTTCCAAATCTTCCGTGTGGGTTTAGACAACTTCTTAATGGGAAAAAAAAGGAAGTTTGACATTTCAGTCATTGTTCATGCAGAAACAGATTGTGAAATGATTTAGTAAAGGTACAAAGTCTGCCACAGGTACAAAGCTCTGGCTGGAGAAATTGCTCCTGAGGGGTTGGTGGTTCTGTTTCAAGGATGATCAGCTGCAATGCCCATTTCTGGGCCATGGGGCTCTGTGTGCTATTTCACTGATCTTGGCCAGAGAGGCTTCCAAGAAGCAAACCCAGAGGTAGATCCTTGTTTGCATTGAGGCTGGTGGGTAAGGAGCTGTGTCTCTGTCCCGGCAGTGCTTGTGGAATGGGTCCATGCCAGGAGCCCTGAAGTGGTGCAGCGCTACGCCCTGCCCGTGCTCTGGTGCTGCCTGGAGAACAAGGCGCTGCCTGTGCGAAGCGCCAACGTCTGCGCCGTGGTCACCAAGCTTGCCTGTGCCCTCTGCCATGTGATGGGCACCCAGATGATTAAGTGTGCTGAGAGCAAGCCTCCACACATGCAGGAAAACCTCTCCAGCCTTTTGGGCTGGTGAAGGTTTGATGTTCTCCAGAGAGCTGACCAAGTGCTGAGTTGGACACCTCCGGATGGGACTTGTTAGCTGTGCCAAAAATAACAAAACACTAAGGAAGGGCGTGCATCTGCCCCCGCTCTCTCCATTGCCCTTCCTAGTCATGGTATGGGGGGCCTGAAGCAACTCCAGGCTGAGGACAAAGTGAAGACCAAGCATGGATCAGCCTCACAAAGAGGTAAGGTGGGAGCTGGGCCGCTCTCTGGTGGGAGGAAGGGTCTTGTGGCAGCCCAGAGAGGCTGTGCGCATTGCCAGGGAACAGCTGTGCCCTGCATGTGCCCCCTGCAAGGAGCTGTGCTGCTGCCAGTGCCCCGTGGAGCTGTAGGGCTGCTGAGCTGTGGGGCAGGGAGAGGAGCAGGAGGGTGCATGTGCAGCTGAGCCTTTCCTGGAGAGCACAGGGCTCTGGGCTCCCTGCTCTCCCAGGGCAGCCCAGAGGCCGGGGCTGTTCCTGTGCTAGCTCTGGGGAAGTGGGGCAGGGTATCGCCCTGGCCTGCCTCAAGTGTCTGCCAGCAGGGGCATGTTTCCCTGTTCAACTATTGAAAAGTTTCCAGGAAATGTATCCCATGAAACGTACCTTTAGCTGCTTTAGGTTTGCATTGCAGCCTCTGTTACACTTTGTGTTTCCACTTTGCAGGCCTGACTGGCTACACTCTTACCAAGAAGTTTTCTCTGCACACTTCCCATTGTCTCTCCACCACGAAGTCCTTGCCTCCTGTCCAGAAGAGCCCTCATTCCTCCAAGCACAGGAAGAAGTTGGCACCTGCTAGAAGACTGTTGGAAGATTAGGATTTATATGTTAGGCTTTATAGTTGCAGATGTTACATATGTTCAGATCTTTAGATGTAGTTTTGAATAACTGTCTTTTCATTGTATCTTGAAATTTTGATTACTTATTTTTAATTGTATTTTTTTTTGATGATTTTAAAAAGTTAAATAAATGTGGCATTCACATTCTCTGAACAGAGAGAGAATTCTCTCTCAGAGGATTTTTCCTGGAGAAGTACAGAGAGAAGAAGAGGAAACATTTTTTAACTCTGCTTGCTGCTCCTGTTGTTTTGCACATGTGGAATGTGTTAAGAGGATTGTTTACTTGAAGGGACTTCCTAATTGGATTCTGGTTGTTCATATTAATTGGCCTGTTGGGTCAATGCTGTGTCCTGGCTGTCACAAGACAGCCACAGGTTTTTCTTTAGTATTCTTTGTAGTATAGTGTTCTTTAATATAGTGTAGTATAATGGAATATAATATACTTTTAATAAATTGTTCAGCCTTCTGAATCAATGGAGTCAGATGCCAATCATTCCCTGGTCAGCGGTGCCCTGCTTTTCAATAAATAAACAAACAAACAAACAACAAATAAATAAAATTGAAATGGAGAATGTGAGACCAGGACCTGCCAGCCTAGAGCTTCTGGGAGTGCAGCTCACTCGATGTGCCAGTGTCTCACCACATGCTTTCCTCATTGGGCCGCTCCACTTCCTCTTTTGCCATGGCTTCTCTGTGTCATTTGTGCTGCTCTTCGTTACTTGGCATTACAACGGGACCAGCTTTTCGCAAGTTTGGGGGACAATGGACCCAAAAGATCCTGTCTAGTCAAAAGTTTTCCATGTAGATGTATTCTCTGCTCACCAAAGGCCTGAGCAAAGAAACCTGGAGGAGTGTGCCCAAATGGCAAAACTTTGCTCCTTTGCAATCTCGCACTGGAAAAAGGCACATCTCTGCAAGTGTCAGTGTCTTCTGTCTGCCATCAATTGTTTTGCTGCAACTAGCACAACAGACATCAGGCTGGAGAGAGGCTCAGCTGATGTCAGGGAGCTGCCCCACAGTGAAAAAAAGCAATGAACTTTTATCTCCCAAACCCATCTCCCCAGAGGCTCAAGCAGGATTCCTCTGGTTCCAAGAAATACAAAGAAATAGGGCTGAGAAGACCCTCTGCAGCTATGTGTTCATGCCCAAGACTTTGCTGATGCCATTTGGGTTTTGCCTTTTTTTCTTTTCTATCTTTTCTGTATTCTTGCACATCTATTTAGAGCTCTGTAGACTACTCTATTTGTGACTACTTTTCCCAGTCCTTTGCCACGGCCTTTGCCTAAGCAGAAAGACAAACTTGCAGAGCTCCAAGTGCCGGGGGGTAGAAGGCCCCAGTGTTATCTTGGTTCTTCCTGGGACAGACCCCTCCGGGGAGCTGGTGGACTCACCATCCCTGCAAGCCTTTAAAAGAAGACTGGATGTGGCACTCGCTGCCGTACTTTAGTAGAGGTGTCAGGAAATAGGTTGGACTCGATCATTTTTGAAACTGGCTGTCTTCCAAGGCAGCGATTCTGTGATTCTGTCACTGAGGGAGCTTTTCTGCCAGCCCTGGAAAGGGCTGCGGGGACCCTTGGCCGAGGACCGCCATCAGGGCTCATGGAAAAGCAGCAAAGGGCTCAAGGCGAAGGCCGAGAGGGCAGAGCTGCCCCAGCGCGGCCCAGAGCGAGCCTCACGTCCTCCTCCTCAACCTGCGCCCTCTGCGCTGCCTTTGCGGCACCGGCGGCTCCTCTCGCTGCGGGGCTCCAGGGCGCGCTGGGGGCCGGGCCCCTCGTCTTCGGCAAGCGCCGGAGCCTCGGAGGCGAGCGGCTGCTGCTGTGGCTGGCAGGGGAGAGCTGCGGCTGCGGCCCTGGGCACGGCCAGCTGCCGCTATGGCCGGCTCCTGCCGCGGCTCCTGCCTCTGCTCTGGCCTCTGCTCCTGCCCTGTGCGCACAGACACGGCCGAGGGCTGCCCGGCAGCTCCCTGCCGCTCCGCGGCGGGCCCGGCCGGGCTGCTGCTCTCTGCGGCCTCTGCCCGCCGCTGCCGGCCCTGCCGCGCTCCCGCCCGCCTCTGCCGCAGCCGGGCCCACACGGGAGGCAGCACATTGCGGCCGGCTCGGAAAAGCCCTGCCCGCAAACTGCCCGCCACGGCCTCGGCCTCAGGGCACGGGCTGCCGGCGTCCTCGCAGCTGCGAGCCGGCCCGGGCCGCCTGCCAGCCTCAGCCACAGCTCCGGCATGTGTCCCCATGGCCACGGCTGCTCGGCCCAGCGGGCTGAGCACAGGGAGCGCCAGCAGCAGCAGCTCCTGACGGGCCCAGCCTCCGTGCGCTCCGAGCCCGCCCTCCCCTGAATTCCAGCCCTGAGGGCCTTGGCGTCCCAATGCATTCCCTGCGGACAGCAGAGTCGGCCGCTGAGCTCAGCCCATGGTGACACCACCAAGTGACCAATGGAAAATTCACCAAATCCTCAGCAGAGACAAGAGAAAACTCCCATGCTGCCTGACAGCCTGAAGCAACTGCCAATTCCACATCATTCCATCCACGTGGGAAAAGAGACTTTTGTATTAAAGCAGAAAAGAGTTGTCTAAAAGGAGGCCAGGAACAAACAACAAAGTTCTTTGGACTCATGTTTCTTGTGGCTGTTTGAAAGACCAAGAAAATGCAATCTTTGCTCTTCTGACACAGCTCTCTCTTCATCATGTGGGACAGCGAGTGCTGATGTGCAGGAGAGTTCCAGCTGATGGAAGGCACAAGGACGAGGATGCAGCAGGCACAGTGCCAAGCTGACAGAGGGATGATCTCTGGCAGTGGCACTGAAGGAGAGGAGTTTCCAGGCAGGACAGAAAATGGCTCTTGGTTTCACCTCTTCTTTCAGTGCTGCTAAGAATGTAGCTTGGAGGAGGCTGCAACACCAGAGCATGGAGCCCTTTCCAGGCAGGGCTGCGTCTGCTGCAGGGGCAGAGAGAGCCCAGCAGGGATCAGACACAAAGCAGCAGGCGACTGAGGAGCCCCTGCGGTGGCAAGTGAGCAGCCTCGGGCTCCGCTCACTGCTGGTGCCATTTTCCATTGAACCATCTCCCAGGACTTCTGTTGAGCTCTGTATTTCTTAGCGTTTTCCCTCCTGAGATTTTTTGCTTGTGTCCTGCACCTTTATTTCTCTACATTTTCCTACTCTGTCAACAGCAGCCTTTGTCCAGAACTGGCTCTAAAAATATGAACAAAGCAGCTGGCAACAGCAGTGCATGCAATCCTGTGGCTCAGGAATTCTTATGCCGGAGCCTGCCTACGCCTTATGCTTGTCAGTACCTCGTCTTCTGTGCAAAAACTAGTCATCAGTGGAGTTTTTTTGCCTAAGAGTTCCTGAGAAGCCAATGATTGTGCTAGAATTCTCATGAGTGTTTCTGTTAAGTTCATTGCTGGGAAACAGAAAGTAAGGCCAGGGTAGCAGAGCAGCTGGGAGCTGGTCACTCCCTGCAAAGGGCTGCTCTGTGATGTGGGAACACCACACATGCCAGGATGGGCAAAAAGGGTAAATGTGCTCAAGGTGCAGCAGGTGAGGTTTGGGTTCACTCAGAGGGCAGGTAGGGGTGGTGAGCACTGCAAGATCCAACTGCAGTCCTCATCCATGACCCTTTCAGTGCTGGCTTTAGGGTGTCTGCAGCCTGGATCCAGAGCGCCCTGGGGGGCTCCTGTGGCTGCCTTTGCACTCAGGGTGAGGATGCCCAGGAGCCCCCGAGGCCGGCAGTGGGGACCAGGGCTGGGGCTTGTGGCCTGGCAGGTGCGGCTCTGGGGGCTGTGGCATGCCAGGGCATGGGTCACTGTCACTGGCCTCCGGAGCCCTGGCTAGCTCTGTGATGTTCCAGAGGCAATGGCAAGAGTGAGGAACTGGCTAGGTTAGGGTTTTGCCTTAGCCAGAACCTCTAGGCCAACTGCCTAGCAGTAGAGACCCCTGGAGGACCGACAAGAACCGAGTGAAGGAGGCAGAGGAGGCTCTTCTGCGACATAAAATACAGCAAATTTATAAGGAGACGCGGGAGAAAGGTGCATAGAAGAAAACTGCCAAAGGCAAGCAGATGTGAAAAGAGCTCCCAACACCCCTATGCACAGGTTTTTAAAATCTTTCAAAGTGGAGGATGGACATCATATAGTAACCAAGAAGCGACTCTCAGGGTGTGGTTTTGAGGGCTACAACAAATCAGAACAAGGGGAGGAGAGAGGGTTGGGATAGGGATTGGATCTTAGGGTGAGAGACAGGGAACTTTCTGGAACAAAGGGTAGGGTTTGGGCTGATGGATGGGCCAAAGGGGCCGGGTTGTCTTGACAGACAGGGAAAAATCTGGTGAGGAGGGAGGGGATTCCTTGAGGGACGCCTGGGTAGGAGGGCATAACACAGGGGAGAAACTAACTGTAGTAACTCGGGGAGCACTCGAACGTACCACAAGATAACAGAAGATTTGACTCAGAAACTAACACACTGCAACACAGACATTCAGGCTTTCAGCAGCCGAGAGGTGGCACTAGTAGAACCCGCAGCAGCTGGTGAAAGCCATCTCTCTCCTTCAGGTTCTTGCTGCATGGGAAGGGGCTGCGAGTTGTGGTGGCTGCACTCCCCCTTTGCTGGGAGGGTGATCTGTACCAGGGGAGAGCAGAAAGCTGCCATGGTGAGCAGAAGATGCTCAGAGCATTACAGTTGAGAGAATGGCACTGGCCCTGAAGTAGAAAAAGCTTGAAAGCATATAGTTCTGTGCAGAATCATTGTACAAAATTTCTCTTCTAGAATGTGCCCATTATTGTATTCTGTAGATGAATACTCTGGTTTTTACAGAATACATGGAGTTTTTTCTTAAGGTTTTTTGGGAGAACTCTCAAGTTTATTTTTATTTGCATTTTACATCCAGCATGTATACAGATTTTTTTTTTAATTGTTCCTTTGTAAATGCTTAGGGAACAAATACCCAAGCATTTCTTAATCCTTTGGGATATTGTGATTAATATTCTTAGAAAGAAAACCTTGTTGAGAAGTGTGAAAACGGAGAGGGTAAACAGTAGAAAAGTCTTTTAGAACTTTTCTAAAGGGCATGTAATAGGTAGGTTCTGTATCCAAGGGTAGAGACCTCGGGATTGTTTTGCATTGTTCATTTGAGTTACTCATGGCAAGCTTGCATAACAGCCCTTTCTTGCCTCTGTGCTCTCTATCTGTTTTTTCAGAGCATCTTTAATTCTGTCCACAAATTTGATAAAGCTTTCATCTACTCCTTGTTTAATATTAGAAAGGTGTTGGGTAGGGATAGAGTCATCTGGCGTAAGAAGTAAGGAGGTTTTTGCTGCAAGTGCCACATCTTGTAATGCTTCCTTAGGTATCAGCTTGGTCAGAGGGTTTCTGTAAATCCCCTCCCCCAGCCAGCGTTCAACTGTAAAATCTGACTTATCAGCATTTGTAGAATTTGAGTCTGATAATGTTTTGAATTGTCTTTTCCAATGCCTTTTCCATAACATATATTCTGCTGGGGAAAGGAGGCAGTGGGCAATATTTTTAATGTCATGGGGTACTAAAACATGTGCTGAGAACATAACTTCTAGGAAATTTCTAAAACTATGTGGACTTCTGCCATGTTCTTTGGCAATATTTCTTAATTGTATGAGTTCCTTATTTGAGTTAGGTTCCCATGTCTTTCTGTTAGTGGTCCCTCCTCTTTTTCCCTTTTTATAATCTACGGAGAAGGTGTTAGTTTTTTGTGCCATCTGCCAGTCTCCTGCCTTGGTCGCTTCTATCTTAATTAGAGCCCATGGGTCAATGTTTCTGTATCAGAATCAGAATCACTGTCACTGCTGTCCTTAGAGGAGGAATGAGAGCGAGCAGGCCATGCCCTATGCCTTTTACGGCGTGTTGCAGCGAGATTTTGCAGGGGTTTTGTGGCTGCGAAGAGGCACGTGGCAGAGGTTGGCCAAGGGAGCCAGCAGTGGAGCTGGAATGGCAGCACCATGGCATGCACAGGGTGGGGGAAGTGGGCTGGTACCGTGGGGGGTCTCTGAGGCTGCGTTCGGGTGACATTGAGGGTGGGTGGGCAGCTGGAAAGCCTGGGGGTGGCGGTAAGGGAGAAGCGGGGCAGAGGGGGCGGTGGGATTGGTCTGGGCTGCCACGGGTACAGCGAGGTGTGCTGGGGCTGGGGTGCGCTGGCATGCAGGGAGACCTCCCGCTAGGGCAGGCAGGGATGGGATAGGGATACACACCAGGGTGCAGGTGGCAGCAGCAGCGGTGGGGGCTGGGATTGAGGGACTGGTGGCGGGGGTGGGAAGGACTGCGGCGGGAGGGGTGGGGAGAACGGGAGGAGGGGTAGGGGGAGCCGCAGCAGAGGTGGCTGCAGTGGGGGCAGGGGAAGCCGTGGTAGGGGTAGGAGAAGCAGCAAGAAGGGTGCGGGGAGCCGACTCAGTGGAAAGAGGCACATTTGCACTTGCAGATAAGCCACAGGATGCTGCAGTATTCGTGTTTGCCGCGTCCAGGCTGAGGAAGGGGGGACCACTGGAACCCTGCAGGTGCGGAGGGAAGCAGCGAGAGGTTTGCAGGGAAAGGGACAGAGGATGGAACAGTGGCAGAGGTGGCACTGGGACCAATGGGACCCGGAGCCGGAGGGCAGAATTCCAGGGAAAGATTGTTATCAGTGTGATTAGGATTTGAAGGGAGGTGGTCTGTCCCTGCTGCAGGAGGTTGCCAGTGAGCTATCTCTGTTGGCTTTCTCTATGGCTTTAGTTATAATGTGGAACATAGGAATAAACTGAGTTACAGAAAAATCTTGGTTAGTTGAAGTTATATATCATGTTCCCAACTTTGTCCCAAAAGAAATCTTTAGTAATGATGTCTGTGTTAGTATCTGGAAACTGAGAAAGAATCCGTTTTATAAATTTTTTCAGGTTAGTTTTTGAAAGATTACATTTAGAGAAAGAAAAGTTGTTAGAAGATAGGATTTCTAGGATTAGTAAGTATAAATCTCCCTTGTTCTGGGATCCTTTCAATGTACTAAGTTTGGATCCCATGTTTTCCCATTCCCTACCAGCAGACAAAAGGACAAAAAAAAAAAAAAAGAAAAAAAAAAAAGAAAAAAAAAAAACCAAAAAGGGGACCCAAGATACCCGTGATAAAAGCTGTTTTAAAACTTACACTTCTTCAGCTGGGTGTGGGTCATGTTGCTGTTACGGCGTGACGACCTGGTTCGGGAGGTCCGGCACGGTGACCCAAGGCCCAGGGTCACTCGGTCCAATGCTACATACACCAATGTGGTGGACAGCAAATGGCGTTTATTGAGGGGTCTCAGGGGTATTTATGGCTTGGGCAGTCTGTGTCACTTCCCTCTGCTCATGTCCGGCCGGGTGTGGCCGGGTACGGAGCAACAGTCAGACTGCAGGGTGAGGTGGGCCTTCTTATCTACCCGTACAGCCCGAGATCTTCCGCACGCAGATCCCTAGCTCTCCACATTTCCCCCCCTCTCATGATTAGTAAAAATCTTATAAAGTTATAAAATGTAAAGGTTACAAAATTTCATGGGTTAGTAGAATTAGTGTAAAATCGTAAGTGTGTTAGTAAGTGGCACGCCTTAGAGTAATCGTCGGCGCTCGAGAAACAAAATGTTAGCCATTTCCAAATGCCTTTTAACAAATTGCACCAGTTTGTTTAATATGCAGGGCACGAAGATTAGGGTTAGTAAGATTATAGTGACTGGGCCTATTAGGGTAGAAATCAGGCTGGTGAGCCATGGAGACCGGTTGAACCACGACTCGAACCAGCCCTGTTGAGCTTCTCTATCTGCTTTCCTTAGGTTTAGCCGATTTCTCAGTTCGGCCATGGAGTCTCTGACGACTCCGGTGTGGTCTGCATAAAAGCAGCATTCCTCTTTCAAGGCAGCACAGAGGCCCCCTTGCTGCATGAATAAGAGGTCCAGTCCTCTCCTGTTTTGGAGGACAACCTCTGAGAGTGAGGAAAGGGATTTTTCCAGGGAAGAGATGGATTTCTCGATCCTTTGCAAGTCCTCGTCGACTGTCATCTGCAGTTGTGCCAGTCTCTGATGTTGTGTTGCAAGGGCCGAGACGCCTGTGGCAGCGCCAGTAGCTCCTAAACCGAGGAGCATTGCGATGGTGACGCCTGTTATCACCTCTCGTTTGTAGAGCCGGTTGGGTTCTTTGAACAAGCGGTACGCCTCTTCTTCTTGGCAATACAGGACTCTGGGGACAATTAGAACTTGGACACAAAAGTCAGTAGAATGGTCGAATTTGTCAAGGAGTACACATGGGCTTACCCCGGATCCGTGACAGACCCACATTCCTGATGCAGCTGGGATCACCCACTGGAACTTCCCTCCCTTAAGTTTGACGAATTCCTTGCAGACGTTGCCCATCTGCTTTGCCAAGGTTGCATTGCCAAAGCATTTGCCCTGGCCCGTAACCTGACTTAGGGTGATACCTCTCCGGGGGGTGTCCCATCTGCATTGGCGTGGATTGTTTGACTTAGAGAAGATGAATGGGAGATCAAAGGCAACACCTTCGTAAAAAGGGGGTTGTGCATCATAGCATAACCAGCATGATTCTGTGAAGTTCGGGTTGGATTGGTTTAACGATAAGAAGGTAGCATTTAACCTGAACTCGAAAGATGGGATGTCGGCTGTAACAATTTCTTTGATGACCCCCTCACCTGAGAGATGGCGTAGAACCCACCTGAATGGCTGGTGAGGGTAATGTTTTGTGTCTGCTTGTCCTCCGCCTACTAACCCTAGAAACAAGATTACACAGAGATACCGTTGCTGCTTTTATTTTGATGGCGCGAGCTTCTCAGGTGATGTTGGGTTGCTTGATTGCCTCTCTCTCTTTCCCAGTAGTGGGGCATATGAGTTTCGGGGACGTCCAATGATCCAGTCCTGTAAACAAAGTCTCACAATTCTCATGAGTTTCCCTATGAAGGTCTGGTTTGATAGATTTGAGTGGACACCATTTAATGTCCCCGTCCTTTTTAACGGCCGCATATCCCCGCCCCGTGAGCACCAATCTCCAACCCTGTTCCCACTCCCCTAGTTCATTTTTGATCACCACCTGTGGGCCTTCCTCTAGCGCCCGAGTGGCCCAGTGTCTCTGAGCAGGACTGTTTGTTTCGTCCCCCCTAGGGAATTGATTTAACGCTAGCAGCGCAGTTGCCAGCCTGGTCACCTGGGGGAATGGCATTGGTGAAGCCTTCTGCCTTTGCTAGCACTTCCAGCTTAGTTTTCAGAGTCTGGTTTGCTCTTTCGACGATGGCTTGCCCAGTGCTGTTGTATGGGATGCCATGCACCAAGGCGATGTTCCATTTCGAGGTGAATGCTTGGACTACCTTTGAGATGAAGTTTGGGCCGTTATCTGTTTTGATCTGTTTTGGAACTCCAAGCCATGCCATGGCTGTTAGCCAATGTTGGATGGTCGCTTTGGAATCGGTCTTGAGATGCTGTGTGGCCACAATCATGCCGCTGTACATATCTACAGTAACCGCGAGCCACGCTTGGGGTTTCAACAGCTGGCATTGTGTAAAGTCTGTTTGCCATATTTCTGAGGCTTTGAGGCCTCTGGGGTTGACGCCACTCGACCACAGTGGCGACTTCTGGCAGTGGGGGCACGTAGCGATGACGTGCTTTGCGTCCACGGTAGAAATCCCGCACCTTTTCGCAAGCGCTTTAGCTCCGATGTGAAGGGATTCGTGCAACTGACGAGCTTCTTTCAGTGTCCATACGCCCTTTGCGGCAGCGTCAGCCTTGTCGTTGCCTATTTGGTAGAATCCTTTGATTGGGTCGTGGCTGTTGACGTGGATGACTGATATGGTGCCTTTCCGTGAATAGAGTGCTTCCTCCAGCATCGTTGCCACTGTGGACACTGACACACCTGGTCCGGACATGGCTAGGCAGAGCTTGGCCACAAATATGGAATCAGTCACAATGTTAAGGTGTTCTTCTGGGAACAGTCCGCACGCTAGCACTACAGCTGCTGCTTCAAGCTGTTGGACCGAAAGCGTGGGGTTGGTTGCCTTGACACATTGCCACTGTTCTCCTGACTGCCATACTGCCGCCACGGTGGAGGTCTGCGATGATGCATCCGTGAAGATGGTTGGTCCTGCCCGCGGTCGGTGAAGTACTTTTGGTGGGAGGTCGATATTGATGACCGTGAGCAGCCGAGTCCAAGGGGGTTTTTCCGCGTAGCGAATCTCTCCTCCAAAGCCTGTAAGGGCCATGGCTAGATATTCCGATATTGTTGTTGACTGCACAGAGACCTGTTTGCGGAGAGGCAGGCTTATCCTGGAAGGTTCGATGCCCAGATGTCTTAGGGCGAGTTTCCTGCCTTTCATGATGAGGCTGCAGAGGCACTCGACTCCTGGGGAAAAGGCACGCGACGGTTTCCCCAAGACCACCCATAGTATTGGTTGGGCCTTGTTGGAGGGTCCTTGGGCTAAGGCTCCCACTCCCCCCTTTTTTGTAAAGTGGACATACAGATCGACTGGAGCACTTGAGTCCCATCTGGTGAGCATGCTCTCTGACATCTGACATTCGATGAAGTTGAGCGAGCCTACCGCTTCTGGTGTCAGGGTTTTTTGCTCCCATGGGTTCTTCCCTTTCAAGAGGTCATTCAGAGGGTCCATGACCTCGGGAGGAATCAGGACGATGTTGCGGAGCCACTGTAAGGACCCTACCAGCTGTTGCATGTCGTGGAGCGTCTTGATGTCTCGGCGGATTTTCATCTGGGGAGGAGTTATATAGGAGCTTGTGATTCCCACTCCTAGGAAGGTCACGCACGGTCCCTTTTTTATTTTTGCACTCGCTACCTCAAAGCCATTTGTCCTTAAGGTCTCGGAGATGGTAGACACCAGCTGGTCCACTTGTCTCGTGGATGGTGCGGTGATCAGGATGTCGTCCATGTACTGCACAATGGTTACAGTCGGATTGCTCTGCCGGACTGGTGCTAGCGCTCGGTCCACGGTGATCTGGCAGATAGTCGGGGAGTTGAGCATTCCTTGTGGAAGCATCCTCCATTGGAAGTGTAGGTTGGGCCGCTGGCTGTTTGGGAAGACGATGGAGAAGGCGAAACGCTCCTTGTCGTCTTCATGCAGGGGAATAGAAAAGAAGCAGTCTTTGATGTCGAGCACTGCACAGGGTTGTCCTTTCGGTATCACAGAGTTCATGGGCAGCGAAGTTTGCACAGGGCCCATAGGCTGGATTCTCTTGTTCACTTCTCGCAAGTCGTGCAGGAGTTGAAAGCCTTCACCAGACCGCTTAGGTATTACGAAGATCGGAGTGTTCCATGGACTCGTGGAGGGTTCTATATGATTCTTGTGTAATTCACGGCTAACTAACTCAATGAGGGCAGTCATTCGAGGCGTTGACAAGGGCCACTGTTCGACCCACACTGGGTCGGCTGATTTCCAAGTCAGTGTGGTGGTTTGACAGGAAATGTGTTTTTTGGGATGCTGTGTTTTTGGCCAATGGATATTCAGACTTTAATATTGGCATTTAACCTGGCCATTGGGACTTGGACACGCCTCTGAGAACATGGGGTTAAAAGCAGAGCTCTCCCCTGGGAGGGTCCTCTTGGGTTTCCGGCGGGAAAGAGTTCGGGTCTCTCCCCCGGCCCAGCTGCTGGCTGGGCAGGGGGAGGGGAAAGCCATGAGGCTGAGAGAGGTAGGCCTAAGCCCCGGGGTGGAAGGGTGGAAGAGAGAGAGAGAGACACCGGGAGCCATCGGGCAGCCCCCCCTGAGAGACACAGAGAGAGAGAGAGAAAGAGAGAGCCGCTGCCTGGGACTGTAACCTTGAAGCTTGATAAACATGGGCCTGTGCCGGCAGCACGGCTGGGACGGAGAAGAGGGGGGGGTTCAGCCGGCCGCTTGTAGGAGCTTTTAACCCCTTTTTGGAGAATGAGAACTTTACAGAACATTGACCTTTCCTAGAAGATAGAGTGGAAGATGAGGAAGGAAATGGGCCAGTGTGAGAGAGGTCTGGGCGAGTGAGAGATAGTAGAAGAATAGAGAAGAATCCTAGTGGGAAGGGATGACAGAGTAGCTTTTGCTGGACTCTTTTTGTATAGCCATGGACAGAACCATGTTCCTTGTGATACAGAGACTGCATTCTAGGGGGAGGCAATGGCCTCAGAACCAAGAGGGTTCAGTGTTGATGCCCCTCGGCCCCAGGGGGTGAAAAATATGGGGGGGACAGGTGTCCCAAAGGAGAGATTGTGGGGACAGGTGTCCCAAAGGAGAGACTGTGCCTTTTTTGGATTGGGACAGAGCATCCTTAAAAGACAACCCTAGAAGCAGCTCTGGTCCGTGTTCAGTGGTGAAAGCGCTGGACATGAAAAGGAAGAAGTCACGACGGCAGATGTACTCCGGGCGGTGCCACGAGTGACACAGAAACACACGAGGCTTCGACTGTGTTTCCAGGGGAAGCCCATGGTACAAGAAGGACTCCTCTCCTCTTGATGAACTGAGGATTGATTGTCTAAAAGGTGGTGCTGGACCGAGAGTTGGTGATTTGAGGAATAAATGTATTGTGTTGGAAATTTGGTGGGGGGAGGAGGAAATGCATTTGTGAGGTTTTCATTTTCCCTGTGTGTGTGTTCCTTTTTATCTGTAGTTGTAGAGTAGTTAATAAAGTTCTGGTTCTTTTTTCCCTAAGTAGGAGCCTGCTTTGCTTATTCCTGGTCACGTCTCACAGCAGAAACCAGGGAGAGGGTGTCTTCATGGGGGCACTGGCATTGTGCCAGTGTCAAACCATGACAGTCAGCTTGATGGGCAATGGCGGGTACGTGACAGTGGCCCTTAGAATAAATTTGTCACCCTAACATCCAGCAAGGCTAGGGCATCCCTCCCTAGCAAGGGTGGGCAGTCCGACATCACATATGCAGTGAGGGTGATAGTTCTTCCCGGTCCTCTCTCGGTGCAGAGGGTTATTGCCACTGGTTGGGTGCTCTTGTGGGCTCGGGACAGCCCTCCAACTCCGCCCACCATGGGGGCTACTTCTAGCTTCCATGGTCGAGGCCAATGTATGTCTGGGATGACGGTGACATCTGACCCTGTGTCCACCCAAAAGGGAAGGCAGATGGCTGAGTCGTCGGAGCTGTTGTGAAGACGACACACTGCCCACACGATCAGTGGGTGTTTCCCCACCTTCGCGGCGAAGGCCACCCATGGATCCCATTCCCATGCTTTCATGGCCAAAGCCACCCAGGGGCCTCGGCCCCAGGTAGCGGTTCTTGGTATTCCTGAGGTGCAGATGGGTTTGATTGAGCCTCTGGCTGGGCGACAAAGTTGGTCATTCCCTGAGGGGGTGGTGGTGGTGGGCATGAGAGCCCTGTGCCCCATTGGGGGTTGCTGTAGCTGGGCCGCTGCATGTTCCAGGTGGGAGGAGGCTGGATACGGCCCGACTGCCCCCTCCCTCTCCCGTTTCCCTGATGCCTGGATCTGCATTCCGTAGCTAAATGCCCCTTCTTTCTACATGCCCAGCATGGTCCCCTAGGTCTCCCCTGGCGTGGTGGAGCAGCTGCTGGTGGGCATCCCAACTGGGGGCAGTTTGTTGCCACGTGCCCAGCTTGGCCACACTTAAAGCATGCCATGACACTCGTTATTGCAGTGTGAACTGCTGCTTGAATGGGAGCTAGGTGTTCTTCTTTTGCAACGTGTCTGATCATGGCAGCTAGATTAGACCCTTGCGGCAGTGATCTTAAAATGTCCTTGGTGGCTGAGTTGCATTGCTGGCGTAGGCACTCTGCCAGCACAGGACCCTTTGCCTCTGAGGGTAATGTTGAGGAGTCCAAGGCAGCCTGTAAACGATCCACAAACTGAGTGAAGCTTTCACTCTCACTCTGCTTTATTGTGGACCAAGGCGACGGTTTGGCTATTACTTTGGAAGCAACACGGATGGCTTCTCGGGCAGCACGGGTTGTTGTCATAACCTCATGTGCCCGCAAGCCCTCAGCCTGTGCCTGAGGGGTGATCATTGTAGGGTCTGTGCCCATTAGCCTCTGTATGCTGGAGCCGTGCAGTGGATGGTCGTGCAGCCGTGCAGGGCCAGCTGCTTAATACAGTTATCCTCCCATTCCTGCTTAAAAACGATCATCGCTGCCCCATCGAAAATCATTCTGCAAGTCTGCTTAATATCAAAAGGTAACATGTCATCCCCTCCAAAAACGCTGTCAATGAGTGTGGAAACCATGGCAGAATTAATTCCCCTATCCGCAATTGCTTTAATAATTGCCTGCACGTCTTTCGGGTTTACCGGGGAATAGGTCCTTTGATTCCTGCCGGCTCCCCCCACCCGAACGGGGAACACCAGTTTCGCCGACGGAGTCCATTCAGCACACGCTATTTTTATTTTCCGCCAGTCTATAAGCGGAGTTCGATCTTTCTGCAATATCCCATTCACCCATGCAGGAGCGCTGTGGCTAGTGACCTTGTATGCTGCTGCTCTCCTTCTGTTAAAACCCGAATCCGAGTCGTGTAGTAGGCATAGGGACAGGCGTTCGGAAGATTTCGGGCTGTGACGGAAAATTACAGGAATCCTTCTACCCCCCTCCCCATAGATAAGGATCACCCTTGGAATGTAGCCAGACGTGTAGCCCCCCTAACCTATGCATGCCAGTAACTTTCCACTCCATACTAACCCTAAAAAGTATAGCCAAACCCCTGTCTGACGTAGAGAAGCCCCTTAGTCCATAAATACCCTCGAGACCCCTCAATAAACGCCTTTAACCGTCCACCACATTGGTGTCAGCGTCCGTTGTTGGCCATGAGGGAACCCAAGGGGAAGATCACGGTGCTGGACTCCGATACCAGGTCATCGCGGCCTTCACAAGAAGGCAACATAGTGGTGCCGAAACCCGGGACACGGGAACGAGTCCGGGCGACGGGGGAACTCCTGGCCAGGAGACAGCACTCAACGCCGGAACGGCTATAGCAAAGAAGGGGGACATCCCAGGACCCGCGATTCGTATGGAAGCGATAGCGAAGGTCGTAAGTTTGATACATATGCAATGGGGAATCAAATGTGAGCTCAAGAATTTTAATCTCGCATTGACGAGACTCTTAGAGCTTGGGGTCATTGCTCGACCTATAGATATATTACACTCTGAAGTGTGGCAGAAATGTACTGTTGCGCTAGCAGAGGATACAAAAGCCACAGGCAGCAGCAAAAGCCTGAAAGCGTGGGGGAAGGCAGAAGCCGCCCTACGCAAAGCATTAGAAGAACAGGAGGCATGGAACACTGCGCGGTCCTGTCTGTTAATCACGCCGGAGCTGGGGGAGGGGGCGATAACGCGAATTCCCCCGGTGGCGACCCGATTGAAAACGGGGAAACGCGGGGACCGGGCGCATCCCATCCCTCCCCGAGCCCAGAGCCCCCGGAGCCCCTGGGGGACCTACTGACCCCTTCGGGGGACCCGCCGGGGGCCAGACCACCTCCGGAGCCCCCCGGGGTGCCCGCGGACCCCTCGCCCATCCCTTCCCCGCCGATAGCCGACTTAGCGCAAGAAGCGGAGGGACTCGCACGGTCCTTTTGGGAGGGATTGGCGGCAGAAGCCCGAAATATCGAGAGGGCTGGTGCGCGGGCGAGCGGCGGAGGGGATCCGCTGCCCTACCCGTTTGAATATGGCGTGGGTGGCCGGGAAGAGGGGCGGAGCCCACCGGCCCACGGCGGGAAGAATCCGGAGACGCGGCCAGCCGCGAACACGCATGCGCGGGAAACCAGCGCTAAGCCCATGCCCAGCCGGGAGCGGTGGATCCCAGCAGACGCGCATGCGTGGGCGTGCGGCAGAGGGCGGACACTCACTCGGGAGCCACGCCCACTGCTGCCACCATATATGGGAGAGATCCCTCCCTGCGGGAGGCAGGGCGAGCCCAAGGGGCGGGAGCGGCACCGCCCCCGAGGGGAGGAGCGGGGCCGAAGCCGAACAAAACGGCAGCAGAGACCGGAAGTTCATTGGCAGTCGACTTCCGACTCTGAAGGAAGCCACAGCTCCTCGGATTGCTCTACAGAGCCCACCGAGTCCAGCAGCGACTCGGAAGCAGAGAAAACTGAATCAATGCGGTTTCGGACGAAACCAAATGAAACTTTTAACACAATCGAGAACCAGCCCCAATACGAACTCACCGACTGGGGTAAAATCAAAATCGAATGCGCGGGATGGGCACCTGCAGCATCGGTGCATGCCTTCCCGGTGAGAATTACAGGACCCCAGGGGAACCAGCAAAGAACATATACTCCCGTTAATTCCAAAGACGTTCAAACGATAGTAAAAGCTATTTCAGAAAAAGGAATTAACTCAGGAGTGGTTTCCATTCTCGTAGACGGTCTTTTTAGCAATGATGATTTACTCCCTTTTGATATAGTGCAAATAAGCCGTATGCTTTTTGATGGGGCGGGTTTGATAATATTTAAACAGGAATGGACAGACCGATGTACGGCCATGCTCACTCAGGCAGCGGGAGAAGGGCAGCCACTCCACGGGTCGAGTTTATCTAGGTTGTTGGGGAAGCATGACGCAGTAGCCACACCCCAGCAACAAGCTGCGCAGCTTCGGACTGAGGAGGTCAGGGCGACTTCCCAGGCGGCCAGAGAAGCTATACGCGCCGCATCCAGGGTTGTGGACAGACTGACACCATGGTCGACCATCAAACAGGGGGAGAGTGAAGGCTTTACACAATTTGTTGACCGCCTTCAGGCTGCGGTAGACTCTTCTAACTTACTCGCTGTTGCTAAAGGTCTGGTGATAACCAACTGCCTTCGGCAGCAATGTAACACCGTAACCAAAGATATATTGCGTTCCCTGCCGGCTGGGGCCAGCCTGGCTGACATGATTAAGCATGTTGTGAGGGAAGAACAGCTGACCCCACTCCAAGCAGCCGTCCACACCCTAACCAGTGCGATGGCCTGCTTTAAATGTGGCCAGTCAGGTCATGTGACGGCCAGCTGCCCCCAACCAGCACAGCTTCCTCAGGCGACACCCTCGCCCCAGCAGCGCCCCAGAGGGATCTGCTGGAACTGTGGGAAGAGAGGTCACCTCGTTAGGGACTGTAGATCCCGGCCCCGGGGAAACGGGAGGGGGGGGGCATGCGGGCCATATTCGGCCCCCTCCCGCTATGGATGTGAGACGGCCCATCTATGCCAACCCACAGTGGGGCAGGGGACCTTCATACCCTATGCTCCCACAGGAGGCAGTCAGTATCACACCCCCGCCAGCGATACAATGGCAGAGCTATGCAGTACCACCAACCGTGCCTCACACCCCCCATCATCACAAGCCAAGCAAGCGCTACAGGACCAGCAGGGGACGCCCCAAACCGGGACCCCTGGGTGGCCCTGGCCATGAAAATAGGGAAGGAACCCCCGAGGGTGCGGGGGACATGCCGCCTCTATGGCAGTCAGGACCCCCACATCGTAGGACTTCAGTTTTGGGTAGACACGGGATCAGACTGCACGATTCTCCCCCAGTCGCATTGGCCCAGACATTGGCAGTTTAAGGAAGTCCCTCCAGTGAATGGGGTGGGGGGACAAACCCGGGCGTGGAAAAGCACCCAGCTGGTGGCTATAACGCTTCACACAAACAAGGGACCAGAACAAACAGTAGCAATTTACCCCTACATTTTGCAAAACTCTCCGCCACTAATAGGAAGGGACGTCCTTGCTATGCTAGGAGTCAAGATTACAAATTTATCATAAGGGCCACTGCTGTACACCCTCAGCTGCCAATCAAATTGACTTGGAAATCGTCAGATCCTATTTGGAGGGAGCAGTGGCCTTTGTCAGAGCCTCGAGTGGCAGCTTTGCTGGAACTGGTCAACCGCGAACTGCAAAAGGGTCACATAGAACCCTCCACCAGTCCATGGAACACCCCTGTGTTTGTAATCCCCAAAAGGTCCGGAGAGGGTTATCGTCTCGTCCACGACCTGAGAGAAGTGAACAAGACGATTCGACCCATGGGTCCAGTCCAGACACTGCTACCCATGAATTCAACTATCCCTGAAGGACAGCCGTGCGCAGTGCTGGACATCAAAGACTGTTTCTTTTCGATACCCCTGCATCCGGACGACAGAGAACGCTTTGCCTTTTCCGTGGCGTTTCCAAACGGTAATCGGCCTAACCTCCGTTTCCAATGGAGGGTGCTTCCACAGGGCCTAGTGGACAGTCCTGTTATCTGCCAGATCACCGTGGACAGAGCACTGATGCCAGTCCGACATTCCTACCCTGCCGCGACCATCATTCAATACATGGACGACATCCTAGTCGCTGCACCATCGACGAGCCAGGTGGACCACCTGGTGTCTGCAATCACAGAAACCCTCCGGGCCAACGGCTTCGAGATCGCAAGCGCAAAGGTCAAGAGAGGACCCTGCGTGACCTTCCTGGGAGTAGGAATCACAAGCTCCTACGTGACTCCTCCCAAGGTAAAGATCAACTGAGATATCAAGACACTTCACGACGTGCAATGCCTGGTGGGATCGCTGCAGTGGGTCCGCAACGTCGTCCTGATCCCCCCCGAGGTCATGGACGCTTTATATGACCTCCTGAAGGGACAACACCCCTGGGAACCCAAGGAACTGACACCACAAGCGGCGAGCTCCCTCGATTTCATCGACCAGCAGATGTCCACTAGCACGCTAGCCAGGTGGAACCCGGCCATGCCCCTGGACTTACACGTTCACTTCACACCAAAGGGCGGAGTGGGAGCACTAGCACAAGGACCTTCCGAAAAATCCCGACCGATCCAATGGGTAGTCCTCGGGAGACCCGCTCGTGCATTCTCCCCGGGAATCGAATGCGTCGCCAACCTCATCAGAAAAGGCAGGAAACTGGCCTTGAGACACCTAGGAACTGAGCCAACAAGAATACACCTTCCCTTTCGCAAGCAACTGTCTGCGGAGTCACCCGGGATTTCCGAGCACCTAGCCCTTGCTCTCACCGGCTTTGGAGGAGAAATCTCCTACTCTGCGAAACCACCCTGGACTCGGCTGCTGACCATCGTCGAAAGAGACATACCACTAAAGGTCAAGGACCGACCACAGCCAGGACCAACGGTCTTCATGGACGCTTCCTCCACGACTTCTACTGCGACGGCAGTGTGGCAGGCAGGGGAACAATGGCATTGCATTAAAGCATGTGACCCCACACTGTCAGTGCAGCAACTGGAAGTGACAGCAGTGGTCTTAGCGTGCGGACTTTTCAAAGATGAACACCTCAATATAGTAACGGACTCTATATTCGTGGCGAGGCTTTGCCTAGCCATGGCAGGACCAGGTGTGTCAACATCTACAGCAGCCCTAATGCTGGAAGAAGCGCTCTCCTCACGACAGGGCACCGTGTCCATCATTCACGCCAACAGCCACGACCCAATCAAAGGTTACTTCCAGACAGGCAACGACAAGGCGGATGCCGCAGCAAAAGGCGTATGGACATTGCAGGAAGCTCGTCAGCTGCATGAATCACTCCATATCGGGGCCAAGGCCCTGGCGAAGAGATGCGGGATTTCTACAGCAGACGCAAGACATGTGGTGGCGACCTGTCCTTACTGCCAGAAGTCACCCCTGTGGACCAGTGGAGTCAACCCGAGAGGTCTCAAGCCTTCACAAATCTGGCAGTCAGACTTCACCTTGTGTCAACTGCTGAAGCCCCGAGCGTGGCTTGCCGTGACGGTGGACACTTTCAGCGGAATGATCGTGGCCACACAGCACCCCAAAACTAACTCTAAAGCCACAATTCAGCACTGGCTGACAGCCATGGCGTGGCTTGGCATCCCCAAACAGATCAAAACTGACAATGGTTCCAATTTCACCTCCAAACCAGTACAAGAATTCGCCTCGAAATGGGGCATCACATTAGTACAGGGTATCCCGTACAACAGTACCGGGCAGGCCATAGTCGAGCGGGCGAATCAAACCCTGAAAACCAGGCTGGAGGTGTTGGCAAAAGCAGAGGGTTTTGCCAATTCTATTCCCCCGGGAGATCAGGCACACATACTAGCAACCGCCTTACTAGCACTGAATCAATTCCCTAGGGGGGATGAAACAAATAGCCCCATCCAGAAACACTGGGCCACCAAGGCGCTAGAGGAAGGCCCACAGGTTGCAATTAGAAATGAGCTAGGCGAATGGGAACAGGGCTGGAGGTTGATGCTCACGGGACGAGGGTACGCGGCTGTCAAAAATGACGGTGAAATTAGGTGGTGTCCGCTTAGGTCGATCAAGCCTGACCTTCACACTGGGCGGGACAAGACTGATGAGAATTGTGAGTTTCTATTTACAGGACATGCTTATGGGTCGTCCCCGGGATGCGTATGTTCCCCTCCCAGAAGAAAGTGACAGTCCACCGAGCCGCCGGACAGCACCCGAGAGACCCGCACGGGCGAGACCCAAGCTACAACGGTGTTTCTGTGTGATTATGCTATTGGGGCTCGTCACCGGAGGGCAAGCCAGCCCAGACCACTACCCTCACCAGCCCTTCAGGTGGGTCATGCAACATCTTGATGGTGACAAGATGCTCAGAGACATCACCACGCCAAACGCCCCGTCCTTCATGCTTAGCATCACCGACCTGTTTCCGGGACAGCCAAAGGTAGACCCCCATTCTTCACACGCCACACACATGTACCTAACTTACTGGTGCCCAGCATCAAACCCAGGAAAAAGTTATTGCAATCGCCCAGGGTGGGGATACTGTGGGCACTGGGGCTGTGAAACAATAGTTACAGACGCCAGGCCGTCAGGACCTGGGTGGGACCCACAAGAGCCCGACAGATTCCTACAGTTCACCTGGGCACCCGCAGGTTGCAAAACACCCGTCTTCCTTCAGGGAAGTTTCTATCGAAACCACCATAAAGTCCCCAAATTCCGGAAACGCACTCACTATAACATGACAGTTTCACAGCCAAATCACCCTAGCTGGGCCGTAGGCAAAACGTGGACAGTAGTCCTTCAAGGGTCAGGAAAATGGGTGAATGTGCGAATTACCAGACTCCAACCGTCAGCACCCAGAGCAGTTGGGCCCAACAAAGTAATCAAAAGCACACAGAAAGGGAGAAACATGACCTACCCCAAACCCTTGCCCACAAGGGTAACCGACGTCCCGACTGGCGATGAGGAAGCCTTCCAGATAGGCCGCTCAGCTAGGTTGGACCCGGACCCAATCCTTCGCATGTTAGAAGCTACCTTTCTATCCCTGAATGAATCTAACCCTAACCTAACCGATTCCTGCTGGCTTTGTTACGATGTTAAACCCCCTTTTTACGAAGGAATCGCTTTAGATACCCCCTTCAGCTATTCCACAGCCGATGCCCCTCGCCAGTGCAGATGGGACACACCCCGCAAAGGAATTACCCTGAGTCAAGTCACAGGTCAGGGCAGATGCTTTGGCAATGCAACCCTAGCTAAGCGGAAAGGCGATGTCTGCACTGAAGTAGTTGAGCCCGACAGGAAGAATAATAAGTGGGTAGTCCCATCCGCATCTGGGATGTGGGTTTGCCAGAGATCTGGAGTGAGTCCCTGCGTGTCTCTTGACAAATTTGATAACTCTAACGACTTTTGTGTTCAAGTTCTGATCATCCCTAGGATCCTGTATCACTCAGACGAGGAGGTGTACCACCTTTTCGAGGAAAACAGCTGGCTCCACAAGAGAGAAATATTAACAGGTATAACTATCACAATGCTGCTCGGCCTAGGAGCGGCTGGAACAGCAACAGGTGTCTCAGCCCTAGCAACTCAACACCAAGGACTGTCCCAGCTGCAGATGACCATCGATGAGGACCTGCAGAGGATCAAGAAATCCATTTCCTTTCTAGAAAAGTCAGTCTCCTCGCTCTCGGAAGTGGTCCTGCAGAACAGGAGAGGACTGGATCTCCTGTTCATGCAGCAAGGGGGCCTGTGTGCCACCTTAAAAGAAGAATGTTGTTTCTACGCTGACCACACAGGAGTCGTTAGAGACTCCATGGCAGAACTCCGAAACAGACTGGCTCAGAGACAGAAAGACAGGGAAGCCCAACAGGGCTGGTTCGAATCCTGGTTCAATCAATCACCATGGTTAACCACCCTAATTTCTACCCTAATAGGTCCATTGGCAATGCTGCTTTTAGCTATTACCTTCGGGCCATGCCTGCTGAACAAGCTAGTCTCATTCATTCAGGCCTGACTAGAATGGACTAACATCCTGTTCGTGGGACAGCAACAATTACTGTGAATTCAACAGGGAACACTGCCAGTCACGAGAGACTTGCCTGGCAGAAACTTACTCAGGTTTCCCAAGACCCTTTTCCCTAGTCAGATCTCAACCTCCTACCTCATTTCGGTGCCTATGTATAAGACTACCTCGTTCATTTGTGAAAGGTGGGGGGAAGTGTAGTAGGCATAGGGACAGGCGTTCGGAAGATTTTGGGCTGTGACGGAAAATTACAGGAATCCTTCTACCCCCCTCCCCATAGATAAGGATCACCCTTGGAATGTAGCCAGACGTGTAGCCCCCCTAACCTATGCATGCCAGTAACTTTCCACTCCATACTAACCCTAAAAAGTATAGCCAAACCCCTGTCTGACGTAGAGAAGCCCCTTAGTCCATAAATACCCTCGAGACCCCTCAATAAACGCCTTTAACCGTCCACCACATTGGTGTCAGCGTCCGTTGTTGGCCATGAGGGATCCCAAGGGGAAGATCGCGGTGCTGGACTCCGATACCAGGTCATTGCGGCCTTCACAAGAAGGCAACAGAGTCGGAACTCCCCGATCCCCTCTTGAGCTCGGAGCTCGAGTCCAAGTCCGAGCCGGAAGTCGACTGCCTGGATGTTTCTGGGCTGCTCTGCCTTTTTCTCAGGCTCCGACCCCGCCCCTTCTTGCGGGGGTCGGGCCGTTCCCTCCCCCTGGGGTCCCCCCGCCTCCTACTGGGGGAGGTCCTTGCCCCATAAGGACCTAAAGTGAACTGAGCGCTCTGATTGGCCTTTACGCTCCTCCGCGGGGGCTGCCCTGTCCCCCCGCTTGCCCGCGCATGCGTTGTTAAGCAGGCTGACTGCATTTCCGCCCCCCGTGTTTCCCTTTCCGCCCTGAACACGCGGTTCGGCGCCATTTTCAAACACATATGGTGGGGGTGCTCTTTTATCCACCCCTTCGGGGTCCGGCAATTTCGCCGCCTCCCGCGCTTCCTCCGTTAACCCCCGCCAAAACGCCCGCGCGTGTTCCCCCCCCTCTGATGGTGAAGTGGTCTGCTCGGGGGAATCCAGCATTCACGGTTCCGCGGTGCCGATCTGATCGAAGCCCTCCGCGGTCTGCGTTGCCGCGCCCACCCCCAACTGCGGCGTGGCTAATAACCAAGCCTGCGCGGCTTTCCAGATCTCCCGCTCTTCTCTAGCTTTCTGCAGAGCCTGCACGACTCTGCCCCATGACTTTAGAGCTTTCCCTGAGCCTGAGGACATAGTCTCCTCAGCTAAAACCTTTGTACAAGTATCCCATATCTCCGAATGGAGAATATCCACTGGGCTGTCTATCGCCCCCAGCTTAATAAGTCTCAGTATAGCAAGACATAAATCTTTTAGCTTACAATCAATCTCCCATTGAGCTTGCATCTGAGTTATGACCTTCGCTATGGCTTCCACGGTCCACGCTGGTCTGGGGGCGTCCCCCCCGCTGCACTAGGCCTGCTGTGCAGCCGCCGGTCCCCTGTCCAGGCGAAATCCCGAACTCCGGGAGCTGCAGCTTTCCCGGGGTTCCGGCACCAGATGTTGCCGTTACGGCGTGGCGACCTGGTTCGGGAGGTCCAGCACGGTGACCCAAGGCCGAGGGTCACTCGGTCCAATGCTACATACACCAATGTGGTGGACAGCAAATGGCGTTTATTGAGGGGTCTCAGGGGTATTTAGGGCTTGGGCAGTCTGTGTCACTTCCCTCTGCTCACGTCCGGCCGGGTGTGGCCGGGTACGGAGCAACGGTCAGACTGCAGGGTGAGGGGGGCCTTCTTATCTACCCGTACAGCCCGAGATCTTCTGCACGCAGATCCCTAGCTCTCCACAGGGTCAGGGGTCTGCTGGAGGCAGTCTGTTGTTGTCAGTCTCCTCGAACACTCGTTCAGATGTCAGCTGTGAGGGTCGACTGACCCCCCCCCCCCCCCCCCCCCCCCCCCCGCAGAGGCGTCCTGCTATAATGAAGGCTTTTCTTCGGGGGTCCTAGCAATCTGAAGGCAATAACGATTTCAAAAGAAATGCTGCTCCAGAGTTCCTTCTGTTTGGTGTGCCATTTCTTGCGACCTTTTGCTTGGTTTCGGGGTGTCTCTAGCAGGCTGCAGCGGCCCAGGTAGCGCAGTCTGGTTCAGGACAGACTGTCCGAGCTCCCAAGCAATTCTTAGCCGCAGGCCACCTTAGCAAGTTTAAGTGATAGCAGCTCTTTAGTGACTATCAGCTCATTGTGATTGCAGCCCTTCAGCTTGCTAGGTGCCTAGGCAAGCAGACACAGGGAGAGAGAGGAGAAGTCTGTGTGGGGTTCCACAGGAGCGTCTTTATTGATTCTTCTGCGAAGTTCCCAGTGACAGCTGTTCTGCCCGAGCTGGGCAAAAGCAACTGTTTATCTAGGGTACAGGGGTATGAGAAATAGTCCAATAGAAAGGGTTAAAGGAAAGTGACCTATAGCCTTACAGAGAGATAAGCAGGGGTCCGAAGGCAGAAGAGAGGGGCTTCTAGTCCATTCACCATGGCTTGGCATTTCCCATCTTAGGCTTCTCCATGTCAGGGAGCCCTTGCAGGCCCTGTGCCTGCTACATTGCTTATCATCTGCCCAGTCCCAAGTTACTGCAGCTGGCAAAACCAATCAGTCTGTCCTTACGGCCAAATAATAGTTGCGTGCCAGTGCAGGGACCCACCGTCTTCACTGATGGCTCAGGAAAAACAGGGAAGGCTATCGTTACCTGGAAGGATGAGTCCGGATGGCAAGTGCTGGAAGGCCACGTGTCCGGCTCGGCCCAATTGGTTGAACTAAAGGCTGTTGCTGTGGCATTCCAGAAATTTTCTCAGGTGCCTCTGAATTTGGTCACTGACTCTGCCTATGTGGCAGACATAACCAAGCATTTGGATTGCTCACTTCTGAGAGAGGTCAATAAGGCAGCTTTTTTTCAGTATTGAAAGCCTTGTGGTGTGCAATTCAAACCCAGGTTCATTTGTATTCCATCCTGCACATTCGGAGTCTCACCACTTTACCAGGTTTCATAGCAGAAGGTAATGCCAGGGCTGACAGGTTGGCTAACCCTGCATGGGTAGCGCTTCAGCCTGACACGATTGCGCAAGCCAAAGCATCGCACGATTTTTTCATCAAAGTGCACGTACTCTGCAAAAGCAATTTCAGTTAATGTTGACTGAAGCTCATGACATTGTCAGTTCCTGTGCTGACTGTCATGGACTTGCTGCACCTTTACCAGCAGGGGTGAACCCCAGAGGCCTAAGGGGCTTGTAGCTTTGGCAAATAGATGTTACTCACATTGCTGAGTTTCATATGTGCTTGTGTCTATTGACACCTTCTCCTCTGCTGTGACCGTGGTCACAGGGGTTTTCAGGTGAAGGAAGAGACGAGAATGTTGACTCCATGATCAGAAGGCTCCATTTATTATTTGATGATATATATATATATTACATTATAACTATACTAAAAAGAAAAAGAGGGACAGGTTTTCTCAGAAGGTAGCTAAGCTAAGAATAGAAAAGAAAAGAATGATAACAAAGGCAGCTCTCTCGAATTCTGTCCGAGATAGCTCGGTCCTTGATTGGCCATTAATTATAATCCAAGATGGGCCAATCACAGGTGGACCTGTTGCATTCCACAGCAGCAGATCAGCATTGTTTACATTCTGTCCCTGAGGCCTCTCAGCTTCTCAGAAGGAAAAATCCTAAAGAAAGGATTTTTAGTGAAAAGATGTCTGCGACACTCTGCCATGTGGGCATCTGCTCAAAGGGGTTGCAACGTGATTGCCCATTGGAGGATGGCTTTGGCAGTTTTGGGGAGATCCTTCTTCTGTGGAAACTGACAATGGCCCTGCCTTGTCTCACAAGAAAACACGTCATTCTGTATGCTTATGGGGAGTCTCACACAAACTTGGTATTCTGCATTCACCAATGGGTCAAGCTATTGTTGAACACACTCATGCACTTGAAGCATGTTCTGGAAAAATATAAAAGGGGAATGCCGGGAGAGACTTCACATAGTCGACTAGAAAAAGCTTTATATCCAATTAATCACCTTACAGTGCCAAAGAATTCAGACATTCCTGTAATTCTGAATCATTTTCTCTTGTTGAATTCAGCAGGTGAGACGCACCTGCCTGGAGCCAAGGTCTGGATATGGGACCTTGCCACCAAGAAGTGGGAGGGCCCGTGCCACCTTATGGCCTGAGGCCGCGGGTATGCATATGTCTCCGCAGGTACCGGGGTACGATGGATACCTGCAAGGAGTGTTCACCCTGACTTGCAACATCAGAAACAGAATGTGGCCAGCAGGCAACCTTCAAGCAGTGGCCAAAGTGCTGACCATCGATCATCAGTCTGTGAATGATGATCAAGACACCGACTGGAGCGGTGTGGCCAGTAGAGCACGCCCAGGCTAGATGACCAGCCTGTCTCCAGCCGATGGGGCGCTTCCCCAACTCGAAGCTGGGTACCGTGCCTAAGGCGATAATCCGCCTTGAGGACGTTGGCCGCAGAACTCCAACCTGCAGGAAAGAAGAGGCGTCTCTCAGTGGTTCGGTGTAATCGGGTTTATTAGGCCCCAGAGGGACCAAACACTCCCAATGGATCCAGAGGCTGAGAGCCCTGAGGTGAGGAAAACCTCGCCTTATAAAGGAGGTGGGAGGGGAGGGGGGCAACAAATCAGGAGAGAGAAGGGAAGGATACATTGAGGATTGACATAACGACAAAACCAATCATACACAACTAAGGGAGGGGCCCCGGCCCCCGAGCCAATCACCCGACACCCTGACCAGAAGCTTCTGGAAAAAGAGGCAGGGGTGCCGAGTGACAGGCAAGCAACCGGGGGTGGAGAAGTAAAAGGATACATGTCGTAACCATGGAAGTTGGGGAGGGGTTTGGGGATTGACAGTTAACTGAGTTAGGACAGAACCTTTTATCATGACAAAGGAAAGGGGAAACAGAACAAACTCAAAACGAACCACAACAACCTACCATCAACAAGCTGAGCCCTCTACAAGTGGGGAATGAACATTTTCTCTTTTCTTTGTTTCCAGAAACAGATTGTTGATGAGTTAGACTCCCAGTGTTATCAGCAGATTAACAATGTTGCTATACTAAAAGTTGGTAACTGACTTTTAGAATTAATAGTTAAAGTTTATGGAATGTAATAGAATAAGTATGAGATCTCTTTGACCATTCTGAGCCAATGTCTGATTAAGGTTTTGAACGATAACTGATAAAGCTCTGGAGCTGTGTTTATTCTCTTTCCTGCAAGGGATCGCACAGGATCAAACAAACACCGCCTCCTCCTCTAAACAAAAAGGGGGAATTGTGAAAATCCTCAGTTCAGTCGAAGAAAGAACAGAGATAATTTCTCCCAGGCCAAGCCTGGGAAAAGAATTAAAACAATTATTATCTCTCCTTCTGTAACCGTTGTTTATAGATATGGTTCTCCAGAGTGTGCTATTCATAGTTCACCAATAGTGTGAGAGGTTTTTACTTTGAGACCAACCAAGTTTCGCCTTAGCAAGTCACATTATAAAAGACACACTACCTTCATTCAATTGCCTTCTGATTCAGCTTCTGAAGACTGGAGTCTTTCATTCCATCTCTGACTCAACAGCATCAGTTAATTGTTCTACTCATTCATCTGGAGGTTGCTGAGGCAGCAACAATGCAGTTCAATATCAAAGATTTGTTATTGTTTAGGCCACATTATGAAATCTCTTGATTATCCATGTGCAGCATGATTTATTCCTTTGGCTAATATTTGTGCTCTTGGTAAGCAGCTATGGATTGTAGGAGACATTTTAGATCACAGACTCTATAGTTTCCATCTAGGAAAAGTAATATTAAAAAGCTTTCATATTCTCCACATTTTGTTATTTTAAGCCATCTAAACCAAGAATTGCTTTTGCCTAAGTTTTTGTCTTTGCTCTTCTGGGCTGCTCCAGGATTGTATCTGAAGGCTCATCAAGTCTGTGATAACCAGGTATCTAGAATTTAGATATCTATAGTTTAGAATATCTAAATATTCTATAATTTAAAACCAGATATCTAGAATTTATCTGTAGTCTCAGCACAGCTGTCTAATATTGTTTTAAATGCAAAATGTCCACAATATGACCCAAGACCTGCAGAAAATGCCCTTTGGGACATGCAAAGAAAAAATTTCATATACCATTAAAATTGATAACAAACACTCTTAGGCAGCTACAGAAAGTCTCTATAGTAGGACTGCATCTTCTTTGCATTCCTTATTTCCCCCATTCCTTATTTCCACAGGTGTATTGTAGTTAGAGATTTAATCATTTCGGGCTGTACTTTAGTCTCCCATGTACCTGTGCCTCCATGGGAGCTTGTTTAGATAGATAGATAGATAGATAGATACAGATATAGATATATAGATTTATACACATCTACATCTAGAGATTAGATACAGCTATAGATATAGATATCTATCTATATAGATATGTAGATGTATAGATATATAGATGTATGAAAATCTAGCTCAGCTCGGAGGCATGAGGGTCTGCAGGAGATGTTGGCAGCTACAGATGTGCTCAGCTGGCACTTCTGCTCTTAATTCTCAAGACAAACCCAAGAGGCTTTGTTGAAGAGGTCTCCATCGGTGGGAAAGCAGCTTCATGAAGGGCACTGACTTTAGGAGTCTGACTTTTGAAACAAATTAATCCCTTTACTGAATGGCTGTGATATTTAGCAGGTATGAATGGTTATAGTGAAACTCACTTAAGGAGAGGGTCACACACGTATGTGACATAGCAATAAAAAACCAAAAAAACCACACAGTTGGGGTGCACTTTTTGACTCTTCACTGTGAGCTGTCAGCACTTTTGTCCCTACTCATGTGACTGCTAGAAGAATAGAAAGGAGAACAGCAAATTCCATTTTAAGAGTGCTGTGAAATACCAAACTAAGACTAATAGCAGAGGAATGATTGTGATTTATAAGCATGTATCTTGTTTTTATTGGAGGAAACAGACTGATTACAAAGGATACGAAGATCAGTTTAATGTTTTCTCTGGGATCTTTTCACAAAGTTAATTATTTCCAATTTGCATTTTCCAACCCACTGCAGTGAGCAAGAATGCTTTCACTGATCTGAACTGACCTAACTTTTTGTCATAGTAGAAAGCACTTATGCATGGATATTTATTAAAGATGTCCTAGCCAATCTTGTCTTTTTTTGCATTTATTCTGGTGTTTCTACTGTTCCTTTCAGTCAGCGACTAACCAGCAGACTTCAGATAGCTTCAGAAATTGCTTGACATGGTTTGACATGATTTGATTCTGCCTGTGTTTAACATCACTCTTCAGACGGTACTAGGTGTACTTCATGCTTTTCTTACTTTATTTGTACAGTCCTACTTAAAAATAAATGATGGAAAAATACATGAAAACTTATACAACTTGAAATAAAAGTTTCGGAGTCATAGCCATTCAGTGTATAAGATAGGTTAAAATCTGTATTATGTGTTTCTGTGCTTTTATTCTCAGCTCTAAGCTAAGTTTCTTTTTGATCCCTCTATTGCTTCATTGCCTTCTTTGAAGTGCAGCTTTCTCAGGCAGGTCTAGGGAATTCCCTGTTGTAAACACTATTTTTCTCTTTGGAAAACCAACATTTTTTCTTACCCATAAATCACAGATCAAGCCAGGAGAGGATGTTTTTCCAATATCCCTTAACTGCTTTATTAAACACTGCTCAGAGTATGGAAGGATTACCATCTAACACATGAAATGCAAGTTGGTCCCTTCAGGCTTTACTCATGATGCAGTTCTTGAGGCATAGAGAGGGATTATCCACCAGTTCCTGAGGAAAGCAGTTCTTGACCATACGAACTGCCAGACCAAACAGCACCGAGTAAAATCATGTTCTCCTCTGTGTTTGCTACATCTGCTTCCCTGGAAGACACAAAATAAAAACTGATCTTTGAAGAGTTAGGTTTTAATAGAATTGAAGAGTTGTTCATACTGCCTACTACTACTTTTGCTCGTCCCTTCAGGTGGTAAGAGGAACAACTTGGAGCGACTGAGAGCATTCAGCTGTTTATTGCAACTTGCAGCATGAGTTGGGAGATGAGAGAGCAAGTGTGTTTATGTACATATTTGTGTATAGGGTTTAGTTACATAGATTGATATCTGTATAGGTAGAGGCCTCTTTTTAACCTGTTTCTCTGCTCTGCTTCCTCCCTCCCTTCCTGCTTTTCCCCTGGTGCCCCCTGTGTCCCCTGTCCCTGTGCTGGGTCCCAGCTGGCGGCCGGGCCGGGTGGAGCAGCACTTCCAGCCCCGGCTGTCCCTGGAGCGGTGGGAGCTGCCGCTGGCCCCAGGCACTGTCCCCTGAGGAGCTGCTGAAGGACGGTGAGACAGAGGGGGCTTGTGAGAAAAAGTGAGAGGAGAGAAAGAGGGAAAAAATTCTCGAGACCAGTGTCTCTGCTAGCAAAAGGCAGGATTTCTCTGTTAACATTACAAAACAAACAAGCTCCAGTTGCTGTGAAATTCCTCCGAGACAATCTGTAATTTACAAGGTTGTGAGGGAGGAAAAGAACAGTGAGAATTCTAGTGATTCTGAAGAAGTTAACATATTACATACTAATCCCACAAAAAGAGAAAGAAAACCTACTTTACCTTCTTTTGATTCAGAAAATAATTGAAAAAGACTGACCAATTGGGGTAAGGTGAGATGTAAAGTCGTACAAGATAAAACCATCTCCCAAGTGATCCCAACTTATTACCCCCAGGAGCACGATGCAAACTAACAAATTCCAAATTAATTTATTTTTAAAAAAACTTTTACCATGAATACACTCACACAGGAAATGTATTCACAACAAAAACAAGATTTTTTCATTATAGGCAAGGACAGTAATAAAATTCTTGGACTTTCGATTTTTCCAACTGTTGTCTCAGCAAATTATAATGAGGAGTTGATGATTTCAGCTCTTACTTACAATGCTCCAATGGTAATGTACCAAAACCAGCAATAGCTATCACTATTACATTACCAGTGAATAGAAATAAGTAAGTTGTATGCTGAAAGTTCTTTTGAGAGTTTTAAGAGTTCTGGCCCGATGCCCAATGTCCTTTGGATAAAACATGTCAGCAATGAAGGGCCAGAGCTGACATGGAGTCTTACACACCTTGGTCAAGCCGTTCATATTGCAGGTATGCTGGACACAGGGGCAGACATCACTGTGATTTCTTGTGCATCCCGGCTGTGCAATTGGAATTTGGTGACAGCCATGGGTGCTCTCACAGGAACTGGAGGAGCTATCTTGTGTCTGCAAAGTGAATTCATGATTACTGTTCTAGGTCCCAAGGCAAGGACAGCAACCATCCGTCCCTTCGTGGTGCAGAAGCCCATCACAGTGCGGGGGAGAGACGTGTTGTCCCAGTGGGGAGCAAAGACAGAAGTGGGTTTTTGACAAAAACCACAGCAACGCCTGCCACTCTGAAATTACCATGGAAAACCAATCAGCCAATTTGGATTGATCAATGGTCTCTTGAGCAGAAAAAATTGAATATTCTCAAAAAATTAGTAAGTGAACAACTACAAAAAGACCACATCAAACCTACAAAGAGTCCCTGGAATTGCCCAGTTTTTGTCATTCATAAGACGACTTTATGATTCCTGGAGATTGCTCCACGAGCTGAGGAAGATCAACAAGATCATAGAGGACATGGGGCCTCTGCAACCTGGACTTCCCTCTCTTTTGATGATTCCACAAGACTGGCTTCTTGTTGTCATCTCTGGATGCTGACAGAGAGAGAAACAGACAACTTTCCCAGGCATTGTCCTAGGGAAGTTGTGAGAATGCTGAGAGAAAGAATGAAAACAATTCTTATCTTAATCTCTGCACCTGGTATTTGTGAACACGTGGAATGTTTGTACATGTTTATGGAAAGATATTTTTCTAGAAGATGTTGTTCCTCATTAACCAGTGGTGTGAGGGGTGCTCAAGTTCTGGGTGAACGATCTTGCCCCTAAATATGTGAAGTTCCTAATAAATCTCGCTTTATGCTCTCTGATCCTAGGAGTCAATGTCACCTTGCTTCATCCCTTCCTAACTCAACAGCGACAGTGTACCACAGCAAAACCCAGTCTTAAGTAAGAACTGTGTGTAAGATTTCATGGTGTCAAGTTTATTGATTTGAGTATAATGCAAATACTAATAGAATAAGGGGTGGATAATGTCTTGGGTTGGAAAATGTGTCTGGGAGTATGTATTCTATTGCTGTCTGTTAAGAGATTGGGCAATTATCTTCTGCTGATTGGGCCACCTGTTAAAACCAGGTGGGGCAGTTTTATTCATCTCTTCCACAACCAATCCTCCCTCCAGAAAATATCTTCTGTTAGTGGGCCACTGAATCTCACTGCATGACTGAAAAAATTGCATCATCCCACTGGGAGATGCTCTACCCAGGGGAAGGACCCAAGCATTCCTACCTGGATATAACCTGCAACACCACGGCAGCCTTTTCCCACTAGATTCCCAGAAGAGCAGCTTTCTTTCAGCAGATTTCCAGAAGAAGACCAAGCGCATCTACACCACCACTGCACCTTCAGAGGAAGACTGCACCCTTCTCCAGGATCACTGCTTGAAAAGCACATCTGCCACTCCAAGAAAGCTACAGCCACCATGTATTTTTGGACTGCTCCCAACACCCCAACCAACACAGTGTCAGGGCATATTCTGACTCTGTCAGTAGTTTGTTTTTGTACTAGTGCATTTGTATTTTAATTTTCCTAATAAAGAACTACTATTCCTACTCCCATGTCTTTGCCTGAGAGCCCCTTAATTTCAAAATGATAATTCAGAGAGAGGGAGTTTGCATTTTCCATTTCAAGGGAGGCTCCTTCCTTCCTTAGCAGACACCTGTCTTTTCAAACCAAAACACAAGGCCATGACATTCCACAAGAGGAATCACTGGTGTACATATCATGGACCTCTCCCAATCCTATTAAAGTATTGAAATCCTGGTTTAGAATAGACAGATATGAAACAACTATGAGAGACAGAGACTAAAATGGCTTGTGATTGATTTATTTTTTTTTAGGAATGGGGAAAACTACCCAAAAGGTGTTGTTTTATAACATTTTAAAATATACTACATAAAAATTAAAAACTGCAATAAAAAGAGTTCTATAAATAAATGCTTTTTAATTAGAAACACAGAAATGTGAAGATATGAATGACATTTTCATAAAAATATGAAATTACAAAACAATATATACAGTGAACTACAATACAAAGTTAGGGAAGAGTGTACTTTATTTAGATCTTCTTGTATTGCTGGAGTATTTTCCTTCTGAAGAGAAGCTAGTATTTCAATGAAGAACTCTCTCACATCTGATAATTAAATCTCCTTCTTTCTTCTAGTGCTGGGTAACACATCCTGGCTGAAAGGAGCTACTGAAGGCAAAGAACTGGTTCTGCGTGGTCTGAAACTGAAGGATGAAGAGCCAGTACCAGCTCTGTTTCCTGTCAGACAGGAGGCCATGTTGCTTGAAGGCAGGGTAAAAGCTCTGTTTCGTCTGGTGTGGGAGGATGCATCCATGGAGGGCCCACTATTGGTTCTGGTTGGTATCAGGTTGATGGCTGGTTCCAGTGATGACCCAAAACCTGTTGTGCGTGGCATGGCACGGAGGCTGCGTTGGTGTCAGATGCGCTGTAGGGTCTGGCCGGTAGCACAACGGGAGGAACGTTGGTGTCAGACACAGTATGGACTCTGTGTCTAGGCACTCTCCGCTGTGCTGGGGTTAACAAAAGGATAAAAAACAAATCAGGAGAGAATCTATGTTTCCTGTCAAATGCTGCTCACAAGGGCATGTATGTGAAGTACTTATAAATGTTTGCTCCTTAAATGCTTCTTTGAAACACATGGCACCTGATTATTAGATATAAATATTTAATAGACAAAGGACATTAGCACAAGTATCCTGCCCCATAAATTGGTGGTATAGCACTTCAAATAAAGTGCTACAAATACTCACTTCAAGACATCTTTTACCTCTCATCATATTAACTCCAAAGCTGTGTTTTTTATTCAAGGAAACAAACTTATTCTGAATGTTAATAGTTTATAACAGAAAGAAAGGAAAAAGCGTTTGGCTCTTAAAAAGAAAGCAAGAAAGCAAGCAAGAAAGAAAGAAATTAAAATAGGTTAGAAAAGAAAAAACTCAAAAATAAGACTTACCAGCAGGAGCAGAAGTAGCAGGTGTACGGGGTGCTCTGGGTCCAAAGCTCACCTGAAATATATCTGTTCAGAGATAATAAATTTACTTCAGAGAAGGTAAATTTTAAAAGCAAGGAAATGCACAGAACTGAAATGGTTGTGTTTGTAAGAGAAGATGATTAAAAAACATTAATGGTATAAAACATAATGAAAGGAAGAAGCATTTGGCAAAAAAAGAGAAGAGAAAATAAGAAAAAAAATTTAAAAAGTCAAAAAAAAACCCACCCACTACTGCTACTCTATAAAAGCAAAAAAAAACGTAACAAGTAAACAACTGAAGAAAAACCCCAAACCAAAAATAGTCAAGCAATTGGGCACCAATAGGAAGAACCACGGTAGTAATTTTAATCCCTGTGTTAGCTTTCACCACCCCTTTCTCTTCTGAGAAATGTCTCAGAATATTTCTGTTAGCAATAGTTTTAATGCTCCACTATGTTTCCAATTAAGGATTGTTGTATTTGCCTGCAGAAGCTGTGCAGCATGAAGGGAGATGCTGGCTAGGAACCCATAGCCCAGGGACTACAAGTGTTTGACAAGCAGACTTAGCATCATGAGCTTGTGCTGGTGGAGGAGGTGTACGAGCAGCTTGGGCTGAAAACTAAAAAGAGGCTGTTCAGAGAAAATGAATAAATAATTACTTCAGAGGAGGTAGATTTTTAAAAGCAAGGAAATGTACAGAATTGAAATGGTTATCGTTGCAAGAAATGGCTCTTTCAAAATGTCTGCAATAGTGTTATTGGTCCATGATGTTTACAATCAAGTATTGTTGTATTTGTCTGCAGAAGTTGTGCAGCATGAAGGAAGATGCTGGCAAAGATCCTACATCGAAATGACTATCATTTCTTGACAAGCAGACTTCCCATCAGGATCAGGAGTACGAGGTGAAATGGGTCCTTGGGTATGAAGACAAGCTGAAATGAGTCTGTGTAGAGCAAGTAAATGTACTTCAGGGAAGGTGAATTTTAAAAATACGGAAATGCATGGAACTGAAATGGTTATGTTTGCAAGGGAAGGCTATTACAATGATTTATCACATCAAGAAAATAAATGCCTTCAGTAAAAAAAAAAGTTGAAAGCGGAGATAATTTTAAAAAAGAAAAAAATTAAAACCTAACACCAAACCACCCAGTGGAACCACTCCCCAAAACCAAAGAACCCAACCAACCAATCAAATCCAAACTGAAAACAAAAATTTTGCATGCAGTCGAGAACCAAAAGAAAAATCACACAAGTGATTTTAATCCCTGTGTTAGGTTTCACCATCCCCATTCTCTCCTTTAAAAACTCTCACATTTCTGTTAGCACTCGTTTTATTGCTCCATTATGTTTAAAATCAAGGATTGTTGTATTTACCTACAGGATCTGTTCAGCATGAAGGGAGATGCTGCCTAGAAACCCACATCCAAGAAACTATCATTTCTTGAAAAGCAGACTTAGCATCAGAAGTAGGAGCAGCAGGTGTACTGGCTGCTTGGGATGAAATTGGAGGCTGAAAATTACCTGTTGAGTAAAAGTAAGTTTTAAAAAACAAGGAAATACTCAGAACTGAAATGCTTATGGTTGAAAGGAAAGGCTATTACAAAAATGTTAATGGTTTAAAACAGAAAGAAAGGAAAAAGGATTTGGTTAAAAAAAATGCAATTAATAGAAGTCATAAAAGAAAAAAAATCAAAAATAAAACAACGCCCACCCACAAGGACCACTTTGAAAAACCAAAAAGAATCCAACCAACCAAGCAGCTAAACCCAGACTAATATAAACAATATCTAAGCGAATAAAAGACCCATAGGAAAAAAAATCCTCCAGCGTTAATTTTAATCCCTGTGTTAGCCTCCAACATCCCTGTTCTCATCTTTAAAAAGTATTACACCATTTCTGTTTGCATTAGGTTTAACGCTCCATTGTGTTTATAATTAAGTGTTGCAGGATTGGCCTACAGAAGCTGTGCAGCATGAAGGGAGATGCTGGCTACGAACTCACATCCCAGTGACTAAAATTGCTTGAAAAAGAGACTTTGGAGAAGGAGCAGGAGCAGGACAAACAGGAGGTGTACGAGCTGCTTGGGGTGAAACATGAGGCTGAATATTATCTCTTGTGGAAAAACAGGATTTACAAACTAAGGAAATGCACCGATTGGAAATCGTTATGGTTGAAAAAAAAGCCTATTGCAGAATATGAATAGTTTGTAACAGAAATAAAGGAAAACCAATTTTGCAATTAAAAAAAAAAAACAGAACGAAAGCAAGCATGCAATTAAAAGAAGTAATAAAAGAAAAAAAATCAAAATGCAAACACCCACACATCCACATCATCCACTCCCCATGGATGTGGGCTCTGAACCCACATCCAAATGACAATAATTTCTTCACCAGCAGACTTATAATCAATAGCAGGAGTAAGATCATTAGGTGAAATAGGTCCTTGGGGATGATGTGAGGAGTCTGTCCAGAGAAAGTGAATTTGCTTCAGATATAGTAAATTTTAAAAAGCAAGGAGATGTAAGGAATGGAAATGGTTTTAGTTGGAAGGAAAGGCAATGATGGGTCCAGAGACAGTACAGGTTCTGTTGGATGACACACCGGCAAATACGTTGCTTCCAGACGCAGTATAGTATCTGCTGGGTGAGTGGCCTTCAGATGCAGTACAGTATCTGCTGGGTGAGTGGCCTTCAGATGCAGTACAGTATCTGCTGGGTGAGTGGCCTTCAGATGCAGTACAGTATCTGCTGGGTGATGTACTGAAGGCTGAGCCGCTTCCAGACACAGAATAGGTTCTGCCGGGTGTCATGCTACTGTAGCCTGAGTCGGTTTCAGACAGAGTATAGGTTCTGAACCTTGGACGTCCCCAGAATGCTGGAATAAAAAATTAAAAAAAAATATAAACAAATCAGGAGAGAATCTACATTTGCTGTTAAATAGCTCTGACAAGAGTATGTATTTGAAGTACTTACAACTGTTTGCTCCTTGTCTTAATTGCCTATTTGAAACACATGGCATATAAATATTCCATATTAATCCTTAATAGACAAAGGACATTAGCACAAGTGTCTTGCCCTAGGAAGTATTGTAATCAGACGTTGTTTGAAGTTCTACATATTCTCACAGACATATTTTACCCCTCGTCCTTATAATTTCTAGGGTGTGTTTTTTAATCAAGGAAACAAACTTCTACAGTTGGACAAAAATTTTAATCCCTGTGTTAGTTACACCACCCCTTTCTTGTCTGAAGAATGTCTCAGAACATTTCTCTTTGCACTAGGTGAATTGCTCCATTATCGTTACACTAAAGTGTTGCTGTATTTGCCTACAGAAGCTGTGCAGCATGAAGGGAGATGCTGGCTAGGAGCCCACATCCCAGTGACTACAGTGACTGCTCTCTTGAAGAAGAGACTTACCAGCAGGACCAGGACCAGGTCCAGGAGCAGGAATGACAGCAGGAACTGGAGCAGGAGCAGGAATGGGAACAGGAACAGGAGCAGGAGCAGGAGCTGGCGCAGGAACTGGAGCAGGAACAGGAGCCGGAATTGCATGAGCTGCTTGGGGTGAAACACGAGGCTGGAAAATATCTTTTGAGTAAAAGTAAGATTTAAAAACTAAGGAAATGAACTGTTTGGAAATGGTTATGTTTGAAAGGAAAGCCTAATATAAACTGTGAATGTTTTATATCAGATAGAAATGAAAAACCCTTTGGTTATTAAAAAAAAGGAAAGAAAGGATGAAAGAAAGAATGAAAGAAAAAAAGAACGAAAGAAAGTAAGAAAGAAAGAAAGTTGGAAAAGAAAAAATTCAGAAATCAAACACCCACCCACCCACCCACCCACCTCAACCACTCCCCAAAACCAAAAAATGTCCAAGCAACCAAACATCAAAACCCAAACTAAAACCAAAACAAATCCACAAGGACATAGGAACTAACAGAAAATACATTCCAGTAATGATTTTAAACCCTGTGTTAGCTTTCACCATCCCCTTTTTCTTCTCTAAAACGTATCACAACAATTTTGTTAGCACTAGTTTTAATGCTCCTTTATGTGTTCCCTTAAGTTGCTTTATTGGCCTACAGAAGCTGTGCAGCATGAAGGGAGATGCTGGCTAGGAACCCACATCCAGGGGACTACAATTGTTTGACAAGCAGACTTACCTGCAGGAGCTGGAACAGGAATAGTAGGTGGATGGGGTGGTCTGGGTCCAAAGCTAATCTGAAATATATCTGTAAGGTAAATTTTTAAAAGCAAGGAAATGCATAGAACTGAAATGGTTATTTTTGCAGAAGATGATTAAAAACTATTAATGCTTTATAATAAAATGAAAGGAAGAAGCCTTTGGGAGAGGAGGGGAAAGGGAGAAAATAAGAAAAAAAATTAAAAAGGTAAAAACAAACACCGACCCACTCACTATTGCTACTTTGCAAAACCAAAAAAATCCATGCAACGAAGCAACCAAGCAAAAAAAAAAAACAACAAAACTCAACCCTAAAATAGCCAAGCAAATGGGGACCAATAGAAAAAAACCACAGTATTTACAGAATTCACAGAATGACTAGGTTGGAAAAGACCTTAAACACCCTTGAGTCCAACCCATGCCTTAACACCTCCACTAAACCATTAACCATGGCACCGAGTGCCACATCCAGTCTTTTTTTAAACACATCCAGGGATGGTGACTCCACCACCTCCCTGGGCAGACCATTCCAGTACTTTATCACCCTTTCTGTAAAAAACTTTTTCCTATTATCAAACCTATATTTCCCCTGATGCAGCTTGAGCCTGTGCCCTTGGGTTCTGTCAGTTGCTGCCTGGAGAAGGAGACCAACCCTCACCTGACCACAACCACCTTTCAGCGAGTTGGAGAGAGTGAAAAGGTCACCTCTGAGTCTCCTTTTCTCCAGGCTGAGCACCCCCAGCTCCCTCAGTCATTCCTCACAGGGTTTGTGCTCCCAGCCCCTCACCAGCCTCGTTGTCTCCTCTGGATGCCCTTAAGCATCTCAAGATCCTTCCTAAACTGAGGGGCCCAGAACTGGACACAACACTCAAGGTGTGGCCTCACCAGTGCTGAGTATAGGGCAAGGATGACCTCCCTGCTCCTGTTGGCCACACCATTTCTGCTCCAGGCCAGGATGCTATTGGCTTTCTTGGCCACCAGGGCACACTGCTGGCTCACGTTCAGCCAGTGTCAAACAGTAACCCCAAGTCCTTTTCTGCCTGGGCACTGTCCAGCCGCACCATCCCCAGCCCATAACATTGCAGGGGGTTATTGTGGCCAAAATGCAGGACTCAGCACTTGGATTTATTAAACTTCACCTTGTTAGACTCTGCCCATCCATCCAACCATTCCAGATCTCTCTGCAGAGCCCTCCTACCCTCCAATGGATCAACACACACTCCCAGCTTAGTGTCCTCTGCAAACTTACTCATGAAAGACTCAATCCCCTCATCCATGGCATCAGTGAAGATACTGAACAGAGCTGGCCCAGCACAGAGCCCTGAGGGACACCCCTGGTGCCCGGCTGCCAGCTGGATGCAGCACTGTTCACCACCACTCTCTGGCCCGGCCATCCAGCCAGCTCTGAACCCAGCACAGAGTGCTCCTGCCCAAGCCGTGGGCTGCAGCTTTTCCAGGAGTGTGCTGTTGGAGACAGTGCCAAAGGCCTTGCTGGAGTCCAGGCACACACCATCAACAGCCTTTTCTGCATCGACCAGGTGGGTCACTTGCTCATAAAGGGAGACCAGGTTGGTCAAACATGACCTACCCCTCCTAAACTCCTGCTGGCTCCGTCTGATACCCTGGCCATCCTGTAAGCGCTGTGTGATGACACTGCATATAAACTCTTCAGTCCCCCTTACTGGGGACTGAGGTCAGGCTGACTGGCTATCATTAACAGGATCCTCCTTTCCACCCTTTTTATCAATGGGTGTCACATCGGCCAGCTTCCAGTCTTCTGGAACCTCACCAGTGAGCCGGGACTGTTGGGAAATGATGGAGAGCAGCTTTGCAATCTCATCTGCCTGCTCTCTCATCACCCTGGGATGGATCCCATCTGAACCCATGGATTTGTGAAGGTCCAAGCAGCTCAGCAGTTCTCTGACTGCCTCCTCTTGCATAATGGGGGGACCATTCTGCTCCCCAGTATCATCGAGCAACCCAAGAGGACAGTTGTCCTGAAGGCAAGCCTTCCCACTAAAATCTGAGGCAAAGAAGGTGTTAAGCACCTCTGCCTTCTCCTCATCTGCAGCTACTAAGTTCCCTTCTGCATCTAATAAACAACAAAGGTTGATCTTACTCTTCTTTTACCATTTACCAAATGATCTTTTACCATTAATCTATTTACAAAAGCATTCTTTACAAAAGTCAACACTTTAAGATCAAACTGAGCTTTGGCCTCTTTAATTTTTTCCTACATGCTCTAGCAGCCCCCTTAAATACTTCCTGAGAGACCTGACTCTCCTTCCAAAGATAATACATCCTTTATTTTATTCCTAAGTTCCTCCAAAATCTCCTTGCCCATCCAGGCTGGACGTTTGCCTCATCGACTCATCTTTCGGCACACAGGGACAGTCTGTTTCTGTGCCCTCAAGATCTCTGTTTTGAAGCTCACCCACCCTTCCTGAACTCCTTTGTTTTTAAAGGCTGCTTCCCAAGGAACTCTCTGAATAAGTGTCCTGAACAGGACAAAGTCTGCCCTCCAGAAGTCACATGTGAAAGTCTTATTAATGTTCCTCTTGATTTAACCAAATATAGAAAATGTTACAATTTTATTATCACTGCAGCCTAAGTGACTTCCAACCACCACATCTCCCACCAGTCCGTCTCTATTTGCAAATAACAGATCTAACATTGTCCCTCCCCTGGTGGGCTCACCCACCAGCTGTGACACAAAGTTGTCCTCTGCAAACTCTAAAAATTTCCTGGACTGCCTTTTTTCAGCTGTGTTGAGTTCCCAAAAAATGTCCGGCAGGTTGAAATTGCCAGCAAGAAAAATGGCTGATGATCCAGAAACATTCTCTAGCTGTTTATAGAATGAATTGTCCACCACTTCTTCCTGGTTGCGTGGACAAGAACAGACTCCCAGTAGGATGTCAGCCTTGTTGGCCTATATATTCCCTAATATAAAGGGCCACCCCTCCACCTCTTCTCCCTTTCCTGTCTCTCCTGAAGGACTTGGAGCCATCCAGTGCAGCACTCCAGCCACGTGAGTCGTGCCACCCCATTTCTGTCATGGCAATGACATCATAGCTTTGCTGCTGTACCGTGGCCTCCAGCTCTGGTTTGTAACCTGTGCTGCGTGTATTGGTATACCTGCACCTCAGCTGGGCTGCTGATTTCACTCCTGTCTCAGGCTTACCACCCTTGGGCCTGCTTCCAGACAGCCCAGATGCATCCCCTTTCCCCTTCAGACCTAGTTCCATGTCCTTTCAACAAGTTCTGCCAGTTCCTGAGCTAAAAACCTTCTGTCCTTAACAGAGAGACGGAGCCCATCTGGTTCCAGTAGAGCAGGTGCTGTAAAAGTTGCCCCATGATCAAAGAACCCCAAATTCTGCCGATGACACCAACCTTTGAGACACTTGTTGATAATGTGAGCTCTCCTATTCCTTTCACTGTTTTTCTCAGCCACCAAAGGAACTGAGGAAAAGACTACCTGTACCCCTGTCCTATCAACCACTTGTCCCAGTGCCCTCAAGTCCCTTTTAATTGTCCTGACACTCCTCTTTTCAATCTCATCACTGCCAACCTGGAATATCTGCAGTGGGTAATAATCAGAGGGCTGAATCAGCCCAGGAAGCCCCTCAGTGATATCCCAGGCCTCAGGGAGGCAGCAGACCTCTCTGTGGGGTGGGTCCTGTTGACATGTGGGGCCCTCTGTTCCCCTCAGAAGGGAGCCATCCACTAGGAGTACCCTTCTTTTTTTCCTGATGTTAGAGGTGGTAATCCTTCTCACAGATGAGTCGTAACTGGGAGGCTCACTGGGCAGATAATTTTCTTCTAAATCATCTGGTTGACTCTCTAGATGGAGGGGTTCAAAGCTATTCTGAAGTGGCACCTGACTTGGGGATGGGGGTCGGGAGGAATTTTTATTATTACCTCCTCAAGTAGGTACCCATTTCCAGTCCCCTTCACCTATCAGGTGTCCTTCTATTGTCTGACAGTGAGAGGCATGGGAGTCCTCTGACTCTTGGTGGGCTTCCCTCAAGGATGGAAGGGCAAATCCACCAATCTATTTCCCTTTCACTTTCCCTGATACTCCTTAGTCTTTCAACTTCCTCTCTAAGCTCAACCACCAGAGAAAGGAGATTGTTCACCTGTTCACACTGCAGGCAGGTTTGCTCCACAATGCCCCCTGAAACTGCTACTAAGCTCAAGCAGTCCGCACAGGAATGGGTCTGGACCGATGTAACCTTTTTGGAGGGTTCCGTTTGATTATGTACACTTGTACTAACTACAGTTTTCAATTGCGTAAAAACCATTACTAACGCAAACCCCAAAAACCACCAACCAACAGAAACACTGCAAACAACACACAGCAAACCTTGCGGACAAGAAAAGTTGCAACCCTGCCTGCTTGCCCTGCCTGCGCCAACTGCTACGCAAACTGCTGTGCCACACCCTCAGAGAATAAAAATTCATACTAGTAATTTTTAGTATACAAAATATAATTTCAATCCCTGTGTTAGGTTTCACCATCCTCTTTCTCTTCTGAGAAAAGTCTTACAGCTTTGCTGCTAGCGCCAGTTTTACTGCTTCCTGATGTTTGCAATGAAGTATTGTTGTATTTGCCTACAGAAGCTGGGCAGCATGAAGGGAGATGCTGGCTGGGAACCCACATCCAAGGGACAACAATTTCTTGACAGGCAGACTTACCAGCAGGAGCAGAAACAGGAGTACAAGGTCTTCCAGCTGCTTGGGTGAAATGGGACACTGAAAGGCGTCTGTTCAGAGAAAGTAAATTGACTTCAGAGAAGTCAATTTTAAATTTTCTTCAGAGAAGAAATTTTAAAAAGCAAGGAAATGCTGAAATGGTTATGGTTGAAAGGAAAGACGATGAAAAAAACGTTACTGGTTTATAACATAATGAAAGGAAGAAGTCTTCAGTTAAAATAAATACAGAGAAATAAAGAAGAAATAAAAGAAAAAAATAAAAAATCAAACACCCACCCACCCACCACCACCACTCCCCAAAACTAAAAAATCCAACCAGTTTAGCAGCCAAACCCAAAATAAAAGCAAAAATAGGGACCAATAGAAAAAAACATTACAGGAGTAATTTTAATCCCTTTGTTAGGTTTCACCACCCCCTTTCTATTTTCCAAAAAGTCTCAGATAATGTTTCTCTTAGCACTAGATTTAATGTTCCCTTATGTTTATAGTTAAGTATTGTTTGCCTACAGAAGCTGTGCAGCATGAAGGGAGGTGCTGGCTAGGAACCCACATCCCAGTGACTACAATTGCTTGGAACACAGACTTACCAGCAGGAGCAGGAACAGCAGCAGCAGAAGGAACTGGAGCAGGAGCAGAAACAGGAAAAGCAGCAGGAACAGAAGCAGGAATAGGAGGAGGAAGAGGAATAGGAGCAGGAGGTGTACCACTAGGTTAAAGTGAACTTGCGGAGATTCTGTTTAGAGAAAGTCAATTTTAATAAGCAAGGAAATGCACAATACTGGAATGGTTGTGGCTGCAAGGAAAGGCTATTACAAAATGTTAATGGTTTCTAATAGAAAGAATGGAAAAAGCCTTTGTTAAAAAGGAAGGAAGGAAGGAAGGAAGGAAGGAAGGAAGGAAGGAAGGAAGGAAGGAAGGAAGGAAGGAAGGAAGGAAGGAAGGAAGGAAGGAAGGAAGGAAGGAAGGAAGGAAGGAAGGAAGGAAGGAAGGAAGGAAGGAAGGAAGGAAGGAAGGAAGGAAGGAAGGAAGGAAGGAAGGAAGGAAGGAAGGAAGGAAGGAAGGAAGGAAGGAAGGAAGGAAGGAAGGAAGGAAGGAAGGAAGGAAGGAAGGAAGGAAGGAAGGAAGGAAGGAAGGAAGGAAGGAAGGAAGGAAGGAAGGAAGGAAGGAAGGAAGGAAGGAAAGAAAGAAAGAAAGAAAGAAAGAAAGAAAGAAAGAAAGAAAGAAAGAAAGAAAGAAAGAAAGAAAGAAAGAAAGAAAGAAAGAAAGAGAAAGAAAACAAAAAATAGTAATACCAAAAAAACCCAATAAACCCACCCACTCACAGCCAACACTTCCCAAAACCAAAAAAATCCAACTCCCCAAGCAACTAAAACCAAAGGAAAATAAAAAAAACCCAAACAAAGGGGGTCAAATAGAAAAATAAATTACTGTAGTAATTTTAATCATTCTGCTATCTTCCACCATTCCCTTTCTCTTCTGAAAAGTCATAGATCATTTCCATTAGCACTACTTTTGCTGCTCCATTATGTTTACACTAAAAATTATTGTTGTATTTGCCTACAGAAGCTGTGCAGCATGAAGGGAGATGCTGGCTAGGAACCCACATTCAAATGACTACAATTGCTTGACAAGCAGACTTACCAACACTAATAGGAGAAGGAAGAGGAATAGCACCACCAGGAGAAAGAGGAGACAATCCAGCTGCTTTGGATTCAAAGTGAACTTGTAAAAATTTTGTTCGGAGGAAGAAATTTTAAAAAGCAAGGAAATGACAGAACTGAAGGGGTTATGGTTGCAAAGAAAGGCCAATACAGAAATGTTAATGGTTGCTAACAGAAAGAAAGGAAAAAAGACTTCATTAAAAAAAAAAAGAAACAGAAAAGAAAGAAATGAAAAACAAAACCAGCAAAAATCAAAAACCCACCAAAAATCAAAGCCCATCAAAACCAAAAAGGAAACACCCTCCCAACTACCACCACTACTACCCAATAACAAAAGATTCAACCAACCAAACCCAAACTAAAACAAAAAATATCTAAGCAAATCAAGACCAATAGAAAAAAAATAACAGTAGTAATTTTAATGCCTGTTTTATCTTTCACCATCCCCTTTCTCTTCTGTAAAGTCACAGATCATTTCTCTTATCACTAGTTTTATTGCTCCACTATGTTTAAAATCAAGTATTGTTCTATTTACCTACAGAAGCTGAGCAGCATGGAGGGAGATGCTGTCTGGAAACTCACATCTAAAAAACTATAATTTCTTGAAAAGCAGACTTACCTGCAGGAGCAGGAGGAGTAAGAGGAATAGGAGATGAAGTAGCTGGTGCAGGTGCAAAGTGAACTTGTGGGGATTCTGTTCAGAGAAAGTAAATGTTAAAAACCAAGGACATGGACAGAACTGAAGGGGTTATGGCTGCAAAAAAGGCTATTGCAGAAATGTTAATGGTTTATAACAGAAAGAAAGGAAAATCCTTTGGTAAAAAAAAGGAAAGAAAGAGAAAGAAAGAGAAAGAAAAATAAAGACAGAGAAGGAAAAAGAGAAAGAGAGAAAAAAGAACAGAAATAAAGGTAATGTATAAAAATAAAAAAAACTAATACCCACCCACCCGCCACCACCACTCCCCAAAACCACAAAAACAGTCCAACCAATCAAGCAAGGAATCTGAACTAAAACCAAAAAAACCCCAATCAAATAGTGAGCAATAGAAAAAAACATACAGTAGTAATTTCAATGATTGTGTTAGCTTTCACCATCCTTTCTCTTCTGGAAAATATCTCAGGATATTTCTCTTTGCAGTAATTTTATTGCTCTCCATTATGTTTACAATTAAGTGTTGCTGTATTGACCTACAGAAGCTGTGCAGCATGAAGGGAAATGCTGGCTAGGAACCCACATCCCAGGGACTACAATTGCTTGAAAAGCAGACTTAGCCTCAGCAGAAAGAGTAAGACTCTCAACAGCTGATAAGGATCCACAGTTAGAGCTCAAAGAGTCTCTTCCTGCTCTTAATACGTCAGTTTTGGAAGCCGCCAGTGAGTAGACATCCTCAAAATTTCTAACCACATTCTTAAATCAAAGTAGAAGGAATCATTAGTGCCAGGCAAACTACACTTAAATGGCAAATAGCACATATCCAAATTTTTTACAAAAGACAGATTTTTTTTTTTTTAGCAGAGAAATAAAATAGAGTTTGTAAGCTGTGGTAGGCATAGGGACAGGCGTTCGGAAGATTTCGGGCTGTGACGGAAAATTACAGGAATCCTTCTACCCCTCTCCCCATAGATAAGGATCACCCTTGGAATGTAGCCAAACGTGTAGCCCCCCTAACCTATGGATGCCAGTAACTTTCCACTCCATACTAACCCTAGAAAGTATAGCCAAACCCCTTTCTGATGTAGAGAAACCCCTTAGTCCATAAATACCCTTGAGACCCCTCAATAAACGCCTTTAACCGTCCACCACATTGGTGTCAGCGTCCGTTATTGGCCCCGAGGGATCCCAAGGAGGAGATCGCAATGGTGGACTCCGATACCAGGTCATCGCAGCCTTCACAAGAAGGCAACAGTAAGCCAGGGAGAGTGTCAGTCTCGGGACTTAAACATCAAAAACACCTAACACTGTATTTTCTATTTTTTATTTTAAATGTTGAATATTAATATCATTGAGGAAAAGGGAATTGCTCCCTAGTTAGGAGCTGCTTTGATGAGATGTTTTCAAGTATGCAATACAGCGTTGAGCTCTTGATACAACTTTTTCATTTTATTTCAATACAAGACGTAGTGCAGGTTCAATTTCTGTTCACAATTACCACACAGTTTCAGGCTAATGTTCACACTTGCAAGATCAATCCATTTACTAATCCTTCCACTCCACAGCAAAACAATTAACCTAGCAGTAAGAAAAGAAACATCACAAACCTACAGACTTCTGAAAACAAATAATCTGATTGCACTAGAACTGGAAAAATGTAGCTGTTTCCATGTATGCAGTGGAAGAATGTCCCAATTTTGTTATATTGATTGGATTGATCATAAAGTTAGCAGGACAAGAGAGCACAGATGATTTGGCAGTACTAGTCACTTTATATCTACCCCAAATAGTGTCAACTAACTGTTGAAATTATTGGTCTTCTTTGCAATGGTTAATCACATTTTATTTGTTATGATTTTTCCCTTCAGATAGTATTACATTGGTCTTTTGAATGCAAACCTCTGATACAGACAAAAATCAGCTAAGTATCACAAACAGGGATTTGCAAAGGTTTTTCAGTTTTCCTTTCCTTGGTTTCACATTGATGATTTTCAGAATAGATGTTAACACAGCTAAAATCCATCAGGTTATTTCATCATGGTGTCTAGGAAACAGCAGTGGCAAATTAACCCGTATCACATCTTTTCTCATCAGAAAGAATCTCCAAAATGTCTTGGTGCTGTGGTCCTAGTGCCAAAAGAGGATTATTGCAGATTATGAGGCCTTTAATTGAAATGTTCCCATCACAGACTAAGGCAGTTCTAGAGAATGTGCCTGCAAACAACTCCACTGCTTTTAATGACAAGTGTCCCTAAAGTCATTCCTAGCTGCTTACCTCACTCAAGATTGCAGGACTGCCCTTAATACAGTTTGGCATAGAGTAAAACTAAAATCCATTAGGTCACCTCTGTCCATAAAAGGCAAACTTTGTAATAAAACCTCAGTAATGAGCTTGGAAAGAAATCAAACAGGAACTAGAGATGAGGGCTGAGGAGAGAGAGAGGGAAAAGGGTGAAAGAGAGATGAGGAAAGGGAGAAAGAGAAAAAGGGATGGAGAAAAGGAAGTTCACAGTGACACAGACTGTGAGCCATTGCTGCTGTTTGTATATGTATTGAGTTACCAAATGCACCTGAGGCTGCAGGTGAACAAGAACTTCACAGTTCTGCCCCACCAGCGAGCTCCCCAGCACATACTGTACTATGTTATTTATACCACAAGCACTCTGTGCAAATATGAAATGCAACTTTTTGTGTTTATGATTCTCTTCTGGAGAGAAAGAGGGAACAGGCTGCAGGTGCTTCTGCAATCATTGTGAGGTCAAAAAAGAATGGGAGTTGAGATGGGACTTAAAAAAAAAAAAGCAGCATCCACTACCAAATTCGAAAATAAGGATTTTAAAGCTGGTGATTGCCACAATGCCTCCTGTGGAAAGATGCCACCCATGGGACCTTTTGTGCAGCTCTAAAATGGATCATCACTGTACTGGGGAAATATTTGTAATTCAACCGTTTGACAAAACAAATTCATCTGTGCTAATTAGCTTTATGGGAATCTCAAGGCATTCCATATTCCATATTTCCATATTTTAGTGTGGAAACATGATAATGCACACATAATTTATATCTTTATCATATTGAAATGTATGTATGCATGCAAGAGGGCAACAGTGAAAAATTTCCAGTTTAGAATCTGCCTTTCTTGAATGTTTGATTTTGTGACCCCGATCCTGCAATTATATACTGCATTAGAACAGAAAATCTACAATCAGTTGGGAGGAATTACTGCAGAAGCTTACACACTGTATGCAATACTTACTTTGCTAAGTTCCTTGCACTTTACTTGATTACCTACTCTCTCTCTAATTCAGACAGGGAAGCACAATGAAAGACATATGTACTCACTTTGCCTTTTGTTCTCTCATTGGGAAAAAAATTCTGTCTTGGCACTAATGTATTCTGCACAGCTCTAAAGACTAATATAGTTTCTGTAGAAGACATCAAACTTACAAACAATGAGGAGGCATTGCACTGAATCTATGTTCAGAGCTGAAAATATGGCACATCTTCTGTTAATTTCTCTTTTTTTCCCACTCATTGTTTTCATATTACTACTAAAATTAGTAGTTTGAAATGTGCAAGTTTTTAAACCTACATGGGCAACATAGCTTCTATGTTTAAACATTCTAAATAGCAGTTTCTTTTAAATAAGGAATGCTCAAAACCCCACAACTGATTCTAAAACTCTGGGTTGAAAAAAATCGGATACTGACCAAGAAGGAATATGAAAATTTTGTCTTTTTTTGTTTTGGTTGGTTTTGTTTGTTTGTGGGGATCTTGATTTTGGTTTTGTTTGTGGTTTTTTGGGTTTTTTTTAAATTAGTCTTTTGTATATCAATAGGAAAAAAGGGAGGGGGATAGAGGGATATTAATTTTTAGGTATATATACTTCTGTCCATGTTTGTATTGCTGTCAGTTATTTAACGCTGTAACTGCAAAATTAAAAGTTACCATCATCTCTGAAATACCATCTGCAGGAGTATAATTGGAAATTGTCTTTCAACTGTTGACTGCAATAGTTTTGAAGCTTTTTGCTCTCCACATGCTCAGAGCAGCTGTATCTCAGATGCAAAAAATGAAAGAAAATTTAAAAAAAAATTAAACAGGATTGGTTTTAGACTCTAACCTGGAAGGATGCAGCCTCTGGCCTGCCCGCCGTTGCTTCCTCTGGAAGGGTCTGCAGCTGCAGGCTGGGGAGTGGCGCGGCTGCTTCAGCACCTGATGCCTCTGCCTGCTCTTTGGCCTGAAGGGAAAATACCCCAGCATCAGTGGTAATTCTCCTTCAGACACACCAGTGGGGATGAACGGTGGCCCCTTGAGCCCATTGAGTGGACTTGCTTTGATCACTGCACCTAACATCCATGAATAAAGTATGACTGATTGAATTTTCGTTGCAAATAAATCTCTAATTCAAAGGGCTGGGAGAGAATGCTACCAAAACAAAGCACCTTGCCCTGCCCTGAAAAGAGAAAGAACCAGGATATGGCACATATGTATTACTGTAAGAACACAGCACTTGCTGCATGACATTCACTTCCAAAGTTTGAAAGAAGCAGTATGGAAATGGTGGTGGCACAAAGGAAATTTTCTATCAGCACAGTTTGCTGTAGGAGAAAGATGCAGTTCAGATTCTGCCACTTTCTGTGAGCATTAAAGGAAAGAGACTTGAAAAAGATATCTGAAAATAAATAAATTAAATAAATAGCAACAGTTTCGGTGACCTCTGAAACTAAAATAGTGATTCCCACATTGCTGGGAATTAAAGATATAGTAAGGGAAATTGACACTCCCAGGTAATGAAATCACTTTTGCTCTGTGCTGCTCTAGATTAAAAACAGTTATGAAACCATCTGCCATGAGAGCTATAGTTGAAAAAGTCCTTTCTCCTAAATAATTCATATGTACAGCTTTGTTGGACCTTCAAATAGTCCTATATCAGGGCACAATTGCACAAGTCAGAGGGAAAACTTGAGATTACTATTAAGGTTAAAATATGATTTTAAAAAATACTATGGAAGTTTCTGACCACAGATTACTACTTCCTGCCTTTTCTTTTCCTATTGATGATGTTTCATAGGTTAAAGTAGCAGACACAAAGCCAAACGTTTTATGGCCACCAAGTATGTGACGTTTTATTATTCAGTAGAGGGGGTAACTCCACAACAATTGCCAATTTTTGGTGTGTTCCATTAGTCTTCACTTGTCAACCAGAAACAGTGCTCAGTGAGGGAAGGCAAGTGAATTTTGTCATAACTTCTACATTCAGAAAAAGTTGTGTATGTACTACAAACTTGCCTTTTATTTCACTGTGGTTTTTTAAGATGGAACAAGTTGAGAGGGGAAACTTCAACACTAAGGAAAGGAAGTTGCTTTGCTACAACTTCTCTCGTCCGCTGAGAATAAGCAGTTCTAAGGCTTTAGCTGATTTAGAAACACAAATCAGAGGGAACACGTCAAATTCTTACCTCATTCAGGGCAGCTTCCACAGCTTTCATTTGACTAATGATCAACTCTTTGTCTCTATTATAAAAGAAAATAAAAGAAAACAAAACAAAACAAGAACAATGAGGTAACTTTATGGAACTGAAACTACCAATGTAGAAATTAATCTTCTGCTACTTTATGGCTGTCATGTCTTGTAAAATAATTGTTGATAATCCAAACTGTTAGGATTTTCTCTCTTTTTCATATTTCCAATGCCAGCCCTAAATATGTACCACTATTTTGGTGCATTTCCATATGAAAGATGCTTCTGTTGAGGATAAGCAATTAAAATTGAGATAATTATAGGCCTATCAATGAACAACCATCATGGCTTGGATATAGAGGTCATAAAAAGTCTCTAGCAGGATGGAATTATATTCTTGTATTGGAAACCACAGACAGATTCTGTTTATTTAATCTCTTTTGTTTATATTCCAAAGGGAGATATAAAACCTATTAGTTGTGAAGAGTTGCTGTAAGATTGGAGGAAGAGTAGCTTTCTTTGTTGATATTCAGCTGCTATATACAGGAGAAAAAAAATAAAGTCAGTTTTAAAGTTACTTCACATTAGAATAACCTTTTCTGGTTATATATATGGCCACAAGGAATGATCTCTACTGAAATGCCCAAAATAGATTGGGGCAGGATGAAAAGGGCAAGCTTTCTGGAACAAATCTTTCTGCAGGTGACACCTGCTTTGATCAACTCATACCAAATAACATTTGTCATTTTAATTAGCTTGTTAAACATTTCATTGATGACCATACAAATTGCATTATTTCCCTGGTGCATAAAACCCCTAAAGCTTCTCAGATATTGTTCTTCAGAGGTTGAATGATCCCAGGTATGATGAGAAATTTTAATTAACTAAAATTTTTTTAGATCCTAGCCACGGAACAACAATATTCATAACACATACTTCATACTATGACAAGTATTAGACAACAAAGTCTGCAAAGACTTATTTTTTCATATGGTGTAAGAATAGGTTAGTAATAAGCTCCTTCAAGTCAAGGGGGCTCCTTTTGACTACCAATCTTTTCAAGACCAGTGCCTGAGCCTTTTCTGCCACTCCAGGTTATGGTGCAAGTGGTGTGGGGATTAGGTCTAAATCCAAAACTCCCTGAAATCAGCTGGAAGATCTATCTTGTACCACAGGAAAGGCGAGATCCAAAATGGGTTTCAGTCCCTTTGGCAGTGAAGACCTGTCCCCTAGCTGATGCTTCTGTATTTACTATAAATAAATTGTATCTGTCTATAAAAAGTTGGCGTGGAAACACAGAGACCAAACAATCATTTCTTAAATAAACAGAACTTTAAGGATCTGCCAAAGAGATGTTGTCAGATCAGTAAGATCACACAGGTCTTTTGTTTGCCAGTTATTTCAGCACCCAGAATTTGGAGCACTATTATGGGATAACTGCATAAAATGTATGACCTAATATTTTGAACTAACACTTTTGCTTTTAGAATACTATCCCTGAATTTCAAAACAAAAGAGACGGATGTACTTTTCTCTTCTAACCTTATGCTGTCCAGGGAAGTAAAGCCCTGCCCATGGAAGTAGGAATTTCAATTTTTGTTCATTTTAAGTGACATCCCCCAGGCCCCAGGGCTCACTTTACTCCCTGTTCAAGGGCACGTTCTGCCTCCTCGAGAGTCTCTCACAGCTGCTTCTGGTCCTGCTCCATGTCTTTCAGGAGTTTCTCCTGTTGATCCAGAACTTGGTCTCTTTTCCTCAGCTCCTCCGCTCTATCAGGGAGGTCCTGCCAGCAGACAGAGAGCAGAGTTACTCTGTCGCCCAAAGAAACTTCACTTTATGCCACTGGCTACTGACCAACATGGAAGACAAATTGATTGTGAAGTACATTTGGACCACTGCATCCTAAGGTTTTATGAATTTCCTAGCAAAAGCATTACTGACTCAGAACCCCCCTAGTGTTTAGTATATTTGCTATATATAAATGTGCTTTAGAATGCAAAATGATTGTAGGAAAAAGAAGCCCCAAAACAAACCCCTATTGAAGACTTTTTCTTAAACTGTTAAAAAAAAACAGCTTAAAAAAATTTTAAAAAGGAGTCTTTGAAGGGTTTTCTCAGTAGCCTAAAGTTCCAGCAGACTGAGTAGTGTGTGTGTATTTACTCCTGTTATTTTATTTACACAAGGACTGCGCTATTTGGCTTATTTCATGAAAGGTAATACTCTGGTGACTGTTCCAGAAGAATAATCTTACCGTTGGAGATATGTGGCTTTTACTTAGCTCAGTAAATGAGTGTGATTCCAGTCTATTGCTCAGCTCCTGAACCCGTCGCTGCTGTTCTTGTAAAAGCAATTGTGCCTCATGCTCACGCTGCAAAGCATTTTGTAACTCCTCCTGTACATTGTCTTTGTTGATTTTCTGGAAAGAGAAACAAGTTGTGCCTGATTCTGTAACTATATTCAGTGGTTTCCCTACCATTGAGTGAGTTCCACTTGCACACATATCAAATTCTAAAATAAACGCATGCTTATGATTAGTATTGAGGTTTTTTTAACATGAAGACATCACTGACCAATAAGATGGCAGACAAGTTAATTGCTGTGTTTTTTATAAAGAACATTCATGTAAAGTCTTGGCATTCATTATTCTATTCTAATTAGCACCGTGGGATGCAAAACTTCAGTATTTAGAAGGAAAAATATGCAGATCAATGTTCAGAATTTTAGTGGAGAGCTTCTTAACCCTTATAAACACCTTTGTGGACTGTTCTTCTTGTCCAAAAACTGTTCCAGAAAGAAATAATTCTTCAAAGAAAGTTGTCATCTGCATTGCAACTACAATCTAATATGTGATAATTTTCATCTAACAGTCCAAAACCACTAAGGGCATAAAACCTGTTAAGAACAAAACTGAAGATGATTAGAGATTTTTGAGTTTAAAAAAAAATCCATTTCACTAGCTAAGAATGGGAAGGACAATGGGTGAGACATCATCTAGCAGATATTCTTTGCTTAGAAGTGTTTGGATTGGGACACCCTGACAGGTTCTACCAACTAGGCTTCAGGTTAGGGAACCCACAGTGTCTCGGTAAGTCAATCAGCAACAGCAAAAGACTCAGGGAGTGCTACTGAGAATATAGACAAAAGCTTTTCCTCTCCCTGCCATAAAGTTACTTCTTCAGGGAAACAGACCCGCTAAAATTTGTATTGTATTCATCAACATCCATACACAGTTTCAACGGCTATCTTTATATTTCATTAACATTCCTATTGAATACCCCCATTCCCACTGACTTTACTCTGTTGAAGTGAAATCTTCTTTTAGGATACATAAATCAGATCAACATTTCCAACAAATGGGAGAACCTGGATTGCTAAAGACCAAACTCTAATTTATACAGGATACCTCCTTCTACAAATCAAAAGATAAGTCCAGTGGAAAAGGGATATTTCTAAATAAATCTGTCTTTTCGTTTAGTGACATTTACAACACAAGGTTTCTGGAAAACTCTGTTGAAAGTAAATCAATTTTATGCTTGTTTTCCAAAAGAACACAAATAAAAAAATGTGTAGAAAGGAGAATCTCTTTTAAGCAAGAGAGCCTCTAAGTCAAATGCACTTACTTGCTGAACTTCACTTAATTGGCTCTGCAGTCTGTGGGTTTTTTCAGCATCTTTTTGCATCTCGTTTAAAAGCCCATCTGCATTCTGCAAGCTACAGGTGCAGTGAGTGGGACTCTACCTCTCCTGCATGAAGCCTTTGTGAAAATTCAAATACTTCTTGCTGCAAAGTTGCTATGTTTCTCTGTCAGCAAACAGAAACAAGTTGATGGGCTATAAAATCTGCTATTTTAGCAATAAAATAAATAATACTCAAGACTCAAGAAAAAGAAGAGAAAACATAATTTTTTCCTCCATCTCTAAAAGACATACACAAGGACAAAAGTTTGAACCTGTCACCTACCAAGAGTTACTGCAAATTCTGTTTACAAGGAAGTATTATTTTCATCTAAGGTTTCCTAGGAAGATTATGAGAGAAAGAGTTTATCCTTTCATTTTGGTTAAAGGGAAGAAGGTTATCTTTACTGAAAGAAAGGATGGTAAACATGAGAAAGTAGAAAATAATAATAAAAAGTAACCTTAACATTTATATCAAGCCAATTTGTTCTTATAAGCTAATACAGATCTGATAGAACTTGAAAAAAAATCGTTTACTTGGATACACTAAACCTCCTCCAAAAATTCTTTCTCAATAAAAGAAAAGACTCATTCACACCCTAATGTGTGACAAATCAACTTGTGGAGTGTCCATATAGTAGCACTTGACTGCCCTGGACTCATCACCAGCCTGAAACCAAAGAAATGCTGCTATCAAGGGAGCTTCACCATTGCTGTAAACCTTCTGTTTCCATGAAGGAGGACTGTCAATCTGCTTACTGTGCTGGGCAGTCTGTCATGGAATCCAGCTTCCAGGGCCTGGCATTTACTCTCTGGAGGCCACGAGCCAGCCTCTCTATCAGCGAGTCCCTCTCCAGGTAGGCTCTGCACCCACGAGCGTTCCCTTGAACTGTCTCCATCAGAATGCTCAGGTTGTCCATCAGTTGTGCAAAGCAGTTCCTGGCTGTGCCGATCAGCGAGTTACTAGAAAGCCAGAGCTCCGAATCTTGAAGAAAAAAACAGGACAAAGGAAACATTGAGCAGGTTATTAGTTCCCGTTTCTTGTAATATCACGTTCTTTTTCACTTCTACAGGATGGAACCTGTAAATACTCTGAAACACAAAATGCTGAATCTGAACCACAGTTCCAACTTTGCTTTTAAAGGATATGAATTCAAATTCTTGAAAACAGCATGATCAAAGAAGAAAGTGCCTGAAAGTGAATCCAAACACATTTGATTCAATGGCAACTTTTATACCAATTTAGGGTTTAGGCTTCAGGAAAATGCATCATCTTGTCTTTGTCCTGCTATTTCCCTTTATTCACATAAATTATCCCTCTTCTAAGATCCTTTCTTCTGGGACAAAAATGTGGGGATTCTAAAAGTAGAGGTTAGTAAAGAACCAGGGATGGCAGAAATGCAGATGAACCAAGGGAACGTGTATCAGTTTTCACTGTAAATAAATTCCAGAAACACTCTCCAGCCTTCAGCTTCCATGACTCTATATACTGAAAGGATAAAATATCCTATCAGCTGCTTAAGAAAATGAATCTGTTCCAACAGTACAGAGATGTGATCATTCAGAGAATGTAGAAAAGAGTTATTATTTTACCCTGTAATCAAATTACTCTTTCAGGGAAACAGCCCCACTAAAATTTGTATTGATTAGCTCAGGATATAACCTCTAGTCAAAGGCGTCTATCATAAATATCAGAAATATCTCTTCAGAGCTATGATCCAGAATAGTTTAGATAAAATCAGAAAAATGGAAATGATATGACCACCCTGACTTACTTATTTTTAAAATATATTTCTGCTACAACAATATAAAGTTAAAATTACCTTGTTTGCTGAGAACACCCTCCAGTTCTGAGATGGAACTGATTATTGCAGTATAGAGGTTAGAGCTAGACAACCAGTGAAGTGCTTCAATACAGTCAACTCCTTCCTCTCCAAAACCTGTGAAACAGAATTGCAGCTAGCAGGATAAGTAAATCACTAAAATATGGCACACTGCTGCCTCCAGCTGTTTCAGAAATCAACCAAAAATAAGCATATAAACAAGAAATCAGTCAGGACAATTTAGACTGTTTTAAGCGTGCTTCCAGAATGACTCAAAAAAAAAAAAAAAGTAGATGAATCTTCTAATTTGGAAAACATTTTTAATACCATTTATCATTGTAGAGGGAAATATAAACTGGTCTGGCAACAGAAAGGGGCAATCTAGACATAATCTCTAAAGAAAACTTTGAAATCCTATGCTAATATTTTACCTGAATCAGAAAGCAATTTTTGTGGATTTTTAGGACATAAATATGAAAAATTATTTTTAAAAAAAGAGGAAATACCTTTTAAAAAAAAAAAAATAGGAACATTGCAAGATATTTACCACAGAGAAGATGCTGTAGCACCTAATTCTGAAATCCATAACACAAATATCAAAAATACCAGATAGTGTTGAGTTCATGTGCATAATTGCAATTTTACCTGCAATGTTTAACATAAGACTAGGCATTTCCTCTTAGATTGAAATAAATTCGTCAAGCAATATAATAAACATAAATCTGTAAATAACATTTGTCAAAATGTCATTAAATATGTCTTTATGCCCCAGCAATAAAAATATTATTTCTCTTTGTTATTCCCTAAGCGTGTAATTTGGTTTAACTCTTTAAGAACATTTCACTTATGCGTCACAGGATGCCTGCCTCTGGATTCTCCCAGACAAACTTGAATTCCAGAGCTCTCTCTGCATCCATCTGTCCAGACGAAAAAGGTACAAGAATATCGGGCCAGAGCCCTCAGCCTGTTAGCAGCCAGAACTGCGATCACGGCTCTTCGGAACACATAAACCAGGTTTCTTGGCTCTTCTCTGCCTCAGCCTGCCTTCGTCCTGGTTTCTTTCCATGACAGCAGGGAGAGCATAAAGGAGGCTGACGATCTTGTGGTTCAAGAGTTGGTGCTGGTTCACCTGTTCCTGGAGAATGTCTCTTTGGCAAGACGTGGCGCACAGTCGGCCGTAGAGAGAGCACAGGGCCCCTGACAGCAGCGCACAGGCTGCCAGCAGGGGTGAGCGTGCCTTGAAAGCATCTAATAATGAATTTTTCAAGGATTTGTTTTCCTGGGCCAGTTTGTCGGAGAGTTGTTCAAGGCCATAGAGTTTTTGCCTCTTTTTCTGCGCCCTTTCTTCACATTCCTGCGACAGAAACAAACCAAACAATAATGGAAGAAACATTAACTACATGGTTTTTACCTAGACAAGAATGAAAAGAAAATTTAGCTTTGCCATTCAAATGATGCATTAAATGAGCAAAAGTTGCTAGTAATAATTGTGAATAGAGTATCTCTTCTAGTAAGCAATTACAGAATTAGATGTCTGAAACAAAAACAGTGGTAGGAGGGAAATTTTCATGATCATCAACTGCAAATGGACTCCTGATTTCTGAAAACAATCCACCAACACCATGACAGCTCACAGAAGGTCCAACACCACCTGTCTGCCCACAAGACAGTTTTAGGAATTGACTTAACAATAGTAATAACATCCTCCAGTTTCAGAGAGAACACTGCTGTACCGAGCAGAAAGCCCCAGTGGAAGTGAGAGGAAAAACATAAGGAAGGCTGGAACATGAAAGTAGACAGATTAAATTTTTCAGCATGCAAAGACTTCCAGTCCTGAAATCCGCATCAAATACAGCATTATTCTGTGAAGTTGCAGTAACTGACAAATAACAAGGGACATCTATTTCCTTTATTCACAACACTTTTAATTGAAACAGGTGCGAAGGAGTGTGATGATAAAGACAGTAAATGGTGGTTGTGGAAGAACAGGGAACATTCTGGATTGCAAATAACTCATCTAGCAAGGAGTGACAGTTTCACGCTTTTAGGCCTCTCCTCACTGTAGTATCAGAAAAACAGAGTTGCTTAACACCATTGAAATCTACCACTGCTCTTAGGGTCAGTACATATGTAACTAAATTTATCCCCAGGTTTATCCACATGATTGTTATTCTCTACAATCTCTGCAAATGATGATGCTGAAAAAGTAGCTGCTGCCCTCAGTAATTCTCAAAACAAGCCAATTTGATCTTCCAGCTTTAACATTCTCAGAAAAAGAATCTGCCATCTGTAGGTAAAATCAGGCTTCTCAGCTGGGCCTGCAGACTAAATTCTCTTCAACAAATGCTTCATCAAAGTAATTGATTTCTTATTTAAGTGATGTTAATATTAGCACAGGGAGGGGTTGGCTTGTTGTTTGGTTTTGGATTTTTTTAAACTTTAAACGTATACTAAAACTCCCAAATGACCTTTAACTGCTAAGAGGCTTCAACTATTGAAATAATCCATTCAATTTTTAAAGAAAAAAAATTAGAAGTTCACAGCACCATACCTGTGATCTTGCATGAACTTCTGCAAGGACGTTTGAGTACTGCTGCTCAAGATATTGCTTTTCTTTCTGCCACCAGTGTTCTTGTGCTTTTAACTGTTCAGACATTTTCTCCAAAGCATCCTCCTGGTTCTGCTGAAGGTTGTTCATAGTGTCAGTCTTGTGCTTGCAAATATATTCTAGGTGAGATATCCGTTTGACAAGCATTTAAGAAGAAATTATTATTTACCTTTTCACTTTAGGTTAAGCACAGACTATTCCAGCATCAAATCTAAACTGCAGTTTTTTCAATATTTTTATTAAAACTAAGTAAAACCCTTCTAACGGCAGGTGAATTACTTGGTTCTCAAAACAAAACTGAAATGTATTTTGAAACAAAGTATTTTATTTAGTTTCAGTTTTGCTATCCTTCTACCACCTTGCAGAGATATTTGTCACCCTCTTTGCAGGAAACCTGAGCCAGACACTTCATAGATTTTTTTTTTAATGATCATATTAAATTTTAGGAAATTAGTAATCCAAGTATATCCTTTAGAAGTTTGTGATGATTGCAAACAATAATTAAAACACAGCCTTTAATTTTTTGTTTGTTTGTTTGTGGTTTTTGGTTTTTTTCTTCTGTTGAAAAGCCAAGAGATTCCAGCTTATTATTAAGTTTTAAAACAATTTCAGGGAATTCTAGCACAGAGAATTTTTTCCTTACAAGTAGCTCATAAGTTTATGATGTATTTTCAACAAACATGAAGGGATTCACTCTCGTGCTTTAACACTGCACCTCATGCAAGCTAAATGGAGGAATGAACCAAGCCAACAATGATCCTCAAATGCACACACCTGAACTTTCTGTTCCTAGAAAATATCAAGATACTTCCAGGTAGACCACACTGAACTGTGTGGAAAAAAAGTTTTTTCAGCCCAGTCTAAAATCCCAGAAAAGCTGCTAAGTACATGAGAAGAGCCCTAGAGACCTCATAATCAGTCTCAATAACAAGGCTTAACTAAAAAGGAAGCAACAATAAGACACAAGCCCTACAAACACTGCCAGCAGTGTTCACCTTCCCTTCCCTTTCCTCATCTACTTCAAAAGAGAAATAAACCAGAACACAAAGTGATACCCTAAAGAGCTCTTTAGGCATAGCTTAGTCTCTGGAGCCAGCTGAGTTATTTTAAAAGGGGCTTTTTCCTTCATAAAACCAGAAGGCTTTCTGGGGAGAAAGGCCATGTAAGCTCACTTGCTTTAAAACCACTCAGAAAAGTACAACTCTTCCTTCATGCAGATCCTGACATGTTTTATAATAGGTATTTCTGTTGTGTTTCTGAATAAAAATGTCATAATCCAAAGTTACAATTTAACAAAAAAACCCCACACTGGCATTCTTTCAAGTAGTAAGTCTGAATCATAAATACATAATTAAAAGGTGATATTCCTGGAGAAAGTGTATTCTGCCTCTGGATTCAAGTAAAAGAAAGACTTGATTTATGACTGTAAATGACTATGTTCAGAGAATTTCTTCATCAGTAAGATGAATTTATTATCTTTTAATTAGGTCCCTGTGGCTACTATCAGATTGTCCTTTCAGAAGATCCTGCACAGAAGGTGGAGCTGAGAGACTTGATGCACACTCCAGTCACATCTGAATGCCCCTGGCAACAAAGTGAGCAGTGGACAAGCCAGAATTAATGGTGCTCATTTGTTAGTGTCCAGATCCTTTTGGGGGGATGAATATCAGTCCTTTTTAATGAGACTGCAGTGTGAACAAATGTCACTGAGCTCAGCAGAGGCAGCTGATGCCTGGGGACACTCACCCTCTGGTTAGCCTTGCTGAAGTTCGAGACCAGGGCTTCAATATTCTCATGCAAGAGGGCACAAAGCTCTGTCCAAGGTAACTCTTCCAGGGGGACGTTTGTCTGTCTGGAAAGCACCTGGGCATTTGCCGGGGTCTGGTATAAGTTCAGGAGGATGGACATCTCCCTCTGGAACACAAAGAAAAAATTAATTGCTGTAGCTGGGCAATGTTCAAATCAAAAGAGATGCATCCTATGTGTGGTAGGTAGCAGTGCTGCGCGCAGCTGAAAATGAGCCCTCAAGGCTCATTCTCACAGCTTTACAAAATTCCTCAGTTCATTTCTAATAATTGCAGCCATAATAGTGCATAATATTACAGCAGAGTAAGAAAAGAGATTTCCCAAAATTTATCTAATTAGACACAGTATGTAAATAAAGTATGTGAGTAAATCCCAGTCCTGTGGGGGCCACAACCAAGACCTGGCACAGATAAAAATTTCCATGCTCTTAGTGGATGCAATTTATTCACCCATGTTAATACCTTGAGGTGCCTCCAAATTGTGCCCCAACACTTGCACAGCACACAGAAAACTGTCCAGTTGGCCTGGCAGCACAACACACTCTAAATTCCTTTAAAAACTTGTTTTGCATGGATTAGATATGATTAAACAGCTGGCCAAAATGGGCCTACAGCTCCATCAGTCAAACTCCACAAGCCATGCCTCATTTATTTACAGTGATTTTAATCAGTGGTATATGAAATTGATTCAGATTATAAATAAATTTTAGCAACAACAGCATGCAGTAGAAATTCAATTCTTCATACTTTAGTACATACAAGTGCCTTAGAAACTTTTTAAGTTAAGATAATAGAATGCTGTTTCTCAAATGCTGTCTTAGTACAGGCAGAGATCAAGATAAGATTATCAGACTAGAGTGGAAAGAACATATTCAGGAAGCATAAAAATGGCATAAAATATGAAAAAATACTGTACAGGTCAGGAAAGCAGGAAGGGAAAATGAAGGGAAGAGAACACACTGACATTTTTACCCAATTTAAGTATGGGTATAGCAAAGACCAACAGCAATATATTAAATGTTATCTATACTTAGGTTCTGCTACAATCTTCTGCTTTTTCATTTTGGGCAGCAAAATCAGAGCTATCTCAATGGAGTAAACAGGATCACATACAGGCATTTCTGCTTCCCAACAAATACAAACAGCTTTGGGAAAAATGCAAAGCCATCCAAGGCAATAAATACCTGATCTCATAAGGCAACCAGTAATACAACTCTTCCAAAAACGAATATTTTATCACCTGCTCAGGACAGTCTTGTGGTTTGAAATCCTTTGAGTAAAATAATTAAAACCACCAGCTCTATGAATATGACAGTGAGACAATTATTATTATTTTTTAACCTTTCAATACCGTAACATTAATTTTGAGTCTACCATTAAATACCATTTCCATTACCAGAAATCTTGATCATGAATGGAATCTTGTCCATAGTTCTTGTCATGTCATATATTTTACTAAGGAATACAAATAAAAAGGAAAACTCCTACCACAGCAACAGCTACCAAGCACTTCAGGTTTGGAAGCAAGCACTTCAGTAGAATATTTTCAGCTTGCAATTGGGTTTTGTAGTTAGAAATAGCAATCATTAATGCCTGTAGTTAGGGCAGATAGTTGCTTTTCTCTGTAGGTATTCCTTTTGTGCCTGATGAAATGACTTTTTCAGGCTAAGTAGGCCAGCAAATGTCTTTTAATACATTAATGCTTGCAAGGAAGAAGCTGTTATTCTCCCAGAAAGAAAAAGAAGATCCTGATTTTATTTGCCTCCAGTTTATGAATGACAGATCTGCCTGGGCAGTGGACAGCACTAAGACAAAGTGGGGAATAACTCCATCAAGTGAGCAAAAGACACCCACAAATCTGAAGACTCTCTGATGCAGGTCTCTGCTCCTGTCCACAGGGAACAGACCTCATGCACCTTCCATGCTCAGAGCTCTGACAGAGAAAGAGGAGACGTTTCCAAGCCACCAGCAAAAAAAATGTATATTGCTAAGAGTAGAAAGAGAGCAAATGTTACCACATAATGAAAGGAGAGATTTTCTAAACATGCTAAGAACTTTCCTTTGTCCATACTGCTATGCAAAAAGATGGCAAAATTGTTATTCAAGGTGTAGCTCGGTAAAGATAGTAGAAAAGCCCAAAGTGGTCATATAAAAGGAGAAAATTTTCAGAAAATAATCCAGCGAAATACATCCAATGTGCCAAATCCACAGCAAAACAAGTAAAAAACAAAAGAACAGAAAATCCTGTCTGCTTTTCCACCTGAAAGCTTGAAACTATTTTCAAGTGATTTTTACAGTCAAATACTTGCACTAAAACTAAAAGGGTGTATGAAATAGAAATAAACATTTCTACAATGATAGCTAATGAAACGTGACAAAAAAGTTAGGTAGAAAGAACATTCTTCACATGAAATGATCATCAATATCTACAAAATGCCTTAATTAGGAATGCCAGTACATCCTACCCATGCTTAAAAAATATTTTCAAATTAGCTTCTCCAAGGCATTGGTTACATTTATTCATGTAGTAAATTTTTTTAAAGGTAACATAATAACAACAAGGGTGAGAGAATGGCAGAATCCTTCTACAGCTCAGCGCAGCAAATGCAGCAAATCCTCATCTCAGTAAATATTTTGACAGTATGTCTTAAAAAACCTAAGCAATGTGTGCTATAGATTATTAATCCAATATTTCTGGGTGGGACGTGCCTGGCCCCATCTGACCCTTGCTGCTGGACCAAAGGCGGCAGCTGAGGTGTGTTCACCTCAGAGACACCTTTGGCTGGCCGGGTGCTGCAGCTGCGCACTCGCAACAAATCCAGGCATAGTAGAAACTCAGTCTACCTCTGGTGGAAAAGGTTCAGGCGACGGTGAAGAGAAAGGAGAGGATTCTATCGTAGAGTTTTAATCCGGAGTTTTATTCCAGGATGGTAGACCTCTGAAAGAGCTCCCAGTAGAATCCCAACCGCATGGTCCCGTCTCCTTTTAAGCCCGGGGACAGGGGGAGGGAAGGGACAGGTGAGGCACCAACCAGGTGTGAGGAGGGGAAGGCTCAAGGGATACAGACACTTGGACAGGCCAATGAGCCCGGACCTGAGGGGCATCTTTTGAACGTCTGCCAACCACACCACGACCCTGCTGGAATGTTAAGATTGATGGACAACTCTCAGCAGGTAACAAAAGGGGAAAGGAAAGGTTGGCACACCTGAGGGGTTGGGATAGGTGAAACAGGAAGTGGCATCACATTGCAACAGTGTGCCACATTTTTTCCCTACTATTGAGCTTTTTTTTCAATTTACTATTTCCTATGGAGGCTCTTTTTCCTTACTATTGAGCCTTCATGCAGGCTGAAGCTGTCTGGAGGAGCCACTAATGTTGCATTGGAATCTTGAGCTCTCTTCCTTTCCTCAACCTGGTCTTTCCATTGCACACTGGAGGATAAACACTGTCTTCGTGATGGAAAGTTTCCACAAAAAAGATACTTAAACAAAATTACTTTTGTCAAATGCACTGTGTTCTTTTAAAGGATAATCAATGGATATGACAGATACCACTTTAGCACATCACATGGATGCTGAAACTGCTTGCCTTTCTTAATTGAATGAAGAAATTTATATTCCTTCTAAGAAAAGATTTTTCAAGAGGTAATATTTTCAGTTACCAAGCCTCATGTCATGCAATTCATAAGATTATTTGGATGTGGCCTCAAAGTTACATATAACAAACAGAATTTTTCATATTTTAATTAACACAACAGCTGTCTTCAGAGAGACCATGTCACATCTTGCATCATCAATGCTGATTTCAAGTACAGTTCTTGCTCTTAAGGTTTCCACATGCCTGACTCTACTCTGTCTGGCTTTTAAAGCAAACTATCCAGAATTTTAATCTGTTCTTGTACTGTGTCAGTCAGGAAAACAGATATATCAAGAGCCTGGCATGACTAAACAGGCAGCTGAAGAGGAAACTCCAAGGCCAAACAATAGCATAAAGGACACAGAAGCACAGAGAGGGAATCCAAGGAAGAATTTAAAAAGATTGCCTGAGTATTTAGGCATGGCATCAGGAAAGCCAAAAGCTTGCTTAAAACTGATGTTTGCAGAGGATGACAAAGGCTTTTCCAGCTCAAGTTTTAAGTATTTTACTAAAAACATGTCCATAATCATGAATCTTGAATGAGTTGCTGAGGCCACAAACTTCCTTTCTTGTGGGAAAACATTTTTTTCCTTCTCCACTGCTCCTTGTGTGAGTAAGACAACATAAACACCTGTGTATACAGAGCCATATAGCTCTAGGCTGAAAGAGAGCTCACCCAAGTTCTGCTACCACACGCACAGCAGACTGTGCTGGCCAGGAAACATCCCAAGAGATTTCCTCTGCTCTCACACTTTTCGGTATTTTTTAACCATTTAAATCTTTCTACAGCCATTCAAAAATTGAAAATAAAGATTATCCACTATAAATGATACACAACTTCTTGACAGGAGTCTTAGAGATCCAACTGACTCACTGAAGTGGAAAACAATGTTTTCATAATAATATAAGATATAGAGTATATAGAAAAGCCATCTTTTCTAGACCTGCTGGATATCTTTTCCTACAATCACCCCAACCACTGCTGCAGGCTGGACCTAACCATAACTATGATTTTCAAAATTTTTGGTTTGGCAAATAATCTGTAACAGGCCAGTTATTATCTGTACCATTCACGATACCTTTGGTTACTGATATGGGCCTGTTATTAATGGACTGCCAGGTTCTGAACCTTTAGTTTGGTTTGGCACATTGCACCCGATTTTCTGCTGATTGAAAAATGCAGGGAATGTAAACTGCGAGTTGTACTGAGGCTGTCTACTGCCATTTTGCAATGGCTTTAAAAGGAAACTTACGCTTTTTCCCCTGTCTCAAGTGCATTTTACTGGCTCTCTGAAATCTTCCCTTGCTGTCCCTTCTGGAAAATCTTCTCTCCTGCCGCATTGCTCTTCATTCAAAATGCTTTCGAGTTCTTGAATTCTCAACTACCAAGTGATAAGACAGCAGTTAAAGGAAGTTAGGAAAGACTACCATGGTCTTGAATGCTGTTCACTGTTCTCTTCTGCTTTTTATAGGTGAATATCTTCTATTAATTCTATATGGAATTAGAAAGCATTTAACACACATAAAAATGAATTAATACATAGAGTTAAAAACAGAGAGAAATAGATATGCTGACCAAAAGCACATTTTGTTCTCCTTGCATGGTGTTTGGATTTTCCTGTTTTCCATTATTTATATTACAGAAGTTTTCCAGGGGAATTCTATTCATGAAGTAGAGTCATAAAAGGGTGGGATGAACAGTAAAAGCTACACTTGCACTCAGAGCAAAGCTCATGTGGAGCTTGTTCATGTACATAAACAAGGAAGAAAACCTTCTGAGGTCTTCACCCATAAAAGATAAATCTCTAACTTCAGGGAATGTTACTTTTCCAGCTCCTTTGTATGTTGTAAAAGTAAAGAGGGAATAAAAGAACCTGAATCATCACAATTTATTTAATCATCACTTCAGAAATCCAAATGCCTGTACTTAGAGAAGGTCATAAGAAAATAACTGACTGAAGAAGTGGCAATGCTTGTGTTCCTCAGAAAACCAGAAAAAAAATATGAAATTCCCTTTTGTTTTCTCATTTAGTTCTTCAAAAATCCACTAGGAAGGCTTCGTTAGTCAGTACAAGATCACTCAACAATCATCTTACAGGGTTTTTCACTTTTTTTTTTTAATAAACCGTAATTGCTTTAATGGATCAAACCCTGTGTAACACAGTTTAGTAATACAAAAATTTAATATTCAAGTATACATATCGCATTTTTTCATATATTCAAACTTTTCTGGTAACAGCAGATGTAATAGCTGAAATGCACTCTGAATAGTTACATTTGGAACTGCAGTCTCAGGATGCATTAATATCTCACACCTAGAGAAGCTGGGTGAATGCATGCTATCTGAAATTACCTAAGTGCCCATTCCAAAGATATAGGACAGAATATTTTAGCAGTTTAACTACTGTGAAACATTTCCTTTTCCCTCACTCTTTCAATGCTCCTTTGAATTCTAAAACATAAGAATGTGACATTTTATTTGACCATTGATTCTATTAACTTGATGGTTCCCTGGAAATAAAGGAGATATTTTTCTATTACCTTTTACAGTCTTGACAATCATTGCAAAAAATCTACTCAGTGTTTCCCCTGGAGCAAGAAAGTCTTAACATTTTTGGAAGATTGCACCTTTACAAGTTCATCTTCTATTTTACTGCAAACTTCTACCAAATATTTAATCAAAAGTTTACCTGCATGGCTTCTGTAGTGTATTTACTTTCTACATGTGCAAGTCTTGCTGCTGCAGCATCATCCTCCAGTTCCTTTATTTTCACTGCAGCTGCCTAAAAGTAAGTACATTTAAAAAATATCTATGTCCAGAAAGATGATAACATCATGCAAAGACAACTTAATTTCTTCAGTTTATTAGGTCTCCATAAACCAACCTGTGGTATCTGAACTACTTGCACTTTGGAACTGTGAAAACTCATGTCAATAAATAAATAAAAGGAAACAATTACATATCCAGAATATTAAAGTAATAGTTTCTATTTAGTTAAAGAAATTGATGTAGGATTATGTTCTTGCTACAGTTTTCATAGTCACAGATACCTGTCTCTATATAAAGGCCTGGACATGGTATTTCAGTTGAAAAAATGTTTTTAGCAGAAGCAGTAACTACAGAGCCGCTAGAATAGAAATTCACATGAAATTTCAACTACATTGTTTCCTTTCAAAAGCATCATCTCACTTTGACTGATGATTGATTTGAAAAGAACAATACACCCAAAATGATTTCTGCCTTCAAGTGATGCCAGAAAGATGAAGAAAAGGACATTCATATTAAAAGTAATTTAAGACACTCAAGGTTACACAGATACAAGTCAAGTCATTGATTTTGGACAGGTAAAGCAAAGTAGCAAGCATGTGAGACTGAATCCTAACTCTAAGCACTTCAGTTAGGGAAACGTTAACTGAAAAATAAATAAATAAATAAAATGAACGTATGAGCTGTTGGCAATAAATTTAAACTTTGTATTAGCTCACACATTCACAAAAGGAAATAATTGAGAAACAGAGATCTATGGAAGGCCTATTAAAGAGAAAGTCACAGCACAGAGCTTACCAAACCCACTCCACAAAAGCATCAGCCAAAAGGCTTAAGCTTTGCCTCCTCCCACAAGATCTATCTGCTTAAGATGCTTCAATAAAAAATAAAAAAATCACAAATCCTGCGCAAATACTCCCTCTGTACCCATATTGCTAAGAGTACTTTCCCAGTGACATAAACCCCTTTCCATCTGCAGTTCAAACACCACTCTCAGGTCAGGTTCGCAGCATCCACCTGTGAATCCACCTTTCCTGCCAAGTGATGCTCTGCATTTTGTTAATCAAACACGGGGCACTCATAGCCTAACTCAGAGGTTTCACCCCTCAGAAATGAAACTGCTCAGTTGTGCCAGTGTTTGCTGAGGCTCCCAGCAGCAGGCAGAAAGCTTTACCTCCAGTTCTTGGAGGAGGCTCTCCTGCCGTTTATTCTTGATTTCCAGACAGGGACCTGGAGCTTCAGCACCTTGGTGCATCCATTGTGCTCTGCCTCCATATCCTTCAACTTCTTGGCAATGCTTTGCAGGGCAGCATTGGTTTTCTAAAGATAAATAGGTAAAGGAATAAATCAATACATCAAGAGGCACTTTTTCTAATATAAAGTATTGCAGTTGAGAGTTCAACTGCAGTTTGAGAGGAATGGAGACTGCATCAGAAGATGATGTTAGAATTTTAAAATCTACGACGCCAGCACACGTCAACAGAAGTGTTTACCCAACAGCAGACGTGCTTTTGATTCACCACCAAGAAATCTGTGTTGGCCCAAAAATCACTGTGAACATGATCTTCTGTGGTAACACTAAAATCAGAGCCAGATCTCCACTGGAAACCTTTCCCTAAAAGAGTATAGCCCTTCCAATCTCTTCTGTCTCCCAGCTCAGTGGCAATGATAGAAACAGAGTGCATTTGGTGAAATTATGCATGGGGACAAAAGTTCATTTTTGTTATGATTTTGATTGCTGAAACTTCAGATGTTTTTAGAAACAGTTAGTCCCACAGACTAAATAATTTTGATTTCTGCTTTTCTGAAAAGCATTTTCTTCTTTCTAGAAACTGAATTTAAGAACTTATGAAATATGAAGTCCTCAGTAGAATAAAATAAGATGGTCCCCACTTCAATTTCTGCATACAGAAATTGAACTCAGCTAGAGGCTGGAAGCATTATTGACATTACTGACTCTCCCTGGGACCCTCTTCACACGGAGAGTTGCCTGAGTACACACACCTATCTATATATACATATATATATATATTCATATATACATATATATCTATATATATATCTATATTCATATATACCCACATATGTACAGATACATACATATCTATATATATATGCATACATATGTGTATATATATATGTATAGATGTATAGATATAATATGTATAGATATACTTTTATATAACACTACCAAAAATTAGTTAGTTTCAGCACATAGATCACTTAATATGGTAATGGTATGTCAAGTTTATCTACACTTTGTACAAACGTGTCTTATTTTCCACGGCTGTAGTAGCCTATCTTGTCAGTATCTATATTTATCTACTTATTATATGTACTGATAATGAGTTATATATACACACCTATATGTAGACCGATGTATACATATACATCTATCTATCAATCTATATCTATCTATCTCCATATTCATGTAACCACATATGTATAGATACATACATACCTGTATATACAAACACACACACATATATACCAATATATAAACACACATAAATAGGATCTCTAGCAGTTAGTTAATCTGTTAATCTCAGCTCATAGATTATTTAAGGATTGCTTGTTTGTATGGTAATGGATTGTCAAATTTGTCTACACTGTGTACAAATACGCCTTCTTTTGTAGGGCTGTAATCACCTATATTTATATATATATATATATATATGATATAAATATATGATATAAATATATGTAATATAAACTGACAATGACCTATTTATATATACATATAAATATATATATATATATATCTGTCAGGTTATATTGGCATGTCTGTATCTGTATCTGCATCTCTATCATATATATCTATATTTGTATCTATTATTATATAAATTGTTTAAGACATATATATATATGCACACTTATATATACCTATGTATATATATTTATACCCTCATATGTACAGATGCATACATATCTATACACACACACACACACACACACACACACACACACACATATATATAAATATATATATATATCACCCCTACCAGTGAGTCTCAGCACATAAAGATTATTTAAGGATCATTTGTGAATATGGTACTGCTATGTCAGGTTTGTCTCACTGTCTACAAATTTCTCTAGTGCAAAACCAGTAGTCTGATGTAGGGAAAACTCACTTCCTCACCGCCACTCACCTTCAGGGACGTGCCACACAGCAGAAACACAGCAATAAAGGCGTGTTTTCTGAATGTTCTGAAGTCTGCAGGAACTTTCTTCATCCCAATGTACAAGAACCTGGTTATTTGCTTCAATGACACAGAGGAGAGTGTTTGTAGTGTCACTGTAAATTTCCTTGAGGAGGAAGCCTGGCTGCCGTTCCAGGGCCTTTTCTGATTCGAGCCTCCTCAGTGTTCTGTGCTCATGGAGCGTGGGAGCCACGCTATTCACTGAGCCTCAGAGTCCCGCCCTTGTCCATGCTTGCAGTGCCTGCACACCACCTGCTGACCAAACACTGATGGGCCATCACCAGACCCATGGTAGCAACACCCTGTGTCTCTCTCTCCTGCTCTTTCCTCCTTTTCCTTCATTTGCTTCTTTCTGCCTTTTCTGTCCTCTCTCTTAGGGTCTTTTTATTTTTTTTTCCTTTTTATCAAGAAATGGTTCTCAGGTGTAATATCAATCTTGTTTGCATCTACTTTCATTTCAGGAATCTGATAAGTTTCCCTCCCCCCAGCCTCACTCTAGGTTGGGACATCTTTGGTGTCAGAAGTGGGAGTGGACCAAGACAGCCAGCCAAAGTGGGGAGGGAGCAGAATAGAAAATTAAATCCCCCGAACAAGAACAACAAAAACAAATGTGCCTGTATGATGAGTGTTATTAATTTTTAATATATATGGTGACTATCAAATCAAGAGGAAAGGCAAGGGTAGGTCTTTGACTGGTTCATTAAGGAACAAATCCTTAAATATTTTCCCCAGTATTTTCCTCGTGCAGACATAAGCCTGTCACACTAAAGACGGGGCTTGGAATCAAGCACAATTTAGGGTTGCCTGCTGCACTGCACTTATGGATGCCATTTGCTGCACTGGAGGAACTGCAAGGTGAATCCTGGGTGGATTCTGTGTGATGGATGCTGTTTCAGGCTCAGCATTCTGTATATCTGCACACAAGATCTACACAGGAAATCCAGAGGTATCACATGATACCGTAAAAGGTTCATCATCATCATTACTATGATCTGGCTAGTGCAAGGTTGTTCTGCTGTACACAGCCTGGCATTCAGAGGTATCCCATGCATAATATAAAGGAGGAGATGAAGGAAGGTTCTAATGAAGTATGGCAGGCACAGTGTTGAAAATGTAGCTTAGTCCCATAAAAGCAGAATAATAATATTAATATTTTAAAAATAAAATATTATTAACATTATTTAAAATTAAAATATTGACACTTTATAATATTTTAAAAATTAAATTGACACTTTTGCCTCTAAAAAGCTTTCTAAATGTCAGTCTGTAATAGGATGCTCTGCCTAAGCCCAGATACAGAAGCTTGAACTTAGTCATATTTACATTCTGTCTGTGATGAACTGAGCAAGGAGGGCCTGCTGTTCAGTGATGAGACTGAGCAAAGAGGATATGCTGGTTTTAGGTCTCCTTGACCAACTATCAGACCCAGTGCAAGGCCATGCAAGGCCCTGATATGGAGAGTCAAAAGTGTTGAACAGAAGAAACCAAAGAGCTGATTACAAAAAGAAAAAAAAAAAAAAGAGCATATTTTGCTGAATAAGCCTGGCAACACTTAGCCTAAAAATATCTATGGCTGACAGTCAATTAGGTCATACTGTAAAACCCCAGTCCCACTTTTTCACAGTGAAGACTTCTAGCACACTCCCTGATCAGGTTCCTTTCCCGTAATCTGTAACGTCCGTTCACGACCCTTTTTGAGCAAATCAGCTAAAATTTCAATTTTTTGAAGAAGGGTTTTATGTTGTTGAAGTGGAGGAGATATCCATTCCAAGGCCCATATCTCCCCCGTTTTTCTGTTATGCTGAGTAAGTGCACCCAGTAAAAATTTTGGTCCACACCAAACTGTCAGCTGTATAGGAAGATCAAGATCACGTCTCCGAACACTGCCTTGTGTGACACAGTCCAATATCTGCTGCAGGTCTCAACCTGTTCAGGGGTTATACGAACAGACTGTGCCTGACGGGGGGGTGCAGTTTTAGCCAACTGTTGCAAAGGAATCAATTGAGCTATCCTTTGTCCTTTTTCGATTCACATAGGTGGAAAAAGAGTATGCACCATAATAAAAATCTCCCCTGTATAGTCAGCGTCTATTATGCCAGATTAAACAAATAGTCCCATCATTGTAGCCGAGGAACGACCTAAAAGCAAAGCTCCCATCAATAATGAGTGGTCCTTTTACCCCAGTTGGAACCTTTTCTGGGTGAGTAGACATCAGGGTCACTGTGGCTGCTGCTGCTGCCAGGTCCAATCCGAGGCTCCCGGTGGTGGGGGCTGGAGGCAGGTTGAGCTGAAGCGGTGACAGCTGCTACTTGTGTCTGGGTGCGGCGGCTGGTGGATGGGAAGCAGAACTGCGCCGGGCAGCCACGGGGCGGGCGGACCCAACAGAGCCCGCTGCCCCACTGGGGGTGGGAGGCCCGTCCTGCCGCCCCCCCCGGCTCGGGGGTCGGGGCGGCTGCGGAGCGGAGCGGGAGGCGGCCAGGCTGCAGCTGCTAAGCCGCCCAGGGCCGGGGCTGGCATGAGCCTCCCCGGCGGGGCGGCTGCGGGCTGCGCGCTGCGGCGGGGAGGCTGAGGGCGCAGATCCGGAGCGGGAGGAGGCGGAGGGGGGGCTGCTACCTGAAGCAGGAGCTGAGAGTGGTGGGGAGCTGCTGTTTAGAGCAGGAGCTAGCAGGAGCTAGTGTCGGCGGGGAGCCAAACCAGTCTCCGTAACTCCTGTTTCTTTCATGGGCTGCACTAGCCTGCTGGGCAGCTCTTTCCTCTGCCTGGTATTTCAGCAATTCATCATGCACGACTCGCCATAACTTTCCCAACTTTCTCGCAGTTTTATCATCATCTATGACTGCCTGCCACAACTAATCCCCAAATATACGGCACTCTGATAACCTATGCACTGTGTGAGGATTTTGAAACAGTCTTTGTGCATACTATTGAGCTAACAACCCATGAAGCTCTTTCTGCAAATCTATACCCTTAACCTGACGCTTTTATAAAAAGCCAGTAAATAAATCATATGCTGCTTGCCTTTCTTTATCCGTGTTAAAGATAACAGTGTGCTTCTTGCAGCCCTTCCAGGCTCCGGCAGCACGTATCAGCCGGGGTCTCCGATGAGGCCCCCGGGACTCAGCACTTTCCCTTTTTCAGCGGTGCTTTCGCCGTCCTTGGCTGTGATAGGACCTGAACTCCGTACACCGCTTGACCGTGGCTACCAGCGAAAAAATGTCCGGGGTCACCATTTGTCGTGAAAGGCGGAAGAAATGCCTCACACAATATGCGTGAATAGCAAATCCCCAAGTTTATTGAAAGCTCACCCATATTTATATTGGTGTTAATGAAGCTTATACATATTGCAAAAGCTGAGCTCATTATTGGCTAAAGCACACTTAGATCAACCACACCTACTTCTATGCTCTAATGATTATTTTGTTTCTATGTTTACATTCTTCTAGCTTCTCTACCTAGGATATCTTCATTTTCTGGCAAGCGATTTTCTCCCCCATTTTCCCGTTTCAGTGAAGGTCACTATGACCTTTGTCAGTGATTGGACAGTGGTTGCATAATCCCCAGCTTGTTTCCCCTATCCTTATCCAACGGTATCACATCGAAGTGGCCTTTCTCAGCTAACCAATTATCCAAAAAGCTCTCTACATCCTTGCTTTGCCCAGAGAAATGACAGTTATGCTAAAACAGAAAGGGGAATATGGGATGACAACTTCCTTTGTCCATAGCATTACGACAGATAGTTTGTCAGACCAGAAGCTATTCCTGCATCTTAAGCAGCTGTACTAGCAAGAGTATTGAGCTACCTTGAGCTAGTTCTCAAAGCCAACACCATATTTGCATCATAGATTACTTTTCATGTCTTCTGGGTACCAGGCCAAAACATTCCCTCATTTGCTGTCTCCTTCTATGCTTCCTATTCAAAGAGAATTACAGTGCCCCAGAAACTTGTGCCACTCTTGCTGCCAGCTGATGGACTTAGCTCTTGTCCCTCTAGATGCTTCCCCTGTGCCAGTTGCATATACACTTTGCACTTGCTTGAGGGCAGGCTTCCAAATCAAAAAGTGTGCATTGTGTTAGGGCATGGTGCTCATATCAGGGCACTGCATCTGGTACTATCAACAGCCCTTTCTCTTCTTGTTAACTGCAAGTGGCAGTGCGGAGCAGTCAGTTTGAGAGGGCTTCTTCTCCCATGCCAGCTCATGCCTGCTCCCTCCAGCCTCTCTGTGGACATCTGTAGTGTGTGAGAGGGGCTGATGCGGAGCAGTGTCTTTTCTGTGCAGCTAAGGGGGCAATTTGGGAATTGCTCCCTTCCTCATCCAGCCTGTGTCTTGCCACGTCTTACCTCCAAAATTTCTGCTTTAGGTGCCTTCAGCTTTGCCTCCAAGCAAGGAGAGTGAGAGATCCATGGAGGCCCTGGCTGAGGCTGAAGCCCCCTGAGCCTTCCTGACTCATGCAGGTAAAAGGCGCTTGCATTGACTGCAACAAGAGGGAACTTGTCTCGTGCCTCTGGGCTTTGCCCATCTAATCCAACCGAGCACATCAAGGCTTGGAGGCTACCCCAGTAGAGGAACCCAGCAGGAAACAACAGCGGGAAGGCCTGGGCCAGAAACGGAGAATAGCAGTCCGAGAGGAAGAGGAGGAAGAGGGATGGCAGGAGACGCCAACAACCCCGGAGGCTGCGGCAGGCCGGGAAGCTCAGGTAGGAATGCCCCAGCTCTGCTGCCTTTCTCTCCACACTGCCCTGAGTCGGCCCAAGGTGCTGGCAAGAGCCACCAAGGGCTGCTGCTGGCCAGGGCTTGGCAAGAGCTCCACTGCAGCCCTTTGCTTCTGGCACGGCCATGTGCTGTACCTCGGCAGGAGGAGTGCTCTGTGCAGGAGAAAACGGCCAAGGGAGAGGCTGTGAAGTTAGGGCAGCTGCCACGGCTCTCCCTCTACTTCTGGGTGTAGCTGTCTTTTGAGCCGCTCTTTTGAGATAAGGTTTCAATTAATTTCAATTTGGAAAGTACTAGCTCCCCATGACTAAGGAAGTAGATCTTTCTCTATTGGGAGGGGGAGATGCTCTTTTATGCGCTCTTCCCCCAATCTGCTGCCCCTGTGCCCCGTTGCCTTGTGCGCCCTGCCACCCTGTCCCCTCTGGCCGTACTGGGGTGCGGGCTGGCAGCCAGGCCGGGCCGAGCAGCGCTTTCAGCCCCAGCTCCCGGCTGCCCACACCTGACGGGAGCGGCGGGGAGTGCCGGGGGCACCAGGCACCGTCGCTCAGGGGTCGCGGGGTGCAGTCTTGTCCCGTGGCCACTGGAGCTGACGGGGCCGGCTAGCTGCTCCCGGAGTGTCCGGTGGAGACTACAAATCCCGCCACTCCCAGGTCCTCTGCGAGAGCCCTGAGTAGTGGCTCCGTCTGCGGTGTAGTGACACAGGCGAGAGCCGGACTGCGAAGTGCTGAGGCGAAGGAAGGAAGGAGTGGACACCCATGCAGGTGCCAAGGCACTTTACTGACCCGGGCGGAGCCAGTAACAGTGTCAGAGGAAAACCCTTGGGGAGGCACTTATAAAGGGGAAAGGTAACGGAAAGAGACACGAGGGACCAATGAACAAAGCCCAGGGGAGGAGCGAGGGACAAAACTGAACCAATAGGAATGGCCTGGGGAGGGAAAAGGCTCAGGGGACAAATCATATGTTAGGTAAGGGAAGACTGACACAGAAATTTCTTGAAAGGAAAGGGGGTTTGGTTACATTGATTGACAGGTAACTGGTGGAAGGGACGAACCATTATGAGGGAGAACATGGGGGCAACCGAGGGTCAAACCAAATTCTTAACTTATAAAAAATAACCGACTTTACAATAAACCCATGCAGGACACTCAATGCTACAGCGGGCTCAAGGCACTCAGGAGCCGCTGAAGGGCCGGTAAGGCTGAGGGCACTGGGGCTGCCACAGCGGGCACAGCGCCTCTGAAGGCACGCTGCGCCTGCTGAGGAACTGCTGCTAGTGCCCAAGGCACTGAGGGGACGGTGAGGCAGTGGGGACTGAGGGCAAGCAGCGGCTCTGGGGGCTGAGGGCGATGGTGGCGGAGGCTGGGTGGGCAGGGAAGAGGTGCGGGCTGAGAGGGCTGGGGGGGCTCTGGGTACTGAGGATGCTCAGGGGAATGGCAGCACTGTGGGGGCTGATGGGCTAGGAGGCTTTGAAGCGACTGGGGAACTTGCGGGTGTGCTGAGGCTATGGTGGGGCTGAGGGCACACGCAAGTGACTCAGTGCTCCCTTTGCTTCGTAGAGATCTCCGTCTGCTCGATGTTTCCAGAAGGACTGCTCTGCACAGGACCAAGGGATGGAGGGGGAGTGGGGGGAGATGGGCCAACTAGGTTCCCTCTGTATCTTGTCCTAGCCCTGTTTGTACCGGCTTAACGTTGTGCCTCTATATAGTTATGTATTGTAAATGCACGGCGAGCCCTGTGGCAAGGAAGAACGATTCATCTGACTCCATGTTCTCAGAAGGCTAATTTATTACTTCATTATACTATATTATATTATACTATAATATACTATGCTAAAGAATGCAGAAAAGATACTTACTGAATGCTAAAAAGATAATAATGAATACTCGTGACTCTTTCCAGAGTCCCGACACAGCTTGGCCCTAATTGGCCAATGAGTCAAAACACTCACACCAGAGTCCAATGAAACAATCACCTTGGGTAAACAATCTCCAAACACATTCCACATGAGCACAACACAGGAAAAGCAAATGAGATAAGAATTGTTTTTCTTTTCTCTGGGGCTTCTTGCTGCCTTTCAGCTTCCCAGGAGAAAAGCCCTGGGTGAAGGTGTCTGGTGAAGGTATCATGTTCAGAGAATGTGAATGCCACAGTTATGTCCCTGTCTGTCTCCAGTTCTACCTCAGTATGCACGGAATGGTAGAGCTATACACAGTTCTGTGTCTTTAGTTCCAGGGACATGGAGGTGTAGCTGGGTCATTGTATATCTCTGCACAGGTTCATGTGGTGTAGAGCCATTTGTATACAGAAGTCAATATATTTTCACAATGCAGATCCTTATGTTTCTCTCTGCATCAATTCCTATGTATACCTGCATTGCATTGGGCAGTTTCCTTCTAGCTCTGTGGGTATTTAGAGTCCAAGGATGTTTGTCACCCTCCCCCTGTATATGGATCTGTACAGGCACCACTTTGTAACCTGTCAGTGATGAGATGGTGTGAACTGGTAGTGATCTCTGTTGCTTGCCATGGAATCTGCAGAGATGTAATTATGTGCAGTAAGCTTGTAACAGAACTTGTAATTGCATGTAAGAAGCACGGGTACAACAAGCTGTAGTACATTTCCCTTTTCAACTCAAGTTGCCTTTGGTGCACTTCTACCCGGACAGCGCTGCTGGAGCAAGGTGCAGTCAGTGAAACTGGAACTGAAACGAGTCTTGGTTGGTGTCATTGGGAGCAATTAGCAGATGCCTGCCTTAGGATCCAGGAGGGTTTTGGCAAAGAGGGCTGCTGGGGGCTGGAGGAAAACAGGCAGGCCTGCCCAGCTGATCCCCAGTTGTGCAAAGACAAGCCAAGAAACCGTAAAAGGGTCTGGGCAGGTGGCAGAGCTACACGTTTGGGTAGAAGGTGCTGCAAGAGCCTGCTGAGGAAAGCTCCATTTGCCATTGGGAAAGTGGGCAAAGGAAAGAAAGCCCTAAGGCTAGAGAGCATCTCCCTTCTTTTGGGATAGCCCATCCCAAACTCATCTGTGCTACTATGGAAGGGCAATACACCAAGGAAGGCTCTGTGCAAGGATGCCAGTGAGGCCACCTGTCCCTCCCTGCCTGCCTCTGCTCTCTGCATACGGGGCTCTGCCTGGCCCTGGACCAGCTGTGGGTGCTGGGCGCCGGGAAGGAGGAGGCACTGCAGACACAAGAAGAGCAGCAGCAGGAAGGCAGTGATGAGGATGCCACCTCCATCATCCTCATCTGGCCCAGCAGCTCCTGCTTTGCCACTTTTGGGTGAGTCATGGTGCCACATGTCATGGCAGGGCAGGAGAGCTTGCCAGCTGTGGAAGCAGGAGGCCTTGGGCAGCCTTGCCTCTGGCCTCTGTGCAGAGCAGGAGCAGAGAGTGGCCTGTGTGGCCTGGTCAGCATTGGCTTGCCAGAAGGCAAGGGCAAAAGCCACTGCTCTGGCAGCTGATAGGGAGTCAGTGCTTGGGCAGCATCCCTGTCCTGCCCCCACCATGGGGCTTCAGGTGCCTAGGCAGTGCCATTCCTCTCTGTCCCCCAGGGGCTGGGGGCAGTGGGGCCTGCTGCTGGTTCTCCTCCCCTCTCCCTCTCTCCTCTCTTCCTGCAGCTCCCAGGCACTAAAAGAGCAGTGGGTGGGCACACTTACAGGGGCAAGCTGCTGCTGCTGCCGCAGGGGGATGCTCCCATGGCAGCTGCACTGGGGAACACAGCTCCTCAGCTGGGGAGAGCTGCGGCTGCGGGCAGCTGTCGGGCACAGCTGCCTGATGAGGCACCACAAATGGCTTGGGGCTCACCCAGCTCTCTGCCCATCCCTTTTGCCACTGCCCAGGACCCAGGGAACACGAGTCAGCCACCTGCCAAACATCAAAGCCCTGGCTGTGCAGTTGAACAGCCACCCTGTGGCAAATGTTTCTGTGCTGTGGGCTCTGTGCCTGAGCACTTCTCAGCGCACTGTTCTGGGCTGCCAGGGAGCCTTGCCTAGTGCACCGACCTCGTGTGCAGGGAAGCAAGGGGCCCTGCTGCCACTTGGCAAGCAGAGGCTTTGAAGAGCCAGCAGCAGCACCAGCATGTCTTTGCTGCTGCCGCTGGCAGGAGCGCTGTTGCACGGGGCAGAGAGGCCGGTGGGCCAGAGGCTGCCAGCTGTGTGCGACGCTCGGGCTGCTGGAGCTGGGTGGCTGCTGGCCGTTGGCCCTTTGTGCTGTGGGGCTGCTCTGTGAGCGCAGCTGGCTTCCTGCAGACTGACCCCGAGCAAGGGCCTGCCACGGCCCTGTCTGACGAGGGAGGACAACCAGGCTGCTCACTTTGCAGATGAGTTTGGGAAGGAAAAGCAACCTTCTGCTCTGGCTCAGCTGCCCTCTCTTGCACCCCAAGTGTGGCCGTGCAGGTGTGGCACCCTGAGGGAGGACGTGTGCTGCTGCCCACAGCTTGGAAAAAGGCAGGGTCAGGGCTGGGGCGGCTTTTCCCAGCACCACGCCAGCTCTCAGGAGCCCCCACACCACAGCCACACCTCCCTGGGGTGCCACATGATTCCACAGGGCACTGAAGGCTGGGCAGGGCAGGCTGTGACAGCACCGGCCTGGTGGTCTCCACTGACAGGCTTTGTTTCTCTTTTCCTTTGCAGCGGGATGGACCAGTGGCAGCAGCAGCAAGATGAGGAGGAAGTGGCTGCCCTGGCCCTTTGCTCTGTGGCAGGCTGGGGCTGCCCAGGCCCCAAGCCAGGAGGGCTCTGGCTGCAGCAGGATGGTCTTTGGGCAGCTTCTGGCAGCCTCTGCATGGAGCATGGCACGCTGCCCCAGCCCATGCAGGTAAGGCAGCCTGCACAGGGGCTGCCCATCCCTGTGTCCAGCTGCTGCCCAGTCAGGGTCCCCACGCATGTGGCCCAGCCAAGGACCTCTGGGGTCTTCAGCCATGGCTCAGCCTTCTGCTGCTAGCCCTTGGCAGGGAGCCCAGGCTAGGGAAGAGCAGAGCTCTGCAAGAGCTCCCCCTGCTCTTGCACCGGGCAGCTTCTCACACACGTCCCTGCCCTCCTGCCTGTCCTGCAGGAACTGCGCAGCAAGGGCTCACAACTGAAGGCATCTTCTGCAAAGCCGAGAGCACCACTTAGAGATAGATAATACCTGTTCAGTTTAAACTTCACACTATACGTGAAGAGAACTATACGTGAGAACAGAAGGCAGATAACAGAACCCCTTTCGGCATACCTGTGGTTACATTTGAGAGAGGAGGGGAAGGAAGAGCTTATAAAAATCTCAGGACAGATAAATTGACAGTATTTGAAAAAAATAATTAAGCATAGAGGAAACAGAAAAGTGCATAGCTTTCATAAGCTTTTTGAACGTTGGTCTTTCTTATCCTCTTGAATTACTTCTTTGTCTCTTCAATTTTTGACCTCTCAGGGCAGAAGCTGATATGCTGTAAACCATGAGAGTCTAAAAAGTACCAGTTGCTTTTTGCACTGTTTTATTTGACATCACTGAGAAAAGGAGAACTATGTGAAATGTTGGTATAAACAATTAGAGACAATGCAGTTCAAGTAACAGTTTTCATTGCCTTTGGATAAATATAGCCCGTGGATAATAAGTTATGGCAATATGGATTTAACACCAAGGTCAATGAGCAAACCCATGTTTCCCATGTTTTGGCAGGAGAAGCAACAGTACAGCGGAAGAAAAGGGTTTGGAGTAGATATAAATATTTTTTAAAAAATCTCTGTGAAACACATCAAGAGAAACAGAAATTAGTACATATAGTTATATGTATGTATTTACAGCACAGAGGGAGTGGAACAGCTATGTAAATTTAAAAAGACTGTGGTTTATACAGATTTGAAAAATAAGTATTAAAGCAATTAAAGGAACTCAAGCTTACTTGAATGATGAGTTGTTTTTCTATCCTGCATAATTTTAAAACTATGTATGTGTACATGCTTTTGTAGTAAGAAATGGTAATTTACTTTACTTTAAGTACTATCATGTATTCTTAATTTTTTTTCTCAATGCATTTATGCAATTTTGGGTCCAAATAAATCCTATTAAAATACAATCTTTTAAATATACTTTTAAGCAAATGTCAAAGAACGAAATTAATATGACATCTCAGTAACTATGGAAAACAAGATGCTATAAGGATAGAACAGAGGATGTATAGCCATTTATCGGTATAGCAAGAGTAGAAAAAAGATTTGGAAGTCTCTTGTACTTTTTTTTGCCTTGTGATGAAATCTTCAAATTTACATGAAAAATATGATTGGTACAAGAGGCATTTAACTTTATGTGTTGTGGTTCTATCTTTAGGTATTATGTAATGGTAATTTTCTTATCTAAAAACAAAATAAAAAAGTATAAGACTTCGCCTATTTTATTTTAAAATTCACAAAAGTTTGAAGTAGCAACATTCTGTAGTGCATACTATATTAAAAAATTAATTTTAATTCCAGACAAAAAACAACAGGGCATCCGATTTATCATTGTGAAGGGGACTTCACACTTTTCAGTCAAACAGCTGATTACGTTGTTAGTAAATTATTAAACAGTGCAAATGAAGGAGATAGATGTTTAAAAGACAGAATAATGTTTAGGACACCAGCTACTCTTAGCACACTATATTAGCAGCAGATTAAAAAACATTACATACCTACAAGAAAATGGAAATGATGGTCATAAAGAATGTGGATTGATTGCACTAAGAAAATATGTGGAAAAATCTTTCCCTTAACATGTCACAATGTAGAGAAGAAGATCAAAAGAGGTGGGTTTAAAAGTAGTAAAATTTTAATACTTAGTGGAATAAGAATATCCAAAGCAAACAAAGAAAAATAATAATGTAAGGGAACCTGACAAATAGAAGAATATTGTACAACTCAGAAAAAGCAACAAGATAAATAATTTCAGATTTTATCTAGCATACTAAAAAGAAATACATTGACATCATCCAGTATAAATACTAGTAAATCACCTGTAATATGTAGGAAGTATACCCAAGAAAGAAATTAAAACTATAAAAAAGAAACAGAGCATCATGTCTCAACTCTTCAGTCAATGCAGCATTTACTTTCTGATTACTGAAAGCCGGATACTTTTGGTTAAATTAAACTTTCTAATGAGCAGTCCCAAAGCAGTAGAAATAGTGGAGTGATTCCAGGAGCCTTTAGAATGCCTTCAGCTACTGAAATAGGCAATATTTAAGAATTTGATTTACAAAATCTTCACACCATAAGGTCTGGTCGCTTTAGATAAATTTCAAACTGCACATGTTACTTAGAAAATATAGATTTAAATTCTGCATTTTTAAATACAATATTTTATTCAAATTGGGAACAGTTAGTGAATAAACAGAGGCATTTCTGAAATGAAGATAGTGATCACTATTTTCAGTTTACATATAGTCACTTTGACCAATTTCATATATTAATAGTCCTAATAGATGGTGAACTGAAATAAAAGTTCATTAAGAGATGATACATTTACTTCATATCTTAAACCATACTTCTAAAAATAACATTTTGTTTCCTCAGTATAACTACAGATCACACATTGTTATATTTTAATAACCAGTTCTTTCAGAATCAGTGAGGAGCTCTGACCTTGCTCACTGTGCAGCTGAAGATATTTCTTAAATTGTCAGTGACTTTCAGCAATCTTTCTTCCCGTTCAATGCTACCAGGCTTCCTAGGGATGACCCACGTAACTCTTGTATTCACTCCAGTTATTGTCAAGAAATGTGATTATTCCCTATATAATCACATATCTTCTCTCTGGCCACCAATTCAAGCCTGAAGCTCAGTATGCCTCGGTTTGAGTGGCTATTGGTTTATTTAGTCAGCCTTCACAGAGTGGATTCTGGCTGCCTTCAGGGATTGTGTCTTCTGGCTATGTCTCCTCTAGAGAGTAGTGCCAATGCAGTCCCTTTTGATGAAGAGCAAATCAAAATGATTCTTCATTAAAGCAAGCTGTTCTGAGCAAATGAAACTAAGAGGGACATCCTGGAAATAGCTTACATGGGGGAGCTTTTCTAAGTGTTATTCCCAAAAAGCTGGACATCCCAACTAACCAGCAATCAAATTCTTGACAAGGTTAGTAATTTCATTATAACTGAATGGCTTTTCAGTATTCTTTAACCAGGTATGTCTCTGCCTATGAAGAAATATAAAGGATGATCCCACAAATGGAGATATTGTCTTGTTCTGTAGGTATTTGAATAATCTCAGAACCCAGCCACTGTTCAGTTGCTCAGATTTTCTCTGTGAACTTAAAGGTCATGTATAAGCCCAAATAAACATCAAAGTGTTAATGAGTTTCCTCTGTGATTATGGTCAAACTATTAATCTTGTATAAGTCTGGTGTAAAGGGCATCAGGAGTACCCTGTTAAAGAAGATAATGAAGTTATGTGTTAAAGAATCCTCTGTGGTTGGAGAACCCTGGTATGTTCAAAACCTCATTCAGACTAACGTGGTGTCTGATTTGTTGGCTGTCTTGTGCATATTCATATAGATGCAAAAAATATTCTGCCCTGATGACTTTCATTTACCTGTGTGAGACTATAAAGCTATGTAGTCTCCAGCATCTAAGGTTTTAAAAGCAGGGCTGAATAATGTCCTGAGGAAACTTTGTCTAGCCTCACAGTTGATTAAGCTGGAGTTTGACCTAGAAACATCTTGAAATCCTTTCCAAGCTTATCTTTTGCTACCATCATCCTAAGATATTTGCTGATATCAGGTGAATTATCATCAGTTCTCTGGTGAGTCAACCTCAACTGAGTGCCAGGTGTCCTCCCATTCTTTTTCACTCACGCTTCTCAACTGGATAAGGGCAGAAAATATGATGGAAATCTAATAGGTCAAGGTAAGAACAGGGGCATCTTTTACTAATTAGTGTCATGGGCAAAACAGACTTGACTTGGTGCATATTGGTTTAATTATTAGCCAAATAAAAATAGAGTAGCATGATGAGAAACAAAGATAAAACCTGAAAGCCCTCCCCAACTTCTTCCCAGGCTCAACTGCTCTCCTTCAGTGTCAACACTTCTACTTCCTTCTGCCTCCAGCAAGGGACGTGAGAAATAGGGGCTGGGGTCAGTCCATAGCAGTTCTTTCATGCTTCTCCTTCCTCCTCACTTTGCTGCTGCTGCAGCATGTCCCTCCTATGGGATACAGACCTCCATGAACTGCTCCAGTGTGGGTCCTTGCCACAGGATGCAGATCTTCACTACTGCTCCAGCTGATCCCTTTCCACGGGGTCAGTCCTTCAGGAACAGCTTGCTACAGTGTGGGTCCCCCACAGGTCACAGTCCTGCCACCAAACCTGCTCCAGTGTGGGCTGCCCTCCATTGGCAACAGCTCCTCTGGAGTGGGCTCTCCATGAGCTGCAGTTTCCCTCTTGGGACCTTCTGCATATCTGCGTGGGTTCCTCCATGGGTACAGGGATCTCTGTCCCCTGTGCCCTCTGTGGGCTGCAGAGGCACAGCTGCCCCACCATGGTCTCCTCCAAGGTGAGCAGGGGTGTCTCAGCTCTGGCACTGGAGCACCTCCTTCCCTCCTTCGGATCTGACCTTGGGGGCTGCAGAGCTGTTCCTCAGATTTTTTCTCAGTCTTCCCTCACAGTTATTGTGCAGCGTTTTTCCATGTTGTTAAATGTGTTATTACATAGCCACCACCATCTTGGCTGAGGGATTGGCTGTGCCCCACAGTAGGTCTGCTGTGTGGGGCTGACCCATCCTCCCTCTCCAGTGGCCATTCCTGCAGCATATCCTGCCAAGACCTGGACACTTGTACCTGGTACAAGTTCTGTTCAATAGCATTCTAAGCTTGGTTTCTCCAAGTGCAGAAGGATCACACAGGAAGGAACAAGAAGTGGGTGATTTTTAAACAATATTTCCCAAAGTGGGATCCTTGTCCTGAAATGTCATGCTTATTCTAAGCTGAGTATGCTTTCTTTGAAAGCTTCAAAGTAGTGGATGAAAAAATCAATTTAGAAGACCCATGTGTTTTTCTGAAAAGGTCAATATTGTTTCAGTCAGCTGTCTGCCTTTTCTGCCAGTCCTTACATCTTTTACAAAAGAACTATACAAAAGAACTTGGATCTATCTGTTCTACTATAACAGTCAATATTGCCTTCTTGGTTTTCTTCATACCTCTATTGAGAGAGAAGTATAAATAAAAGACTTATTTTTTTTGATGGTACAGACATCAGCAAACAGAAATACAACATTTATTTTTAACTAGTAAAAAAATATTGGTAGCATTATAGTCTGTACAAACACCCATTTATAAATATGCAAGGAATGGTGCAGAACTTGGTTACAAGCATCAGTTGGGTTAATAGATGTCAAAGTATAAATACCACCATTCAAAATTGTGTTTCAGGTATGCTGTTCTGGCAATGAATTAAGATCCTAGGAATACAGACCCTATCAAAACAGCATGAATATGATATAAATACATGTACAAGCAAATTAAAAATTCATCGTGATCATTCAGTGCTAGCAGCAATGGAAATTATCGGTGAACTTGGTATTATGAATATGGAACACTATCAGTTTTTAAAGAAAAAGCATTTCTGTAGATATATTAATAGAGACGGAATGACTTAATCTCATTAATCTTCTCTTCACAAATGCTGTGTACAGAGCCCTTATATCCTTGGAGCACTGCTGTATCAGTCCCTGGCAATCTGTGCTTTTCTGTAATGTGGTGGGTTTGAGAATATGCATCTATTAGAATAGTATTGCATTTTACATGCTGTGTAAGCTGTAGCATTGCTACTTTCATGTCATAGAAAATAAATTAATGTCCATAGTGTAATCAATTTGTACATAATATTTAGCATGCTAAAAAGGGGTCTACACTTTGACTTATTCACAATCATCTCTGAACATCTGATGTGGGACACATAGTTCTCCAAGGCTGACAAAATCCCATTTTTATTTTCAAGGTATAGAAATGTACTTGGCTTCATGAACAATTGCTTCATTTTTTATGTTCAGGTGCAGGGGAAAAGAACCTCCAAACATTGAAAAACCCAAAACCCATATTATATGAGCAACCTAGAGCATACCTTGCTGTTTAATAACCCATGTGCTTCGGAGGAGTTACAGCGAGACAGGTTACCAGTTCCCTGCAAGAAGCACCAGAAGCACACCTTTAAAAATTGTGTTTTACTGTGCACCAAGGTAGGAAGCCAGGCCAGGAATGCAGCTTGGGTTTTTGAGGAGCACAACAGGTCTGTGGAAGCAGATGAAGGGGAGGAACACCCATGGTGCTTAGACCACATTCCTGTTGCCTTCAAGGCAAAATGTTACATTGGAGAGGATTAGACCTGTGCAAGCAACATTTGCACTTCAATTCCATCAAGCTGTTTACATTTTCATGACCTCATCTGATACTCTCTGTCCCTGCTTGGCAGGCCCAGTTCCTACAGAAGCAATTCCTGCTTGGAGCATTTTTATAATACTTTCATCCTCTTTCTCTTTTTCAGTTTATATGCTTTTTCCCTCCACTTTTCTTTTTATTTCTGTCTTCTCTGATGTACCTCTCATAGTTGCTTTTATTTTCCTAGCTTTCACCTCTGTGTGGTATACTTACTTTTCAGTTCTTTTCATCCCAGCAACAAACAGATGTTCTTTCTCCTCCTCCTCCTCTTTCTCCTGCACTTTTCTTGCATACTCCCTTCTCCTCCCCTATGCTGGAAATTGAGTTTTTCCTTTTTTTGTTTCAGCCAGCTGAATGTTAGCATGGCCAAGTAATTTGAACTTAGCAGTGGGGTGGCAGTAAATTAGACTGTTATATAGACTGATGAGGAGCAGAAGGTATAGTTGTGCTGTTAAAGCCTGTGTCAAACACACACTATGAGAATATGAAAGGCAGCAGCAGTACCAGGACTTTAAAAATGCTCTGAACCTCTTATTCACCTCATCCATTTCTTTGAAAAACACTGGGTGCTGATAATTTTTATTCTGAATGCAAGATGAGTTCTGTAATTTCCTTGCTTTATAAGGACTTGCTGTCCCATGGAGGTCCCATTTACATTTTTTCCCATATGTCCTAAGGAGAAAATCAAATGTTAAAAAAGGATACACACAGAAATATGTCAGTCAGGTGTAACCATGCTTAGAAACTCCCAGAAAAGGGGAAAAGTTTCCAGGTTGTACTGTTGTTCAGCCTGACTTAATAATTCCAGAAAATATGCTATATCAGAGTGAGTTTCTGTCTTCTGCAGCAAGAAACATCCCCCATATTGAAGAGAATGTGATAAACATGAAATCAATTAGACAATTTAGTGGCCCTGACTGACTTTGAGCTGGAGCAATCTCTCTGCAGGCTCAGCATTACTCAGAATCAGAGGCTGATATAGGAGCTTGCGGGAATCCTTCTCATCTGTCTGGTGCCAAAAGGAAATTTGAAAGGAAGACACAGCAGGCTACATATGGCATGCTTTAGTCTGTATCTTTTCATATTAATCTGAGTCTACAAGATATATGACAACCTGGTTATTTCCTTAATCAGTTGTGGGAGCTATTTAAATCTCTTTGCTTTTGAAATCAACATAGATAAGTGTAGTCACTGAAGAAAAGATTTATTTCTTCCAATTTCCTCCAGCATCCCATCACCGCCCCATCTCATCGTAGCTCACAATAGATGATGTTGTCCAGACAATAACTGTATTTTCTGCTTTCAAGGTTCAGCTAAAGAGCACTGCTTATCCAGAAAGGGCAATTCTTCACAGAAATTGTATTAGAAAATCTCTAGATTTTCAGGTTGTCCAAAACTTGAAGTGTTGCTGCATACTACAGCTGATATTATTTTAGTATACACCTCACAATAGTAGAAATTGATATTAACTACATAAGAATGACATGTTTAAATTAGAAACTGAGTTTAGGATTAGCATTGAAGTTATCAATTGAGAATGTGGCTGTAATATCCAAACATCAGAAGAGAGAATAAATGTAGATGTAAAACCTGTAAAAAAAAATTGGACCTGAATTTTTAAAGTTTAAGGTTCACAGTAGTGAGTTTATTAAACATAAACGTAGTCAGCTGTTTTCTCCATCAGAGCTTTCTACTGATGGCTTGTATATATAAATATTTTCTTTTATGTGTGGAAAATGCTTGTCTTAATGGACATCTATGTCACTCTTGACTAATTGCCTCTCTGACCTGGCTTGGAGTTCTGGCTGGGGAGAGTCGGAGAGTCCTCCCAGCCTGTCTTTGCCTTGCCTAGATCATTGCTTAGGTTTATTGTGTCCCTGTGTTTATTTGCTGTGGCATTTGTAGACCTCTGTCTAATTAATCTCAGTGGAACAGAATCGAGGATCTCCAAAACTTGCATCCAGAAAGTGGCAGAGAGGAAAAGAAGAGGTGATGGTTACAAATAAACATGGTTTCTGTTGTGTTTGCACAATGTGGGGCACAAAAGGCAGGTTACCTGAGTCTCCTGTCATTTGCCAGCCAGCACAGCCAGCCTGTCCTTGGAATAAAAAATGCTTCACTAAGTCTATTCAAAGCAGCTGCTTTCTACAAGAATGTCAGAGTATATCGGATGCCTTGGAACAGGCTTAGCACCAGATCCCTGAGATGTAGGTTCTGGCTTACCATTGTTCATTGTCTTACCCCAAAGATGCATGTCTGGAGCTATTCTAATGGGATAGGAAAAAGTATAGTAGTGTGGAGACAATATTCTCCTTTCTGTGCTTAAGCATGGATCTAGTCTGTTGTGCTTTATTAAGAAAAGCAACAGTTTATCCACTAGGTAGTTTTCTTTGAAAAACTCTTTGCAAGATTACCTCCCATTTATCCACAGTCCTTCACAGCCTCTGTTTTTCTCTGCAGACTGGGGCTACAAGGTACTGTTTTAAATTGTGAGAGCATAACTTGAAGTCATGTAGAGAATTCTTGGTTTTGTTTCCTCTTGGTGAGTTAGGTTGTTACATCTTGCCACCCAATTACCTTTACTATTAAAACTTATTAAGTTCTGCCGAGGAAGCTAAGCATAAGCAAAATAAAACAGGATCATCTGGTTCTTCTTTGCATAGGGGTAACTTGTCAAAGTCTTGGCAGAAACTTTGTAAAACCACATCACACACAAAATTAGGTTCAATAAATAGTAGCTAAAACCAGATTTTTTTTCTTGCCTTGATAAAAGCGTACAGATCTTTCAGTTTCTAATTTTAGCTCTATGGTTTACAATAAATACCCTGAAAGCTTTATTTTAAATTTTTCTTGGGTGGAGAAGGTATAGTTAATGCCATGTGTTCTTATTAAAAAATCAGGAAGTGAGAGATGTTTATTATTTCCTTGATTGTTAAGTGTGTGTTTGCAATGTTGCAATCTTCTGGGGTCTTGTTAAATGTGTGAAGAAAATCAGGAATTGATTGTCACTCAGTCCCATGTCTGTTCAGAGGATTTCAAGGCATTTATTGCTATAGAATGACTAATAAATATAATCTGTTTAAGTTTACTTTGTAGCCTCCTAAGATTTTAAAAAATGTTTTATTTTGTTTGCCTGTGTGGGTTTTTTTATGTTATCCTTGCACTGTATATCTGAACTTTGGCCTTTCTGTAACATGTTTTGTAATTAAGTGGTCGTAACTGGCATGTCTTGCTTTAAGGACTCTAAATCTATTGTGTAGAGCATAATGTCAACATTTTTGCAGGAAGTATAAAACTGATGAATATCTGAATAAATTTATTTTCACAGTGGTTTTGATCATAGATTCTAATGGTGCAGTGGGTGCATACATGTCTAATGTGTAGTAGTAAGACAGAATCCAGATAAATCAGTAGTTGGCAACATCCTTGAATGTGTTTTAAGTAAAGCCTTTCGTTAGTTAAATGAGAAATGTCAATTCATGAACCATTGCAACAAACTTTTTCCTCTGAATACTGTAAAATGCTATGTGGAAAGTATTCTTTTTCCACTGCCTGCTTTGCTCCTCTTTTTGGATCCAAGAATCACAAATAAGTAGAGTTCTTAACAGCACGTTGAAGCTCTGGAGAACCCCTGTGGCAGGGCTGAGGACAGGTGTGTCTGGGCAGGTGGGCAGTGCCAAACCAGAGCAATGCAGTGCTGCTGGGGGAGTTGTACCTTATTTTCCCTGTAAAGACCAGAGACACTTGAACAGTTGTCTCAGTAAGATTTTTTTCTTTAATAGAAGATACACTCAGGATTGTTCATGTAGCCCAGAGAGTATGTGCTGTTTCTCTGTTTTCATTTTAATTTTCTTGTATTAGACCTCAGTGCTTTGCCTCTCTCATTGTTTGAGCAGGGAACTGAGTCTAGGAGACTTGTTTTTACATGTAAAGAAGAATGAAGAGCTTGCTCTGTGCCTCTCAAACTTTTCACTCAGTCGCTGGAAGCCCATATGGATAAGATGCAGCAATTGCATCCCTTCATATCAATGGGTAATAGTGAAAGGTAAATGATACTGATAACAGCTAAAACGAGTCATCATAACTCCTACTACATTATCAACTCCTGACAGCAAATGTTTGTGAGCAAAACTGTGTAAAAATGAGGGAGAAAGCAGATATGCCACGCTGTGTCCTTTGGGCAGTCAAATTGCTGTATGTTAGAATATAGATATAGGTCACTTCACGTATAGGAGTCCTTGTGGTGCCATTGTGGTGCCTTGGTAATATGACCTCATTGAAAATACTGCATTACAGCTAAAACTGAACATTTTAATGAGGGTGTACTGGATCACAGAGGCTGCAGCGAGTTCTGCTGGCTACTTCATCAAACAGGCAATAGACAAAAATGCCTTTATGCTCTGGTCCTGTACTTACATGCCTGAGTTAAACATGTCCATAAGTGTTTGTGTGATGAGAGCTTACATCAACAAGTTTTCCTCTGCAGTGCTTGACCTGTGTTTTTTATTGTAGAGAGAAGTAAAAAGGAGCTCAGTTTCCTAATGGATTTGGAAAACAGATGACTTTCTCAGGATCTTCATGAGTTGTGAGGTGGTCCTGATACTTGAAATACTGAGGCAGGGCTGATCTTTTGTAACATGGTGCTCCAAGATAAAACTATGTCCCTATGTTTTTGCCTGCTGGTTCTTTTGATTTCCGGAGCTTCTCAGGGCTCATACTGGTTCATAGTCTAGATCCCATCTATTCCATCCTCTCTTCCTCTGCTCCCCTAGCTGATTTTGTCTCTTCTGAATTTCAGAATCTCCTCCCAGGCTTTCACCTCAAGTAGCAGGCTCTGGTACTGCTTCTTTATCAAGTGGTTAGCTGTTGGCAATAGCTGGCTAGGAGACAAATTTGTGAGTTAATTTCTCTGTGCCCTAAACACTGGCATCAGCTCAACATCACTGTGTATTATGTATTTTTCCCATGGACCAATCAGCTAACGTGCAGCAGCACAAAATGGATCTTCAAAAAGAGAAGACATGAAATAGTTCACTTGGACAGCTTATAAGCAACATATAACCCAGAGTAGTATTGATAAAACTGCTCAGATTTGGGATTGTGATTGTATGAACACTTAAAAGTATCAAGAAAGATTTTGAAGCAGTTTTGAGTTCACTGAACCCTCCCTCCCACTTGATTAACCAGTGATTTACACATATATAATGACTTTAACTGACTTAGAGGGTAATTTATATCACAATGTGCATGATATATACTAAAGAGAGGGGAAAAGGAACCATCTGATCTCTAGAAAATTGTCTGCTATCAGAGGGGCTCAAGAACTGTTTGAAAAATGTGTTTAGAAAGCTATGAGTAAATTTCCTAAATTTTCTGTGCTTTCTGGGTTGCATTCTCCCTGGGTACATATTGCTCAGGAAAAAAAGTTAGGAAGTCGAATTTTTTAACTGGCTAGTCTTTTTAAGTCTTTCTAAGTCTCTCAAAAGGCTTTATTTTTATGAACCTCTATAGTGGGTTTTGTCCTGATCTTCCCAGTGCTCATGGAATATTGTTTTTTTGCAGCTAGAGGATGGATATGGAGATCCCAGCACCCCAAGGTCCAAGTTCAAACATGAAAATGAGAGTGTCATTACTTGGGAGTAACAGGGTTATATTTAGGACAGGTGTTTAGAAGCAGACTTACCTACATATCCAGTAGGTTTTGTAAGCATGACTTCCTTGTGCCCCTCTCTTATGCTACACAAACAAGTTATTGACCATAAGAAAAACACCTCTGCATATTCTTAAATTTATACATGTGAACTTCTTCAATAGGACGACTCATGCATACAGATTTACATAAAAGACAGGCACTTGTGGGATCGGGGCTTAGCTTGTAGGATCCCTCTCCTACCTGAGAGAGAAAAATCCTGGAGGTATGTGCATCAAAGAAAGTGGGTTGTTGCGTGCTCCAGAAACTATAGAAAGCAACTGCAAAAGCAGTTGGAGGATCTCTCGGGTTCCCCCTTTTCTTTGTTGGCTGGGTTTTGGTTTCCATTTTCTAAACTGATTTTTAAAAATGGATCTATTTATTTGTTTTTAATACTGTTGCTTTGCAAATTAAATATACCTGTAGCAAGCTCAGTATTTAACAGCCCGATGGAGAACAGACTTCCGATCTAGGGCACTTTCAAAAATTCAACCTCTGCTGGACCCTTCACTCGTGGTGTCTCCTGAAGCGCTTCTTTGTCAAGCGCAGAGACGAAACCCGCTCCCGATCTGACTCCCGCCGGAGCGGAGCCGGCGCAGCCCGCAGGGGTCAGTGCTGCCACGGAGACCGGGGCCGCGGCCGCCGGGACGGGCAGCCGTGCCCAGCGGCGACGGGGACAACTGAGGGGCGCGGGCCGGGGCAGGGGTCATCGCCCCCGCCCCACGGCAGAGGGCAGGGAGCGCCCGGCCCCAGACCAGGCACGCCGGTGGGTCCCGTCCCATGATGTGGCGCGGTGCCGGGGCCGGGCAGGTGCCGCCCGCCGCTCTCCGCCCCAAAGGCGCCTCGGGGGAGTCCTGCCCGGCGGCCGGCAGGAGGCGGCCGGCGCTACCGGACCGCCGGGTCTCTCTTCTCTCCATCCCTCCGCCTCCGACGGGGAGGAGGCGAGCGCTGCCGGAGCCCCCCCGCACGGCCGCGGGCAGCCGAGGAGCAGCGCAGCGCCGGCCGGGCACCGCCACCGCCCCGCTCCGCCCGCAGGCTCCGCGGCCGGAGGGAACGCGCTGGCCGGGCGGGGACCACCCCCACGCCCCGGCAGCGGCGGCCGAGAGCGCTTCCCCGGCCCCGCTCCTGCGCACAAAGGGGAGGCGCGGAATCGTGCGCGGACGGGGCGGAGGACGAGGCGGGTGGGCGGCTCGGTACCTCCCCGGGGCGGCAGCGGCGGGGGAGCCGCCGTGACAGCCGGGCGCGGGCGAGGGCTGTGCCCTGCGATCCTTCCTAAAAAAGCCGCCGGTCTTTTCCCCCCCTTTCCCGGAGAGAGAGGCCGGCAGCCCCGTCCAGGCTGTTGGGCGGGATGGCGGCGGGCCGCCCCGTGGGGCTGGGCGCTGTGCCCTAGCAGCCGCTGGGCTCCATCCGCGCAGCCGGGGCGCGGAGCCGGGTGCGGCCCAGACCCGGCTGCGCCTCAGCCCCTCTCCGCCGCCCGAGGCTCTTTTCGCCTCCCCGCCCCGTCTTCGGCCATCGCAGCAGGCATGGGCTGTTTCTGCGCGGTCCCGGAGGAATTTTACTGCGAAGTTTTGCTCCTGGACGAGTCCAAGCTGACCCTGACCACACAGCAGCAGGGCATCAAGGTAAGGACGCCGGCAGGGCTGCAGAGTCGCGATGCGGGAGAGCTCGCGGGGCTGCCCGGCGGCGGCTGCCTCCCGGCTGCGCTGCGACAGCCGGGAAGGGAGCGGCGGCGGAAAAAAAGGGGTTTCAGGAGGAATAACGTCGTAACTTTGCTTACGGTCGCGCAAAGGACAGATGGATCAGGGTGACGCTCGCCGGTGGGGCAGACGGTGCTCTGGAAGGCTTCATCTCGAGATAGTGACTTAAAGCGAGCAGGTGCCGACCACCCCGTGGCACTCGGGACGCTCGGCGCAGAGGTATTGTTCTGTACCTGCCAGAGCAAGAAAAGAGAAGGCGGCTGTGTGCACGGTGTGTTGCGCACCCGTGTTGAGTCATTCCCCGCTCCCTCTGCCTTGGGCCGTGCCCGCCTGGGACACGCTCTCCCGGGAAAGGCCGGGGGTAGCGGAGCGGGGCGGGAGCGCAGCAGCGCCTGAGCGCAGGGGCGAAGGTCCAGCCGCCTCCCTAGCCCGGTGTCCTGTCGCCCGGCCGCTGGGAACAGCTCCTGCGCCGCTGCAGCACGCTCGGCGTGATGAACTCTTCAAAGTAGTCATCTGCCAAGCGCTAATGAGCCCTGACAGAGCTTGTGAAAACTGAGATTTTTCTAAAGGCCCTTAACTTGGTCCTGTTTGGTTAAGACTGATGACAACTGATAGCATGTCGCAGACTTGAAGTCCTTGTTCAAAGAGCCACGGACATGAATTTATTAGCAACGTCAGAACGTGGTTTCAGTGTTGGATTGTCGGATCAGAAAAAAAAACCGAACAAAAAACCAAACCAAACCAACCAACCGACCAACCAAACAAAACACATTTGAGAAAGAGAAAATACATTCAAAGAAAGAAATTCATTCTTCTAAAATTTATTGTTGGAAAGGGCTGTCTGATTTTACCTAAGACATCCAAAGAATAAAATTCTGTATGCCTTTGTGCTTTAGTTTGAATGATTGAAGCTTGGTGAAGCAACTGTGGAAAGGAGAACCTGAAGGACGGTAGTGGGGAGTGGGGGTTTATATTTAACAATATGTTTTCAACCCTAATCAGTGGAATTACTAGGTCTACGTGTATTCAGCATTATCAAGCTTTGCTGAATCAACTGCCTGCAGATAGGCCCATAAATCCATGCTTAGCACAGAGGAATAAGCAAATCACGCTGGAATGATACTGGAATTCAGTACCTGTGCAGGGTCTTTGAAGTCTAAGTTTAGACACTTCTGAAAAGCCTTACCTTTCAATGTGCAGATGTGGGTGTGTATATCATGCATACTTTTGTGCAGTAAACGTGCAGTCACAGAAGTATGTTAGAAGTATAATCTGCAAAGATGGTTAGTCTAATGAAGCTAAACCCTGAAAGTGAAGGGTTTGTGCAGTGTCTAATAAAAATTATTGTCCCATGGGAAAGAAAGAGTCTGAAGACGTAACTTCTTTCCAAGAACGCATGACTTGCAGTGTTGGGAACTGTCTAGTTTAAGATGAGGGTGTGTTTTCCTGCCATTCTTAGTGTGATCTGAATGTGGTATATTGCTAAATATTTCATCCCTTCTACCTGCTCCTTCTCTGTCTGAAACTCAACCATAGAGCAGTCATGGAATCAGTTGGAAGAGTATGTGGATCTGACAAGAAAAATAATAGTTCATTAACAATTTGGCATAGGCACTCACACTGCGCAGTGGGAAACCTTAGGGAAGTGAGAATGTCCCTTTTTGTAGCAGCCTGTTTTCTGTGTTTTCTTTTTCTTTCCTTTGTTTTAAGATATAGTTTGTACATGGTGAAGCCACACCTCAGTGCTGTAGCTCCATGAGCCTTTGAAAACCCAAGGTGAAGAACTGCAGAGCTCTCTCCCAGGCATTGTTTTAAACCACGGAGCCCTCCCTTGCCTCTGTACCTGCATGAGTGTTTGTGCAGCTGTGCATGAAGAGCAGCTACTGCCCAGCTGAAGGGTGGCCACTGGTTTGCCTTTTGCTGGGTGAGCCTTCAGCTGGACCTTTGTGCCCTGCTCCACTTCACAGCTGGAGGATGGCAGAAATGGCTTTTTCAACACAGTCCTGGCATCTATCATTTTCGGCTGCTGTTGTTATTATTCTACAGCTTTCCGGGGATGTTATATTATCAATTCTTAGTGAAACAGAACATAAAATTTGTCATATTCTGTCACGCTTTGTCATTTGGCACTTTACCCTTGAAATACAAGTGTTTTATTTTAAATCTTTTAAAATGCACTCATGTAAATGCAGAGACTTTTATTTTTAATTTTTTTTAATTGGCATTTCAGCTTTGGCACATATCTATGGTTTGTAAAAGTTCATATAAGTTTCATTTTAAACTAATATTTAAAAAAAAAAACATTTCCTTAGAACTACAGATTCTGGATGGGATCTTCCTTTTGTCATCTTAACTTTTAATTTGGTTCAGAGATACATGGGACATAAGCTTTTGGTCCTCTTTCAAATATCTTGAATTGTTACAGAAGCAACTTTGTTCTCTTATTTTCCCCCAAGCAGATGCATGTCTGTTAGAAACAAAAACCACAGCTCAACAGCTTTTGGCAATCTATGTACTTGCTTGATATTAGTGGATATAAAACTACTTGTTTTGAAGGGTGGAAAGCAGTGCCCTGTAGGAGTCTGAGGCAAATTTGTTTCTTCAGGGAATTGGATATGAAGTAGATACATGTGTCCAGAGAGTTTTGAGGATGCGTTGCTTACTTTGTATAGTGGTTATTTCTGACTTGTTATGCTTGGCAGCAACTCTACTTATCAAAACATGACATTTTTTAATTACAATATTATTGACACATTTTTCATTCTACAGTGGGCTTCAAATTGCACTTCACATTGAAACAATAAGCAGAGGTGAACAAGACCGAGACTTTGAGTGCAATTTAGGGATACTTTTCTCTATGGACTTCAAAGAGCTTGTTAGGGAAAGGAAAAGATTAGTTTTCTTCTGGCTCCCAAGTGGGGAAGCTGAAATGGAAAGAGGTCAAGTGGCTTTTTCAAGGTTGTATGGCAAGGAAACAACTTCCTTTTGCTACTGGGGTGATAGCTACTGACCATTCTGCCATGGGCCATGCTGTCTGGAGGGGTCTGTGAGGAACTCTTCCTCAAACCAATTATTGCTTCTTTGCTTCTCAGTTTTTTGTTTTGTTTTTTTTTTTTTTTTTTTTTTTTTTTGGTTTTGTTTTGTTTTGTTTTTTGTTTTGGTTTTTTTGTTTTTGTTTTTGTTTTTGTTTTGTTTTGTTTTGTTTACTGTTATTAGTGCTGCATTGCTGTTCTCCCTTTCTGTCTTTGTGCTTTAAGGTTAGAGCACTGCTCTATGAAAATGTGTAAGCTGGGTGTTCAGCACTGAGGCTTACAGCAGACTGATAAGAGTTAGTTAATCAGGAAAAGCCATCAGGTGTCTCATAATCTTAATTTTTATGTTTCCTTATAGTACATTAACAGACATATTCTGGAGTGTACATGCATTGAGATAAAAAAGTGATGGCACTTGTTAGTCCCAGAAATTTTGGGATGGAAGAGGCTATTCACCACAATCTCATGCTGCTTTCTAGTCAAGGTGCATGGCCTCATATAGGGACAGCTTTTCCTCTTAAAAGGATGTTCAAGTGTCCAGTTAGGAAATGGGTTTTTGCTAAAGATATGGTAAGAATGAGCTACCAGCTGACAATAATCCCTTTTCCAGGACTGCTACTTTGTCTTCTCTTCACACAGACTAAACAATAACTTAGGCATTTTTATGGTACAGCACCAGTTGTAGCTCATCTGCTGATGTTGCAAGACATGTCAGTGGTCTTTTGACATGATACCTGACTGAGGGGTTGTGGGCATTACATATTTTGGCTCTGTTGAGAACTGGGCTAATTGTCCTTGTAAACAGTGGTGTGCCTTATTGCACAAATTTGTTTCTGGAGATTAAGGAAAATCTCTGTGGGCCCTTAAAAATAATGCCTTGAAACCTATTGGTTGTCAGCTGTTTCATAAAGAGTGCTCATCTTGAAAAGTGTGTGTTACAGGAACCTAAGAGCCCTTTTTTCCCCCACCCGGAAAATAGTATTTAAGGGAGATATTTGTTTTGTTTTTTTTCTCCTGAAGAAGCTAAAAATTACATGAAGCATCTGTGTCTCATGTTTACATCTCTTTAGTTGGAACAAAGATCTCAAAAAAAATATTAGCTACTTCTGCAGTGAAGAAGCTCTCTAATTAGTCTTAAGCCATCTGGTCATTGCACTTTTGAAGTGCTCCTTGAAATTCTTCTCTGACCACAGTTTTTATGTTCTGTTTAGACTGACATGTGTGATGGGCCATCAACAGTATTTCATTAGAAGAGAAGTGATGAACAGGAAAGATACACAAGGTCTTCCTGGGAAAAGTATATGTTCTGTAATATTATTTTTTTAGGTGGTACCATTTATCACTGGTGGCCAGTGATAGTCTGGCCATCATACCATTTACTTGATGATTTACTGAGAATTTAGCAAAAGGATGGCTAAAAAAACCCCCAAACCCTCACCTCAAAAAAACCAAACCAAAACAACAACAACAACAAAACAAACCAAAACCCCCAAAAAAACAACAAAGCAAAAAAGCAAACCTGAAATAGAGAGTGACTGATATTAGGAACTGTGTTAAATAACTGGACATGTAAAAAGCATGAGTGGGTTCATCAGAATATTATACATATTGTGAAGATACTTATGGAATAATTGACAAAAGGATTCAGTATGATCTACAGAAGTAGGTAAGCACACCATTTCTTAGAAAGTTTTCTGTGGATTATTCTTGTATTTTTCCTTTTTTGGTGTGTGTGTTTGTTTGTTTGTTTTTCATTTTTGTTCAGTTTGGTTTTTTTGTTTGTTTGCTTTTTTCCTTTGTTTTTGTTTTGTTTGACTTTTTTTTTCAGTCCCCAGTGAAGCTAAACAGTTCCAGACTTCATGTCTTTAAAATACACTGTATACAGAAAATATACAATTTTACACTTTAACAAGAGCACTTTTACATCAAGCTATATTAGCTGTAGGTACACCAAGGAGTCAACCTGGGAATGACAGGGATCTGTTTTTTTTTCCCAGTGAAAATACTTAATGGATGCATTTGATAGCAGGAAATAGAATCCTATGAATAGAAAGAACTTATATTGGGTTAAAAAAAAATTTAATTGAGAGTTAGCATTAAAATCAAATTGGTAGTAATTTGCTGTGAATGTAGAATGTATTCTTCATGAAAGTGATTTCTGCTGATTTATTCTTCTAAATTTTTCTAGGAAAGGAAACCATCTTTTTTGTGAGAAATTTCTAAAATTTTCTGGTTACACTACTTCAGAAATCTGAAAAATCTTTTTAAAGATAGATAGCAGTTGTTTTCTACCTATGGTATTTTCATCACCTACAGGAATTACTAAACTGAAATATCAGAGTTCAAGCATATTTAATCATATTTTCCTCTGCCCTCTTTGGTATTGATTAATAAAGAAATAATTAATTGATAAATATTTCAAGGCAGATTCTTCTTGATATTCTGCCTATTGATTTGAAAAGAATAGTTAATAAAAGTGAGTTGATTAAAAGGACACAATCTCAGTCTCGTTTCAACCTTGTAATAGATTTTCTTTATAAAGCAACAGTTCTGCTATGTGTACATATTTCGCATAGCAGCAGGAAAACTACACAGACAATATCATCAAGTTCCAAGTGTGAATAATTTTCTTCTTTAATGCTGTTGACACCCCGCATCTAAGTATTGTCTGTAGCAAAAGCAAAAAAAAAAAGTTAAAAAAAAGTACATTACTGATAATCCCTTCCATATCAGAAAGGTGCTGGTGCTTCTTAAAGTTCCTTTATGGGTGTAAAATGGTCATCTGATTGCACACTGAAGACCAGATGGTATATATGAAATTTTGAACTGTTTCAGTCCTCTACAAATGGGCTGAAACAGTGCACGATTCTAGTTTACAGAGAATGAAAGGAACAAAATGGCTCATGAACACTGCTATTAAATGCTCTGCAAAAATTTGTGTCACAAATTTGAAATAGATTACTAACTTCTTACAATATCTTTACAGATGAGGCCAGCGATCTTGAATACCCCACAGAATAACCATAAAATAAATGAACAATGAGACACTTTGTTTTCCCTAGGTTCACTTAACTAAATTAATGAAACCAGCATGACTACAAGAAGTAAATCCATTAACTTCTAAATGGAGTTATGTCTTGGTCAACCTCAGCTTTGAGCAATCATATTGTCAGAGGTGTCTGTTCTTCTGTTTTCACTGAGCAGTAATTTCATAATAGGACCAGGGTACACGTAAACTATGAGGCTGCTTTTTTTGGTACAATTTTGGGTTTATGTAACTTGGATCAAGCATTTCTTATATTAAAATATTTTAGTATAGTTAAATACTATCTCTTGATATGTTTTTCATTTTAGTTCCTGAGAATTCTGAACTAAAATTCAGCTGCAGAATTGCAATCCGTTCCCTCAAAAAAGAAAACTGCTAAAAATTATCACATTGTATGAGGAGAAATCTTGAAGAGACTGAATTGAAAAGGTGTTTCAGAAAGAGAATGTTTCTAGAAGCTAAAGTTTTATGTCACTTCATGCTGTAAAAATATCTGTTTTCAAGATGATATTGAACACATATAAGGAAAAGAGAAATTATGTATTGGTCATATTGCATCATTATTAATATCTGCATTTTCGCTAGAAAGATGAGAGAGGATTTGCCAGTCTTTTAAATATTTTTAAAATTTATTTTTCTAAAGGGGGTTTAATTTTTTAATGATAGATCAGCTATATTACCTTAACTTCTTTCACAACCGATATATTTGGAAGTGAATAATCACATTTCAGTATCTAGGTTTAATTTTGCAAACTGCATTTTTAAATGCACATTTTAGATGCTGCTTTCTGATGAGATCTTTTGCTTGCTGCATACTGATTTAATCACAGAGTTTAAAATGAAGGTTGTCATTTCAGTATTGATCGAACTTTTGTTCCCACTTCTTCTGTTGCATCCTGAGTTGCGGATGGCTGAACACTGCAGGCGCTAAGGTCAAAAGGACATGCTCGAGATCAACTTGTGCTATTATTCAGAAGTGGAAAACCAATAGAAACATTGCAAAATGAGAGCTCTGCTCCTTTGGTTTTGCTGCAGCATGAAGAGGGGAACCTGCCTGTTTTGCCAAGTGGGAAACATGCTTTATCTGCTCTCCTTGGCTTGTGACCACAAACATTGATTTCTTTGAAGGGAAGTGACCTGGTAATTCTAGCAGTACCTTTCCAGAGGCAGGAATAAGACACCTCAGAACTTCCTTTGAATTGATATACAAATTGTCTTTATTGAAAGTAACAATCAAAATTTAATATACCTGCATAGGCATTTTTGATCATTCTAGATGGAAATCCCTATTGGGCTGAATGTACCATTAACCTATAGTACTAGGGTAGTTATGTTAAAGTTTGGTTGTTAGATGTCTCAGAGGTCTGTAAAGATTCCTTTTTGAGAAGCCTTTCTTTCCTCTTGCCCCTCATGATTTCTTTTTAATTCTGTCTTGTTTGACAGTGGCAAACTCTCACTCCTACCAGGAGCTTTCATTAGTTATGCTTGGTAAGAGCAAGCATAAGACTTTATATTCAGCGAAATCCAACTGTTCCTGCTTACATTTAAGATAAATAATAAAGTCATTACAGTAATGGGTAGTTACTAATGTAAAGGAAAAGTGGATCTAATTTGTATGGCGAGGTGTTTATTTGTTTGTCAATATTTACATTTTAAACTCTGCAGATTACAACTGGTTGTCCATAAAGCAGAGAAGAACGCAATCTATCTTCCTGTAGTTCTTGAAGTTTTGGGTAAAATCTCTCTGTGGCTGAGTGAGCCAGTTTGATAATAAATCACTCAGCACTTCAATAGTTTTCCTGTGTTCTCAGGAAAGTAAGAACTGAGTGCACCCTAGAATAAATTCTCTTGTTTGTGTGAGAGACAGAATGCCTTTTAGGAATGAAAAGGAAGGACCTTCAGTATCTCAATTCCATTAAAAGAATTTGGAAGGCAGAAAATGGCAGTTTCCCTATATAATTAGTGGAAAAATTTGGCATGACTACTAATGTAGGCAAGCACATGATTTAACACTTTGTAGAACTAAAGACACTTGATTGTCTTGTAGAATTGATCCAGAATACAGTTCATCCAAACAAAACCCACTGGATCTGGTTTTTGTTTTCCACATACTATATATTTCTCACTTATATCTGAGAAGAAGTTATTTGTAGTGTTTTGGAAAATATTTTCTATCTGTAATAATACTCATTTGTGTGTTATATAGAATATCTGGTTTATTTCATTTTTAATTTTTAAAATACATTCTATATGAGAAAAAAAAACATACAGTTCTTGTTTTGGTTCCACAGTTTTATTCAGATCACAGTGTAAAAGAATTGTGACAAACTTTTTCCTATTTGGTGGATGAATGGTAGCTGGAAGGAGTGTAATCTTTTCCCCCTTTAGAATACCAGAACAAGTATTCTCTTTATAAGAGACTACATTGAATACCATAAGGGAAAGTAAATTTTCTTTTTGTGCTGTTTGTGAGTACCACAGAAAACTGGTGGAGCTAACAGTTCAGAATTATAAAAATGAGGAGGAATGCATAGGAGACTAATGAGGACTGAGTTCAGCACTGACTCAGGACTTGAAGCAAATGATTCAACAGCCCTTGTGAGAAGAGGTAATCCTACAGTGCTGGTGTGATAGTTAACACGGAAGGAGATTCTCCACATCTTGCTCAGGGTTGCCTTAAACTGCCTGCAAAGCTCCCTGTTTTGAAATGAGTTTTGCTTTGTTTGGCCAGCACCAGATACAGAAGAATGCTGCAATGGGCCTTGCCTCTGCCCTTGTTCTGTGCTGGTGGAGGTTGCTGTGGTGTAGAAGGTGGCTGTAATTTATAAAGTGGTGAAATCTCGTCATGGCCATCGAAAGCAATGCAAGTCATGTCAGAACCAAGTGGGACTGGAAGGCCATGACTGCCAGCATTTCTTCAATGCTTGTTCCCATGGGGGAATCCTCAGATCCTCGTTCCCTGTGGTTCCTGTGGCTGTGGGAAGTGAGAAGTAGTGCAGAGGAGCTTGTTGCAGCCTAACACTTCCACGCTGTGTCACACAGAGCCCAGACCTCCTACACAGGGGTCCTTTCAAGTGTGCTTCAGGCTGATGGCAATCTTTTGTCTGTGTGGTTGTTATGTTTATTTAGTATGCCAGAATGAAAGAAAGCTGAGTGTCATACTCTCATAATTCTGGTTGTCATACCATGACAGTTAAGGGGTGGGTGATATGTATTGGGGTGCCTTGGAGGGGACAAGACAGCAGATAATCCTGAAACCTGTGCCTGGATCTCCCTTCAGAGCAAATTAGGACACCTCAGGAGGGACCACAGGAGAGAGGTGGCTTAAGTTCAGTAGACAAGATCAGGAGAAAAAGTTCTTGGGGAAATGAAGGAGAGTTGCAAATGGACAGAATAGTCTTGCAAAAAACAAACTTTTTTGTATTGCCATTCGCTTTCTGAAAGAAGGGGAGAAAGCCGCAAGACTTTGTAGAGGAACCTTTTGATGAGGTGTGTGAATGTCCTGACCTGACCTGCCCTCAGCTTTTTCGTTTTAATTTCCATTGGCTACTTTGGGTAGGGGAGGAGGAACTGGAGAGAGGAGGAAAAGGGGAGGGAGGAGGAAAAACATTAAAAATGTTTTTTTAATAACATTTTCAGGATAGAATAAAGCCCTTATGTTGAAAAGATCAAATATTTTCCCCCTGCTTTGAAGTGATGTCAGATTCTTCAGCTGTATTCTTCACTTTATTATTTTTTACTTTCTAAAAGTCCCATTTTTTCTTTTTGTGTACAGCACATAAGTTGGCTGAACACTTCAGTTCTCTTTTCAGTGTGTGCGTCCTTCTTCTGGAACACAGCAAACTCTAAAGCTGTGGGAAACAAAAGTTTCTGGTATCCTTCAAAGGGTATCTACCACATTTATTCTTATCCTTTTGTTCTTAACAAATGCATTTCTGTAGGCAAATTATAATGCCTTTAAAATCACCTCTGACTGAACCATCTTTCTCCAAAAAGGGGAGTGTTCTGGAGCTCTCTCAGTGCTCCAGGTTGGGATGGATGAGATTTACTAAGAAAATATTCTTGGCCTTGAGGTTCCTTTATCTGTGTCTTTAGTGTCTCAAAGCAGTTCCTGCAAAAGCCAATTTTCTTTCTTGGACCACCATTTAGTATTAATGCTTCTTTTTCTTTTCCTGTGAAAGCAATAGTGAGTTACCACTGTCTTTCCTGGATTGGAGAATACTTGAAATTTTGTACCCGGTTTTAATTTCAGTGTTGATGACATGGGTTTTGAAGTGCTTTGGCACCAATTTCAGCAGGAGCCAAATTGAACCCAATTTTTCTGTGAGCAGGTTCAATTAATAAATGAAAATTTACTTGAAAGAAAGAGTGTAAATTCTTGGATGAATGTGACAGATGTTATTAATCTAAAATAAACATGAAAAATTTCTACCTTTTTAACAGAAGTCAAATCTTTTTCTTAATCATCCTTGGCCTTTCACCAGTATTCAGCTCTTGTATCCATTTAGAGCATGAAAGCCACGTTTGTTGTTTCCATGTCTGTATCTTTATTCTTTTGTTTCTTTTTTCCTACTTTCCTGGAAAAAATCTTCTACAGAACTAGGTTTCATGAACTGTCTCCTGAAATCTTTATTTAAAGGAAAACGGCAATGCTGACCATGTTTGTTTATGATGTCTGCTGCTTTGGGAACAGGTGAACAGAAGTCAGAACAAATGATCAGAAAAAATACTAGGTTTAGTTTTGGTATTATGTGTGTGTTTGTCTCCGACAGAAATTGGAGGGGCCTTGGCTAAATGAAGTTGTTTGGGGAGAGGAATCTATAAAATGTCCAAAACAAGATAGTTCTAAGTAGTGTTGTTGTTTTAAATCTTTCTTTGTAGTGTTTGTAGTTTTGTGAAAGCTGAAATTTTTTCCTGTGGCATGGAAAAGCTCCAGAAGTAGGCAGAAGTCCTGCAGGAGAGCTTGACTCCAGCTTGATGTATTTTGTTGAGAGGAAGGTTTGATTGGGAGGGAGTTAAACCACTTCCACTGAGTTGGCTGAAAATGGATCAAACCCAGTTTTTTGTTTTATGTACATTTTCTTTTTCCTGAGGCTTAGTCTGTATCTCAGATCACGACACTTTCAATTATCTTGATATTAATTAATTAATTAATTAGTTTATTTATGCTAATTTTTTGTTTTGTTCATGAGTTTTAGAAAGATCAGGGTAGAAGATTTGCGGTAGATTTGCAGTAGGGCAGCACACAGAAATATTTCTACTGCTGCGTGTGACATACACAGAGAGTGTGCTTATAGAACCCTCCCTTCGAGAATATTTACTTGGAACTTCTCATAGACAAATAGTGCCCCCAAAGAAACTCAAAAATTGAAAGGGTGATTTTTTCTTTAGTATTAGTTAATCCTGCTGTGTGTCTTACCTGGAAGAGAATTCAAACCAGACATTTTTATGTGCCTGCTGTACTAAGGTATAAGCATTCACTTGAAAAGTTACAAAAGTACAAGTCAGTGTTCATTACAGCATTCACTTCTCTGAAAGTTACATAAATGTGTGCACTGCCCATCTCCATGCCCAGCTTGAGGTGATTATACTCTGTTTGTATCTAATCCACCAGTGGATTCACGCAATTCTATTGAAAGTGGCAGAGTTTCTTTGCCTACAGTTGATTAAAGGCTCTTCATCTTAATATGCATTTTTTCCTACCTAATCTAACCACATAGAGCAGATGGACTTGGTATTATTATCTATAAGATGAAGAGCATCTAACACGATGCTGCTTATTATCTTGTTTTTCAAGCTTGCTGTGATTCATATTCCTTTTCTTGCATACAGAAGGAATATGGGATAAAAAAATCACTTGAACTGAAGAAATTGCAGTGTAATTGAATTTTGAACATTGATTTCTGAGTGTACAGAAAATGAAGTGAAATAATGTACTTGAGCAGCAAATTACAGGATGTAGGACAGTGTACAGTGCCTTTAAGAAGCAGGTGTTTGCTGGGGAGTTCACTGTGCATACAAATGTACTCACATTTTGAAGTTGGTTAGGAGCAGTTACAGGGAAGAGGAAACCTGACTGGCCTAATACAGGCTTTTTCTATTCAGTACAGGCTTGAAAAAAAGGTAGAAATATAATAATGTAGGGAAAGGCTGGGTTTTGTTTGCTCTTTAAAGTCTGAAGCAGGGGAGAACCAGAAGTATGATTTAAAGGAAATTGTAGTAGTGGTTGTTGTAAGTACACAGAGAGGAAGCCTTGCATAATTTTCAGTCTGGAAGGAGGAACTGAACATTTAATTAAACAATGCCTTTGACTCAATTAGTTGATACTCCAGTCTTCTTAGTACATATAGTTTTAGGTTATTCTTCAACTGTACAGCTGTTTCCTACTGCATTACATGTGGGAGGGAGGTACACTGTGGTTCCAGAAGCAGAGGGAAAGGAAGTAGGTTTCTAGGCCCTAAAATTTTAAGCATCTCTAACTCAAAGCTGCAAAGGTAGCACATCTAACAAAAGCCTAACTGGTAATTTCACAGTGAGTATTGACCTTATCAAAGTCTACCCAAAATCTATTGAACCCCTTTTATCATCCCATCACTCCTGCCAGACTGCTGAGCCCCGAAACCTCAAGAGTTTCTCTGCATGCAGAAATAGTATTTGACTAACTGGATCTGCTTTCATAGGGAAAATAAAATACAGTCCACCTGTAGTCTGTTTGAGTATGCATTGTGATAGTGCTCATGTAACATAAGTTACTCCCTTGTGGGCAGAGGAATATGTTGGACAAGGTTAAAACACCTTGAAACATATTTATATATATAATTACACTAAAAATTAGCAGAAACAGTGTTTGGGTGAAATAACAGACTTATTGAACCACATCATAACAGATGATTGTTGTGATTTTTTTTTCCTTGATCTACCTCATTTAGATAGGAGGCTGGATCTGCTTGAAAGAACACATTATTTTAAACAGAGATTTGTTCTGGATTTTGGCTCTTGTTTCAGGGGGAATTATATCCTCTAATGACACTTGTTTAAGCCAAAATAAGTCAAGTCAGTTGTTGGAGTTTAGTCATCTCACACATGTTCTGCTACAAAAGGAGGAAAGAATACTCTCCTGTGTTATCTCAAATTTCGTTTAAGCAATAGTTTATCAATGCAAATAAAGTGCAGATCAAACAGAAGAAAATTATGCATAATAAAATGAAGAAATTGGAAGGATCTGACCTTGGTGAGGAAGAGCCTGACAGTTTCAGTGGGAATTATCATGTGTCACATAATCATAGTCAGGATTGCAATTGTACACAGAGGACACAGGCATTGGAACTTATTTTCAGAGCTATTTAGGTGCTTGCATAAGAGTCTTTCAAAAGTCTTTTTTAAAGATTGTACTGGGCACTCAGGCAACTCTGAAAACCTCTCAGGACTGAATTAATGGTTACGGAGTAAATATCAGGAGAACAGTGTCACTTAAATCAAGGTACCTGCTGTATGAGAGCTTGACCCAGAAGCTGAGACTGGGGAGCAGCATTTCAGCTGTGTGAGCTGGCATTTTCTTACTCAATGCTAGAAACAGAAGACAGAGAATTTTATGCTGTTGAGGCTGTGGACTTAACAGATTTAAGGAACAGCTGCTGCTGAGACAAAGAAATGTTTGCCGCATTTGTTCACACAGAAGAACTCCTTCAAAGGGAAGGTTTGGCTGTCATAGGGTTGTTTAGGTGTGACATTGTGCTGAAAGTTATGTGATTCAGGTCAGTGTGTTACCCTGAAATTCAGTTCTCTTGAGGGATTACAGTATCTAAGTATTTTACTTGTGTGTAGTATTTGCAGTCTCTGCTGATTCTTACAAGTTTCTATGGAAAGGTTTGGACATGTGATCAAACTGGTAAGTGTTCAGTCTGGTAGCTGTCCATATGCATGAATAGCAAATATTTAGTAATTCAGTTTATTTTAGATTGTACTAAGAGGATTTAGTTGCATTACCTTTTATTTGCTGTTGGCTAAGAGCCTTCACTCATGCTGGTTGTGGTTCAGCTTTCATATCTTGAAGGCCTCTGATTTCTCTGGGAGATTCAAATCTGCAACACTTCAGTCTGATTCTTACAGTACATTTCACTTTGGTGTTTTTGTCAATGCAAAGTCTTGAATTTCTTTCTTGCTTTCATTTGAAATAAACTTTCTGTTGTCATGGTTGCTGAGAGGAGCTCAAAAGCATGAGCCCTGCTGACTCCTAAAACCAGTAAGCCTGCATTTTTCAGTGAGGAAGCTTGGAATTAAAGCAAGTGCTATGATTTCTTTTCTTTCCCCTTGAAGGTAAAGTCATAATTTCTCAATGGCCAGGATTGCCTCTGTTGAAGAGCAGGGACAGGAGGGAATCAGATGAGGAGGATATATAGTCAATGTACAGTGAATTACATTACATGAGGGCATGGTCACAATTATGTGGCTCATTCTTTACAGGTTCTTTTAGTGTGATCTGTTTTTGAAAACCCCAACTAAAGGAGCCTCCCAGGAGCTCAGCTGCAGTCCTTTGTTACTCTTGTAGAAGACAGCTTTCCGTGACATCTCATCAGGGTCACGTTTGTTTTCAGTTAATCTACTTTCATGTTTTTCTGACTTCCGTGAGTCTGTGCACAGAGTACATTTGATCCTTAACCTTTTTCCACATGCTTTTTTATAGAACATTAGGAGACTTGATGCTAGGAGATGCTGGCAGCTTTGACTTTGAGCAGAGGCAGACACCCAGGCAATTGTCTGACAGCCAGGGTGGAGGAGGTTACCTGAGTATAGAGCATTAAATTATGTGCCGACCTCTTCCACCACCATCACTCCTACTCATGTTCCTAAGGAAAATATCTGGATTTGGGTTTGTTTTACCTTAGATGCTTCTCTCACGCTCAGTGTTTCTGAGTACCTCCAGGAACCTTAATCTTTGTTCCTGTAGTATGTCTTCACAGTTTTGCAGTTTTCTCTTGCCTTTCTTGAATAGTTCTTCTTGATCTTTTGTTTCCTTGCTGGGAGCATTGGTCTGCTGGCCAAAGACTTGAGATGGCATGTGAATGAGCAGAGTGCAGTTCTTTTTCTACCAGCACTTGGGACAATCTGGGCTTCATATCTCTGCACTTAAAAAAGTGGGAATGGGGAAATGTTTCTATTGTTTGTTTGGCTGGTTCACTATTTTGGCTTTATGTTTTGGGAGTCAGGGATTAGTAATTGTATCTTTTACAATCCATGCCACAGGGAACTACAGTATTTTAGCATCTCTTTTTGTGTCTCATCTCTAAATCATGGTGACAGTAATAAAGCAGGAGGGGCAAGTGGCATGAGGGGAAATAAGCACTGCAGTATGAAACATATATTTTAATTACAATTGATCTTATCAGATATAGATCCTTCTTCCACATACAATTCTCATACAGTTCTTTGTTAGAAGATCCAAGAGGACCCTGAAGACTGGAAATATGTTGAAGCAAACATCTGGCTTTTTTTTAACTAAAAGAGAAAGAGTTGACTTAAAACAAACCCACAAAACAGAAGCAGAACAAAATATATGCAAACAAACCTCACCCACCAGCTCTGCCAACTTCCTGGCCCTTCTCCCCTTAAAAAGCTGTGGACAGATTTTTCTCTCCAGAATTAATTTTGAAATTTAAGTTTGCTGGCTTATGCATCCAATATTTATCATTTCCACTACACTGTTGCATCCAGTGTTCCTTCCCATTTTAAAATGCTTATGCTTTACTTTCCAGAGGTAAACCCCACAATTTTAGAAAGATTTTAGAAAGTTCATGGTTTTTAGAAAACTCATGGTTTTTAGAAGATTTCTCTGCTTACAGGCATCTAGCAACAGGACAAGAGGACATAGCCTGAAGCTGTCCCAGAGCTGGACATCAGGAAGAATTTCTTCATGGAACATTGTTCAAGCATTGGAGTGGGCTGCCCAGGGATGTAGTGGAGTCCCCATCCCTGGAGGTGTTCAAGAAATGACTGGACAGGGCACTACGGGGTATGATCTAGATTGGTCAGAGTTTGGACTTGATAATCTTGGAGATCTTTTGCAACCTAAAAGATAGTGTGATTTCAGGAAGTTCCTTCAAGTGAAGTCATCACTATTTGCATTCTGGTCTCAGGCTCTGAAGAAGCCATTTGTAATGACTTCCTATTAGATCAGTTCTGACCTTTCATGTTTGCTCCGAGGTCTTTGTGCTCATGCTGTCATTCTGACAGTGAAGCATTAGACTGAAACTGGAAATGACATTAACCACCTTTCTCACCAACTGCTATGCAGGCAGCAAAATCACAGAAACAGAAGAGGAACATTGAATCAATATTTTCCACTGTTGCTGGGTTCAGTTTTACTGAAGGCCTGTAGAACTTTAGTGTAGCAGTTGATGTTTGTTTCCAGTTTGGCACTTGGCTTGCTGAGATTCACGGAGTCAGGAACAGCCTGTTTTGAGTTACACACCTGATGCACTTTCTGGGCTGGGGGAGTGGGATAGCAGCACTGGTATTGCACTTGAATTTTTAACTCTGGCACCTTTTTTTAAGATCCAGGAATCTCAAGTGCCGTAGAAATAGGAATGACACAGCAGAGGTGATGTCCCTCCCCATTCACACTTCTTCCAGCCTAGAATTGTTGGTATTTTTAAGTCTGGCTGTGGAGACAGGTGGGATGGAGATAGGCTAAGCAGACCTTTGTAAAACTCTTATTGCTCAACAAAATTAAGAGGAAACATGTCTTTGATTAAGAGACTGCTTCTTGAAGTTTATCCTGATTCCAGCTGCGTGTTTCTCCTCTGCTGACTTGTCCCAGCCCTCTGTAAGGTAGTCTGAGGTCTACTTTAATTTACTCTAGTTGGCAGTGGTCCCTGTGGAGGTGTGTGCCACGTGGCCATGGCTAGAACAGGGCTGATCCAGCCACTCCCTTTCCCCACCCTGCCAAGGTGCTGTGGGCAGGAGAGTGTGGGAGCTGGATCTCTTGGATCAAAGCCCACCAGCTTCCCTCCAAGTGAGGAACCCCTAGTGGGGAACTTGCTGAGACTTTCCTGTTGAGGCTGTGTGGTGTGCAGAGTAGGAATGAACCTGCTGTCTTCCTTCAAATACTCCCTCATGCCCACAGTGAGGAGTTTGAATGCTCCAATGCCATGCCCTGTAATTTGAAAGACAGGCACAAGGACTTGTGGCTGAAGTCAGTGGGTTTTATCAAGGACCTTCTCTAAAGGCCCTGTCAGAACAACTCTGCAGTTTGTTAGTCAGAGATATGAATGTCTCTGCGTCTTTTGCAAAAATGTTACTTGGATGAGCAAAATAGGAATATTTCAAAGAAAATTTAGTTGCCTTAATTAATTTACAAAAGATAAATTTATTTTTCATCTTGCTGGAAAGAGTTTTATCATCCTGTTTCACTTAACAGAGTGTATATGAATAGTAAATGCAATAAATAATTACAGAATACAGTGTAACATGATCAACTGAGGTCACAATTCATTCAACCTGTTAATATTTTCTTTTCCCATTCATCTGCATCAGAAATACATTAATAATTGCTTTTAAATCTACGCTTCTTGCCTCACTCCCTTAATATGTGCCATGTTTGGGGGGTTGTTATTAAAAATGTTTGTGCTGATGTATAGGAATTGATTCCTTGTCCACAGTAGAGCTGCTGTTTCTTTAAATAAAAAGAAAAAGGCACATCCATGGATTATATGCTATCACCAATACATTTTCAGTGTTACTTGCCTGCTTCATGCATTTATTTAACTTTGTGATTTATAGCCAGGCTCAGTATTGACTTTCATCTGCCTTGATGGCAGATTTAATGCAACCACACATGCATTAGGAATTGGGATGTCATTGCAAGAGTTTACAAATCAAAAGTGTTGCTGCAAAATGCATTGTACCTGTGCTAAGAACACTGTTTTTTATTGCATGGGGAATTATTCTCTGCAGCCTTCTGAATAGGCTTATCATCCATCATAGAAGATGCATCCTAAAATGTGTAATATTGTTTTGTCATAATGTTGTCAGATAACGGAAAAAAAAATGGTTTTTTTCTTTTTCCCATATTAACCTTTAACTTCACCTTCATGTTGCAGTAGGCTGTTATCAGCAAGAGCAAGTTTCACTTTAAAGTTCAGCAGACTAAGTAGTAACAAAAAAAAATTCATTATCTCTCTGGTTTATAGAACCTGAGTGGGTTTGAGATTATAGTGAACAAGATTAGATTGCATAGCTGGAAATCTAAAACATTGAGTAAATATTGACTGTGAAAATTTTCAGGATTTTTAAGCATCTGGATATGTTCTGTGCAAATCACCTGCATAGTTTTGTAACTATTTGATTTTACTGAGTAGTTACTGAAAAGATTAGCCTTAAATAGACTAAAAAAAAAGAAAACAAACACACAGTGTAAAAATACCTTTAAAAAAATTATATCCTTTATATAGAAGAGTATACAATACATAAAAAGTATAAATGTAATTTATGCTGGGATTTCTCTATGTATCTGTCTACCTAAAAAAGTAATTAAAAGACCAGACCCTTTTTCCAAGAGAGTGGTGGCTGAAAAGTGCAAGTGTGCTGAAGAACTGCTGAGCTGCCATTCCTAAAAGTCTGCAAGAGGGCTTTGAACCTCTTGTGAAAGAGCAGAAGGTGCTCAAATTTTTGTGAGTTGGTTGCAATGGGAAGAAATTTAAAGATGTGTTGTCCATGTAATGTACACTATCAGTCACCTTTGCTGACTGAGATGATGTAAATTCAAGGAATTGTAATTGGATCTTTATACAGACAGCTTAGTTAAATCTCACATTTTCCACTGATTTCAAAAGACTAAAGGTCAACTTTTATCACTTTCTCCTCTGTTGAAAAAGACCTTGATGAGGGCCTGGAAAAAATGTGTGTGTGTGCAATTTTCTCAAGATATTAAGACAATTTAAAAAACAACATAAATGTTCTAGTAGAACAGGAATTGGTGGTAAAAGTTTCAAACCACTGGTGTTCAGTGGAATCTTTTCATTTTAGAGGAGATTTTGCACACAAACATCCCATAATGTTTGCTTCATGTCTCAATAACTTTTGTCAAGAAAACTAATTTAATATGTAAATACAGTATTAACATAAGCCTCCACAATTTATTATATTATCTGATCTTGTGAACACACATTTTTAGCCTACCTTTTAAAATCCTAAAAGTAGTGTATTTTTTCAGATTTCTGGGTATATTTACCTGAAAACGTAAGGGCGGGACTTTCAGGTATGGTTTCTCAGTGGCTTATTTCCTATTTTACATGGCTTCGTAGATTTCCATTGGCTCTGCATTAAACTTATGGAGTTTGAAAGTGTTCCAGGAAGTTTTGCCTGAACATGGGGAAGAACTTCTTCACTGTGCAGTGACTGAGCACTGAACAGACTGCCCAGAGAGGCTGTGGGTTCTCCCTCACTGGGGGTATTCCAGAACCTGGGCACAATCCTAGGATGACCCTGCTTGAACAGGGCAGCTTGACCAGATGACCCCATTGTGTCTCCTTCCAACCTCACCCTTCTGTGATTCTGTGATTCCAGCTGTGCATTGTTAAGGTTGATCTGCATGTCCAGGGGTTTCTGCCTGTGGTATGGGACAGAAAATGTACCAGGGAAATCAGGTCAGTTGAGACAGAGTTGATTGTCCCAGAGACACAATAGCAGGGAGTAGCAAATCTCCTATGAGCAGAGAGCTCGTTTCATTTTGGTTTCCCGAAGGATGTTTGCAGTGCATTGTCTGAGTAGGGCAGGTGTGTTTTGGTGCTTTGTTTGTGTATGGTGCTGTGTTCTGAGCTGAAGTGAGGCCAGACTAGGAATCCTTTGGATACAACCTGAATATTCCCAAAGTTTTCACTAGTACAGTGTTTAGAAGTGAGTTTATAGCTGTTGTCTGGACTTTTAAGTAGTTTGTGGGCTTGTGAAGAAAATAGCAGAATTACAGTTCTGGTTCATGACAGGTTTTGCGGATTATCACTGTGGAAGTAATCTGTCTTGACACGACTGTGGGGTGCCAGTCATGGTTTCATAAAGCCAGGTATGCTTTGCACAGTGTCACAAACTAACACAGAATTAGCCAATTTTTAGAAGTGAATAAACAACAAATCTCAACAGCATGTCTGGGTCTGTTTCAAAGAATTTTGGAGATTATGTGTGGTTACCAGCATGTTACTAACATGCTGGTAACTTTCTGGCAGAGCAGTTAAATGTTTTCCTTTATCCCTACTTGGGCCAACTGGGGCTGCTGAAAAGCCTCTGTTTCTAGTTCATTTCTCACAAATTACTCTGCCCTGTATTCTGTTTGTGAAATACTGAGAATACTGTAAAATACATCTTATCCTTTCACCTGTGTAACAGCAGAAAGCCTTGGAGTAGGCAGGGACTGCAGAAAGCATGGGATTTTTTGCCTTGTAGGTGATAAATAGTATGATGGAAATATAAAGCAAATCTAGGTTGTGTTCTGTATACTTCACCTGCCTGGGAGTGCTCTGTAATTAGCCTTTCATGCAATACCCAAGGGGAGGTAAAAATCACGTTTTAAAACCAGATATGGATAAACCTGCACAATAAATTGTTGCCTGACAGGTAATTCTTTGAGCATTTTAGCAGCACACTTTGATTGCCTTTTGGTTCCTATTTCATCCTTGCTCTCTTTTTATCTTTTCCCTTTTATTTTGTTTTTTTATGAGGTGTTTTGAGTGTAGGGCTTTTTTTTGTCCTCTCTCTGTGGTTGCTTGTATAGGCTTGTTAGGCAGGCTCTTTCTCATCTCGTAGTGCGTGATCAGGTGATGGTTTTGCAGAAGCAGCAGCTCGCAACTGGAGTCTCGAAAGGGGGTGAGAGTGGGTGGATGGGGCAAGGGGGACACGCAAAGCTCATGTGCTGCTCCCTGAAGAAAGATGTTTGTGCTGCCCTCCCTGTTAGGCAGGAGAAGGTGTTTATTTCTTTCACAGAGGGCACAGTGTTCGGAGTGCAAGAAAGAAAGGAGCCGTGCTTTCCCACCTACTAACTGTTTCTGCTCTTTTACCCTGCCTCCATTTAATGCATTTTTGGCTGTCTGCTTCCTGGCTAGAGCTCCTGGGACATCCTTCCAGTTGCTACCTATCTTCTTTCTGTTTTGCAGAAAAAAAAGGATTACTTTAAGAAAACAGACTGTAGGGTTGATTTTTTTTTTCATTGTGTTGCTCTACTGTGTTGAAAGCAGACATTTACTGCCATATCTTATGTTGCTTATCAGTACATGAAGCCTAATGCACAACTGCTTTCAGTACAGCTTAGGGATGTCTGGGTCTCGGGCACATGGCTTTGAAGCAAGAGCTCATTTTCTCTCTCACTCAGCCAGAGAGATCCAGAAGAAGCGTATTCTTCATCTGAGTCCTTCCAAAATTTGAAAGCAAATTTACAGCTGAGGGCTGTTGACGAAGTCACCCCCACTAATGAATCAAAATAGTACTTGTATACTTGGTTTCCATTCAGTTTTAAACAAAATCCATTCTCTTCCTGGGAGTTCTTCCTTCTCTTCACTTCTTCTTGAAAGGAAGTGTGGGAACCCAGAACATCCCTCTGGCTGTCCAGGATGGCCAGGACTCCTGCCAGGGCGTTCAGAAGCCCTGGCACGGAGCCCAAAACACCTGTGGGTTTGAGTATGACCCGTGGAGAAAATTACCAACCTTATATGAAGGTCAGCAAGCCACAACAGTTTAGGAAGAATAATAGTAAGTTATCACGGGGTGGAAAAGTAGATTTTAGTGTTTTTGGTATGGGGATTCAGGAGGCAAGATGGAGGGATCTGGGCGTGTCCAGCCTTTCTCCTTCTTCTTCTTGGCCTCCATCTTCTGCTGTGATGTTGACACTTACAGATTGGTCTAGAGTAGAAGCTCACTGTCTAACAGAGGTGATAGGTATTGGAAAGTAATTGTAAATATTGTACACTTACTTTTTAGTATAAAGACATAGCACTGCCCCGGGGGCAGGGAGTGTGTCTGGAACTGTCCTGCTGGATGGACCTCGGCAGGGCAGGAGAAAATTTTTTATAGATAAGACGCAATAAACAACCTTGAGACCGAGAACTGAAGATCTCTGACTCATTCTTCAAGCGCTCGGGCTGGGAAAAGAGACTTTTAACAATCTCGGGGTCGCAGTGACCCAGAAAGACCCCGAGAAGGAAGAACTGAAATGCAGTTTTTAAGTACCCATTATCTATTTCTGGTATAGATCACATCAGTTGTGACAAGTTAAGTTGCAGGTATGGCTTGCATATGGAAGTCAAAGTCTGACAATGTAGATCTCAGAGTGCTTTGTGTATGACTTACAAAAGTTACCATGAACAAGGAATTTTTGGTTTCAGGTAGGACACAGGTAAATAAATGTGAGTGGAATACAGACACTAAAACTTGTCAGAGAGGATAAAGTATGAGAATATCAGCTCAGAAATTGAGCCTGTTTATTTCATCTAAGTAATTCAGTAATTCTTTTCATTCTTTAAAAAGCAGCATCCATAAGAAGAAAAGGCAGTGCCTTTTATGGCAGATTGTGCCAATTGAAGTAAAACCCACCCATCATCTGTGAAGGAAAAGGATTTTGTTTCTGCTTTAAGTGCTAATTTCAATGCAGCTTCAAATTTGGAGCAATCATTATGTAAAACTGCCCATACTTTAGCTCTTTTTTACTGTCTTATACAGTTTCATAAACCTGCAGAGACAGATATGACAGAGCAGCCTGTCTGGCAAAAGCACAGCAAGAAAGCTAAGTGCTTAAAAATTGGCATTCATCTTCTTTTAGACAAAATACATTAGAATATTCCTTTATACCTGAAATGAAATTACTGCTTTCTTGAGCTGCTGTCATGTTTGTGCTATTATTTTGCCTTTCACTTAATGAGTCCCAGAGCTTCAGGATTGTTTTTGACATAGCGATTGTAGTTGAATATAGAAATAATTTTTCCAACCCTTTCACATTGTCCTTGCTTTTTGAGAGTACTTTTTATCCATCAGTGTTTGAATCCAGAACTGTTTTCTTGCTGTAAACAAAAAGGGTAATGAAGGGATGTATCTTCTTGGAAATAGGGAATTGCATCTGGTATTGAAGTGACAGAGGGGGAAAAAGGGTCCTCTTTTATTTACTGAATAATCACCCCTACTTTGTCTGATATTATGCAATATACCTGTAAGATAAAGCCTAACAGATGTTTTATGTTTCATGTAAAATTTAGCTTAAGCTTTCTCATGAGAGAACCATGGAGGCTTCCGTAGGATTTGCTGCTGCCTGATACAGTGAGAAAATCTGGGTACCACCAGAGGCGGTACTTTAATTTATGGGGAGTTGAGTTTTACTAGTCAATAGTGTCTTTTCACCCCTCTGGACAGAAAAAGAAAAACAACAAAAATAAAGAAATTAACTCCTCCACCACGGGAGTCTTTGGCTTCAGAATTGTGCTGCCCTGAGCCATCCCCCTCCAACATGATAATTTGGATCCTTAGCATGGCTATTCCTAAAGGAGGATTATGGAGAACTTCAGTGGCAGTGAGCCATTCTGCTGGCAGTGCTTTGAACTGGAAACATGAACATGTGAGTCAAGTGTCCAGGCTTTGAAATATACATTCTTCTGACGTGTTTGGAGACAGCCACACGTCCTCCACTGCAGCTGTGACTGGTCACTACAATGGATGTTTAATATTGGTGATATCCTGTTAACAGTCCTGACCCAGAAATCGTTCTCTCTTCCTTAGCTGGTGAAAATTTAGACATATGCAGTATTGCCTCTCCAGAAATTTGTGCTCAATTTTTAAAAGGCAGTGATGAGAATGTAAAGTTTAAAATAAAGTGTTATTGTTACTGTATCACCTGTTAGGTTGTTTGACGTGTTATTTTTGTTATTGTCACTGTTAATTCTTTTTAATATTTACTGTGAAATTGTGCAGATATCTTTTATCCATTTCAGCTTTCTCTGCCTTTTGCTCTTAAACTCTTGCCTTTTGACCTCTATCAGAGACCTTCCTTGTGTTGATACTGGGAGGCACAGACCAAATCACCTTTAATCTCTTTCTGATACACTGACTATTTCAACATTCTTTGACACCTCCCAAATGGCAAGATTTCCAGAATTTATCCATTTGTTTTTTAAAAATCCCCATCTGAACGAGTTTTAATTCTTGAAGTGCAGAACTAGAAGAGAACTAGTTACATTTCTTCAATTATATTAAAGTATTGCCACCTTCCTACAGGAATAGGAACTGAAGTTCATGGGGTTGTTGTACTCTCTCCCTGCCCTTGCTTAATAACTGTATCACTGTGATCTCAGGTTCACTTGCTTATTCCCAGTGATGCCCAAATTCCATTCAGAGCTGCAGCTTGTCAGTACACAAATCTTACTTCATAAAATTGGTGTATTTCCTTGCCATAGATGAACTCACCCTTTGCAGTTGTTAGAATGCATGTTTTCAGAGAGCTTGTCTTACCGAGAGGCTTAGGTGATTTTCACCAATAACTGGCTTTTTTCATTACTTGTCACTTCAGTGATTTCTGGAATGTCTACAAATTGGAATGTCTACAAATGTCTACAAATTTCTAGGGAGGTCTTATATTGCAGGTCATAGAAAAACTGTTGCAAAGCCCTTCTTTGAACTTGGAAGACAGTACTCTACTAAAAATTATACTTTAGAGATGTATAATTCACAACATTTATTTAATTTTATTAAATTGTCCATTGGTATTTTTTTATAGTATAACTTTTAAACATTATTTAGGGTAGATTTACTTATAACTGTCAGACATCTCCAGTAAAGTGTTGCTGTTATAGCAGGCTCCAAAATTTGAATGTGTGTGTGGGAAAAACAGACCCCTGCCATAATACACATTTATTTTACACAAAGAAAATTGTTGATTTTATTTTTTTTTCCTGACTGTGGTTAATTATTTTGGGGAAGGAAATTTTATATATGATATTTCTGGTGCTGAAGCTGAAATGTTATGAAACCTATAAACAGAGCTTTCCCCCCCTCCCACCCTCCAGAATAAGATCATTATGGAACACTATAGTCAGGCTCTCAAAGGCTTATTCTGTAGTCTATTTACACAATCACATTGTGTTTACATGGCAAGGCTTTTGTGGTGGGGTCTGCAGGGGTGGCCTCTGTAAGGGGAACAGGGGAGAAGAGGAAAGGATGGAGCAGCAGCGAGGGGCAGTCGTGGGTTGAGCCCGACCCCTGCTCCCCAGGTCTCTGCACTGCTTGGGGAGGGCACACAGGACTCAGAAATAAAGTGAAATTGAGCCTGGCAAGAAGAAATGGAAAGCATTTTAAGTTTTGCTGCTGTTTCTCACCACGCTTCTTGTAATTGTCAGCAAATTAAATCACCTTTCCCCAAGCTGAGTCTGTTTTGCCTGTGACAGTAACTGATGAAGCAATTTCTTTGTCTGTATCTTGACCCATGAGCTTTTAATCTTGTTTTCTGCCTTTGTCCAGCTGAGGTGGGGAAGTGAGGGAGTAACTGGGTGGGCATCTGGAAGCCAGCCAGGTCAACTCACTATAACAATAAAGATTTCGGACACAAAATGTTAGCAGCCTGGTTTCCTTGAATTAGAACAAGAATATATTATTGTAAAGGGTTATGATAATGCTGCTCATATTCATGAAGAAGGGTACTGAATAAATTGAAATTCTAAGAAAATACTAAGTTATACATGTGCTTGGCAACAGTCATGGTGGATGATTCTCTTCCACTCCTGTTGTAGCACTGAGTTGATACATTCAGTTCTATTCTACACTTACTATAGTTCAAAAATATTTAGTTGTATTTAAAAGGTACTAGTTACAAAAGCTATTTATGCTTGTTTTAGTCATCCTTTGTTTTGTTTAGTGGCTTTTAATGTTTTTTCAAATACAATTCCTTTTCTGGCTGTAGAAGGAGTAGATTTTTGACACTATTGATAATTTAATTGGTTTTGGGTTTTATAAGGCGTTTTAGCCTTGGTGTAAAACACCTACTCTTTCATGGTTTTTACTACTGGTGCATATGAATATTATTCTTCCCGTAATGAAAATGGAAAAAATAAAAGAAGAAAGGAGGAAAAAGTGCCAATATTAATGGAAGATCTTTGTAATTGTTTCTTACTGCAAGCTCCAGTTTTGAAACAGTATATGAGAAAGTAATGTTGATCATGAAATTCTGATAGTTTATTTTGGTATGTGATCAACATGAAAGTTCCACAATTAAATTGCATATGTTCAGATATGTTCCGCTGCAAAAATTGTACTAATAATTTATAGTGAAAAAGACTACTTTTATTATTATTGTGTGGATAGAGAAGAGCAGGAGGAAAACATCTCCAGGTCTCCCCAAGGGGTTTGAGAAACATGCAGTTGTTAACTTGTTTCTTGCCCCACAGAACAGTATGTTTTATTTTTGTATTTTCTTTAATATCATGTATGTGGTGTCTTGGGTTGGAGATTTTCTGTTTAAGTGCCCTCCTCGTGTGGGTTAGCAGAAGGAGGTGTGGTATGGTGGCTTTGTTTTCATTCTTCACTGTGGAGACTTTCTTTCTGTTTACATTATTGTTATGCAGTTTAAAGGCCAGCAAATTTGGAATCAAACTGGCTTTTACATAATGTTTACTTATTTCTCTAAGAAACTGAAAGTTTTTAATTGAAAAACACATTACTGGGTCCTGGAACCACCAGTGGTGGTGGTTTTGTTTTGTTTTTTGTTTGTTTGTTTGGTTTTCAGTGGTTATTGTTTGCTTTTTGGGGGAGGGGTCGGGTGTGGTTTTGTTTGTTTGGGTTTTTTTTTTAATTTCAAATAAATAAAAAGGCCTAGGATCAATGCAAATTCCTCAGCCTCAGGGTAACTCTGTAGTACTGCAGGATCTGGATGTGAGGACATGGGGGACTGGCTGGAATGAGATGGCAGCATAGTGTCACCACATGGATGGATAAGCCACCAATGTTAATAATCTTTGTTAATGACAGTCTTCTGTATTCTTCAGCTGGGTTGGTTTGAAACACCTGGAAATAAGTTCTTGAGTTTAAAAAGTGTTGTTCTTGTGGAACCTGCCACTACCTGGCCTTCATATCCACAGCATAATTTCTTGATTGAGACCTGATTTGGTTCTCCTGTTTTATAGATTAATTGGACCAATGCCTAAGGCAACAGCTTTAAATCAAGATTTTCTGGCATATCTGTGTGGGGTCCAATTATCACAATATTCCTTTCCAAAAGAGAGCCTGGGGCTGCAGTACCACACATTTGGGCTGAAATTTTGAGTTAATTTATTTTCTTTCCAGCAGCTTTATAAAGATAAGATAAGGGAGGACCAGTAGGATAAGTATCTTCCCTTTTGCAATGGGAGCACAAATGTCTTGCATGCTAATTGATTGCACTTATTAAAACCAGGGTACAGCTGTAATCTGAAGAAGCCATCAGTTATCTAGCTGCCTATATAGTGGAGGTTATGAAATAGTATTTTGCCCTGGGAGACTTAGTGTCTTAAGTCATGAAATTACCTAAGGTCAGAATGTTTTATTTCATTTTTCTGTATAAAACAGCAAAAGAAGTGTTAGAAAAGTTCCCTGAAAGTTATTTAAGTATAAAATTTTAAGGAAGTATGCTGGTAGGAAAGGAACTTTTCTTTTAAGGCTAAACTTACACAGTTCTGATGGTGCCTAGCCCATGATGAGCTAGGACTTTGCTTGTTGCGACTAAGAAACGTTCTTGCTTCTTGCCTTTGAAACAACCAACTTTTAAAGAGGTTATGCTTGAAAATTTTAATATTGATTAAATTACTTGCAACTATTGTTTTGGAGATTACTTTTGAACTGTGAGATGTTATATAGTCTGCCTGAGCTTTATAGGCTGGTAGCACATGTTTCTCCTGTGCTGGAAGAAAAGGAAAAAGAAAAAAATTCAGATAAAGATGCTTGGAATTTGCTAGTCAATGCTGCATTTTTTTAGACACTGTCTTTCTCATTTCCATATATAAATGAAGAATGAAGTTTAATCTTTAAGAGAAACAAATTGTAACTGCAGATTTGACTGTGAACTGCTTGAGTTGCTAAGCTCTAGTCAGAAATTGTCTATGTCTTTTAATTATAAGTTATGCATAAGAAACGTTTTCCTCCATCAACATAATGTTTCAAAAACATAGCAGATTTGACTCTGTGACATAGATGGCAAAAATTACGTCCATAAGTTCAGTGCTAAGTTCTGGGATATCTGCTCTATGTAATGGCAAGGCTCTGTTTTAATTTTTGCCCGTTTGTAAGCAGTAATTACTGGAGAGTGAAAGATTGATTTCCAGTTTCTTTTGGGACTGGGCTTCTTCCCTCATCTAGTTGGTAAATGTAAGCAAATTCAGTTTGGTATTGCCTTTCCCAGAGGAAAATCAAAACATTGTCCTGTTACAATAGAGGTGGCTATAGCTGGCCCTGTTTAACCTGTCCAAATTTTTCTCTTTTCAACACTAATAATTCATAGTAGTACATAGGGCTAAGCTAGTTGAAAAACCATGAAAGACAAAAGTAAATATAAGAATTGCAGAGTCAGTCATCTTATGTTATAATTAATTCTAAGCTATCAGATCATGCTGTGACTGAAATGGCTTTGAGCACTGAGATGCTTGTGCCATTGTTTCAAAGTGGCCCTGTTAGCAGCGCAGTAATTTATTGAAAGTAGTCTGCTTGAACTGAGTCTTCTGTTAATAATTACTGAAAAGAACTCATGACAAGTGCTGCTGGCCTCAAGTTTCTAACTATTCTCTTTAGAAGCACCTCAGAGGCAGCATTTCTGGAAATTTTGCTATAGGTAAACAGAGCTGAGTTGTGTAATTGACTTTATGCATAACCTGTCTTCTGGTGTATTTACTTTCAATGTTAAGCTGACTTGATGTTAACACTAGAATATCTCATTGCAGTTAAGAATTGTAGTTAATATCTAAGAGATTTGTGTAACTTCTTTTAACTCCTGCTCTCCTTTTATATAAATATAAGCAGTATAAAAATGAACATAAAGTATTTTTGTGGGAATAGTCGTTATGAGCATGTCCACTATGAATTAATCATATGCTGTCACAATTACATGGAAATATTTTTCAGTATGTGTATTTATACCTTCAAAATATTTTTGAAGTTAAAGTGAGTAGCATGTGGATAAAAAATACACTATTGTCTTGGGACGATATGTGTGCTATTTATAGTAAGTGTATCATTTATAACCATTTCAATAAAAAATACTGATAATGCTTGTTGACTAGGTGTCTATACAAGTTCTGTTAGGATTTAGGAGTTTTACAGACTACCTCCCATTTCCCCCCCTGTTTTTATAGTTGTATCAATTATATACATTTATTTTAATAATTTCTGTATGACAAAGGTTCTTACAACATCCTTGGGAGCTGAGGATATGTGCATATTTACCCCAAACTACTATTTCCATTTATTCACATTCAAATCTAATTTCAGACAAATGCAGATAAAGTGATGCAGCACTAATTAGCTCTCTTCTGTGGGCTGTGTTAAGTGGTGTGATAGGATCATTAAAGCTGGAAGGACCCTCTGGAGGTCATGTAGTTTATCTTCTTGCCAAGTTAGAGCAAGAACTTTCCCAGGTGAGTTTTGAGTCTCTCTAATGGTGGAAGCTCCGTAAACTGTGGCTGTGGGCAGCCTGTTCCTGCACTTACTCCCTCTCGGGGGGAGGGGATTTCCTTTGCTGCATCTTGTAATCCTTTAATTTTCTTACTGTGCATCTGTGATGAGAGTCTGGCTCTGTTGTTTCTTGCTGTAACTACAACCTCCCTTGAGTTCTCTGCAATGTAGATAAGTTCTCATGGATACTTGGATGTCCATGTGCTGCACATGGCAACTTTTGCAGCTCTCTGCAGAACTTTATCCTGCTTTATCTTTGTGTTGGACTTGGATAAACTCACCTTTTTACAGAAAGGAGGCTTAATCAATGTCATGTAACTCAAGCAACCAGGAGAGAGTGAGGAATAAACATGAATTTTCTCATGTCTGTCCATAAATAATATTTAAAAAGTTGTACTTCATCTCTATCTAGATATGGTGACTATAAATTAACAAGACTTTTGATGTGTAACTTCTGGTCCTAATCAGAACTTTCCCAGGGTGGTAGGAGTGTGAATATACCAAATTAACTGCAACTGATCTTACCTTCTTTGGGTCTGGCTTCTGAAAGCAAGCAAAAATAGGTATTACAATGGCTATAAAATTCTTAGAAGGAATTATTTGCCCTCTTCGTAGTCCTAGTGGCAACGTATTCTGCTTGCTATTTTATGAGCATCTGTTTCTCGAGTAAGCTACTGAAATAATGGTACTCCAAAAATTGCCTTTTCCATTAAACAGAAATCTTAAACTTCCCAGTCTGTTTGTTAGGTCTTAAATTTGTGCTTATTTTAGTAAATGTTATGTATATAAGCCCTTCTGTGAAAGGCAGTTTTTCTGAGCAGTGTCTTGCTTGTGCAGTGAATGCAGGATTGGGACACAATGAGTGCTGTCAAAACAGCCATGTCACCAGCTGACTTGTCAAACAGTGAAGTATTTGGAGCCTACTTATGCCACTTGGTTTTGACAGTGGAGTTGCACACCTTTTCTCCTTTGTGACAGATTTGAGAGCAAACATTTTATAGGGGAACATAGTAAGGCCTAGAATATTCTGGTGTTTGGTAAGCCAACAATGTCTTTGACTTTGACTTTCAACAGCTGTGCATCTAGCTTATTCAAACATTTTCTTTAGTTTTGTCACCTGGAGCAGTGCAGCCAACTGGTTTGTAAGAGTTGTTTGAACACCAGGTGTTTACAGGTCTTGTGAACTGCCCTGTGAACCTAGCTGAGGCTCTTCTGCTGGTGTCAGCTGAAGATCCTGAAAAGTCTTGAGGCTCTGAGACTTGTTGCACACATAAAATTAATCAGATAGACATTTAAAAGTTTTTCTTGCCATTGTCAAATGTGTAATGCATTTATGATCTCCACGGGAAGAACTTAAAACTGGGTTTCATGGCTAGGATTGTATTTTTTTTTCTTCTAATTTGAAAGAAGGACCTGCACAATGAATGTAAAGTTCACTGGTGTATATTTGAAGTGTAGGCTTTTTCAGTAGGATTTTTGTAATTAACCTGTCTTAGCCACTTGGATCTTGGTATTGTGTGATGATATTTACTAGGTTTAGGAATGGAATGCTGAAGTTTCCTTTGGCAAATCTCAGTTGTATTGATTTTAGTGGATTTATGCAAAAAAAGTAAGAAGTAGATACATACACAAATAAGCATTTTAGTAACAGAAAGGATGCATGATCATGCTTGCAAATGTGGAGGTGAGAAATAGAAAAAAATTGATTCTTACTGTGGGAATAAGTACAGAGAAGACTTTCCTATCAGAACAGGAAGAACTTTAATAGTACTAAAAATACTTGTGGACAAAATGAAATCAATACAAATTTGCAAACATCTCAATTCTTGAATATTAACATACTTTTGTCTTCTTACATTTGGTGCTAAGTGTAGTCTAGTTTCTGTAAGAACATGCAATGAGTTTGCTCTTGCTAGTTGCTAGGGCTTTATTTGAAACAATATTTAGACCCCTAATTATGGACTAAAGTAGAGTGATATAGAGGACATATATGAAGCATTACCTCAGAGCTACAGTAATGAGAAACTACCCTTCTCCTCTCCAAAAATTATTAGTCAAATAAGTTGGCCTAAGTGGTAACTGTCCCCCTACCTAAGATGGGAGCTCCAGCATTGTTTGGGTTATTGCAGCTCTGAAGGGGATAACAGATGGGTTCCCCTCATCTAGCAAAACAATAATGTTATTTCTGCTTCAAACAACAACTCTGAATTGAGCAAAATGTGTTTCTTGGCAGCTTCCATGGACCATTCTCAATCTAGCTGTGCAAGTGGGGGTGATGGTTTCTCTTATTTCACTTTCTTTCAATTGCCTGCCCTTGATTTTCATACTCTTCTGCTTCTGTGTCAAAATGTGACATCCCCAAATCCATCAGCTGCCTTTCTTCAGGAAACATCGGCAGCATATTTCAGACTAGGATAATATTAAATTCCTGTGTTCAGCTTTGAGTCCCTCACAACAAGAAAGTCAGTGAGGTGCTGGAGCATGTCCAGAGAAAGGAAACTTCTCTTGGAGCTGGGAAAGGGTCTGGAACACAAGTCTGATAAGAGGGGTTGTTTAGTCTGGAGAAAAGGAGGCTCAAGAAAGACCTTATTGCTCTACAACCACAACCACCTGGAAGGAGAGCATTGGTTGCTTGTCCCAAGAACAAGTGATAGAACAAGAAGAAATGGCCTCAAGTAGCGTTGGGGATTTTTATATTGGATAAAAGGGAAAATTTATTTATGGAGGGGTTGTCAAACAGAGGAACAGGCTGCTCTGGGAAGTGGTTAAGTCATCACCCTGGAAGTATCTAAAAGATGTGGACATGTGGCACTTAGGGATGTGGTTTAGTGTTATGGATTTGCAGTGCTGGGTCAGTAGTTGGTCTCAATGATCTCAAAGGTCTTTTCCAACTTTGGCTTTTCTATGATTCTCTCATGGAGTCAGTGTCACCTTTCTTCTCAGTGTTGCCAGAAGTTTGTGCTCTTGCAGCAGGGAGTGACAGCTAGGTAGTAGCTGAGTTTATAGAAGCTGTCAGACAACTGTAAAGGAGTGAACAGTTTGAATGTAAAGAAGTGAGAACTACTTCACTCTGGGAGGAAGTGAGGGTGCATAGGACCAGGCAAACCTTCAGCATCCATCTTGAGTATTTTCCATATTTTCTTAGGTAGCCTGGATAATCTTTGATCATCCTTCTTTCAGTGAGGGTTTATTGCCTGTTCTGTGGTATTGCTTTTTGTTAAAATGTATATTAGAATACAGGGAAGATACTAGGGTAGTGCTGTCCACTCATCCATCATTGACCTCAGCACTGACTTTGGTGGCGTGTTGCATGGCAGCAGGTCCAGGCTGGGCCTTGGAAATGTCAAATCCACTGGCATTACTCCTCCTTAATTAACTGGATGAATGCCACGTACATCACTGGCATAGTGTTCTAGTCCTCCCAGGCCCAATCTAGATATAAGTTGTGTATTTTAACAGCATAACTCTGTCTGGGAGATGGCCAATTTGCAGTTAAAATATCATACGTTTTGCATAACTGGATATACCAAATGCCCTTTATCTCTGTGCTGTGTGTGCTGGGTTAACTGATGACTACTCCAGTGCAACTCCTGCAACCTGGGGGACTTGCTCATTTTCATACTGATTGGATACCTGCCTAAAATTCCTAGCAGGTTTCTGACTGAGATATCAGCAAGCTATGGCAAGTAAAAATGCATTAGATTTGTGACGTTTACCTGAGAGATCTGTGCTATCCTGGATCATTTTCATTGAAACCAGATGAGTTATACTCCCAGGAGCAGCTGTGTAGGCTGGCATCCACCCTCTCTTCAGCAGGGGCATGGGGATGTCAAGCACCTTTGGCATCTTGGTGAGAGCTGCTGGGTTTGTTACAACTGGTAAGTTGGATGAGACTGTCCTTCAGGGCATTTGTTAAGTGGGTATTTCATTATATATTTATATAATAGGGCAAATAAATGAAAGCCTTGGTCCTTAGTCAGTTAGTTGTATATGTAGTACAACCTGGTGGCTGAGGAGCAGGGCTGGGAGAAATAGTGCTGGGATGAATCTTTAACATGGTGGATACTGGACCAACATGCTAGGTTTAGACTTTTATGGTGGAAAAGATTTACTGAAACCTACTTTGACTCACACAGAACTGCACCTTTCAGTAGAAAGAGACAATCTTGCAGTTTTAGTGCCTGTCTTCCTTTTATTAGCTACCTGGGATGAAGTTTCAAATCACCTTGGCTGGGAAGCATCAGTATTTTGGGGAATGCCCTAAATAATAACACAACCTCCTCCACTTATAAACAAACATGGTTATTTAAAAATAATTTTACATACATGTTGTAACATGTATATAGAAAGAGATACATATTCTAATATGGTTTTGAGTGTTGTCTCACGTAGCAGTCCTGGTGTGGTTATTGTCAGCTGAGAAGTTTTGTGAGCAGGAGTTCATATCACCAGAAAAAAAAAGGATGCAAAAATTAAAACCTTATAGTTTACAAGGAAGGGTGCTTAGTCACAATTAATTCTGGAAAATGAGAGTCACTGACTTTGCAACAGAACTTCAAGAATCATTACTTTGATATATCTCATTTAGCAGCCCATTGACAAAGGGATGAGTATGGGCATGGTTGGGGTCCACATGAAGTGGTAGACCTTAAAAATTTACAGAAGTGGTGCCTCTTCACAGAAATGCCAGGGGAAGCCTAGGGGCTATTACTTTATTAAGTTCTGCTGAATATGCTGCTGGTTTTACTCTAAGCAAACCACACTATTTGATCCTCAAGCAATCAGATCAGATCAAAACTGAAGGGTGTGAACCTCCTGTCTTTAAGCAAAAGGTTGGGGTTTTGTTTTTGTTTTTGGGTTTGTTTTGTTTTTTTTTTTTTTTACTTTTGAATTTCAGTGTGAATAGGATTTTGTCCAAATCATCCAGTAAGCTAAATTTACTGTAAACAAAAGTAATACTGCCAAAAGTCTTGTATTCGACACAGATCAGAGATGGGTAATTTTGCCTTAGAGATTTGGACATAATCAAGTGCATTTTTAGCAAGTTAAAAATGAAAAGTAGTGATCTATTTGAAATGAAATAGTCTAGTCTGCAGAATATGTCATGACTTGACTGTAGTGAAAGAATTGTGTTGGTCATATGCAGTATCTAAAAAAATTCCTTTAAAACATGAACATTTAAGATTCATCCAGTGCTCTGTGGCAGAGTACAGCTGTAACAGAAATGGAGATTCTCTGCTGAAGACTCCTGATAATACACCAGTGGCTTGCCTGCAAGCTCAGGATTTTAAACATAAGAGTTTTTACAATCAGCCTTCAGTTTCATAGTTTATTTTGCTTTTCTTGCAGTCATCAGTTTTCTACTCTGATTATTGGAAGGTAGCTGTGTGTTGTTTGGGTCCAAAGAAAGCACTGTGAGCACAGCTCCACTGTGTGCAAATTTTAGGCTAAAGGCCTAAAATCTTATTTCTAACATTAATATAAATTTCTCTGCCGTAAAAGTCAGTAATAAATTTCACATTTACATAAATCTGAATGTGTTATTTTCACATCACCAGTGAAAAATTTAAACAGATTTTTGTTGTCTTCTGGTCATAATCAACTCCTTTTTTTTTCCCTAATGTGAAATATGTTTGTGATTTCATGTCCATAGTCAGCAAGCTGTTTTAAAACCTGTTTTCCTTCTTGCTTGAGATGTGTAAGTGTGTAAGTGGACTCATGGAGTATAGCAGATCGGAAAGGGTGGTATGCCTTGGGCATTTAATTTAACTAACCTCGTGAGTCTGATAATGGAGATGCTGCAAGGATGCCTTTTTTCAGTGGAGTCACAATACTGAGACTATGAGCATTAAGGAGTTAACTGCTTACATCTCTGTAACTTTTGTTAATGCACAGACATATTTGTTGGTTTTGTACTAAATGTAAAGAAAGAAGGATCTGGTTCTGCAAAATTATATGTGCCATGTTTGTGTATAGATCTTTACACTATGCTAATCACTGATCTGCCTATCAGCTGGCAGTAAAGAAAGTTATCCAGATTTGCACATGTCTTTAATTGCTTTATATTTTCCTTCATGGAGATGTATTGTAGACATGCTAATTAAGGTGAGTATTTTTTTCTTTTTTCTTTTTTTTCATTATATGGAATATTCTTGTTAACTTACATAGGTAAGCTGCCACCATGTATAAAAATATAACTGTCATATATGTAAGTATATATCATACATATCATATTACACCATGTATAAAATACTTTGTTTCTTGAGTGTTCCATATCAAAGAATAAAAATCTGCAGGAAGAGGTTTCAAGTCAAGGCATAGCAGTTAATTGGTTTGTAGCCTCATGTTAAAAGCATCTTTCCCCAACAACTTTGGTATGTTAAATATGTCTTAAAAGTAAAGAGATTGTGGTCATTTTATTGATGACTATGTGAACATGCAAATTGTGTTCTCTGGTTTGTGCAGTTCCCATATCATATAAAGGCACTTCAAAATATACTACCCATTTTAGGGATCCAATGAAGACTAAGCAGTGAGAAAGTAATGCCCTTGCTTGAATCACTGTGATTAACATGAAGTCACTACTTGAGAGGTTTAATTGCTGAAAGGGAAAAAGAATGGAGGTCACAGGGAAAGAAAATCTTACTAAAATACACCATAGTTTCCCTTGAAACCACACAGAATGTTTTGTGCATTACCCTTTTCATAGGGAGATACATGTGTTATCACTACAGTTCCTTGCCCAAGAGCTTGTTCAGTGTAATATTGACTTTTTAATGAAATCTCTGAGGAAATAGCTGTAAATTCAGTGTGAGAAGCTTGTGGGACTTTCCAGAAGGGAAGGTGCAAGGGAGAGGGTTGTTAGCTCTACTGGAGTTGGTTGTTCTCTTTGTTCTCTTTGGTTTTCTACTCATCAGTTTTCAAACTCTGCAATGAATTATTTTACAAAGTTTTGTTGAAATCTGTTTACCTATTTCCAAGAAAAAGAAAACCAGGCAACTTTTGTCTGAGAAACTCTTGGAGCAAAGAGATTACAATTGCTGTCAGCATGGTCACCACACCAGAGATGTGTTGTTCTCCATTTTTTTTTAAAGATAAGCCTAAAATAAGCCCATTTAAGATGCTGGAATCTCTCTCTCAGGAGAGATTTCCTCAGACTTTCTCAATGAAGTCCTGTTAGGATGCCATCTCACACTGGCCCTATCAGGTCTGGGTGTTCTGATGCATGAGTTTGGGCACCAAAACTGAAAACAATTTTCTTGCATTTGGAGCCATCAAATGTGTCTCTGCGTTACAATATGGGAGTGTGGAGAAATTTCCTCTCTTCATTCACGTGGGGACAAGGACAAAGTTGGTGGGAAGAGTGAAGAAACAGATTGGAGGTGGGTCGGAGTAGTGGAGGGAGGATTCAGTGCAATCCGCTGGAACCGGTGAGGATGTCTGGCTGGGGAAGCAGCAGTGTCTGTGCCAGGGTGTCTGTGCCAGGGGGGTGTGAGTGTGGAGGATGCTGTTAGTGCTCCGTGGAATCAGGCAGCATGTGGGAAAGGACGAGGAACTGGGAGGTGGTTCGGGAAAGCACACAAAACCCCCTGGGTTACACCACGGGTAGATCTAATTAAGGGGCAGAGCACTGGCAGCCAGGGATGAGCAATGATGCCAGGGAGGAGACAGTGATAGTCCTATGTGAGCTGCAGGGGGAGGGGAAACAACCGGTGGTGACACTGCCCCATTCACACAAAAGAATGAATTAATGGTTGGCAGGTTCTCTCGATGCTTTAAATTTAAATGATGTGTGTTGCTATTTTAACTTAACACTTGAGTTTTGTGTTTATTTATGTGCAGGGGTATCATTCTACCAAAAAAAAAAAAAAAAAAAAAAAAAAAAGGGGGCTGGCTTGGATTCTGTTTTATGTGAATATGCAAGGCTGGAACCTGCAGCGATTCGGGGACTGATTGACAGTTGAATGATTCGGGAGTTGATTGACAGCTGAATGAGGCACTCTGGCTGTGAGTGTGGGTGTGAGGGGCCAGGGAGCACTTGCAGAGGGTGACAAGAGCTGGGAGCTGTGATGGATACCTCCTTTTCATCCCCCTCTGCTGCCGCGGCTCCGTGAGCGTCCTTTCCTTTCCCATGCACGGGCTTTTATGTTGGGGTTTTTTTTCAGTCAAGCCTGTTAAAGTTGAATGCAGCCCAGCACCAGTAAAATGGTAATATGAGCCCATGCAGTGTGTGGCACTGGATAGCATCTCTTCAGGACAGCCAGAAATTCTAGAAGGGGAAGGAGAGAATGCAGGTGTATAGAGTTCCCCATTAGCAGCTATTATGGCCTGCTAATGGGTAACTTATTCTTGTCCCGGTGCAAACGTGTTGACTGCTTTTGTTTTTTTTTTTTGTTAATGAGAATATCTGGAAAACCATTTTTAGAACAAAATACTTGCAGTGTATCCTCCATTGCTCTAATGGGAAATGGCTATTGAACAAAAAATGAAGACTAAAAAAAAAGTCAGTCATCAATTTTTTTAAAATATGAAATTCCAGATGTTTATTTTGAGAAATTAGGAATTAAGTTTCCAGTATAATGAATCAGTTTTCTGGGAAGCACCATGGCAAATCAAATTATCAAAGATGTAGAGAAATCATATGTACATTTTTCAGGATAATATATGTATTCCTTTGCCTTCTGTCTGTCTCCACTGCAGAAGTAAGTAACTTGGTGGTGTCAGCCCAAATGAGAATTTGAACTTCATCAAACGGGAAATAACACTTTTAAATATTAAAAATCATAAAGTGTTTGGGAAAAGCTTTTTGGGATGTGAGCAGCTCTGTGGTGGGCAAGTTTGTGGTGGAAGAGGAAGGTTCCAAAGATCTGTGTGCTTTGAAAGGCTTGTTGGAGAGCTACTATTTTTGTTTTGCATTTCCCCCTCTCTTTCTTCCCCGAGTCACCTATGCCAGAGCTAGGGAGAAAAGGTGGCCCTGTCCAGTCAAGAAATATACCCTCTCTTTGTCCTTTCTGTTAGTTTTGCATCTGAGAAGGTTCTACTGTTTTTCTTGTAACTTTTTCTCTTGTAATATCTCTTGACTGATAATGAGAGAGTTCAATTAACAGAATCAGCTGATAAACAAAATCATGCTAGCACCATTGCTTTTGAAGAAGGAAAATATAAGAACTTACTTTTTAAAAAATTAACTGAGCTTGATAGAGGTTTCTAAGGTGTGAATTGACTTGAAGATGAATATTTAAGTCTCTATGTTCTATGAACGTGGGGATTTAGAAAGAAAGGGTTAAAAATAAATTGAGAATCTACTTGGGAATTGCCATCATAACCTGCTCACTTCATGACCAGAACGCTGATGAGATTTTGACAAATGGAGACTAAAGGAGGGGGAAGAAAAAAGGGGGATGACACAGGTAAAAGTCAGAGAGCAGCAGAAATAATTATCTTAAGAAAAGAAGGAGCAACTTGAAGGCAAAGATGTTAACGAGGCTGAGAGCAGGTGGTAAGCAGGGCCCTAAATTTGGGCTTTGCTGAGGGACCGAGAGTATGAGAAGGTGGTTTGTTTTTTGCTCAGTCTAGTGGAGCTCTGTACAAACAAGCTTCTGCAGGTATGCTCAGCTCTGACAGTACAGCTATTCATTCTGAATGAAAAAATGGCAAAATAAAGGATTGGCAAGATGTTCACTGACCTTTTCTCCTTCCCATTCTTCTTGCTTCTAAAAGCTTCCCAAACAATCTAGCACAGAAAACCTTCAAACCATTCTGCCAGCTAATCGTTTGAGCCAACTTCTTATAATGGGAATATAACTTCATTACTTCTTTAACAGCTGAAACGATAGTAAAATCCCTGAGCAGTTTGACAGAGTGAGTGTCTAGTCTTTAATTTTTAACATTCTCTTTCTGGAAGCCTTTTAGAGTTCAACTCTTTACTGACACTCTCCCTTGTCAGTCTTGCACTTAAAGCAGTTAAGCAAAGCAAGTGACATATTTAAATTTCAAGTCCCTGTGCTCTAAAACTGCTATGCATATTCAGTTTAGTATGCTCCATGAAAATGCATGCAACACCTAATTTAAAAGAGGTGTTTAAGTGGATGACCATAGGAAAAGATAGGGTGTTAGAACTGAGGCTTTAGTTCCTCAAGTGCCTCCCTTTGGCACAAAGGCAGCAATCACAAAATTACAAATAGGAGGAATAGAACCAAATATAGCAGGACTAGATGACTGATACAAAAAAGATTATACCTATGTATTTATTTTCAATTGATATTTTGTACGTAAGTTGACAAAACTAGCATGAATTGCTGTAATAAAACATAACAAATAAAGGAAGAAAAATACATAAGGCAAAATAACTAAAGAGAGGACAAAACAGAATCCAAGAATACCAAAATAAGCAGCAGCAAAAATAGACTTTTAAAATGGCAAGAAATTTATATAAGAAAGGTTTCAAGAAAGATTTCAATGACTGCAAAAAGAATTGCAGAAACTGTGTCATGAAAATCACCTAGAAAACGGGATGCTTACTTTATTTAAAATGAATGTGCCAAAAGTAAGTACAGCATCCTTTCTCTGCCAAGATAACTCTTCCACCAAGTGCTCTACCATGGAGCTGCTCACCTCACAGAGTAAAGGGCTGTCTCCTGACCAGAAGGTACACCAGGTCACACAGCTGTGAGTTAAGAGCAGTTTCATAAAGTAGAAAAACAATAGCAACCTACATCTTCACCATTCCCAATGAGTAGTTGTATTCTGTGGTTTTTAATTTCATTATTACATTATTCATAATTCCTTTCTTAGGTGTAGATTTATTCAAAGTACATTAGAATGATGGAAATGTTCATTGTTATTCAGTTCTTCAGAAAAACTCTTTTCTGTGAAAACTTGGAATGCATTATTGTTGGTAGCTTAACTCATCTGTCATACAGTGAATGTAGATGCTAATGAACTGGATAATGTTAATATCAGGGGATAGATTAGTAGATAGATTTTAACAAAAAATTTATATGGCTAGAATTCCTCTAAACAGAACCAGTTGCTGCCATTTTGTAAAATATCATTCGTTGTGGAGAAAAGATCAGTTTTAAAGCACTAGTAAGTAATTATGTTTCCAAAATTTATTTGTCTTCCCATTACTTATTTACTTGCTCTACTTGTCCTTTGTTTTCTTCACTGGGCTTTGATTCTTGCTTAGAGCATTCCTTTTAATGTGTGTGCATGTCCAAATTGCATTGTTACACCATGTAAATATAAATATACAACTACAACTTGCTTAAATCTTCTCCCCAAAAAAGACCCCAGTGAACTGAAGTAATTTTTTCCCAATTTCCCATAATTTCCCAACATTCCCAAGAAGCCAAACATTTTAAAAGCATAATTTCTTTAACTTATTTTCTTCTGTGTTTAGGAGTCAAGTAAATTAGTTTACATCTATCTGTGACAGTGCCTCAAAGTGCACTCCAGCCAGTAGTTACAAGGGGAGATGTTTAATTGTCTGGAGCCCATGCTTCTAGGAATGTATCCCTCTCTCAAAGAGGTTGCAGATGAATTTGTGACAGATACAATAATTGTAAAACCAGAAAAATATGGTGCATCTTCAGACATTTTTTCTAGAATAGCATTTTCTGACTGAAATGCAATGGATTGACCACTAGTGAAAGCTAAAGAGATTTACAGGTATCTTAATATACAGCACTTAGAATTCAGTGTCATCTCTTACATCCAGGCAGGTCAGACACTGTGCCAAGTTCTTGGGAACAGTGATAGGGAGGTCTTCCTGTGCCCATAAATCCAAGGAGTTCTCACACAAAAACCTCTGAAAACATGTTGGCATGACTGCTGCCAGTGAAATACAAGCAGAGAGGAAGGGATGGATGAGTACATTTTGGATGGTTCATTTTACTGATGTATACTTATGGCAGCCTGTGATGTTTCATTTGTATTTGTTAAATTCTCAGTTCCTCAAAGTATTCACTTCTGTTATATGATTGTGCTGGGGAATACCTTGCACGTATAAAATAACACTAATGTAAATCCTCTGTTTGGACATGCATTCTGGAAATTAAGGTTAAGCTGTTTTGTCTGGGTGAATATTTGTAAATGTTTAGCATTTTTAATTTAAAGACTTTTCTGTGAACGTGTGGTACGCAAATTGAGGCCTGGGTGGCACACTGCCTTGGGGAAAAGGGATCCTTAGTCTTCATTGTTAAAAACCAAGAACTTTGATTTCAGAGCTTCATGCCTTGCTGCTTTTGTCAGGGGAAGGTGATGAAAAATTGCAGGGTGTCTAGTCTTCTCTGAGTTTGAGGTAAGGAGGAAGAATCGGCCAAGAAGAAAAGTGAGAAAATGCTGTTTGGAGACAACTATTTCTGCTCTGTGTCTGCTCACTCTCATGCATGATTGTGTGCTGCCTTTGTGCATAATTTTAATCTCTCCTTAGTAACCTTTACCTAGGGCAAATACTGCAATTTGTCTCCAAGCATGCTGCATCAGGGGGGACTCTCTGATGGACATCTCAAAAGGCAAAGGTTATGTTCAACCTACGTTCTAAGCTCTTTTTCTGAGCAAAGGCTCATGAATTCTGCATTTCCTTAGCATTTTTTTTTGGGTTGTAAGAGGTAGAGTGTGTGGATTGAATTATTTTCAGGAGAAAAGCCCCATGATGTCTGCTTGATCTAAAAGAGACAATAACAAGAGGCTTCACTACCTATACCACTTTTCCTTCAATAGAGGGACTAGCATCCTACTGGGGCAGAGATTTTATCTTTAAATTCAGTTAATGCCAGTAATAGTTCTGATGTGGCCTCCACTGCTCTGTACAACACAAGAGAGAAAAATAAAAACTACCCAACAAGAAAAACCTCACTGGAGCTAAAAAGCAGTGAGCTGTGTGAAAGATAAGAATTTCTGGTGTCTAAATATAGAGTAATATGAATATGTTAAAACATAGAACTCTATGTACTCTTTTAAAAGAATAATTTCAATTTGGTTAAGAAAACTACAATTAAATCAGCCTTCTCCTGAATGTTCTGGCTGTCATTTTCTTAGCCAGTATAAACCTGCCTTTCTGGTTTATGAAGCCACAGTGCTAACATGTAAAGCAAGATGTTATGACTCATTGAAACAATTCTTTGTTCTCTCTTGAAAGCATTGCTGATGGTATTTTCAAGTGTACTTGGGTTTACCCCTAAGAATGCAAACCTCTTGCAAGTCTGAGCTTAATGAAAGGCAGATTATGTAATTTTTGCAGTGCCATATGATGTGAATGTAATCCTGTTAACGTCTTTGATAGTTTTGGTTTCCAGCTTTGCTGAATTTTGCTGTAATTTTATCAGGGGAAATAAGATGGCTTCTCTTAGTTTGCAAAACTTTGAGCAAATGCAGTAAAAATGTGTTTCAGGACTGAGAAGTAGTTACTAAGGGATTCATCAGCAAAACTTCTTTCTTGATTTGACTTGAAGATGCAAATTACTTGCATGAAACCCTGAAATCATGTGGCTAAAACTGAGAACTTAACTGAAAATGAGTCTGCAGTGATTTCACCAAGGGTCAGTGTTTTATGTGGACTGTGCTCCCCAGTGCTGGGAAAATAGAAGGTTAAGGAAAGGAAGGTTTAAGGGTGTGAGGATAGGTCCTGGCTCACATCCTGGCTGTTCCCTTGCAAAGCACTTCTTTGTGTTCAGCAGGCTGTGCTGAAAGATGTGAAAGGGATTGGCAGAGAGGGCTGTGGAGACTACAACATGCAGTCTGTTTTTGCTGTGAGTAACCAAAGCACTGAGCACCTTGCTGCTGTAGAGGTGGAGAGCCCCCAGCCACTGTAAGCTGGATAGGTTTGCTCAGCCTTTCCTCACAGCCAGACCACCTCTTTCTGAGGATCTGCAATTATTGAAATGTTAACTGAGCTGCATCAAAAGAGAATAAATTAATAGGAATTTATGTTTTCTATCTGCCTAGCAGTATTAGTAAAAAGCAGTTTAAAGCCTTTTATCTCTGAAAGGAACAAAAGGGGGCTTTAGTTTTAACCAAACCAGGTCTGATATATGCATCTTTCTTGGGGATAACACACCAGCTTTAGGGTCCATAGAAGGAAAGCTGTCCCAAAAACTCCTTGAGCAGTCCTCAACTTAATGAAGCAGAAGACTTCCAGACAAGAAGGGTAGTTGCATTCTAAACTGGTGCAGAGTCATGAAAGTTGAACTCCTTTAAGACTTAAGCCTCTTTGATTACTCCCAGGATTGTGTACTCTTATTGTAAGTAAAATAATACTTGCATTATTGAAATTGACAGCTTCATCTTGGTGGCTCAATCACTGTTTCTCAGTGCTGTTAATAAAACCAAATGACACTGTGAATAATGGTACTGGTCAGACAAGGAGTGGAAAGCTCATTGAAAGAAAACAGATTTGAACTTCACACAGTCACAGAAGCTGAGCAAGGCTTGGGTGGGCACCACTCGATGTGTCCTGTGAGCCATGGTGCAGGCACCTCTTTTTGTACCTTCTGCAAGGGTTTGCTGACCTCACTGTGTTAACTGTGTCAAAACCCATCGACTCTGAGTGGCTGATGCTGGAGATCCTTTAGTCTAAAATGTTCTCTGAATGTTGTGCACAGCTGGAAGTGTTGCCATCATTTATCTGCATGGGTCATTTGGAGTCAGGGCTGCTTGCTTATTTTGAACTTTTCTTATGTCTGTTTATAAAGATGCCTGTCCAGTCCTAGGTTCCCAAGACATTGCTGTACTGTTTAAGTGATGATGGAAATAGTTAACAATGCTGAAGGTAATTTACCTTCAGCATTCAAGGTAATATGACACAGAATCAGAACATGCCCACTGGAAGGGGCCCACCAGGATCATCAAGTCCAATACATGAATGATGAGATAGCAATGTCCTTTTTAGTGGGATATCTCCTCTGCTTCTTTTGAATGACAGCTAATTTAAAAATAAAATGAGCAAGGACAATTACTACTTCAGTCTTAAATCCCTACTGTCTAGTAATAAAACCTGTATTTTTAGTATTTTTAAGGTGTGTTTTGTTTTGTTCCAACTTTTTTTCCACAGTGCTCCTGATAGTCACTCTTTAGCCTGTCTTGCCTTGTTCTCACAACCTGACTTCAGCTTCTTATTGATGAAACTGATGATAAAATCACTGTTTTTCTCTGCTTTATCCAACTTGATAAATTGAGATGTAGTGAATTTCTGCTTACCTTAATCATGTTTCCCCCCAGATTGCCCTCTCTTTTGTGGCTGATCATTAAGGCTCACTGTACACGCTGGGGGAACATGTAATTGCAGTTGCCTGATGTAAACAACCAGTCTGATGGATTCAGACAAAGAGAACCTTTCAAGTACCTCTCCTAATTTAAGCAAATGTATAGTAAATCTGGTGAATAGCATGGATATGCTATTGCCAGCCTACCAGAGATGTTTACCTTGTTATGGCTTGCTTAGTCTGTGAGTGGCCACCTGAAATTGTTGTATTGTCCCTGCTCGTGGGATTAGATATGAATCCTGACCAAATGCACCTGCTGAAAAAAACCCAGACCTTCACTGTTGTGATGTGATTAATACTTCACCAGCAGAACTAAATTAAAGAATTTTTTAGTCAGTATTATTTGCCATTTTAATTTTGAAATTATCTGTTCATAGGTTAGAAAGTGAAACTGCACAAACAATATCTCACAGCTTCCACTTTCTGTTTATTTTCTCTGTGGTGACTTTACTACAGTCTAGTAGTTTATAAAATATGAAGCAGTTAAGCAAAACGTTATTATGAGTTATGTCCATATTTTCTTGTGGAATTTAGGACTGTAATCATCAAAGGCTCTAATTGATTCTGAGAGGGGATCTTTCTGTGTAATTATTCTCCATCTTCCTCATCTGTTTGTTGTTGGCTGCCAGGCAACCAACAAATACGAGGCATTCAGGTGGAAGTGAGCTTTTTATGGAGCATATTGCCCCTGACATTGTTTGCAAATACTGCTGTAGACACTTAATGAAGTGCAATTCAAGAAAACAGTGGGATTATTTCAATTCAGGGTGTTGGACTGTTCTCCCTTCTACTATCAAAAATATTTTACAAGAAAACAAATAAAACTAACAGTCTTTACAAAGATTAGTAACAGAGAAGTTAATGATGTATAATTTAGGTCTTAAGGGCAGTTTTGCCTCCTGTTCTCCATTGTCAGAGCTTGAGTGACAGGTCTGTACTGGAAGGGTGAGTGGGATTTGAAAAATGCTGTGTTCACTAGAACCATGGGGTTTTTGTTTGTTTGTTTGTTTTTCTTTTGGTATTGTGTAACTACTACCTTGCCAGCTTCCTAATAGTATCTTACAGAATTATTTTTCAAACATGCAAAATATTTTCATCTTTACTGCTGAAATTTTTGTTAAAGGCACTGGGAACTGCCTCATTTTTTTTTTTTTTTCTAGACAAAGCCAATTGAATGCATAAATGCCACTGCACATAGCTGACAAAGGTAGAACATCTTTGTGAATAGGCTGTGTAAATTCTTTCCCACAGAAGTCAACGAAGGGGTCGGTTGTCCTGGGCTACGTATTTCGTCACTTAAACCTGGTGGAAATAGATTACTTTGGGCTGCGCTACTGTGACCGAAGTCATCAAACGGTGAGTGAGAGACACAGCAGATTGGATTTGCCATGCATAAAATTCACCCTGTTGTGCTGGTTGCCTGTACAGCATTAGATTGTCATACTTCCCCTAACTTTCACTGTTTCCTGGCTCAGGTTTCCAGTAATAATTTATTTTGTTTATTTCCAATAAAGTCTTGGAATAGTCATTAGCATCTTAGATAGGAATGGAATCAAATGTTAAATGTTGTTGAAAACTAAATTAAGAAAGTACAAATAAAAAAATTATTATATGAACTTAGGATTGATATTTTTTCCTCTTTAATACTGTGCCCTGAAGCCAGTGCCTGGTGCTCTGTACTGCTCAGCCTCACTTGGCGCTGCAGTGCCTGGGAAGGAGCACCCCTGAGTGCATCACAGCCTGCTTCACTTGCTGCAACACTGGCCAAACACCTGTTTCAGGCTGTGCTGGGCAGTGCCATTTAAACTCTTCCTGAACCATCTCTGTGTCCCTGAGCCCATGTTCTCTAGAGCCTCCTTGGCAGGGACTCACCCCACATCTGAGGCTTTTTCCACTGAGACGTTTCCATCCTAAACAGACAAGGAGATGTTTCAGCCAGGCTGAGATGTTTCAGCCAAAGCAGGCAGTGTTTTGGAGCAGTGCTGTCTACCCCACCAAAGGCTTGTGCAGGACTGCTGCAGGCAGAGGTGAGGAGCAGGGAGTGCTCAGCAAGAGAAACCAGTGCTGTATTCACAGGATGGTCTTCATGCTACCTTAAAATTATGAAGGGAATAGTGCAGGGCCTATGGTTAAGTTAAGTCAAGCCATTACAGTTTTGAAGCCAGTGTTTAGTGATGATAACACTGCACAAGATCCTGTTTCACCTATATATAGTAATAACTTATTGAATTGGCTAAACATTTGCTGAGTTCTTCTGTTAACCAGAAACTGATCATGTAAAGACTGAATTTAGAACAGTATTAAGCAGATTGCTGATTGCTTCTGAGAGCTACAGACTGCCCCACTCCCTGTGTTTTAACTTCTGTGCCATAGTCCAGAAATGTATGAATTCAGTTCCTTGATGAGCTTCTAATCATTTTATTCCATGAAGATGAAGGCCAGATTCAGCTGTGAATTAAAGTAGACTGTTAAAAATGGTGATTTTGATTTCCTGAGGAATTTGAGGTGTGAATGAACAGCAAGTAGGTATTTTTTGCTCTCAGAAGTGTTTTCCTTTTAGCTGTGGTTGCAAATAAAATAGAAATGGCTGTTCCTGGGAATATTTCCAGAAACATGCACAGGGTATGTTTAATGGTGTATATGAAAATATGAGTATAAAAATGGATTGCACCTCTGTTATGAAAGGACACACAAAAGCATATTTTAGGGCACATCCTTTTGTTCTACTTTTTCTCTCATGTGGTGCTCCAGTGGTGTTAATTTAATGTTAGCTTTAGGCTTTATCCTCTGGCCAGCTCAGTGTCAGGAAGCCGTTGTGATTCTTGATTTTCCCATGGATTAGAAAGGTGTTTATCTCACTTCTGTCATTCGCCTGCTCTTACACAAACTCTGGCCTTCTCATGTGGATACAGGACCTCAGCTGTGTGCAAGGCTATGGAGTGCTCCTGCCCAGCCATGGAGATGCTGCCACAGGGGCTGCCTTTGCACCTGGGCTGCCTTTGCACCTGGGCTGTTCTGTAACACACCATTGTGAAAAGGCCTGCTTGTGTTGTTTGTCCATGTAAGGATAACAAAAAATTGATGCTCCTTCATCTGAAAAGTTCATAAATGAGCCAAACAGTGCTACTGTGTGTAGTTTTATATGTTTTATGATGTGTGGTTTTATGCTGCTAGCTTGCTATTTTTAGTGAACTCCTGTAAAATTTTAAGAATGGGCAGTAGAATGGAAAGTTTTCACACAACAAACAACACCTTGTGCTTTAGCTGTAAATATATATTTAGTTGCATGCTTACTGTGGCTAAACTCTCTGGGCTGTTGTGGGAATTAGTTCAGTAATAGCTGGCAAGAAGCCTAGATCTGCATTTTGGATTGGATATTTTTTGGATTGACCACAGTAGATTTCCTAAGGGAAGAGGAAAAAGGTTACCTTGCTAATTAGCTTTAAAACCATGGTCCTGAGTTAGTCTCAGAGGGAGAAAAGTGTTTGGGGGTTGGGCTACCTATTAATACATTGTTTGTGGTGGGGAAAGTTTTATTATTTGTACTGTCAGGTTTTTTTGTCACACTATAGATTTAACTGAATGACAAAGCAGCATAGACAAAATGATGTATTTTAAAGAACACAAATCAGTCACAAAAGAAACATTTTTCTTATTAAGGGTTTGAAAGGGATTGTTTGGTTATTTTCCCCATTACTCTTGCATGCCTCAGCACTTCCCGGTGGTCTTTTAAGTGCTGTGTTGGTGAGCTACCTCTTATGTGGGTGGTATCATAATTATTTTAGTACTACCAGTAGGGCTTTAATGAGTGAACAAGGTTTCACTGTGCTATGTAGTGTATATGAATGTGTAGCATTAAAATGGTCTCTTCCTGAACACCAACAAACTAATTAGCCGGTGAGAACAGCTGGATGCAGCAGATTGACAGAACTGGGTGGCACTGGCAGGGGCACTAACAGTAGGGTAAAGCATAAATTGGATAACCCTGTCTCTAGGGTAGTAATTTGGTCTTATTGCACAAATTTCGCTTTATTGACATTCCAGGTTTTGCCCAACTCTCCACAGTAAAAGGACAGTATTCAAATGGAAAAATCAAGCTCTGGAAGATTACAAGTTGATGTCAGAATAGCATTACCTATATCTACTTAATGCTGAGCAAGTGCTTAGACCTGAGCAAGACAGGTCTCCAAAGAAACAACAAAATATCTCTTCTAATAATTGGTTAAAGTACAACATTTAATAATGAATTAAAAAATCCATGATATAAAGTTACACCCCAGTGAACAGATGGGTTCAGCTAATGCTGTGTTGTCAGTAGTGTTTCCTGATAGTCCCTCTGCTGACAAACTACATGGTGCTTCTTCTCATGTGGTACTTGAGTACCTTTCTTAGTGCTGCAAGTTCTTTAAAAAAAGACCAATTTTCTTTGAGAGCCACAGAATCCCTAACTGTGCTCCATCATCTAAACCTCACCTGAGCCTATTGCATTACTGCAGAGAGTACTGGCACCCAAATTAATGTGAGTTGACGCTAGATACTGTCCTCATGGTTCTCAATGTGGATATGGTTCTCAGCTGGGTCTTCCTGGAGAGGTCATTTGTGTCTTCTGCCTCATCTCCCAGGACTTTGTGCCCCATTTGCTATTTCTAGGTGAGACACAATCACCAGAATATGTGTAGCAGAGGCTGAGGGTGGCTGAGGAAACTCTGTCCAGAATCACAGGCTCATTGGGTTGGAAGGGACCTCTGGAGATCACCCAGTCCAACCCCCTGACAAAGAAGAGTCACCTGGAGCAGGTGACACAGGAGCACACCCAGGAGGTTTTAGGATGTCTCTGGAGGGGGAGACTCCACACCCTCCCTGGGCAGCTCTTCCAGTGCTCTGCCACCCTCAATGGAAGGAAGTTCTTCCTTGTATTGAGGTGGAAATTTCTGTGTTTTAGTTTATGCCCATTGCTCCTTGTCCTGTCACTTTGCACTATTAAAAAGAGTCTGGTACCTTCCTCCTGCAAGCTGCCTTGGAGATACTTACTTGCATTAGTGAGATCTCTTCTCCAGACTAAATAGACCCAGATCCTACCTCTCCTCATAAAAGACATGCTCCAAAGCCCTCACCATCTCTGTGACCCTTCCTTCACTGGACCCTATCCTTTTGCTCCTCGTCACTCTTGCACTAGGGAGCTCAGAACTGGACAAAGTTTTCCAGGTGTGCCTCACTAGGACTGAGGAGAGGAGCAGGATCACCTCCTTCGACTTGCTGGCCACACTCTTCCCACTACAGTCTCTCATTGCTGTAGTATTTAGGGAAAACAGTGTTCCAGGGGTGTACTTCTCCAGGGGCTGGGTGAACTGGTGCTGGAGAGGGCTGTCCTGCCACTCACTGCTGCTTCCTGCTGTGCTGCAGCTCCCAGGTGCTCTCCACACAGTCCCTTTGCTACTGCCTTTGTGGCTTTGCCAGGGTGTGTAGGATAGCCAAGCTGGTCTGGAAGAGGCCAGTGTTTTATTGAGGTACACAAAAGGCAGAGATTGCAGTATTAATACATGATATGTCAAGAAAAGCTGAGCAGAATTTGATGAGGGAAGGGGTCCTCCTGAAGCCCAAAGGTGTTCCCTTTTGTGAAATGCCAAAAGAATCATGCTATATACACAAAATAGTACAGCAGTAAGAATATTTACAACAGTAAATATTTTTTGATAGTGCTAATATGAGCTATTATAATCAGAATGTACCACATACTGATACCTTTCTAGGGCTCTAAGTGGAGAAATACAAATACAGAAGGACAAATAATGATATTCATTCATATTGCACCATGCTCCCACCCTGCAATGTAGGTGTGTTTTTCTCCCCTGCTCAGAGGAAGCTCTGTTTGAGCACACAACCCTGAGAGCACAGCAGGTAGGAGTTAACCCATGGCAATACAGGGAATTAATGTCATACAATGTACAGCATATTTTGTCTTCAAGATCTTAGGAAAAAAGTCAAATTGTACTGAGCTAGTATTTTGTTGAATGAAATTTTTTTAAATGGATTTTTACACTCATCCCCAGGCATGATATACTAAATTATCTAGGAGGAAAGAGAATTGTTTGTGTGTGTTAAATTAGATGTCATAACCAGTGGAAAGAAAATGGAGACTGATAATGTTGCGTAGAAACAAGAAATTTTAGAAGAATATTATTGGATTAAAACAACAGACACAAAGCTGATGGTCAGGTGAGTTACAGATAGTAAGAATAAACTTTTAGAGTGCAGCAGGATCAGTTCACTGATGATATCATAATAAATGTAATCTATATAACTTCAGATTCTAAAAACAAAGATAGTACCATTAAATACACATTTATATGCAAGATTTGCCTGAAAATTTTTACATTTCTTATATAATAGGGACATCCTGAACTTGGCAGATTGAGCTTCTTTGCACTGGATATTTGCAGGAAAAATCTGATACAGCAATTCCAATTCTTAGTGTTGTCTTAGGCTGTAGGAAGTCTCGCTAATTTCAGATTCTAATTGAAAAATGACACATTTTCTCTCCAAAACTGTGTTTCTTCTGTTGTAAATGTGATCAAAAACTAACACCTTGATTGTGAGAATCTAATTAAGACAGTCCAACATTTAGTTTGAATTTGGTAGATCTTTCTGCACCAGACACTTCATTGATTGATACTACAGCAAACATTTCTACCTAGTTAATATTTTGTTTCAAGCAGGTTCATGGAATTTGACCCAAGTTTAACCCTATGCAGATACAAAAAATTAAGATTCCAGGTTTGTGGTAAAGTTCTTGCAGGCACTTAAAAGGGCTAATTATGAAATACTGCATGTAGCTTGGTTACATGCAGCTTACATACCTGGCTTGTATGGAAGCCAGGTTTGTAAAAGTACAAAGGACAAAAGAGTCCATTTATTCTTTATGCTGTATACTTTAAAACATTTTCTTAATGTAATTTCTACCTAAATTTAAAAGGGAGCTATTTTCCTTAATAACATTGTACCTTTTTAATCAGTCTTAGTTAATAAAAAGTTATTAAAGTAATACTGTGTGCATTTTTAAAGAACAATTAGTAAACTAGTCCCTTTAGCAACTGGATAGTTGCATCCCAATGCAACTATCCACAATATAATCAACAAAATGATTATATTTTTTTCCCACTTCTTCTCTAAATGTTAAATACTTTTAGATTCTCAGTGCTGGTCCCTTGCAGCTGGGTGAGGAGGTGCTGTGTCCTCCAGCCCTTTGCAGCAGGGGTGAGCTGTTTGCAGGCCTGTGCAGGGGCACAGGTGGGAGAGCACTGGGGGTGTCCCAGGGGCTGCCAGGAGATGGGAAGGGCGGAGGCAGCAGTCGGAGCTGCCTTGGCATTCACCACCCTGGGGTTTGTTGTCAGCAACTGCTGTGCAAGTGCGCTGGGTTAATGAGACACTGTTTTTTTGTTGCATTTCTCTTGGCACTTCAGTCTATCAGCTTGTGGTGTAACTATAGCTGACACTGTTTATCCATCTGTACAAGCATTTAACAAGTATCTAGCACACATTACTGTGTAGGTGTGCCCAGGTGTGCTCACAGGGCCCTGGTGTTGGGGTTCTTGGATCTCTAAATGTTCTCGTCTTTACTGTCTGACTTTGGTTTGAAAAATGTCTTTGCATTATCCATGAAATTCCATTCATCTTTGGCTTGCAAATAAAATGTTAGAAATCTCCTGCTCCTCCTCCCACCTCTTGCATTCTTCAGGAAAATTTTGGCAGCCTTTGAAATAATAAATAGCTGCGCGGTAATTTTAAGCATGGGTTTGTGCCACGGCCACAGAGCTAAGTGCTCCCTGGAGAAATGAAAAGGCAGATGAGATTCTTGTCTCTTCTCCACCACACTGAAGTATTTAATCTCACCTGCACTGATCTCAAGACCTGTGGCACTCACAGAAAAACATAACTTCTCATGGCAGCTGATACTTATTTTTACTAGCACAAGCAGCAGCACTCTCTCTCTTCCAGGGATGAGAGTGCAGTTCTTCCTGTCAGCTCAGCATGAGGGAAGGAGAAGAAAAGGTTAAGTGATATGAATAACCAATTGTTCTGTGCTAATTTTCAAAGTTAAGTAACTAATTTCCATAATTATCTGTCTCACAGTACTGGCTGGATCCTGCAAAGACCCTCGCTGAACATAAAGAATTGATAAACAGTATGTATTTAATTTGAACTTAAAGGACAAAGATGAAGTAACAATGTTCCATCTACACAGTTGGCACAATATTCTACAGATTTATAGTTCTTAATAAGTTTGTTATTGCAGTTCTTTGCTTGCAGTTCTTTGTATCAAAATTTCACACATGGGTTACACATGGTATCATTTAATAGTATAATTATTGTCCAAAGACTGCTGTGTGCTGAAATTTTGTTTTAGGCTAATAAGCGGTGTTATTGTTAATTAGTATAATTTTATAGTGTCTGTGATGCCTCTATCATGCTTAGCATACCATAACCGTTTGCTGTGTGAATGTAACATTTTTTCTGAAAATTTTAAGTTTCATAAAATATTAAGATAGGCTTATTAGTAGCTGTTTTGTAGTCAACTAGTAACAATTAATACCAATTAGCCATTCATGACAACTCACTTTTACACCAATTTTTTTTCGTGCAGCTGGACCACCATACACTCTGTATTTTGGCATTAAATTTTATGCAGAAGATCCATGTAAACTTAAGGAAGAAATAACAAGGTACAGTATTTAATAAAAGTATAGTTTGTTGATCTCAGGCTAGCAATACATTTCAACCAGGTGCATATTGTTGTGCCCGGGTTGGTTTTTTTTCTTGAACATCTGAATGTTTTTGCTTGAATGTTGGTGTGTATAAAGAAAATTGTGATTAACTTCACAGTGGTTGATAGTGAGGACTGTTAGGAAGCCCAAGAAGAAAAGATATTCTCTGGTGCATCAAAAATCAAAGGGCCTTGATGTGCATTTTTAAGAGTGGGTTTTTGGGTTTTTTTCCCATATTTTCAGTAATGCAATGTTACAGCTGCATTTATACTATGCTATAACCAAGTTTAGAGTTTACTTTGATATCAGATATAAATACAGGGAATTTTCTTCTTTATTTGCCATAGCTTAAATTCCAGAACTGTTTTTCAAGGGGATTTCTTTTGGACTTACTAAAAATATGTGAAGGAAATTGAAGAGTTGCATGCCTCTGATTCTTTTACCTAAGCTTGATCTCTGCAAGGTATGAGGATGCACACAGTAACACATGCACATGCTTGCACACAGACACACACACAAGGTTATCTGAACTCTCTCACAGTTTTGGGGTTATCTGTCTGTTTTATTTATTAAATGTCTTGGACAATTAACTTTAGGTTCAAAAGGAAATTTGAGAATTTGAGTAGGTAGGTGGACAAAATTAGTGTGCTGGCTTGCATTAACAAATGCCAAAATACTTCTTTTGATGTCCTAAGAATATGGCACATGAGGATTCATTAGAATGCATGCAAGGTTTTTAATTTTCCTAAATCAAAAGTTGCAGCACAGGCAGAATATTTTTCTTACTCCAGAGTGAGAAAATTCTTTTGTTTCCAACTGGCACAACAGGAATGGAAGTCTCAAACGTAACAAGACTCAGGCTGGCCTGGTAAAAATAAAAAATGCTGTGACTTGGCAGGTATAAGAACATAAGCTGGCAGCAATGGGATGCCCCTGTGCTATGGAAATTTGGTGCCATTTTCTTGTACTTTCCCAGAAGAGCTTTAAATCCTCCTCACAGGGAAAGACAGGTGTCCCTGGGAAGGGAACTTTGGCAACAGAATTATGATTGCCTCTCAGGAGGCAGGGTGGGGCCAGGGGGCTAAATTTTCACAAGTTCTTCTTTTGCCCTATGATAAGGCCAGCCAATGATCTACACTGCTGATTAGCGTGCAAATCCAGTCAAGAAAGGTCCCTGTGTCTTTAGGAAGCCTCTGGTCATGACTTGACAGTGTTTGGTCATGCAGAACTGGCACCTTGGGTGGTACAGAAGGCCAGCCTAGGAAAGTGATATAATGGTATTGTCAGTCTTCTATGAAACACATTAAATAGCCATCTGCCTTCAACCTCTGTGAGCACTTATTCCCATAGGCTCTTAAAACTTGGAAGAAAGGCTTTTGTTTTTTTTTTGTTCAGGAAAATAACAGTAGTAATCCCAATCCCAGTAGTAGTAGTAGTAGTAGTAGTAGTAGTAATACTACTACTACTACTACTACTACTACTACTACTACTACTACTACTGATACTACTACTACTACTAATATACCACCATCTCCTTAGAATAATTTGGGTTGGAAGGGACTCTTAAAGGTACTTTTACTTAGGAGGTATTAAAGATCCTCTTTTCCATTGTAATAATAATAATAATATTCTGCCTAACTCTGTAATTCCAGTGATGTGTTAACTGCTTTGTACTAATGGGTGTGTTTCTTTGGAGCATGTATTTATTACTTTAATGGACAAGAGAGCTAGCTCTGTTGTTATTAGATTCTGATGATCTGTGCCATTACATGATTACTCTTTGCAAATAATGAAAACCTGTCAAATTTGTAATTGCTTTGCAGCAGAATCTGTCTGGCTTGTTCGCAAAAGCTAACACTGCAGTGTTTGCTGGATATGTTTGCTAGAGAAAACTTGTAATTTGGCACTCTAATATATGCATGACAAACACAGGCACACAAGATGAGACTGCTTTAGCTATAGGTATGGACAAAAGGCAAGGAGCTCAGTGGCTTCTGGGGGAATTGAGATTGTTCACCTTACAGTAGTCACTTAAGCAATTAACAGTGCAGGATGCAGGTGTATTTTGAGGGTTCCTATGCTATTTTATTTTGAGACTACAGAAATACAGGTACCTGTTGCAAGGATAGTACGTTTTTAGCATCCTCTCCTTCCAAACTCTGCTTTGTATAGGTGGAGAAATGCTAAGAGAAGTACGGGTGTGCAACAGAAATGCATTTCATATCAGAAAGATGATATTGTGTATTTCACAGAGGATGTAAAATCATCTTGGTCATTATCATAATTCATACAGGGAAGATTTATCTAGGTAGGATTGCAAGCATAAACTAGAAGCAGGACTGAGGTATTGCTTAGAGTGAGGAAACACTGAGTGTCTATGCTTTGTATTGCCCAGAGACATTCCCAGGAAATTCCTATGCTAATGCCATTCCTCTAAAGTAGAGAACATTAACGATTTTTTAGAGGATGGACATTCCTACCATAACATCTGTTCCACAGCACAAAATCTGTGGGAAATCATTAATCAGAAAGACATGGGTATCTTTATTCAGAGGCTGATGAGAACATTTTCTAAATTTTCTAAAGTCTAGAAAATTTGGTTGGACCTTAAGTTTTCTGAGTCAGCTATCATGTAACCTGCAGTTTGTAAACTTCTCTGAAATCAGTGTAGGTGCACTTTGAACTTACAGAGCATTCCAAGGTGCTTTCATAAGTTACTTGTACTAACACAGAATAAATTATTTGCAGAGTAGCTGAATGGCTCTATGTAGATAAAATTGAACCAGTGAATAATGAAAAGCCATGTGCTTGTGTGGAAGATTTTTTTCTTTCTGTAAAAAATTACCTTCATTGTTTTTTTACATTTTGTAGGAAATCAGTGCAAGAAATTAACTTAGGCTGATGTGAAACACTGCATAAATTTGTTGTAATAAAAACAGACAAAATCCAAATAGTATTTAAAAGATTTCGTATAAATCATTATGGAATGTTGCAAAACTGCAGATCCTTTATAATGGCTTGTTATCTTGTCTGTTCCATCTGCTTTGGGAATATTGATTCATTCTAAGTGGTCTCAGCTTTATCAAGTGTAGAAGCAGGTTATGACTTTGAAAATTACATTTTCACCCCTGCTATCACTATTCCAAGCAGGAGAGTATCCTGTGCTATGACAGATTCATTTAGTTGCTGATGGCACACCCATCCATCTTTTTCATGGGCTCCATCAAACTTCCCTGCTGCATTGTAGTCAATAGTCTGGTATGTGGAGAGGAAATATTTGAGTAAGCAAGCATCCACTACCCGGTCATCCTTTACACTGATCCCATGATGAGGTTAAACTTTTGCCCTTTGATAAGTTTCTTGTTCAATTTTTCTGATTCCTATCCCTCTTCCCTACTTCCTGACTGCTCTGTGAAAGTTCAAAAGAGGGAAATGAAATTTTAGGGGGATAAGTAATTGCATCTGCACAGTATAAGCAGATTGGAAAATAGGGAGTGCTCCCTTTCCTGGGTTCTTCCACTGGATGAATCTGTGCTACTTCAGGATCAATAGGGGAAGTAATTTAGAGGGGAATACAGGCATTTACTGTCACATAGTTATGGTACATGGTATGTGCACAGTTACAGGGATAATTTTGAAATATTAAGTGGCCTTAAAATAACAACTTTTTGTCTCTGTGTTTTAGGTATCAGTTTTTCTTGCAGGTAAAGCAAGATGTTCTACAGGGCCGTTTGCCTTGTCCAATCAACACTGCAGCACAGCTGGGAGCATACATAATTCAGTGTAAGTTCTCCTGGTCCTCTGAGAGCTTATTTCTTTCAATCCTGCATTGTGATTATTTTAAGTGATGACTGAAGACAGCATTAACACTTCATGCATTTGCTTCCAAACAGAAGTAGCATGACTGATTTCACTTCAAGAGCTATAAATAAATGACCATTCTGAATAGATAATGCAGGAGTAATATAGAAATTAGTGTAAAGAAGAAACTTTAAAATCATTATTTGCTTTGCTGGTGAATATTTTATCACGTACTCAAGTCTTTATGACTTTGGATTACATGTAGAGTATGACAAAACCTTCATCAGGAGTTTTACAGATTTCAAAGGCTATTAGTAACCTCAAATCTGGGAAATAAAGTATTATTTCAAAAATTACATGATATCCATATGAATGCAAGTTTACTTAATGGGACAATATGATCTGACCTGAAGTGAAGAATTTTCATTTTATTTAGTATTTATCTACATTCATTCATCAGTAGAGATCTTTTCAGGAGTGGAGGTTATGTGCTGCATGCTTAATAGAACTAGCAATCAATTATAAAGGAATTTCTGTCTACTGGAGCTGGTATTCTTTTTCCATTACAGCTCAAGATCTATATTCAAACAGAATTGCAACCAAAAATTGTGTGAAGTGCCATTCTGGGACCTCTATCTGTAATTTCTTCTGTGTTAAATTTAGATTTGTCTAAAGTGATACGTATCAAGGAAAGATTATTTGTATTTTTGGTGGTACAAGTGTGACTCAACAACACTTAATGTAACATAAAAAATAGTCCTCCTTTTATATCCATTTAGAATGACAGGGCAGAATAACTTGTGTATGAAACAGGAATGGGCCTAATACAGGATTTTGTGGTGGATTATATGTGTATCTGAAAAGCTAAAATTTCAGGTAGTATTTATTTGTGTACAATTATTTTTTACTTTATTTTGCCATCTAAGAAATATGACGTCATTCTCTAAAAATTGTTTGCAATGCACATTTCAGTTTACTGGCAGACATGCCTTCTCTGAAAAATACTTCAAGTGTGAAGCAGGAAAATATGCAATGATGCATCTTCATTTTATTATGAGAAATGAATAAAAGGAGTAAATTCATGGCCTTCAGTTATTTTGTAAGGTGGTGAGAGCTGTTGTTTTGGTATAGTGTCCTATTCCTGTAATTCTAATCTCAAATATTTTTAGTGGAAAACAATGAGAAAGTTTATGGGAGAGGGAAGAGTTAAAGCATGGCCAAGGTTACATACAGTGAGTTAAAGTTAGTCCAGGCTCTAGGAGGTATGCATTCCTATGGGCTCTATAAAAAACTTCATTCCTTGTATTTAGGGCTTGCAGTTGTTTCAAATATGTAAAGACACCTGAGAAATGTCTGTCTCAGACACTGAACGCATAATTTTAATGGAGGTTTTCCAGTGAGACTTCTCAACATCCCTACTGAGCAGCTCACCATCTTTTTCTAGCAACTTCATTTCAACATTTAGGAAAGAAACGTTAGTAGTTAGATGAATCTTTTCCTTCTTGGCTCTTGAAGCCTCCTTTTGTCTATGGTTTTGGCTCAGTGGGCATTGGATAGAAAGCTCCTGTGAAATCTTTCTCAGTAAAACTTGGTGTACAGATATTACCCAGGGTTATAAAAACTGAAATATTAACTTTTGCAGAATTTCTTAGATGCAATTATAGTTAAGATCAGTAGATGTGAATTCTGACCAAGGTATTTGTTTTATAATTATGTTACGATATATGAACAGACATGACTAATGTGAACAAATTCAGGGTTGCATCAAACAAAATTACGTTGGCTATTCTTTTTTTTAAGAAAAGTCTTTTGAAAGCTGTTTTTATTTTAAAGTGAATTTAATATCCAGGAAATACACCAATATTTTATTGAAAAAGGAAAGCTTGTGATTCTTCACAAGAAGCACCATTAGAAGACCTTCCCTCCAGGACTCACAGGATATTTACCTCCATTTGTATTCCCAGTTTATGTTAAAGTCCCAGCAATATTATGGAACTTTTCTGCCAGTAATATTGCAGTATATCATGAGAGCATAATATTACAAAACTAGGCTTTTCTTTTACACTTGTTTTGCATATGCTGCCAAATAATCAATGTCATTGAATTCAAACTTAGCTGGCTTGGTTAAAATTTTGTCTGGCCTGTAGAAGCAGTCGGTTTCCTTTTGACAAGGCTTCTAGCTCTTTCTAGCTCTTACCTTCTATATAGGTTTTAAAATGTGTAAAGACAATTTTTTCTTGCTTTTATGTGTGCTGATGTGAATAGTTCTGTATTCTCTTCCTTCATTCCTTTTTTTCTTATCTGACTGCCGATAAAATTTGCCGTCAGTTGGAGGGGGGTAGCTGGGCACCGGTAGTTGGATTGTATAACATGTTTTTTGGTTGAGAAGAAGCACAGGTGATCTCTGTTTTCTCCCCGTGTTCTGCAGCTGAGCTGGGGGACTATGACCCATACAAGCACACTGCAGGTTATGTCTCCGAGTACCGCTTCGTTCCTGACCAGAAGGAAGAGCTGGAGGATGCCATAGAGAGGATACACAAGACTCTGATGTAAGAATTCAGTTCTGTTGGGAACCTGGCAGGTAATACCAGACTCAGGGATGCTAGGCAGGTGGGGAGGAACAGCCTGTGGGGCAAAGCGGAGGTTTCTAGACTTGAGGAAAGGACACAGGGAGTCCAGTTATACCTCTCAGAAGCAGAAGAGATTTTACATATTGAAGCTGTTCTTTTAGGAAGTGACTAGGACAATAGCTGGAAATGTGAGGTGTGTCAGACCTAGGTATGGGTGTTTCAGAGCCAGCGGTTTTAATAAAACATATGCCAAAAATTCATATGTAGAGCCAAAATAAACATTTACTTGCTTATCTCCAAGTTCATGTTCCTGGTAAGTGTAAGGAAGCTTTTTCTAACAAATCCAAGTTATGTGCAATTGTGATATAACCATTTATGAAGATGAGAGCAATAAGAACCCTTTCATAAGGGTGTTCATCATAGCCTTTGTCAAAGTAATGCGAAGAGAATCCGTTACCCATCTTGTAGTAGATCTAAATTTCTTGATTCTTTTCCCATAATGAAGCCACAGTCTGGATAAAGATTAAGTAATTTTTGCCTGTAGCACTGTGTGTTAATGTTACATATGTCTTGTTTAATGAGAATAGGTATTAACTCAGGGTCACAGCTGTTCTCTGAAAAGTTTTCCAGTAATTGGAATCTGTGCCATTTGCCACGTTGACCTGAGCTTTCTCTTCCAGGGAAGAGAGTCTGTTGTTACTAATTATTTCTGTATGGTTGCATGACAGCCTTATACTAATTGATACTTTTCAGAGAACTTACTACATGTATTTCTATAAAGGAAAAAAGTATTGTTTTTTTCCATTCCAGAGAGAGGAAACTGAGTCACAGCTCGTTAGTTTGGTTCAACATCACAGAAGTGGTTTGTGAGAAATGAGACTTGAGATAAAATTGCTGTGAACTAAGCAGCCTTCATTTCTCTCTCTCAAATTTCTGTAGTCATTAGATTCAGAGGCCAGTGGTTGTGAAGGGCAGTGATCACTATCAACCACTAACTGATCTGGAGCCCTGGTACTGTTCTGCTGCTTGGCTGCAGTTGGGTGTCAGGGATTTAGCAGCATCAGAACAGAGAGGAAAGCCAAGGTGTACTCATTGCTACTTCAGCCCAACTGTTACCATCAGCACTGCCAGCTTTGACTCCTGCACAGGTGACCACAGTCTCTTCAGCTAAGGAGTGTGAAGCTATAATGGGTGTGGGCATCCCAAATTGTCTCATTGACCTGAGACATTTTAGGGACAGGTGTGTGATAGGGTTTGGAAGAACTGTTTTATTCTATCTGGATCCCAGCATGGAAACACGGGGGCTTTTTGTGTTTGGTTGGTTGGTTTTTGTTGGTTTTTTTTTTGGTTTTGGTTTTTTTTTTTTTTTTTTTGGTTTGGTTTGGTTTGGGGTTTTTTTTTTGGTTTTTTGTTGTTTTGTTTTGTTTTTTCAAAACAGCTGGCACTGCATATACCTTCCTTCTCCTGGTTATGTCAAGAAAAACTGGTTTTGGTTGCATGTTTCCTCTCAGGTATTGGGTTTTTTTACACAGCACAATAGCTATTTGGAGATTCAGTAAGGATGCAGTCTTTTGAGAAAGGTGAGAGAAGAAAGTGGTGGGGGTTTCTGACTCTGCAGCCTGCTTACTGTGACTGTAGTCCCATCTATAAACCAACATGACAGTTCCAAGGTCAGAGAGCAGTGTGAGGCGACCTGATGTTGTCAGGCACATCTGGAGGATCAAGCTGTGACTTTGGGGCTCACTTGTGAGGGAGGAAACACTTGGTGCTGGAGGAGAGACAGAATCCCTCAGTGCAGACAGGAGAGCTGGTGTTGTGCTGCTGATAGTGCCCATTTCAGGCTGTGGGAGATTTATCTCTGACTGGTGCTTGGCAAGTCAGCTGCTGCTGTGTATTGAATCAACACTTCATGCTGCCAGTAGGGTACAAACAAAGCAAAAATGCCCCTGATATTTAGCTTTAAAAGCAGCTTTTAATGTTGCTTAGGGCCTCAAATGGCACTCAGGTGCCCTTTGTCCATAGAAACGAGTGTGTGTGTGTGTGTGTGTGTGTGTGTGCTGCATGGCTGTCACTTTGCCAGCTCTGTCATTCCCACTGGCAAAGACTGCTTTAGTTTTGGGATGTGTGATGCTGAGGAGAGTTTGTGTTTTCACACATGATAAAAATGAAACACTCTTTGTAGTAATGGGAGTTATTTCAGTCCCTGACAGTTCTTCGTCCCTTCATGTTCTGGCTTCTCCATCTGCTTTTGGGAGGACTTCTACCTCTGGTTTCCATCTGCTTCCTTCAGAAGCTCCAGCTCACATCTTTGCTTCCTTCAATATTTTTGCAAATTCGGTTTCCAAAACATGATATATTACTCTGAAAGTATTTATAAAAACACACTCAAAAAATTTATTTGACATTTGAGCTTTTTGGTCCTTTCAGAAGCAGGAGAGAATAGAGGAATAAGTGCATCAGCATTTCTCTAAGCCTGGTCAGTAAGGAAAGACTAACAGCAGGGTTTAAATTGGAATTGTATTCTAGCACTAATTCAGTAATGGAATAATCCATTTTGCTCAGGACTGGTATTTAGCCTATTTGCAAATTCAATGCAGCCCCTGTGACCATTTTGCTTACATTTCTGACATATACTTGCAAGATTTTAAATTTAAAAATCAGGCTGCAGAGTAAATTTTTACAGCAAAAGTGTGTAAACACTGTGACAGATGTGACATTACTGATGTGCTGAATGTCCAGTGTTCTGCGTGTTCTGAATACAGATAATGAATGACACATCTACTGGGATTTGAAGAAAAGGATTTCTCTTACAAGCTTCAGGTCTGCTGCTTTTCCTGGAGTCCTTGAATGAATAGTCCTATTCGTTCTATTCCTGCTTTATTAATAATAATGTAATTATTGGGGAAAAAAAAAGTTATTTGAAGAAAGAGATTTCTCTTACAGGCTTCAGGTCTGCTGCTTTTCCAGGAGTCCTTGGACAGAAGAGCACCTGGAAAAGGGGCAGTGCTGCTACATGGATAAGATGAGCTAAAGCAGTCCATCTCCCAGATACAAAGAAGTAATTTTAAATGCCTTTGAATGCCTTTAAATATGTGTTGCATTAATGCAACACTGCTTCTTCATGTCTTTGACCTTGGAAGTCCTTTTTTCTTTGTCAGCCATAACACAAAGTTGGGAAAAACTGGATGGTAGCTTCTAGGCTAGAGAGAATGGTGACACAAGAAGCAGGAATGTGCCTATTCCAGGACTTTTCCAGATCTTTGGTCAAAATGTTGAATGTAGAATGCTCTACGTCACACCTTGAATTTGAAAGGTAGCAATCCAGTGAAGTATTTCCCAAGAAAACCAACAGGATGAAGCAGGATATGCATCTTTTTGAGCTGATATTTTTACAACATGTACTGTACTTTCCCAATAACAGCCAGTTGCTTTCAGATAAGTATTAAAAAGAAGTGAAAACAAAAACATGACTTCAGCTCTTTCAGGCTTACAAAAGAGACTCTTGTTCTTGTATCAGTGACAGATATTAAGCAAAGAGCAAATTAAATTCTGAAGATAAGGCTTTGAATTTATTTAGTTGTTTTGTTCTTTTTGAAAATAAGTTAATTTTCAGTAATGTCAAATATGTTCCTACCAGCCAGGATATTTCCCTTACCAGTTTTCCCAGTTGTTTCCTGCCAGTGGTACTTTTAAACTGATGGATTGATATCTGTAGCTAGGAAGGCAGGCAGGATCTTTGAAATGGCTAATCTCATGAGACAGACTCCAAATCTTGTTTTCAACATAGCAGACCTGCATGCTACCAGCTGGTGTGACTTACTGTTGGCAAGATTTTATGGAGAAGGTAATAATTTCTCTGAAGTTACCCACCTTGCTTTCAGGACCTTCAACACTTTCATGGGGAAATAGTACCCCAACCAGTCGTTCTATTCCTGCTTTATTAATAATAATGTAATTATTGGGGAAAAAAAAGTTATTTGCATGTTGAAGCCTGAAAATGAAATGTGTGAAGTGTTTTTGTGGCAGCAATAAAAAGGCAAAAGGCAGTGCATTAGGCAAACATTATATGTATGATAGCATGTATGTCTGTGCTAGGAGACCTCTAGAGATCTAGTCTTATCTGGAATAAGAAGTTCAGAGTTGAAAAGACCATGAGAGTCTAAAAACTGGTAAGAAGGGCTGCATATGTGTCCAGAAAACTATATTTATTAATATGATCTATTTTGATATGTTAATTGGAATTACAAGATTCTTAAAAATAGTTGTGTTTACAGGGGTCAAGTTCCTGCTGAGGCAGAAGTGAACTACTTAGGTGTGGCCAAATCTCTGGAAATGTATGGAGTGGATCTCCATCCTGTTTATGTAAGTATTAACTGTGAAAAATTGTTACTGCACTAATGTGTGAAACAGTACTTATATAGTTTTGTTGCCTCAGGATAACTGAAAAGGGAACACTACTCAAGAAATGCAAAGGAACACATATTTACAGACGGAGAGGATTCAGTTATTCGTATATACAAAAGCCTAATGATTTTCAGATCAAATGCTGTGATTGTGTTACACCTATAAAAACCAATCAGTTATATTCTGGATAAAAACAATTCAGATAGAAAAGAAGTAATTTATACAAGTGTCAGGAGACATGAGTGAGGGTTATCATCTTTGTTTTTGACAGAAGAATTTGCACATTATTTTAGTTTAAAAAAGAGCAAGTGTGTCCTGAAACCTTTTCAATACCATTGCAAAAATTAGGGTGGAGTAGCAGTAGCATGTCTGGCTTTTTAAAATATTTGTTGTCAAGGTTTTGCTAAAGATCCCGAGTATGTTTCCATTTTTTCCCATGTTGTATCATGCAGCATTGCAAGTTGTCTGTATTGCCTCAGAAAACCCCTCCATTTCTTTTGTCTGTCAGCATGTATGTTGGGATTGGATCCAAGTTATCAACTGGAGGCTATGTGCTCCTGGTGAAAACATCATTCTCTCTTGTTTGAATTATTCTGCTTGTGGCAGGCATTTTTTTGAATAAAAGAAAATCAGGAGTTCAAATGGGGAGTTGTAGTATAGATAGTTCACTGAGTTAGATATCAGTACTTTGTAAAATTACTTGAAAAAAAAGAAAGAAATCAAGATAGTACCTGAGGATTAAATATGTGTTTCCTCTGGAAAATGTGTAGCCTGCAATATAAAGTACCTTTAAATGCAACCTATGGCTTAATTATATTCATATCCCAGGCTTTGTTCCCCTCCCACCAGTGGAAAAATGGGGAGTTACTGGAACAAGATCCAACATGATCCAACAAAATCATGTTAAATTAGTACAGCCTGGATTTTTTTTTGCCTCATAACTTGCCTTTGTTGTGCAATGAAATCCCTGCCTGGGTAACCTGTGAACATCATTGTTCTACTTAAATTACATCAGCAACAGAAGCCCTCGTTTGAGACTGAAGCTGCACACACGATGAGATGCAGTTATTTTCCTCCTTGGTCACATTAAAAGTAAAGTTGCCTTTAGCAGTTAATTCACTGAGGAGCACAGGAAGAGCTTGCCAGATGTGCTTGACCTTTGCCAGCCCTGTACTCACACAGGACACTTTTTCAGTGTCTCAAGTCAGTGCCTCTCACAGTTGATAATTCTGCTGCTCATGCTCCACTGGTTTAGACTTGCAAGGCTCTTCCTCATTGCCTCAAGTAGGAAGATGAATGAGCTTTTCCAGCTGACTTTCTTTTAATCTCATGCACTAGGGTTTGCACTCTTTCAGCTGTAACCTGCTTCTGGTTTTGGTTATTGACTGTAAACTGGGGAGGTGGGGACCTTCTGCTATAGAATATTAATCCCGATGTTTCCGGGTGTGTCGTACCTGGCTTTGTCAAGCCCTTGCTGCTAGACCAAAGGCAGCAGCTGTGGCGTTTTACCCCAGAGATACCTTTGGCCAGCTGGATGCTGCAGCTGGGCACTCACAACAAATCCAGGCAAAGTAGGAACTCAGTTTACCTCTGGTGGAAAAGGTTCAGGCAACGGTGAAGAGAAAAGAGAGGATTCTATCGTAGAGTCTTAATCCAGAGTTTTATTTTAGGGTGGTAGACCTCTGAATGTGGTAACAGCTCCCAATAGAACCCTGGACCCCAGGGGACAGGGGGAGGGAAGGGACAGGTGAGGCACCAACCAGGTGTGAGGAGGGGAAGGCTCAAGGGATACAGACACTTAGACAGGCCAATGAGCCCAGACCTGAGGGGCATCTTTTGAACTTCTGCCAACCACACGACGCCCTTGCTGGAATGTTAAGATTGATGGACAGCTCTTAGGCAGGAGGGCAAAAGGGGGAGGGGGAAGGTTGGCACACCTGGGGGGGTTGGGATAGGTGAAACAGGAAATCACACTGCAACATTCTGCCACTCAGCAGCAGGGCTTTCACCCTGTTCTCACCCAGTACAGTTTGAAATTTGTATCCTGACTTCAGGAATGGTTTCCTTCAGAGGAGTTGATGCATGTGGCTGTTCCCTGCATATCATTGCCCTTTCTGAACAACAAAAACAAATCTTGACTCTCCCAAAGGAGCTACTTCACTTGGAGGCAGCAGCAGCTGACACTATTTTAGGAGGGAGAAGGCAGCTGTGTGGTTCTATTATAGGTCAGAAAATCACTATTTACTTTCAGCTGAAAGTTGGGATATCTATTGCATTCATGGCTGAATAAGGAGTTCAGGTTCTGAGTTTTGGCCATTTGCCAAATAGCAAAAGTTAATTCCGTAAGAAAGCAGAAAAAAAAAAGGTATTTTTGTTTTTCACCATGGTATGAAATTCCCTTCTTTCCTCTCACTGCCATTCTTTCTTGCCTCTTTTCCCCCAGTTCTACAAATTTTCATATAGAAGCTTTCATAACTAGATCAAGTATTATTTTTCTATTTGTACAGAGTGAAACAGTATATTCAAGTCACCAGGATGAATTTCTCACTGGATCTCACTGATACTGTGATTCTGCTTGTAACTGTATGAATGACATAGATTTTTATCTTCTAGGGTGAAAACAAATCTGAATACTTTTTAGGATTAACACCCATAGGAGTTGTTGTCTACAAGAATAAAAAACAAGTAGGAAAGTATTTCTGGTATGTACTATTCAATTGTGCAGTCTGCACTAAAACAATAACAATGTTGTATGGATGTCTACAATTTGTGGTATCTATTTAAAAGTTTAATCATAGCAATATCAAAAAATTATACATAGAATTATTAATATTTCTTTGGATGATGCAGATTTTTAATTCTTTGATACTCCAGGTGATAGATCATTTTTACCATACTCATGCTGAAATGTTTACATGTCACTAATTCTCTGCTGACATCTAGGGCATACCTGAAAAATAAATCTACCTGTGAATTTTTTTTTGTCTTTGTATGCAAATGTATGCAACTTTATATCTTACTACACATGAAATTAAAAGGTCATGAAGTTTGGTCTGTCTTTTTTTCTCAATATTACAGGCCTAGAATTACGAAAGTTCACTTCAAGGAAACACAGTTTGAACTTCGAGTCCTGGGAAAAGATGTAAGTTTTCATTTAGGCCTTAAAAGACCAAAAAAATAATTTTAGGTCTAATGAAGGTGAAAATTTAGTGTGTCTGTGGAAGTCTAATTGGTTTTATTGAAATTTACTCTATGAAACCAAATGTAGGTGAAGGGAACCTCACAAAGCTGTCAGGCACAAAACAGGGAGCCATCTTGTATAGCTTGAAACCCATTTGTCAGAGTTTATCATCACTTTGCACTTAGACCATTTGAGAGAAAGCAATGTTGGTTCTAGTGGGGCAAGGACAGCAGGTTGATAGGAAGAGAGGAGGTTTTAGAGAGGAGGTTTTAAGATGCAGTAAGTAAAAAAAAAAAAAAAAATTATCTCCTACAAAGCATGTGGAATAGGGAGAGGAGGAGACTGTTGAGAATGTAGGAAAAGATAATGACATGCAATAAAAAACATAGTTGCAATCAGTTTGTGATTTTTGCTGTCTGGTTTAGTTAAAAATTTAGTTAGACATAAAGTTTATAGTTTCATAAGGACTGATAGTTAATAGTTTTAAATTATATTAACCTGCTGGCAAAAATCCCCTTTACTGTTTATCTATGTATTTTTGTTCATCCTTGTAATGGTTGTCAGTCTCATCCATGGTTTTTCCATGAGGACATTTGTCTTGCTCCTGTTGTGGACAGCATTTCTGGTGTCTCTGCAGATGTCTTGGCAAATCTCTCTTTTGTTACTCCCAAGTGGCTTGTTTATATTTGGTGTGGTAATCTATGGGAATTTTATTTCTGAAGGTGTGTTTGTTGAAATAGGAGAGTTATTTAAAGGCTGGCGGAAGGTTGGGAAAACTTTTCACCATGTTTCATGTAAAGGGTGAGTGATAGTTCATGTACAAACAAGTCTGAGTTTGACTTGGAGTGAATTGCTTGGAAGTGAATGAAGTTGTAGCTTCTCTTTGATGCCACATTTCCACAGTTTTCTTTTAACCATATGGAATTGCAAAGGCTTAGCATGCTAAGTAGAAAAACCTGGAAGGTTTTGGAAAAGTTGAGGCTGTGAATATTGACAGCTGGTGAACTCTTACCATTGTGATCATAAGGCAAACATTTTGACAGAACTTGGTAGTTTCAAGCCTTGACAGGTATTTCTAGGAATTGTTGGGTAGAACAGTAAGTACAGAGGTGTGTACCTTCACTAAATTTGCCTTTGCAACTAATACTAATCTGAAGTATTTCTACAGCACTTCATATCCTAACAAGAGCAGGAAAGGCCAAAATGGCATAGAGAAATCTTCTTTTTCCCTTTTTTACCAGTCTGGGGGTACTTTGAACAAAATTATATATTGGAATAAGCAGACAGCAACCTCAGTCTCTGGATTAAAGTTGTCATAACAATTTATGCTGTTCTACACAGAGGAGGAAAAGCTCATCAGTGTATTCATGTATGTTCCAATACTCCAAAAAATCTGTTTCACTAATTTATTTTATTCCTCTTGTGTTTTTTTTTAATAAATGCTATCACTTTATCCTCCCACATGACACATGAGTATATTACAGGAGAGTAAATATCCATCCTGCCTCCTGTAATATAATTTTACAGTCCAGGGAATTGATACTTTCCTTGTATCACATGTGGTATACTAAGTCTGGAATGTCTGTTCCAGTTAGTTGTAGAGAGCTCCACAAGAGATTAGGGAGGAGTAAAAATAATGGGGGTTTTCCAATGTCTTTAAGTTGAACTATATGTCATAAAGTGAAGGTGCTAACACCATGTAACAGAACAGATTATTTCTGGTGAACTGAGTGTTTTTCTTTTCCATATGTTGTAAAAACTCTCTGCAGAGTGGGTTTTATCTGTGTTTCCACACACACCAGCTCCCCTTATTCACACTGACTGTCACCTTTCACTGCACATAAAGAGGAAACTGTGAGTGCCTTTAGTACCAGAAAAGCTCTTCCCCTGGATAGAGTTACTTGTGGTAACTTCTTTGTTGTTGCTTGCTGAGATTGGTGTGACATTTTTGCAACCATGCCAGAAGAATCTGTGTATTTCTGACTAGGTGGGTGGAAATGGACATCTTATCTTCTTGACAGATGACAGTCTCAGTGTACAAGTCCATGCCTTCAGACTACCTAAACCTCGCTGTTGTCTGTGTGAGCCAAACCTATGGCTGTTCATTCTCTTGTTTACATTGCTTCACTTTTAATAAACTTGATGCTTACTGAGCAGAACATGCTATTGCTTAGTGTCCTACAATAAAGTAAGCTGCTTTGCCTTTTCTGTTTTGTAGTGTAACCTCTTGTACTTCTTCATATCTCTTCCATGAGAATAATTCCCGTATATTTAGCTGCCTCATATTTTTTTTTCCTGCACATCTGTTGCTGTTGTTTACAAGCATGACCATCAGTACTTTGGTTCTATCTTTCACTATTTTGCTTGTATTATATATTTTCTCCCTTAGGTCATTGCTGTTGCCCCCTCATAAACAAAATATTGCCTTTCATATTTGGCCATCCATGGACATGTGAGACTGAAGCTCTTTTTCAGTGGTGTTAATAATTGAATCAGTGTTTAATTGTCCTCCTGTGTGAATCCATGCTGTGAATTCTGAGCTATAAAGGCGTTAGGTCCTCCCTGGCACCTCTAAGCATCAG